>NW_026712435.1:19085447-20285447 GCF_030504385.1 Musca domestica
ACCAGAAGAAATGGAGTGGACCGATATTGTCAATTTTCGCACCTGACCTAGAACTGATGCAAATACTAGGATTTGCAAAGTTGGAGTAAAATCAGATTGTCCTTTCTCTTTCTGTGGAGTAAAATATTTTTTGAAACCACCCCCAACTTTTGTGAGAGAGGTACAAGAATGAGTGGACGAATATTGTCCCTCTCCGAACTAGATCTAAGATTGACAACAATATTACGATGTACAAAGTTTGAATCAAATCGGATACTCCCTTCGAGAGTTATCCTGCGTACCAGCCAACCAGGCAGGGATACGTACGGACGTATCCGTCCGTCGCTAGGACGACTCCAAATGTGATGAAATGGATTTGATCCAAAGAGACCTAGGGTCTAAAACCGTAATTTCGATAAGGCACGTTTTGGCCGTATCAAATGATATATAACCTCTTTAGCCATATGGCTGAGGATATTAAATGACTGCATTGGACCATCGCTTTGCCATATTCCTTGCTGATTTAGGATTCGACAACAGTTTGGCCGGTAAATTCTGAGCACAGAACTGCAACTGTTTTCCTCCATGTGGAAGAACAACAATGGTGTGTAATGTAAGCTCCTTCTCTCTCTCTCTTTCCCTCTCTGAAACTGAATATTCTATATCGAAAAGCTCTAAGTTTGTAAGCTAGCTACCAATTAGAAGATATAGACTGTTCGGTATTTAAACATTCAATCTCTTTCCACCCTCTCCTCCATAGAATTTATGGCCATGTCTAAGAACTCAATGAATATGATATGGATCTGAAAGGTACTCTTTCAAATTAAAGTACATTAATTCTTTTCACTTCTACCTCTGACATTCTTCTCTCTTCCATTCATAACCAATCTGCTCTTATCCCCACAAAAATAGACCTTTTCTTCAAGGCTCTTTCATCTCAAATTCAAAATTTGAAATATGCAGAATAATGGTGCGTAAAACAGTTACGTTGCAGTATTCATGATCCGTTTTCTTTTCTTTTTCCCTTCAACACAAAAGAAAGATTTGAATGAAACCCATTGAATTTTGGGGCAAATAATGATTCGAATGAAAGAAAAAATTCTATGCAAACGTTGTGTTTACATCCCTCATTCGTTGGAAGGCAAAAGCTTAACGAAGTGTTAAAAAACGTTGTCTAGAGAAATAAAAGTAACGAAAGAGAATATGAATTTTTGCTACGCCACCAGATTGTTTGGATTGCAAATTAGATGTCTGATGGGAGAGAGGTGTGCCATCAAATGTAGAAAAACATTCGACACCAAAACACGTATTCATACGAATTCACTTAACCAAGGCTGTTGATGTAGTATATTGGGGTGGAACGTTGGCTAACCATCTGCAGTTCATTCAGAGTTTGGCTGTCGGTTAGTCTCATTTTAAAGTGTATGGGAAAAATTTCACAAACATGGCACCTCATTGCTCAGATTTGCAATTTTGGCGCCCAATTAGTATTTATATATTTTGCGATTTCAGCACGAAATCCAAGTGAAAACAAGACCGATTTAATTTTCTTCGAAAATCTATCTCTCCCATTATCTTTGCGAAATCCTTGCCCTGCAGTCAAAATAATCTGTGCCCAGCACCCACCGACATCCTGTGGCTAACATGTGAGTAGAACAAAAACTTTTTTTTACCACGAATCATACAAAGCTGGTAATTTCATTCATATGTGGAACACGTGCTACAATTCAATCTAAATATGTATAAATGTACGTTCGTACATGGCATACCAAGGAAGAAGTGTAGCACATATTTTGTAAATAGAGGGAGAACTAAATGGAGGTGAGGAAAATATTAATTTTTCTCTGAATTTTATGTTTTCAATTCAAGTATTAAGAATTATTATGTGTGGATGTGTTAAAATTACAATTGAATACAGAATAGATTTAAAACCGAGTACAGACGATGAGGGTAACTGAATGAAAATTAAGATGTGTAACTGAATGAAAATTAAGATTTTTCATTGAAAACTTATTGACCATTTCGATTTTAATGCCCTTCGCCATGTAATGGAAGGGAGTATGGAGTTTGTCATGTGAAGCCTTGACATATGGAAGTGGTTTTGGAAGTGTGCACTACAAGTGCACGAAAAGTACAGAATGGTACTTTATTTGGTACTGGGTGAAGGGATAGAGATCGAATTTTGAAATTTGATATTTAGATTTTGTCTTTGGTTTGGATTTGGCGTTTGTTTCGAAATGCGTCCTATATTTGTACTAAAGGTATTAAATTGGGTATTGGGTGAAAATGTAGGATTGAAATCCTCAAATTTGATATTGAGGTCTCTGTTGGCATCTGGAATTGAGATATGGAGTAGGTTTTGAAACTATTTACTATAATTGTACTAAATAGATCTAAATTTGGTATTGGGTAAAAGGAAAAGGGCCGGAATACAAAAATTTGATATTGAGGTTTCTGTTGGTATCTGGAATTTAGATATGGAGGTGTTTTTTGGAAAAATATGTACTAGGTGTGCGAACTGTGAGATATAAAAATTGCCACAAAGTCAAATGCCATAATTTTTAAATTTTTTTTAATTTTATTGAGTGAAAGCAAAAAATGTCGGAAATAGCATAAAATTTTATAATAAATTTAGATTTGTTGCAATTGGTCATCTTTGGCACGAATTATATGGCCTTCAAATTGTCAATGAAACCGTCACACGCTGTCCGAATATTGCTCTGAAGTATTTTGGCCCATTTCCGGAGAAGCGCTTGCTTGAGGTGATCGACACTTTGGTATATTTTAGTGCCAACCTTGCTTTCCAAAATACTCCAGATACAATAGTCCAACGGATTGGTATCCGGAAATTTTGATGGCCATTGTGCGCTGGAAATGAAGCGAGGAACCTCATTTTGTAACAATTCTTGGGTGGCGCGTGTTAAGTGCGATGGTGCTGAGTCCTCTTGGAATGTCCAAGGTCTGCGGCCAAAATGTTTGCGTGCCCAAGGCTTTAATACACCCTCCAGAATATTTTCGCGATAATATTCGGCATTTGTTCTAATGCCACGGTCGATTAATACGAGCGGGCCGGCCATCACCATGGCCAGCACTTGAGTTCTGGTGGCCAACTGAAGGTGCACATTTTCAGCTGACCTCTTTGGCAAGTAAACACTATCATTTTGTTTGTTTACAAACTGCTGGACAACGAATGGTTTCTCATCGGAGAAAACCACATTCGGAAGTTCACCACTTTCGGCCAAGCGAAGCTACTCTTTAGCTCTTTTGGGTCTATTTTCTTTCTGTTGGGGTGTAAGTTCTTGCACTTTTTGGAATTTCAATGGCTTTACCCCGAGCTCATTCTTCAATATTTGCCGAAGGGAATATTGCGATATGTTCAGCTCACGAGCCATTTTTCGGTCACTGCGACGCGGGTTTCGATCAAGTCGCTTCTTTACTTTTCGAACCATTTCTGCTGATGTTGCTGTTTTCTTCCACTTCCGTCCACTTCCTTGACATCGGGCTACACTACCAGTATCACGGTAACGAGCGATGGTACGAGAAACAAGAGAGTGCTCTAACGACAGCCGCTTGTGGTTTTCCAGCCAGATATAAAGAAATCACACTATCACGCTTGAATTCCATCATGAATAACTTTTTTCTGGAAAATTCTCACCAAAATGCTTTTGTAGACTTGTTAACAATATAATGAGCTGTCACTGGAATAATTTTAACAGCTGTCGATAGAGTGGCTTAGAAATGACAGCAGTCTGAAGTTGGTTGCAGTTTTTTCATCTCACCCTGTATTTTGCCACATGAGTTATAACCCATTACAAATTCTTAATACCGAATTGTAAACTTTTCTCTTAGAAAGTGTGGCGAAAATCGTCAAAATATTGAATGTGGGGATGTACAATTATATGGGGGTTATACGAAAGCGTTGACTGTTATGGCGTATCTTCGAACTTTACCTGACTGCAGACTAAAGACAACTCTTTGTAAAATGTAGTTATTATTATATGCCGTTTGGACAGACTAAATGTATCCTCCATACTATGTATGTGGAGGGTATAAAAATTGTGAACCTCCCTTTGTAGGCGAGGTACCAGAAGCGATGGGCCGATACATATCTTTACACAAGATTTTGTCTTAGTAGAAATATTGTAAAGTGGGGAAGGTACTTGATGGAGTGGGCCGATATTGTCCGTTTTCGCGCCTGACATAGCACTGATAAAAATATTTGGATTTGCAAAAATTTGTAAAAATCGAATGATTCTTTCTCTTCCTATAAGGTAAATTATTTTCTTTGAACCTTATGAAATTTTGTGGGGAGGTACCAGATGGTGTGGGCCGATTTTGTTCATCTCCGAACTTTATCTAAGTTTGATGAAATATTTCGATGTACCAAGTTTGGACCAAATCGGATATTCCCTTCAAGAGTTATCGTACGAACCAGACATCCCTAGATCGACTCCAAATGTCCTGAAATGGATTTGGCCCAAAGAGACCCATGGGCTGAAACCGTTTTATCATTGAGGCCCGTGTTGGTCGTACCAAATGATAATTTTCCTCTGGCTGAGGGCATGAAAATGACTAGTACGGAAATGGTAAAGAATGTATTTGTCAAATTTTTTCTGACCCAGGTAACTACTTATTTCGAGTGTCATTTCTTTGTTAATATAATGAGTAAGTAATGTGATTTCTAACAGAGATTTAGCAATTCTTTGGAAGAAGTTGAATATTTAGAGACTTCTTGAGAGAATTCTACTTTGCTGCATAATTCTCTCAAGGAGTCTCTAAACATTTCACACGTCTCTGAATATTCAATTAGAAAAATGTGGCCAAAAACTTTAACATACCTTAAATCAAAAACCAGAGACCAGCAACCATTTTTGCCATCAAATGCCAAACCCAATCGCCCATAATTGGGATAATAATGTTAAATGGCTGCGGGAGTGATGCTGTAATTGTTTGGCGCTCGACATCGATGTTCGAAGTACTCCACGTGATGGCGCAGAGTTATTTGCGCTCAATTAAACACAAATTTGCCAACAATTATATTGCATCACGATACACTTACTCAGCCACTCTCCCACTCGCTCCATCGACACCACCAGCAGATTGTTGCAAGACTTGATGCGGCAGGTAACGTTACATATGCAACACCCAATTCCAAGCAAAGCAATGCGAATCGATAACAAAACTGATGCCAATACACAATGTCAGACATAAAGTGTGGTATGGATGTTTCTGGTGTCAGCTACACACACTCATCCAAACAGGCATGTGACTGTGGGTGTGTGTGCGATCCCTGCATTCATTGGAAAACTATTGGGTCCACATCGTTGCTTGCAAGGCATGCAACATATATTGCCTTCCACAAGGTTGTGATTGCACAACAAAAATAAAGGGAAATGACAGCCGGCCCGACAACCACAGCAACAACAACAACAACAACTAATCATGTGGTGCAATTTCGGAGGAATTTCTGTGGAGAATTTTTTAAATTATTTTTGCAAATTCACAAAGCGTTCACTTAATTAAGTGTGCAGGTCAATCAGTATGAGCTGAGCAGCAGTGGCGATGTCTGTTTCTGTGTGCGGTGCAACAAACATCATCCAAAGGTGGCAAAAAGTGTAATTGAAATTTATTTCAATTTTAATTATTGAATTATTATTGATTTGGAAGCTATTCAAATTAAAATATTTACATATAAACAATTAGGAGTTAATAACTCACAGGTTTCAGGTACATCTCAGAAATGGCATAGGATTAATAAGGGCTACTGAATGATACCCTACACCACCATGGCAGTTCAAACCGTAAGAAATATATGCTTGTATTGGGAATGTGTTTGAAATAATTCATACCAACTGCGATTGTTATTGTATGCGTATTATGCCTGTAGAGCGTTGAAAATTTGAAATCGCATGGAATTAATATGTGGAAGTGTTATCTCACTCTGTATCAATATCGACTACATTTGACGAAGCTACGAGACTCCTCGTTATAAATACCATGGTATAGTAGACTAAAAGGCTTAATATCACCGGGAACTGACGGCTAAAATATGAAACCAGCTCTCGCGTTATCATGAGACTGGCCCCAAACTAAAAGACTTAACCTCACCGGAAACTGGATCATATGATCCAAAATACAACCTAACCAATAAAAAAGTATCAGTCGGTTTAACCGACAGATGTATACCCTCAGCTAATGTACGATTATTTAAATATATTCTGACTTTTGTTATGATTATTCAAATTGTTGAGCCTCTATGGAGTAGATTCCGAA
Source organism: Musca domestica (assembly GCF_030504385.1). Taxonomy (NCBI): domain Eukaryota; kingdom Metazoa; phylum Arthropoda; class Insecta; order Diptera; family Muscidae; genus Musca; species Musca domestica. The sequence continues at coordinate 19,091,700 of NW_026712435.1, forward strand.
TATTGTCCATTTCATATTTCTGTGATATCTGAGTACAAGGGCTTTTCTCTATAGAAGAATGGTAAGAACCTATAGAACCTATTTAAAGGGGGAAATATTTACAAAAGAATTGTAAAAGAGTGGAAAGTAGATATCCTGCCTAAAAAGATATATTACCTATAGAAGATTTGTAAAAGGTCTTCCCATTATAAAAAAAACCTTTTAATGACCTGCTGAAGTTCATCTCTTTACAGAAGACCTCATATAAAATCTGTAACAGGTCTTTTCTCTGTAGAAGATCTAAAATAGTTATCCTCTTTGTTGGAGGATAATTAAAATAATAATTTCTGAATATAATACCTATTAAAGGTCTTTTCTCTACTGGAGACTTGAAAATGTCACCTATTTTTAGAAAATCTGTAAAAGGTCGTCTCTCCATAGAAGAACTGTAAAAGGTCGTCTCGATTTAAGATATCTGTAAAAATCTATTTTTTATGATCACCCGTCTTTTCAGAAGCCGTTGTAAGAAGAATTCTGTTTATTTTTCACGTGGACCTGTAGAAGACATCATAAGGCCTTTTGCCTACAAAAGAAGACTTGTAAAAAGTTGTCTCTTTTAACAAGACTTGTGAATGGTAAATTCTCAATATAAGTCCTGTAAAAGGACATGTTAAAGGTATTATTTCTCTATAGAAGGCCTCTAAAGGTTTGCTCTTAATACACAAACTATTAAAGGCTTTCTCCCCACAGAAGATCTGAAAAAGGTCTTTTTGGTAGGGGATATACAAAAGACCTTATACATATCATTGGAATACATATAAATGATATTGTATTTATAGAAGTTATGTAAAAAATATTTTTCCGCCGAAGGCTGTGCAAGGCCATCTATTTAACCCTTTCAGTGTCAATGAAAATTTTTGTCGAGATAAAAATCTGAAATTCCGTACTAATTTACTAAAATGTGCTCAGAAATTCGAAAACGAAACTAATAGAATAGAACTGCAATATTTTTAAACAGCGAACGTGTCTGTTATTAAAAAATATCAAAAATAACGGTTCGTAAGAAAAACAAAAAATGGCAAAGAAAGAGAGTACTTTTAAATGTCAAATATATTTGACAAAAACACTGAAAGGGTTAAACAGTGTCCGTATAAGGTCCAAGTATTCGTAAAGTCCCCATAAAGTATATGTTCGTAATCAGCATAAATTTCTAAGTCAATTTGACGATGTCCGTCTATCTCTCTGTTCGTCCGCGGGTGAGACGAAACAACTGAAACTAAACTTCAGACTGCTGTCATTGGAAGGAAGTGGACGGAAGAAAACAGCAACATCATCGAAAACTAAAGAAGCGACATGATCGAAACCCGCGTCGCAGTGGCCGAAAAATAGCTCGTGAGCTGAACACATCGCCATATTCCATTCGGCAAATATTGAAAAATGAGCTCGGGGTAAAGCCATTGAAATTCCAAAAAGTGCAAGAACTTACACCACAACTGGTGAACTGCCGAATTTGGTTTTCTCCAATGAGAAAACATTCGTTGTAAAGCAGGTTGTAAACAAACAAAATTAACCTGTTTACTTGCCAAAGACGTCAGCTGGAAATGTGCACCTTCGGTTGGCCACCAGAACTCAAGCGCCGGACATGGTCATGGTGTGGGCCAACGAATAAATGCCTAATATTGTCGCGAAAATATTCTGGAGGGTGTATTAAAGCCTTGGGCACGCAAACGTTGTGGCCGCAGACCTTGGACATTCCAACAGGACTCAGCACCACCGCACTCAGCACGCGCCACCCAAGAATGGTTATAAAATGAGGTTCCTCGGTTCATTTCCAGTGCAGAATGGCCACCAAAATCTCCGGATACCAATCCGTTGGACTATTGTGTCTAGAGTATTTTGGAAAGCAAGGTTGGCACTAAAAATTACCAAAGTGTCGATCACCTCAAGCAAAATATATATAAGTTAACACCAGACATATTCAAATTCAACATTAGCAACCCAAAGAATTCATCAACCAAAGTATAAGCGTGTCATTTTGCTGACACTGCAGTTCCCACCGAAACACTGACAACAACATCCAACAGGCAGACAGCAACATTCCATCGCCAACACGAGCAGGTGTCCAGTATCATCTGGGTGCATGAATCCAAAGTATAAGTTAGGGTAGTTTTATTTCATTATTCACTTTTTAGTCCGGAACCTTAACCAATAAAGACGTGATTGCTTGCAGTAAGCAGCAATCACAAATTTTAAAAAAAAATAAATAAATTAACATTGAATTAATTGGCGCCCGAGAGCAGGGACCTGTTTTTAAACAGGTACTCGAAACCCGAAGAAAGGATTTCCGACAAAAGTCAAGCCTTCAGGTGGCGCCCCAGTAACTTAATTGTGAAAAGGACGTAACGTTATGTTACAGCCCCTAAAGCCCGCGACGCGGATCACTAGATTACGGTAGTTTACAAATAAAAATTTTAAAAAAGTGAAAGTAAAATAAAAACATTGATACAAGAATTGTGAAAAATGAAAAACTATTAAAGAAAATAAAAAAAACTCCTGAAAAATTAAAAAACAAAGTAAATTAAATTAAATAAAAAGTGAGAATTTTAAAAAAAAAAAAAAAATAAAAAAAAAGTATCAAAATAAAGGAAATTTTTAAAAAAGTGAAAGTAAAATAAAAACATTGATACAAGAATTGTGAAAAATGAAAAACTATTAAAGAAAATAAAAAAAAACTCCTGAAAAATTAAAAAACAAAGTAAATTAAATTAAATAAAAAGTGAGAATTTAAAAAAAAAAAAAAAAAAATAAAAAAAAATATCAAAATTAAAATGATAATTACAAAATGAAAACTTAGAAAAAAAAAAAAAACTTGTGAAAACTTAAATGCAAAGTAAATTAAATGAAGTGAGAAATAAAAGAGAAACAATTGTGAGAAATTATAAAAAAAAAAAGAGATAAAAAATAAAGCAATTTAAACAAGTTTGAATGAATATAAATAAAAATAAAGTTAAGACAGAAATAAAAATTAAAATAAAAAATTGTTTGAACAATATTAAATATTTTAACAATTTATAAATAAAAGTGAAAAAAATCGGACACAACAAAACTTTGAAAACTTTGAAAGGACTAAGAAAAACGATCATCTCATCTCATCTCATCTGTACTAGAAGGATGCTACCCCAGACTCTAATGATGCTGCTATTGTAAGAATAACTTTAAGAATTCAAATTAAGAACAAATTTAGTTCCTAACATTTTATAGTTATAGTTATTTGTTACCTATGAAATTTTTTTTTTTTTTGTTCCCAATACTGATAAATAACGTAACTTTGATAGCTCCACCTTTCCTTTTGATAAAGAGAAAAAAATGTTAGAATCAGTGGATGATATTGCCGAAAAATTAAATAGAATTACGATGAATCCATCTTCAAATAACATGGAGACTCAAACAAGGGCAAACACCCTTACATCAGGTAGTTCAGCACTCACGGACAGACAAAGAAATGAAATCACACGAATGATTACAAACCTTTTGGCCGGACGAGACGAAACGTTTGACGATGGTAGTGACATACCGGTAGGAACAGTCTCCTCGAGACTGGAGGAACTGGACAAAGTTCCAGATATAGTGAAATCCTTGAGGGAATTTTCGGGAAAACCCGGAGAATTCAGCTCTTGGAGGAAATCAGTCGAAAGGGTGATTGATTTATACTCATCACTTCGTGGTACCGGGAAATACTACGCAATTTTGCATACAATTCGTACGAAAATTATAGGTGAGGCCGATACTGCTTTAGAATCCTATAGGACTCCATTGGATTGGGCCAAAATACGCAAATGTCTGATGGTGCACTACGCGGATAAACGAGATATAGGTACACTAGAGTACCAAATGAATGTTTTGTGTCAGGGGCACAGAGGTGTCACAGAGTTCTATCAGGACGTCTATCAAACACTATCTCTAATTTTGGATAAGGTTTCCTGCCTGGAATTGGACGACGGTAGTCTCAGAGCCATGACGAATACATATCGAGAGAAGGCACTTGATACCTTCATAAGAGGCCTGAACGGCGACCTTCCTAGGCTGCTCAGTGTCAAGGGTCCTACATCTCTACCAGAGGCTCTACATCTTTGTTTGAAGCTAGACAATATGGCATTTCGGAGAGATTATGCCCAGAAGGGAGGCCATAGACAGGAACCATTGAGGATGTCAACTGGTTCGAAATTTTACCCAGAATTGGCAAATATTCCGACTCATAGGCCTAGAGTATCCCCAGCTTTTCCATTTCCGAACAATTTGAATATGCAGAATCAGCGTCCTCAGTTTGGGGGACAACCATTTGCTCATCGTCCTCAGCAATTCTTTCAACGAAATCAGATGGGAGGACACCAAATCACTCGTCCTTATACGGGAACCCAGAATTTTCCTCAGAACCAATTTAGACAATTTCCCTCACAATTTTACAATAACCAGAGTAAGCCAGAACCCATGGATATTGACAGGTCAATACAAGTAAGACCCCAACAGAACCAGAATTTTAAAAGACCTGCCCAGTTTTCGGTACAGACTCCTATGAATAAGATTCAGCGTAATTTTCATGTAAACGTGGATAATCAATACCCAGATATTGAGAACCAATCCCCAAATATCGACGATTACCGAGACAACAGTGACTATCAGCCAGTAGACGAAAATGACACAGGGAATTACGGACAACAGGATATAATACCGGACGATTACCAGGAACGTAACCCCGATGACATTCCAGCCAACTTCATAGATATGAATTTTTTAGATTAAACTGTTCCTCGTTGCCATACTTTCAAGTCAAAACGAGGGACGGGAAGACATTAGACTTTTTATTGGATACAGGAAGCAGTAAAAATTATATAAGACCAACTTTGGTCCTGAGACCCAAGTTGAATGACAATAGGTTTAGCGTAAAATCTGTAGGCGGCGATGTGGAAGTTTCACACCACACTCTTCTTAACATGTTCGGCGTCAATGACGTCCCACTAAAATTCTTCCTTCTACCTGGTTTGGTATCTTTCGACGGGATTTTGGGGAATGACAGCTTGAAGGAATTATCGGCAGTAATTCATACTTCCGAAGATTATTTCCAAGTAAGAGGTGGCAAGAAAATTGCCATTAGACAGAGAATATCCCAGAATGTTAATAGTCTGGAGCTGGAGGCTGATCATCTATCATTAAGTCAGAGGAGTTCTCTCAATAATATTGCAAGGCAGCACCGGAACCTGTTCTCAGATCCGGATGAGAGATTAACATACACCTCTGTTGTGGTTGGAGAAATCCGAACTGAAAACGAATCTCCAATCTATACGCGAAGTTATCCTTACCCAATGGCATTAAAAGATGTCGTGGAGGAAGAGATTCGTCGTCTCCTTCGGGATGGCATCATAAGACCATCCAGATCCCCGTACAACTCCCCTATTTGGGTAGTGCCCAAAAAGGAGGACAGTTCTGGTCGAAAAAAATATCGTTTGGTCGTTGACTTTAGAAAGCTCAACGCCGTCACCATACCGGATAAATATCCGATTCCCGAGGTGACGGAAGTCCTATCTAACCTAGGGGGGAATCAATATTTTACGGTCATTGATCTTAAAAGCGGTTTCCATCAAATACCCCTACGGGAGGAGGATAGACAGAAAACCGCATTCTCAATCAACAATGGCAAGTACGAGTTCACGAGACTGCCATTTGGCCTGAGGAACGCGCCAGCAATATTTCAGCGAACGCTGGACGATATACTCAGAGAATTGATTGGAAAAATCTGTTTTGTTTACATCGATGATATTATCATCTTTGGCAAGGACGAGAAGTCACACGCCGAGAACATAAAGAAAGTTTTCCAAACACTAGAGTCCGCTAATATGAAGATCCAGTTGGACAAGTGTTCATTCTTTAAACAAGAAGTGGAATTTTTGGGATTTATTGTGTCGAGGGATGGTATAAAAACCAACCCAAAGAAAGTGGAAGCCATTCTTAATTTCCCGATTCCTAAGACACTTAAGGAACTTCGTTCTTTCCTTGGCCTCTCGGGCTACTATCGAAGGTTCGTAAGGGGATATGCCGATGTAGCAAAGCCGCTGACATCGCTCCTCAGAGGGGAGGAAGGCAGAATTCCAAAGACAGCTTCCAGTCAAATTCCGGTGACATTAGATGTTTCCGCCGTAGAAGCTTTCAACGAGCTAAGAAATGCATTGGTTTCAAACGATGTGATACTTGCGTATCCAGATTTCAGAGAAGATTTTGACCTAACGACGGATGCCTCCAGTGTCGCTCTTGGAGCAGTGTTGAGTCAAAAGGGAAGACCAATTGCATTCATTTCAAGAACTCTGGATGAAACAGAGGAGCATTACGCCACAAATGAGAGGGAAATGTTGGCCATCATATGGGCCCTCACTACCTTGAGGAATTATCTATACGGATCGAAGAAAGTTATAATTTATACCGACCACCAACCCCTCACTTACGCCATTAGTAACAAAAATAGCAATGCGAAGATGAAACGCTGGAAATGTACTCTGGAGGAATATAATTACGAATTGCGGTACAAACCCGGAAGACAGAATGTCGTAGCAGATGCTCTGTCTAGAACGGTACAGAAGGACAATAATGCTATTACTCCGATTAATTCACTGACTCCCACACAGCATAGTGCGGAGAGCTCACCAGAGACCCTTATACCCAGTGTTGAGTCACCCATTAATGTTTTCAAGAACCAGCTTCTCATAAGTGTGGATGACACATCAACGTACCAGTTCAATGTTGTTTTCCCAAGCATCCACCGACACACAATTACTGAACCACATTATGACGAACGAAAACTTCAAACAATCTTGAAGAGGTATTTGAACCCGTCTGTAATTAACGGAATCAAGGCACCCGAACAAATAATGGGAAAAATTCAGAACATTTATCCACTCCATTTTAGCCAGTACAAATGCAGGTTTACTCAGAAGGTAGTAGAAGATATATTATCAGAAAATGACCAGGAAAGAATAATTATTGATACCCACAATAGAGCCCATAGGAACGACAGAGAGAACAAAACACAGATTTTGGAAAATTATTATTTTCCAGGGATGTCGGGAAAAATAAAGCGAATTATAAAACTGTGCACGACGTGTAAGAAAAACAAATACGAGAGACATCCCAATGAACCTTACCTTTGTGAGACGCCTATTCCAAATTACCCAGGTCATACTATTCATATTGATATATTCTCTACAGATAGGAAATTAGTTCTGACCTCCATTGACAAATTCTCAAAGTACGTTAAAGTGAAAATACTAGGCGGAAGATCTACTGAGGCTATTAGAAGACCACTGAGGGAATTATTATTCTCTTACGGAGTTCCGAAGAATGTGGTAATGGACAACGAACCGTCTCTAAATTCCAGTTCGATATTATTCATGATGAAGGACGAATTAGGAATAAATATTTTTACGACCCCATCCTACAGGAGCGAGGCTAACGGACAGATAGAACGCTTTCATTCTACCCTCGCTGAGATAATGAGATGTTTGAAAAGTGATGGAACATCCAGGAATTTTGAGGAATTACTGGAGAGGGCTGTTAATGAATACAATCACTCGATTCACTCCACGGTGAATAGAAGACCTGTTGATTTGTATTTTGGACGCACAATTGACTTTTCTCCACAAGACATAGAGACTACCAGACGGAATATTGTTGACAAACTCAGACAGAAACAGGCCAACGACTTGACGTATCATAACAAAAAGAAACGACCAGTTAAGGATTATATTCCCGGACAATTAATTTATGTAAGCAACAACAAAAGGTTAGGAACGAAACTAAGCGACCGTTACAAAGAGGAAATAGTTAAGGAAAACCGGAATACCACCGTTTTGACCGAAAGCGGAAGGGCTATTCACAAAAGCCATATTAGAAATTAATAAAATCCTAAATTTTACAGATTGTTTCCTGGAAACGCCCTGGCTGACTTCAGCATCCTCGACTACTCGAACGCAAGACTCATTTCAATTCATAATGGAATAGCAAGGAAACAGAACGGGACATTTAAAGTAATTCATTCAATAGATCTTGAACAGTATGAAAACCTCACTCGTGAAACCGAACACATTCTAGACAAATTCGTGAACCTAGACCATCCTCTCCGTCCATTTATGAAGCAACAATTAATTGACATCAATGGACTATTAGACCGTCTGATGCCGCACAGAGAGAAAAGATCGATAGACTTCATAGGAAGTGCTTGGAAGTGGATTGCAGGCAGTCCAGATAGTCATGATTTTCAGATCCTAGAACAGAAAATTGGCAATATTTTGGAAAATAACAATAGACAGCTGATAATAAACCAATTAATTTCGGAAAGAATAACCGAAATAACTAATAAGACGAATGAAATAATAAAAAGGGAAGGGTGGAACGATGAAGTAGTATCCAAAATCGAAAGAAAACTTAATTTTATTGAAAAAGAGTTACAAAACGTAGAGTTTGCAATACAGTGGGCTAAAGCTAATATCGTCAATTCATTTCTGCTTTCTAAAATCGAAATCGATCAAATAAACACTGTTTTTGAAAAATATAATATTCCTACTTATTCGATAGATGAACTATTAACTTTTGGATCCGTAAAAATTGTTACAAATAAACGAGAAATTTTGTACATCCTTAGTATCCCTGTAACTCAAGAAGAAGTTTGTAAAGTATATTTCATAAAACCTATGAAAACTGGAGATGTAATTGATAAAATTGAATACGAAAAAATTTTGGAATGTAATAAAGAATTATTTGGAATAAAAACAGAATGTAAAAGTAATTACGACATAACAATTTGTAATAGAGATAAGCTTATTTCATTAAGAAATGATAATTGTATAACTAATTTGTTCAAAAGTAGAGTAGGGAAATGCACCCAAATAAACAACGAACACATACCAACAATTGAAGAGATCGGATCGGACTTGCTCTTGCTGAACCAATATCAAGGCGCTATCAGTGTAGACAACGAGCAGATTTTTTTAAACGGGACTTATCTCATCAAACATTTCAACGTCACTATAAGAATCGATGGCCACAGTTACAGTTCAAGAGGAATAAGTGCCAATAAACCTCTTCCCGCCTTTTTGCAACCAAAAGGTCCAAAAGACAAATTAGAAGAAGTAATATCATTGGAGCTGCTTAAACAGTTGAACGTAAAGAACATCGAACGAATACGATCTATGGAAACCAAGGGTACCTTAGCAGTCGGCATCGGTTGTGTTTCTGCAATAATCCTTACAACTATAACAATAATATCACTGAGAAGAAAATATGCAAAAAACTCCGAAAATAATAATCTGAAAATCGAAGATGCCCCAGGAGATGAAATAGAGATTGCGGAAGTAAATTTACCTACAACTTCGAAAGAAACTAAAACATCCAGCATCTACAATATTCATTCATTTTGAACAATCGGGACGATTGTATTTAAGAGGGGAGGAGTTAACACCAGACATATTCAAATTCAACATTAGCAACCCAAAGAATTCATCAACCAAAGTATAAGCGTGTCATTTTGCTGACACTGCAGTTCCCACCGAAACACTGACAACAACATCCAACAGGCAGACAGCAACATTCCATCGCCAACACGAGCAGGTGTCCAGTATCATCTGGGTGCATGAATCCAAAGTATAAGTTAGGGTAGTTTTATTTCATTATTCACTTTTTAGTCCGGAACCTTAACCAATAAAGACGTGATTGCTTGCAGTAAGCAGCAATCACAAATTTTTAAAAAAATAAATAAATTAACATTGAATTAATTTATATATACAGTAGCGTGCAAAACCGATCACACCTTCTGCGGTTTTAGATATTAAGCTCTGTAAAAATATTTGTACGCAATTAAATGAAATGAAACTTTGTTGATTCATTACTAGAAACAAAACAAAACAAATGGCATACAACACTATTTAGTATAACCAGGTTGTGCAGGATACTATGTAATAAACATGAGAGACATCACATATGTTCAGTTTTGCACGTTTCGCATTTATTCAAAAAGCAGAAAGTTAATGTAGAAATGTAAACAAATATTTACCGTTATTGGTCTCTCATGCTTTTGTTGATCTCTCATTGGTTTTTACTCTTTATCTTAGTTTGGTATTTTACTTTGATATTAGTTCTTAACACGTGTTGAAAGTGATCGATTTAATAAAATTATCATTTAATAAAAAATGAAAAAACTTAGCGTAGAACTAGAAAATAGTGTCGTGGTGTTAACGGAAAAAGGACATTCTACCAGAGAAATAGCCGAAAAATTGAATATTGGTCAAAGCACTGTAGTTAAAGTCCAGAAAAGAAAAAATATTGTGCGAGCGCCAAATGTTGGAGGTCGACCGAGACAACTTTCTGACGCGGATGCCCGCTTAATGGAACGAGAAATGAGAAAAGATAGTTCCATAACACCTAAACAAGCTGCAGATGCATTAAATAAGAATGTAAGCGAGTGGACCGCCCGTAGAGCGTTGCATAGAATTGGATTGCTATCAGCAGTAAAGAAGAAGAAACCGGCTTTATCCGCTAAAAATGTTAAAGCTCGTTTAGCATTCTGCAAGAAACATGTGAATTGGAGTGTTGAGGATTGGAGGCGAGTCATTTGGTCGGACGAAGTAAAAATAAACCGATTTCAATCAGACGGAATAAGTTACTACTGGCGTCGTCCCAAAGAAACCATCCAAAGGCATCACGTGAAACAAACAGTGAAACATGGTGGAGGTAGTTTGATGGTGTGGGGCTGTTTTACATGGCATAATATTGGACCAATTGTTAAAATAAGTGGGATAATGAAGAAGGAGGACTACCTGGATATTTTGAAGTCAAATTTACCAGACTTCGTACAATCCAGTCCATACTCGGAGGAGCAAGTCATTTTCCAACAGGATGGAGACCCGAAACACACCGCCAAAATAGTAAAAGAGTGGTTTTCCCAACAAACATTTAAGCTTATGGAGTGGCCCGCACAATCACCCGATCTCAATCCAATTGAGAATTTGTGGTCCATTTTGAAAAAAAGACTTGGAAAATACAAGAGAGCTCCTGAGAATATGGATGAACTCTGGCGGCGTGTACAATTTGAATGGGGACAAATTCCTGACAATTTTATCCAAAATTTAGTGGAAAGTATGCCCAAACGTATGAAAGGTGTCATAAAAAATAAAGGGTTATGGACAAAATACTAAGAATTTGGAAAACAACGAATATATGCGAAACGTGCAAAACTGAGCACATGGAGTTCCTCTTATGTTTATAATAAATTATCCCGAATATGTATACACTTTAAGTTGATTTCAGCCTTAATATTATTATAATGAATTAAATAAAATATAACATAAGTTTCATTTAATTTGATTGACTTTAAATATTGTTACACAGCTTAACTGCCAAATTTTGCAAAACATGTGATCGGTTTTGCACGCTACTGTATATATATATATATATATATATATATATATATATATAAAACAAAATTTTGAAAACCATACCCTCAAACAAGCATCCAACTCCCTTCAAATTTCACACATCCAAATATTTCTGCTAACACAAGATCTTTTTTGAAGATGATATATATCTGCGAATCTCTCCTGGTACCACTCCCACAATTTTGAATACTTTTATCAATCAAAACCTGCGAAACAAGTCGGCGATTCTTCTTTCTTCATAAGTTGTTATATCTAAATATTTTTTAGACAAGAAACTTGAAATGAATTTGTGATTTCACATAAAATTGGATATAAATTTTCAATTTTCTTGTAATTTTTCCCATACCAATATTTCTATTTGTATTAGATGAAGTATTAAAATGGAATACTTCGGTCCACTATATCTGGTACCTCGCGCACAATTTATAATTTTCTAAAAATTAACCTATATAGTCCAAACCTGGCACGTCACACAATTTATATAATATTTATTAGTTATGCAAAACTGCATCCTTATCCCTTATTTATGTCATGGGAAGTAAATAGTTACCAAACTGCTAACTATTATTTCGATGAGGCAAATTTTGGACGGATCAAACCATATTTTAGCCATATGGCTGAGGGTATAATAATCACATACCAGCCATAGCCAATTTCGAGTTTTATTTAGATAAAAAGACTAAAAATCACATATTTTTCATGATTTCTTCAAAATTAGTAAAAAAAATCGTAATTACCTGTTTCAACTTTCATTTCGAAGCAAAATAGTTTTCCCACTTTCAACAGCAAATTTTCTATAAATCGTTTTTAGCATTCATTGTCGTTATAGAAATGTCTTTTGAAATGTATTTTTAATGGTATCTTAAGTGATCATCATGTGGCACCTTATACGGTGGCAAAGAAGAAAAACGTGTGAAGATATGAAAAGAAAACCTCACAACAAAACAAAATGTTACAACATTTCTGTAATGTTTTCCATCGACGAACAGCATTTTTCATATGACAATGTCATACCAATTCGCATTTGATTGGCAAGAGTATTTTCGAAGAGTAATCTTTTTTGTGGCATAGTTTGAGTTGGGTTTGTTATTTCGTCTGTATGTAATCGTAATTAAATATTTTCAGATCATATCGAGTAGTTGTGTGCGTATGTTCTTGATTAAACTAAAATTGAATTGAATTGAACAGACTTTAAATATTTTAAGAGATGCCAATTTTTGTTCAAATGGTGAAATGGCGGAGTTGTAACATGTCATACTTTCAATGCGCAGTCCGTTGAACGTAATATCCTTTGATTTTATAGTCGGACGTCTCTTTTTGCTACCGTAACTCATTACTTGGTAATGGAAAAGTAACTTATATAACATTTTATATTTTAAACGAATAATGCATTGTACAGGGTAAGAATAAAAAAACTGCAACAAAGTCAAACGTCATGATTTTTACATTTTTTTTTTTAATTTTATAGAATGAAATCCAAAATTGTCGGAAATAGCATACAATTTTAGAATAAGTTTAGATTTGTTCGCATTGGTCATCTTTGATACGAATTATGGCCTTCAAACGGCCAATGAACCGTCACACGCTGCCCGAATGTTGCTCTGCGGTATTTTGACCCGTTCCCGGCGAAGCGCTTGCTTGAGGTGATCAACACTTTGGTATTTTTTAGTGCCAACCTTGCTTTCCAAAATACTCCCGACACAATAGTCCAACGGTATTGGTATTGGTATTGGTATGAAGCGAAGAACCTCATTTTGTAACTATTCTTGGGTGGCGCATGCTGAGTGCGATGTTGCTGAGTCCTGGAATGTCCAAGGTCTGCGGCCAAAATGTTTGCGTGCCCAAGGCTTTAATACACCCTCCAGAATATTTTCGCGATAATATTCGGCATTTATTCTGATCAGCTGTTATAGCGGCCCACACCATTGCCAAGGCCGGCGCTTAAGTTCTGGTGGCCAACCGAAGGTGCACATTTTCAGCTGACCTCTTTGGCAAGAAAACACGATAATTTTGTTTGTTTACAAACTGCTGGACATTGAATGTTTTCTCATCGGAAAAAATCAAATTCGGCAGTTCACCACTTTCGGTCAAGCGAAGCAACTCTTTAGCTCTTTTGAGTTCTTGCACTTTTTGGAATTTCAATGGCTTTACCCTGAGGTAATATTTAAATATTTGCCGAATGGAATATTGCGATATGTTCAGCTCACGAGCCATTTTTCAGCCACTGCGACGCGGGTTTCGATCGAATCGCTTCTTTACTTTTCGAACCATTTCTGCTGATGTTTCTGTTTTCTTCCATCCACTTCCTTGACGTCGGGCTACGCTACCAGTATCACGATAACGAGCGATGGTACGAGACACAAAAGATTTATTCACATTTAAATGCTGGAGTGCTCTAACGATAGCCACTTGTGGTTTTTCAGCCAAATATAAAGAAATCACACTATCACGCTTTAAATTCATCACGAATAACTTTTTTTCTGGAAAATTCTCACTAAAATGCTTTTGTACGCTTGTAAACAATATGTATGAGCGGTCAATGGAATAATTTTAACAGCTGTCGGACGAGTGGCTTAGAAAAACCGGTATTCTGAAGTTGCTTGCAGTTTTTTCATCTCACCCTGTATATTATTGTTATTATATAAAATTGTTAACAGAAGATCCGCAAGCTCTCATTGTGGCATACAGATTTCGTCGCTACCAATCTTCTATTATACATGTTTTTCGTTTTCTTTTTCCACACATTATTATTTTCATACTGCCATTTTCGTTTCTGTTCACATGGTGTGATGGAAAATGAAATGATTAATGACGTCTTGTGGCACATTGACAGTTCTGTTGTTATAACCCGGCCATACAAATGGGCAGCATATAATATTTTCTCTTTTGTATGTATGCATGTATGTATGTGTGCATGTCATATGGATATGAGGTAGCAATTCAAGCCTACCATTGAGATTTTTACACCCTCCACCATATATAGTATGGAGGGTATATTAAGTTCTTCATTCCGCTTGTAACTCATCGAAATAATAATTTTAGACATGACAAAGTATATATATATTTAACCAGGGTAAAATTCTACGACGATTTAGCCCTGTCCGTCCGTCGATCTGTCAAAACAAATAAAGATAGGAAGCAAAAACTTTGCGCAGATCAGTCTCTTGTATGCAGACATGTCAAGTTCAAAGATGGGCTATATGGGTCCACGATCGTGTGATTTCCATTTTCAATGGAATTGTCTGAAGGAGTTCCTTGTGAATACTTTACCCCCTGGAAGAGTATTGTCTATATAGATCCACGATATCGCATACCCCCATATAATGGTACCTCCCTATATTCGGTATTTTGATGATTTTAGCTGCATTTTTCAATGGAATTGCTCAAAACTCCACACTAGATGTTCTTTCTTCGCACTTCACCCCTTGGAAGAGAAAAGTCTATAAAGGTCCACGATATGGAATATCGAATACCATTCGATATTTTGAGCATTTTGGTTTCCTCCGATGAGAAAACATTCGTCGTCAAGCAGTTCGTTTTTACTTTCCAACGACGTCAGCTGAAAAGGTGCACCTTCGGTTGGCCACCAGAACTCAAGCGCTGGCCATGGTGTGGGTCGCCTTAGCAGACTATGGTCGCTCTCCACTCGTATTAATCGACCGTGGCATCAGAATAAATACCGAATATTATCGCGAAAATATTGTGGAAGGTGTATTAAAGCCTTGGGCACGCAAATATTTTGGCCGCAGACCTTGGACATTTCAACAGGACTCAACAACATCGCACTCAGCACGCGCCACCCAAGAATGGTTACAAGATGAGGTTCCTCGCTTTATTTCCAGCGCTCAATGGCCACCAAAATATCCCGATACCAACGCGTTGGACTATTGTGTCTGAAGTATTTTAGAAAGCAAGGGTGCGAAATCCTCAAGCAAGCGCTTCGCCGGGAATGGGTCAAAAAATCGCCGAGCAACATTCGGGCAGCGTGTGACGGTTTCATTGGCCGTTTGAAGGCCATAATTCGTATCAAAGGTGACCAATTCGAACAAATCTAAACTTATTCTAAAATTTGATGCTATTTCCGATATTTTTTGATTTCATTCAATAAAATTAAAAAAAACGTGAAAGTATGACGTTTGACTTTGTTGCAGTTTTTTTATCTCACCCTGTATATCCCATCTCCACACAAGATTTTGTGTTGATAGAAAAAATGCGATGTGCCAAGTTTCAAATGAATCGAAACCTTCATACCAGATGTTGTGTTAATGGAAATATTGAGATCGGTCGACTTTGATAGGAATCGGATGTCCATACGAGCTTCGTGTCTATACAAAATTTTGTCCCTTTGCGGAGGAGGTACCGGAAGCAGTGGACCGTTATTTCCGATTTTTACACCAGATATTGTTCTTATAAATATTATGCGATATGTGGAATTTTTAGTCAATCGAACTCTTATTTCACATTTTATAAGAGTTAGAATTATTTCAAATTTTGACCCTTCGTTGGGGAGGTACTTAACCTCTATTAGGTAAATTATTTTCTTTGAAAATATTGAACTTTTGTGGGGGAGGTACCAGAAGAAATGGTCCGATCTCTACCATCTTTATAATAGATCTTGGGCTGATGGAAATA
The DNA here is from genome assembly GCF_030504385.1 of Musca domestica. Classification (NCBI taxonomy): domain Eukaryota; kingdom Metazoa; phylum Arthropoda; class Insecta; order Diptera; family Muscidae; genus Musca; species Musca domestica. The sequence goes on from NW_026712435.1 coordinate 19,107,785, forward strand.
TTGAGATGTACCAAGTCAGAATGGAGTCGGATGTTAATTTCGCGTTTTGTGAGCTTCATGAATATTCAAAATTTTGATCCTTTGTGGGGGAGGTACCAGAGAGAGTGGACCGATATTGCCCATCTTCACACCACATATTGTGGCGTGTGTAATCCGGACTCTTACATCATATTTTATAAGAGTTATAATTATTGTAATTTTGAGCCTTTGTGGGGAATGTACTTAATGGAGTGGACCGATAGACAATTTTCGGACCTGACCTAGCACATATATTAGGATTTGTTAAGTTGGAGCAAAATCAAATTATCCTTTCTCTTTCTGTCCAGTATTTTTTATTTTATTTATTTTTTATTTATTTATTTTTTTTTTTTTTAATTTTTACCTTTTATGGGAAATGTACCAGAAGGAGTGGACCGATATTGACGATGTACCAAGTTTGAACCAAATCGGATACTCCCTTCGAGAGTCATCGTGTACGTTATCCAGCCAGCCAGCCAGCCGAACGGACATCGCTATATCGACTCCAAATCTCCCAAAACGGATTTGGTCCCAAGAGACCTAAGGTCTAAAACCGTTATTTCGAGGGGTTACATTTTGGTCGTATCAAATCCGACTGAAACTTTCTAACTGATTTAATTGATTTCATTTTAAAAAGTCCCTAGGCCAAAATTTCTGGGAATTACATCCAAAAAATGTGTTTTTTATCTTTGTCAGTATGGCATTGTGCGCGTATGTAACCGCTGCCAGCCGGTGACATTGCCGATGACATTTTTAAAACATGAAATTCTTGGGATTTTTTTTTTTTGTGCGTGTTTGTCTCCCCATCCTTGATGAAAAAATAGCTCCGTTGCTCGGTTTGAAGTATGGGTTGGTTGGGTATTTTGGTTTTGGCTTCGATGATGGTCCTTTTGTCTCTTCTTACCATATGATGCTGATGCTGCTGGACTTCTCATCAATCTTTCGTGTTTTATCTCTGGCTCAGATGACAGACACTCAACGTTGGCTGAATGGCGGGCAGAACAACTGTCTATTTGGTTGGGTTACTGGGTGGCAGGATGACTGGCTGGGAGCAGAAAGTTACATTCTTCTATATATGTGTGTGTGTGCCTTGAAGCTGCGTGTATGGCAAATGCATTTTTCATATGAAAATTACGTTTTTCTCTTTGCTCCTCTCAGCAGAGGTAGCGGAACCTTCTCCTGGCCTTTGCTTTACGCTGGCGTTTACACATTTACTCCTTCAGCGACATTTTTATTTCTGAAAATTGACTTTAATTTATGGCCATAATTTATGATGTTAAATAAATATTTTGCAGAATTTTTGCGAATGAAGAGATATCAATCCATGTCATTCCACTGTTATCGGAAATATGCCAATTTAAATGTAATCAATGAAAATTCAATCAATTTATGTTTAACGGATGTAGTTAATAAACTAAATTCGAGTTTGATTTTTTAAAATGAACATCAAATTGTAATATTTCCTCATCGCAATATTGAGGCAAACGTATTTTTGATGGCCATAAAAATGACATTTACGGGCACTGCTGCACAATCTGCAATTTTATTGTCACTAGAAATTCTCTCAGTCGTGAAAACAAGGCAAGATTCCGTCAACCACACCAGCACTAAATGACTCAAGTCAATTGGATTTTTTCACTACATTTTTGCCTTTGCTGCTTTCCCTTCTTCTGAGAATCACTTCATTTCGAGGGTCCTTCACAGATGTCAAGCGAGGATCTCCAATAAAAGAAAATATGCAAAACGACCAAGTGCTGAGAATATAAATTCAAGGATGCAAAATGGAGCATGAACTGTTTGTTAAACGCCAGACTTGCCTTCTGTGCACAGCCGTTTTGCCATATCGCCAAAGTACTTGAAATCAGCGAATAACCGGATAACGCGAAATGCATGAGCCAAGCATCTTTTATCGATTTATTTCAACAACCAAATAAAATAAAACGCTGTCAAAGACATAAAAAGTGAGTGAGTCAAATGTGAAATATTTGAATTGTGAATACACATGTGAATGGGATTCATGGAAATATTTATTCAATATATCACTAAAAGCCAATACAGCGTGAGATAAAAAAACTGCAACAAAGTCAAACTCCATAATTGTTACATTTTTATTTAAATTTTATTGAATGAAAGCAAAAAATGTCGGAAATACCATCAAATTTCAGATTTGTTCGAATTGGTCACCTTTGGCACGAATTATGGTCGCCAATGATACCGTCACACGCTGCCTGAATGTTGCTTTGCGGTATTTTGGCCCATTCCCGGCGAAGCGCTTGCTTGAGGTGATCGACACTTTGGTATTTTTTAGTGCCAACCTTGCTTTCAAAAATACTCCAGACACAATAGTCCAACGGATTGGTATCCGGAGATTTTGGTGGCCATTGTGCGCTGCAAATGAAGCGAGGAACCTCATTTTGTAACCATTCTTCTTGCTGAGTGCGATGGTGCCGAGTCCTGTTGGAATGTCCAAGGCCTGCGGCCAAACTGTTTTGCGTTCCCAAGGCTTTAATACACTCTCCAGAATATTTTCGCCTAAATAAATGCCGACATTTATTCTGATGCCACGGTCGATTAATACGAGCGGAGAGCGACCATCGGCTGTTATGGCGGCCCACACCATCATCATCGAATGTCGAACGAGTGGCTTAAAAATGACAGCAGTCTGAATTTGGTTGCAGTTTTTTCCATCACACTGTGTATTTCAGTGAGCAAATAGGAACCGAAGCAGAACCGGATGTTTATTTCGGATTTTCTAATCGTTTTTTTTTATTCAAAACTTTGACCCTTTGTGGGGGAGGTACCAGTAGGAATGGTTCGATCTCTATTATCTTTATAACATATCTTGTTTTGATAGAAATATTTGGATGTGACAAGTCTTTATGGAATCGGATGTTAATTTCGCGTTCTATGAGCTTCATGGATATTGAAAATGTTGACCCTATTGTGGGGGAGGTTCCAAAGGGTAGTGAACCGATATATTCCATCTTAACAACAGACAATGGGTTTATAAAACTATTGGGATGTGTGAAATTTGAAGAGAATCGGATGCTTCTTCCATAAATTATAAGTGTTATAATTATTCAAAAATTCATTGTGTTTTGGAGGTACATGATGGAGTGGCCCGACGTTGTCTCTAAATCTAAAAATATTTCTAAAATCATCAAAATACCGAATATTGGGAGGTACCATTATATGGGGTCCATATAAAAACGTTAACCTGTCTACTTTTGACGTAACAGGTGTCACATACATATTATTGACAAGTGCCGCCCGCGTACATACCGTAACAGGTACTACCTATTACGTACAGTTGCAGTTGATGCAGTCATCATTCTATTTTCGCATTTCACTGCTTTACTTATTGGGGTCAACTAATATAATTCTCATTCACCTGGTGTCACCTGAGCCTTCAATACTTTGGTATTTGCTATTTGGGGAGGCTACTGGAGGGAGTATGTTGCCATATTTTGGTTGTCGTTTACGACGAGTGTAGTTTTGAAAAGGCGTCCCATAATGGAAGCCATATCAATGCATAACACAGAGACTTCGGTTTCCTGTACCCACGGAGGTTTCCGTTACCCACTAAGACTTCGGTTTTCTGTACCCCACGGAGGTTCTCGTTACCCGCACAGTCTTCGGATTCATGTACCATACGGAGGCCTAGGTATTCCGTCCACGCTTCGGCTTTCCGTTCCACTCAGAGACCTTGATTTTCTGTACCCCATCGAGGTTTCCGTTCCCCACAGAGACTTCGTTTACTATAGCCCACAGGGGCTGTAATTCCCTGTCGGTACAATTTTGGAGTAGTTTGTGATCGTAGCCCGTAGAAACAACATCATCGCATCGTCGTTCCCGATCATCAACCTAATCCCCGAACATCACCGCATCGTCGCTTCCCGACCATCAACCGGAATCCCGAACATTACAATATCATCATGCCGAATTTTCGAAACGTATCAATTGTTCCCCGATCATCGACCGAATTCACCGAATCACAACATCGTCGTCGTTCCTAACATCGCAGAACCCGAATCTCAACACACCCCGTTATTACCAACCGCTGCCATTAGCAACCAACACCTGTATAATCGTAAACATCACCCGGTCTACCAACCCGTCGCATTTCATTTGAAGTACAATTTACTTATACTTATATGGATATACACTCATTTCGGCCCCAAGAAGGAAAAATTAATTGTTTTTATTCAGTAAGGTTTAGTGGGTCCTTATGGCGACCCAGGACACGACTGAGAGAAATTTAGCCTTCTACCTCAATTCGTTCGAAAGATTGGACGATTGCAAAAGGTGGACATCGCTAAATCGACTTAGAATTTTATAAATTCTTTGTTGGGTCTGACATGAGTATTTCGAGAGGTTACAAACGAAATGACAAAGTTAATACACCTCCAAAGAATGGTGAATGGCATACACAAATAATTTTTCCGCACATGTATTGACCTTTAGTGGCCAAGGAATAACTACTTGTTTCGTATGTCATGTCCTAGTAAAAACAAGTAAAAAAAACTGTAAGTTCGGCCGGGGCGAAATAGGGTCTATACGGCGACGTGGACCTGCATTGGCAACTTCATAAGCTATTTATAACGTAGCTAATAACGTAGCATTGGGGTTATAAAACGTGGACCTGCACACACAATTTCCTGACATAGGCTGTAGTACCCATTAAGAACTTCAAATACAAAATGCAAAATAATTCCGATAAATAATGTCGCTAAAATCATCAAAATACCGAATATCGGGAGGTAATTTTCTGTCATAGGCTGTAGTATACATTACGAACTTCAAATACCAAATTTGAAATAATTCGAGTAAATAATGTCTCTAAAATCATCAAAATACCGAATATCGGGAGGTACCGTTATATGGGGGCTTTACGAAGATGTGGACCTGCATGGTCCATTTTCTGTAGTATCCATTACGAACTTCAAATACCAAATTTATAACAATTCTGGTAAATAATGTCGCTAAAATCATCAAAATGCCGAATATAGGGAGGTACTGATATATGGGACTATACGAAGACGTGGACCTGCACAGACATTCATTACAAATTTCAAATACCAAATTTAAAACAATTCCGATAAATAATGTCGCTAAGATCATCAAAATACCGAATATCGGTAGGTACCGTTATATGGGGGCTTTACGCAGACGTGGACCTGCACAGACAATTTTCTGTCATAGGCTGTAGTATCCCTTACGAACTTCAAACACCAAATTTAAAACAATTCCGATAAATAATGTCGCTAAAATCATCAAAATACCGAATATCGGGAGGTACCGTTATATAGGGGCAATACGAAGAAGTGAACCTTTTCAATACCAAAAATCCTGCAGACATAAGACAAATTTAAGTAAATTTTTATCAACTTACTTCATTTCGTCCGAAAGCTAGAGTGGTTTCCACAGGGAGACACACGGGCGGACATTTTTAAATCGACATAGTATCTTACGCTGATCAAGAATATATATACTTTGTGGTGTCTAAAATGTATATTTCGAGGTATTACAAACGGAATGACAAACTTAATATACCCTACATATTATGGTGGAGGGCATAGCATTGTTTTTTGCCATGTAAGTAGCTGTGACGGCCAAAAATTAGTTAGGAAATCCATTATTTGGTAGTTGGAGTTTTTTGCTATGACGTTTAAATTCTTTTCAATTTATTTATGCAATTTTCTAAAATCTCATGTGACATTTTTAGGCAATATCAGCTCAACAGTAAGTACCAAAAATAAGTGAATGACTTTTTCAACTTTCCATAAAACTGCCATTAAATGGAATCTACTCATTTGGTTATGACCATCATATGAATGATGATACCATCCATCCATCCATCCATGATACTTTTATATACCATAATGGCTAACTGCCCCAGTATGTTTGGCTATTTGACATGAATTTGAATGACATTAAACATAAATTAAGATAATCACATATTTTGTCCCGCCAAGTTTAGGCGAACATTTTCACTATTCATTTCGGGGAATACACACATTTTTGTGGAGGAAAACAAACACGCCAATTATATCCAGATTTGAAGAATTTTCATTGGTCACACAAACGCTGAGAAGATCAATGTCAGGCACATGTGCCTGGAGCACTGGGTCAATCTAACATCTTTCTATGTAAGGTAACATAAGCGTTTTTGGGTCGGTCGACCAGTTTTCCGTATATTTTATACTCATTATAACTTAATAAGGTGAGTTGTCGAGAGTGTTTCACTAAACTTGCGGTCGGTTGTTGGTGCCCCACAGTTAGTTGTCTGTCTCTACGTTGCGAAATTATGCGTTGTGGCCAACCACTGGCTGGCTAATGACAGTTATTGGCTTCATTCATGAGCGAGCAAATTTTTCGTTTGTTCAGAGAAAAAGGAGAATATGGTGGAGCAGACAGAGAGAGAGAGATAGGGAGAGAGATGTTCCAGTCATAGCCATAGTGCCATTTTGATATATGGCAATTGTATTTGGCCAAGTCTAGTTTCTTGTTACTATGAAAGGCATGTGCTATGTTGTGATGATGAGGATGACGATAATGACGACACATTGTTCGATACAACAATAGCGATGATGACGACGATGCGTCACATTCCATCCAGCTGCATTCATTTCAAATTCAATTGCAATACCAAATACCAGGCAAATCATCGTCCATCCATTGGCATTGTTGGCTTGCAGTTGCATTTGTGTGTGTGTGTGTGTGTGTGTGTGTGTGTGTGTGGTGTGTGCGTGTGTGTGTGTGTGCTTGTATAAAGTATGTTAAGTGTCATTGCTAGAGACACATCAACATAGTCATTCGTATGTATAGCTATGTGTCTGTTGTTTGATATTGAACTTGATTCCAGGATTTAATGAATATTTTGTAACAGAAACTTGGTAATTGTGACAAGAAAGTTGCTGCCCGTTTGTTTAAACAAAACAACTCAATTTGGATGTAAGTTTTGTTGTTGTTGATCACAGCAACTTAACAAGATTAGACAAAATTGTTTCGTTATCCGACTCAATAATAATATTTTTTTCTTTACTAATTGGATATCCATTCAATAACAAGACCACAACTTACCAATCAGTAAAATTACATGTAAAGAAACTATTGCAAATTACCTGAAAAAATAGGAAAGAGAAAAAAAGAAAATTAATATTGAAAACAAATAAACAAGTGATTGCAGGTTAAATAAAAACTATTAAAGATAACAAGTTAAAAAGCAGTAAGTTGGGCCGGGCCGAACTTTGAATACCCTCCACCATTTGGAACGAAGTTGGAAATAAAATCCTGAAAAAACTTTGGTAAAATTTTAAAAATACCGAGTATTGCCGTTATATTGGTGCCTATACGACGTGGATTCACACAGGCATTATTTGTCATAAGTCATTACCAAATTCAAATTCGGAACATGGAATAAACGGTGAATAATGTAGCTCAAATCATCAAAGTATAGAATATAGGGAGGTACCGTTATATCAAAGCTGTGCGAAGACCTGAACCTGCGTAGACAATTTTTTGTCATATTCTCTAGCAATTCGGTGAGTATTGTACCTAAACTCATCAAAATACCGAATATAGGGAAGTACTGGTATATGGGACCTATATTAAGTCCTTGACCTGCAATTTTCTGTCACAGACTGTAGTTTCCATTACGAACTCTAAATGCGTAATTTGAAAAAAAATTTGGTGAATAAAGACGCTAAAATCACCAAAATACCGAATACAGCGAGGTACCGTTATGTGGGGGCTATACGAAGACGTGGACCTGCACAGACAATTTTCTGTCTTAGGCTGTAGTATCCATTTCGAACTTCAAATACCAAATTTGAAACAATTCCGGTTAATAATGTCGCTAAAATCATCAAAATACCGAATATCGGGAGGGCGCTATATGAAAACGTGCCTACTGTAAAAATAAACCTGTGTGCAAAATTTTAGCCTTGTATCTCAATTCGTTCGAAAGATAGCGTGATTACAACAGAGAGACGGACAGACAGACGGGCATCGCTAAATCGACTTAGAATTTTACGCCGATCAAGAATATATATACTTTGTTGGTTCTGACATGAGTATTTCGAGGAGTTACAAACGGAATGACAAAATTAATATACCCTCCATAGTATGGTGGAGGGTATACAAAGAAGATTTGAGATGGAAAGTTTCCAAGGTAGTTGAAATTATGAAATTATCGCGCAGTAGACCATAGAGAGAAGAATATAAATACAAAGTTTGGAAGACTTCTCCGGAAAAAATGTTTCAAAAACGGTATATATATAGAGGGTGAGATAAAAAAAACTGCAACAAAGTCAAACGCCATTTGTTTGTAACATGGAGAAGGAAGCGAGATAGACCCATAGTTACTTTTGAGGATCTCCATAGAATCACATTCTGAGTTGGTTTATGCATGTCAGTCCGTCCGTCCGTCCGTCCGTCCGTCTGTCCATGTATTCTTGTGAAGAAATAGCAGGTCGCATTTATTATCCGATTGAGATGAAATTTTCCAAACAACATTTGTTTGGCCCAAGGACGAACCCTATTGAAATTGGAGATAATCGGTAAAAATTTCGATATAGCTCCCATATATATCTTCGTCCGATTTGCCTTTTATTGTGCACCAAATGTGTAATATCAGCCCGAATAGTATGCAATTTTGCACATACAAACAAATTCGGCCTTAAAATAAGTATGCCAAATTTGAAAATAAGTATGCCAAATTTCGAAATCGGTTCAGATATAGCTATAGCTCCCATATGTATTGTTCATCCGATTTGTTATTTTTGTCCTCCGCAGCCGTAATATGCACTCTGCAACAACAATATTTGGGGAAATATATCAAATGTAGCTCAGAAATGCCTTTGCTAAATTTTATCGAGATCGGTTCAGATTTGGATATAGCTCCCATATATAACTTCGTCCGATTTACCATTTATTGTGCACCAAACGTCAAATATTTGTCTAAATGGGTTGGAATTTGGCACATACGATCGAATTGAGTCTAGAAGCTAATATGCCAGGTTTGGTGAAGATCGGGTGAGATATAGCTATAGCTCCCATATATATTGTTCATCGGATTTGTTGTATTTGTTACCCACAGCCGTAATATGCACTCCGTAACAACGATATTCAGGGAAATATATCAAATACAGCTCAGAAATATATTTGCCAAATTTTATTAAGATCGGTTCAGATTTAGATATAGCTCCCATATATATCAAAAGGGCAATACAATTCCGAATTTAAAAGATACAAATGCTTCGGCATATCTGGCCCTTGGAACTTTAAATTATAATTATAATCATAGCGTGTATGATTGAATTCTCCCATAAAAACTTTTAATTGTTATGTGGAGCTCTACTAAATTAGCAAAGTGGTGTAGGGTAGCATAAAGTCAATTTTATTGAATGAAAGCAAAAAATGTCGGAAATGGCATCAAATCTTAGAATAAGTCTAGAGTTGTTCGAATTGGTCAACTTTGACACGAATTATGTCCTTCAGACGGCCAATGAAACCGTCACACACTGTTATGGAGGCCCACACCATCACTATGGCCGGCGCTTGAGTTCTGGTTGCCATTCGAAGGTGCACATTTTCAACTGACCTCTTTGGCACGTAAACACGATCATTTTGTTTGTTTACAAACTGCTGGACAATCGGAGAAAACCAAATTCGGCAGTTCACCAATTTCGGCCAAGCGAAGCAACTCTTTAGCTCTTTTGAGTCTATTTTCTTTCTGTTGCGGTGTAAGTTCTTACACTCTTTGGAATTTCAATGGCTTACCCCGAGCTCATTTTTCAATATTTACCGAATGGAATATTGCAATATGTTCAGCTCACGAGCCACTTTTCGGCCACTGCGACGCGGATTTCGATAAAGTCGCTTCCTTACTTTTCGAACCATTTCTGCTGATGTTACTGTTTTCTTCCGTCCACTTCCTTGACGTCGGGCTACGCTACCAGTATCACGGTACCGAGCGATGTTACGAGACACAATAGATTTATTCACAATTAAATGCTGGAGTGCTCTAACGATAGCCACTTGTGGTTTTTCAGCCAAATATAAAGAAATCACACTATCACGCTTGAATTGCATCACGAATAACTTTTGTTCTGGAAAATTCTCACCAAAATGCTTGTGTACCCTTGTAAACAATATAATGAGCTGTCACTGGAATAATTTTAACAGCTGTCGGACGAGTGGCTTAGTGATGATTGCAGTTTTTTATCTCACCCTGTATATCACAATTTTCCCCAAATTATTAAATTACTAACTTGTCCGCAGATATTCTTCCTGAATGATTATTCTACATAGGCTTTGTTTCGTCGAAAATTTATATTTTGAGAAAATCTCATTTCTATTGCTCTGTATCGCAAAATTATACATTTTAATAGAGACATCCAAGTCAAAGTAGGCAGATACAAAGGGATACATTTTAAGAAATTTTAATAATTTACAAAATCTCCGGCAACGGATTTGACCTTCATCATAATGACGAGGGTAACACTGTCAGATAATGATATTGGAAACTCAATTCCGCAGTAATGTAAAGCTATTTTTATGCGTCCAGAAAAAAAAAGAATCTCCCAATTTTATGGGATGGCACACTAAAAAAATCACGACATTGAAACCTCAACCTCAAATCATTGTAAACGTGTAACAAACTATCCATTCACACGCATGGAACCCATTAAAAGTAGACGTACTGTGCCACAAATGTTTCTGTTTCCATTGAGAGCTGCATGGCAGGGAAGGAGATTAAACACCTCTCTTCGACAACAAAAACCTCAACAAAACAAAGCATTTGTATTCTTTTCAGTTGGACGACCATTGTCCAGGCTTAACCACAAAATATCCCTGTCATTTTTAATTCATCCCACACACACACACTGTTGTAAATGAAAAACAAAAAAGACCAAAGGACCACTTGTAAAACACTTTAATTGAAAACCAAGAGAAAAAAAAAACAATATTTAATTAATTTTTATCTCAGCACTTCTGTATGTGTCCGATATGGTCACACATACATACACGCATTGAACACTTGGCCGGAAACGGAAGTTAATTAATGAAATTCTTCTCATTCTTCCAATTACAATCACCATGACTTCTGAATTCTTTTTGTGAATCAACTGCGTTAATGCAATCAATTTGGTTTAATCATTATATTATGGCTCGCATTTTCTTTTTCGAAATGATTGGCATAATTGGCTGATGGAACTGCATTGTTAAGGAAAGGAAGAAAGTCACAAATATTTACAATTTTCAGCAAAAGTAGGTAGTCGCATGTGTATACCCTCAGCCATATAGATACAGAGGGTATATATCATTTGATATGGTCAAAACGTGCCTAGTCGAAATAACGGTTTTAGACCCTAGGTCTTTTTGGACCAAATCCGTTTCAGAACATTTTGAGTCGATCTACCGATGTCCGTCCGTCCGTCCGTCAGTCTGGCTGGTGCGCACGATAACTCTCGAAGAGAGTATCCGATTTGATCCAAACTTGGTACATCGTAATATTTTTGTCAAACTTAGATCGAGTTCGGAAATGGGCAATATCGGTCCACTCCTTCTGGTACCTCCCACACAAAATGTCAAAATTATCAAAGAAAATAATTTTTTGCACAGAAAGAGAAACGATAATTCGATTTTGCTCCAACTTTGCAAATCCTAATATTTGCGTCAGTTCTATGTCAAGTGCGAAAATGGACAATATCGGTCCACTCCATCAAGTACCTCCCCCACCAAGGGTCAAAATTTGAATAATTACAATTCTTACAAAATGTAATGTAAGAGTCCGATTGTCTTTAAATTTCACATATCCCAATATTTTTGTTAACCCAAGGTCTGGTGTTAAGAGGGAATACATCGGCCCCCACAAAAGGTCGTAATTTTCAACAAAAATATATATAAAATATATTCTTTGCATAGAAAGAGAAATGATTACCCAATTTTGCTCTTACTTTGCAAATCCTAATATCCGCAAATCTCATCCGCATGTCCACATATCTAAATATATTTTGATTTCTGTTGTTATTATTCAAATTATAGACCCTCTATATAGTAGGTTCCGAAGGAATAGGCTAATATTGTCCATTTCATAGGTCCCCATAACTAAATATGATATAAAATTACGACGTGCCAGGTTTGGGCTATATCGACTGCTATATGAGACATATGATAATTTCTATATGAGACATAAAATATTCAAATGTCCGTGAGGTACCAGATATAGTCGACCGAAGTATTCCATTTTCATACTTCATCTATAGCTATTACAGATAACTATTAGCATGAATTTCTGGTCGAGAGCAATATTTGGATATAGCAAATTGTAGAGAAACGGTGATTTGTTTCGCAAGAAATGACAGATAAAAGTATTGAAAATTGTGACCCTTTGTGGGTGAGGTACAAGAAGGCGTTCACTGACATATATCATCTTCACAACAGATTAGCAAAAATGTTTGTATGTGTGAAATTTAAAGAGAGTTGGATGCTTTTTTCGCTTTCCCTGAGCCTGTTCTTAAACCTTGAACCCTATGTACCAGAAGAAATAGTCCGATCTCTACCATCTTTATAACAGATCTTGTGTTGATGTAAATATTATGATATACCAAGTCTGAACGGAATCGGATGTTAATTTCAAATTTTATTAACTTCATGGATATTGAAAATGTTGACCCTCCATGGGGGAGGTTCCAGAAGGAGTAAACTGATACTGCCCATCTTCACAGCAGATCTTCTGTTAGTAGAAATAATGGGATGTGTGAAATATGAAGAGAACCGGATGCTTATTTCGGATTTTATAATCGTTTTTGTTATTCAAAACTTTGACCCATTGTGGGGCAGGTACCTGAAGGAATTGTATGATCCATTTTTACAACAGATCTTATTCTGATGAAAATATTGAGATGTGCCTAGTTTGGATGGAATCGGATGTTAATTTCTCGTTTTCTGAGCTTCGTGGATATTCGACATTTTGACACTTTATGGGGGCGGTGCCAGAAGGATTGGAGCGATATCTTCACACCAGACCTTGGTTTACTAAAAGTATTATTTTGTGTGAAATTTGGTGATAATCGGACTCTTACATCACATTTTATAAGAGTTATAATTATTCACTTTGACATTTTGTGCAGGAGGTACTTGATGGAGTGGACCAGACCTAGCACTGATGCAAATATTAGGATTGGCAAATTTGGAGCCAAATCGGATCATACTTTCTCCTTCTGTGCAGGGAGGGAGAGGTACCAAAAAGAATGGACAAATATTGTCCATCTCCGAACTCGATTTAATTTTGACAAAAATATTACGATGTACCTAGTTTGGAACAAACCGGATACTCGCTTCGGTAGTTATCGTGGGCACTTGGCAGCCAGACAAACGGACGGACATCGCTAGATCGACTCCAAATGTCCTGAAACGGATTTGGTCCAAAGAAACCTAGGGTCTAATTCAAATGATATATACCCTCTCTAGCCATATGGCTGAGAGTATAAAAACATGTAAATGGGAGCAACGACATGCTCCATTTGAATTCAATTCTGTTTGAAGGGACCCAACCCCGTTGGGCCCTAGAGAGACCAACGTTATAGGGTGGTTCTATATTGGCAATATTTGTAGATTTTTTCACTGAGAAACAGAATACCAAATAATATGTTTTTAAAAAACTCTCTGAAACCCTCGGTATACCTAATATTAGGAATTACCGTTATATAGGGTCTTATAATAGTGGACTTATCTTCAAAAAATATTGCAGGGAAAACTTCTCAAAATACCTCAAATGTTGGAGGGCGTTATATATGGTCAATACATAATTGTGGACCTATCCTCTCAAAATCTGACTGGGAGATATTCTGTCAGAACTCAAAATGTTAAGTTAGTCATCGAAATTGTGGTCGAAACCTTCAAAATGCCGAAAATTAGGATGTATAGTAATTCGGGGCCTATACCAAATACTGGAGCAATCTCGAAACGCTTTAGCTTGAAGCACTGCTTGTTGATTGAAACCCCAGGTCTCTTTGGACCAAATACGTTTCAGGATATACAGGGTGAGATGAAAAACCAACCAACTTCAGACTGCTGTCATTTCTAAGCCACTCGTCGGACTGCTGTTAAAATTATCCCAATGGCAAATAATTATATTGGTTACAAGCTTACAAAAGCATTTTGGTGAGAATTTTCCAGAAAAAAGTTATTCGTGATGGAATTCAAGCGTGATAGTGTGATTTCTTTATATTTGGCTGGAAAACCACAAGTGGCTATCGTTAGAGCACCCCAACATTTAAATGTGAATAAATCGTTTGTGTCTCGTACCATCGCTCGCTCGTTACCGTGATACTGGTAGCGTAGCCCGACGTCAAGGAAGTGGACAGCAACATCAGCAGAAATGGTTCGAATAGTACAAAAGCGACTTGATCGAAACCCGCGTCGTTATGGCCGTGAAAAATGTCTCGTGAGCTGAACATATCGCAATATTCCATTCGGCAAATATTGAAAAATGATCTCGAGGTAAAGCCATCGAAATTCCAAAAAGTGCGAGAACTTACACCGCAACAGAGCAATTAGTTGCATAGCTTGGCCGAAAGTGGTGAACTGCCGAATTTGGTTTGCCCGTCTCCGATGAGAAACCAGTAGTTTGTAAAAAAAACAAAATGATCGTGTTTACTTGCCAAAGAGGTCAGCTGAAAATGTGTACCTTCGGATGGCTTCCAGAGCTCAAGCGCCGACCATGGTGATGGTGTGGGCCGCCATAACAGCCGATGATCGCTCTCCGCTCGTATTAATCGACCGTGGCAACAGAATGAATGCCGAATGTTATTGCGAAAATGTTCTGGAGGGTGTATTAAAGCCATGGCCGCAGACCTTGGACATTCCAACAGGACTCAGCAGCACGCGCCACCCAAGAATGGTTACAAAATGAGGTTCCTCGCTTCATTTCCAGCGCACAATGGGCACCAAAATCACCGGATAACAATCCGTTGAACTATTGTGTCTGGAGTATTTTGAAAAGCAAAGTTGGCACTAAAAAATACCAAAGTGTCGATCACCTCAATCAAGCGCTTCGCCTGGAATGAGCTAAAACACAGCATAGCAACATTCGGTCATTGTAATAATGCTGTCAAACTTGAATCAAGTTATGAGATGGGGAACATCGGACCACAACTTTGGTACCTCCCTCACAAATGTTCAACATTTTTAAAGAAAATAATTTACTTCATAGAAAAAGAGATTATCATTCGATTTCGTACAAACTTTTCAAATCCCAATATATTTGTCTGTGTTAGGTTAGGTCCGAAAATGGACAATATCAAACCACTCCATCCGGATTTTTGGGAGTCATAAGCTTTTAATGTCATAAGGATGAATAATTCCTGTTTTCCTATAGAGTAATTAATATCATCGTCACTTCCCACCCTTTGCCAATATAACTTCATCTACCACAGCCAGCAGCAGGAAATACGTATCCAGCCGAAGCATTGTATTACCTATACAATTCACCATTATTTCGGTTTTAATTAATTTTGTGGTTTGAGTTGATTTACTTCAAATCCTTATTAGATTCATTATCATTTTTATTTATTTATTTTTTTTATTTTATTTATTTATTTTTTTTTTTTTTTTGCAAACTCCCTTTTTAAAAGGTCATTCTTTACATAAATCTCTAAAATTTGGAGCATATAAATCATAAAACGCTTACCAAATCCAAATACATGTGTCATCCTCTCATCAATATGACAGCCACATTTGAAATAAATGGGAAACAGAGGCAAAATCCCCGAAAATAAATACATCCGTAGACACCAACACGCATACATATGACAAGCATATTTCACATGAGAAAATCGCTTTACCACCCGGAACGCAAAGAGAATTTTCAAAATTGTAAACAATTCAAATAACAACATTTGATGATGACACTGCTGATTGTTGCTGTGGTGTGGCATGCACCATAACGGGGTCATATCAAGCAACCACAAAAAAAAAAAAAACACACACACACAAAACAAAAAAATCCAAAGACATTTCAGCTATTCGGTGATAGTAATGCGACAATGCAAGTGCACACCATTCCGCATATGTCGAATGACACTGCAACGACCTCCTAACGACACCCAAAAAGAAAAATCTAACCAGAAAAATCCCATCAGCTAAACAATACTCAACTGTGGAAATCTGTGGCACACAAGAGGCACCCCAGCTCCCTATTCACAAACTCTGAGTACGAGCAGCAGCAACAAGGGGGAACCTAAAAGAAACCGTCGGATAACAATGATCATGATGATTATGATCTATGATGACTGTGACCATAACAGCAACTACCCGTAAATATACAAAAGAAAGCAAAATCATTGGAGCTACTTACTGTGTGCACTTCGCTGTGAACACCAAGTGCAGATAAACTGCAACCTCACAGACAGCCAACATCACAGATGAAGATGGTAGTTCATCATGAAAAAGCCTAGCGAATGCTAAACACGTTCTGTCTACAAATCCAACAACAACAACAGCAGCAGTAGCATCACCATCAGCAGGAGTAGCTGCCATCGACGACTAGAATAGCAAAACATGCCAATTGTGCTAAGCATTACAACAACTGATAGCAATAATGCCGCTGATGATGCTGATGAGGATTAGGTTCGAAATTTACTCTGGGTGTGTGTGCGTGCAAAATAGTCAACAACAAAAACTACACCAACAACCAATCGTGTACAACAGGAGCGGGAACAAAACAATATCTGATATTCTGCCAACTGGGATGAGTTCATCTTTGGCATGAAAGCGCATTTGTTTTCCAGCAACGAAGTAACGTAAAACACGACAATGACTTTGTTAACAGCAAGCAGAAACAACAAGAACAACAACAACAAAAAACAAGGCAAACTGTGGTAAAATGGGAACAAAGAAAAATAACTTCTTTGAGTGGTGGCATTTTTCGTTGGTAGATCTCCATTGGACGACTTCTTCGAATAAAAGGCTCAAAAGACGTCTTCTTAGATAGAAGATTCAAATGAGGTCTTCTTCGATAGAAGAGATTAAAAGAGGTCTTCTTTGATAGAAGATGTCAGAAGAGTTCTTCTGCCATAGAAGGGCTCAGAAGAGTTCTTCTGCTATAGAAGGGCTCAGAAGAGTTCTTCTGCCATAGAAGGGCTCAGAAGAGTTCTTCTGCCATAGAAGGGCTCAGAAGAGTTCTTTGCGATAGAAGAGCTCACAAGAGGTCTTCGTCGATAGAATAGCTCAAATGAGGTCTTCTTCGATAGAAGAGCTCAAATGAGGTCTTCTTCGATAGAAGAGCTCAAATGAGGTCTTCTTCGATAGAAGAGCTCAAATGAGGTCTTCTTCGATAGAAGAGCTCTAATGAGGTCTTCTTCGATAAAAGAACTCTAATGAGGTCTTTTGCGACAGAAGAGCTCAAATGAGGCCTGCTTCGATTGAAAAGCTCAAATGAGGTCTTCTTCGATACAAGAGCTGAAAAGATGTCATCTGCGATAAAAGAGCCCGAAAGAAGAAGAACTCAAATGAGGTCTTTTGCGACAAAAGAGCTCAAATGAGGCCTGCTTCGATAGAAAAGCTCAAATGAAGTCTTCTTCGATACAAGAGCTGAAAAGATGACTTCTGCGATAAAAGAGCCCGAAAGAGGTATTCTGATATGGAAGAGCTCAAATGAGGTATTTTTCAGTAAAAAAGAACCATAGGACCTCCTTTTCCATAGAAGAGCTCCATAGTAGCTTTTTTTAATAAAAGGATTCCATAGCTTTTTTTTTTAAAAAAAGAGCTCCATAGAGATTTTGTTTGTACAGAAAAACTCTCTTTTTCTATAGAACTCCAAAGAATCCCTCTTTTCATAGAATAGCTCCATAAGAGCTTTTTTTTCATAGAAGAGCTCCATAGGAAATCTTTTTCTATAGAATAGCTCCATAAGAGCTCTTTTCTATAGAAGAGCTGTTTAAGAGCTGCTTTTCTATAGATGAGCTCCATAGAAGCTCTTTTTCTATAGATGAGCCCTATAGGACTTCTTTTTCTGTAGAAGAGCTCCATAGGAGCTCGTTTTCTATAGAAGAGCTCCATAGGAACTCTATTCTATAGCATAACTCCATAGGAACTCTTTTCTATAGAAGAACTCCATAGGAAGTCTTCTCTATAGAAGAACTCCATAGAATCTCTATTTTCATAGAAGAGCTCCATAGGAAATCTTTTTTATTGAAGATCTCCATAGGAGCTACTTTCTGTAAAAGAGTTACATATGAACTACTTTTTGTAGAAGAGCTCCATAAGACCTAAAGAAGAGCTCTAATACCTATAGCTCTTTTTGAAAATGAGATCTCTTCCTATTAAGAACCCTATTTTCGAAGTGTGGTCTTAAAATGTCTTCTTTGAGTACAAAGAGTTCCATAAAGTGGAGAACTCTGTAAAGTTTGTTCTCTTGTAGAAAACCATAGAAAACAGGTCCCTCAATTGCATTGATTCCACTGTATATTTACCCAGATCAAACCTTCACAGGAAAAAAAACCGCAAGTACTGAAAGACAAATAACAATGTCGGGGCTGCTGCAGCTGCACATGTTTGACATTACCATGACCCCGGCACTACTGTCTAGAATTGAGCGGCAACGGAGTTTGTGGTCGGAACACAAATCATGTTTTTCTTTGCATTGTTTTCCTTTGCTACTGGGACTGATGGCGTTGTTAGTTTTGTTGCCTTTCTTATCATCGTGGCATTATCAGGGAACAACAATTGTGTTGGTTGTATGAAACTAAGCGAACAAACGTTCTTTTTAACGATGAGAGAAAAACTAGAGAAAATGAAATATGGATATTTGGAAAGCACGCACGCACATACAAAGAATACAAATAGTGAAATAAAAATACTAAATTTATGAATAAAAAAGAAAAAGAAAAAATTAAAAATAAATAAAACAACTAAGTAACAAATTAAAAAAAAAACATATTGTTGTTGCAAAATGGTCAGGCTTATCCCTTTATTGTTGTTTTTATAAAAACAACGTTTGTTTATTAGTGGAGAACTATGGCAATGTTTACCAGGGGGTAAGGCAGGGAATACCTAAGTTTCGGAAAGAGCCACCAATCCTCATCAGTTCCCTTGTTTTTGTCTGGGATATTCTCCCCAGAAGTTATTTTAAAAATAACTTCTATGACAAAAAACATTTTTTACCCAAGTGACGAGATCGTAAGCTCAATAGAAGAGGAACCAAAGAATTATATAAAACTAAAATTCTTTTGGAAAGTCTTCTAAATCTTACAACCGCACTTATAAACATTTTCATCTTTCTCCACTTGTTATGCTTTCGTTCAACCTGAACGAAGTAGCATAACCATGTAAGTTGGTTTTGTCTGTTACAACAAAAACCCCTTCGTCGACCGTGCCTTGTCTATAAATAGAAGGAGAATATCCCAGACAAAAACAAGGGAACTGTTGAGGATTGGTGGCTCTTTCCGAAACCTAGGTATTCCCTGCCTTACCCCCTGGTAAACATTACCATCGTTCTCCACTAATAAACAAACGTTGTTTTTATAAAAACAACAATAAAGGGATAAGCCTGACCATTTTGCAACAACAAAATAAGAACAAACAAGCCACACTGTTCTAAAAAAAAAACATATCATAATTCATATAGAGCACGAGCAACAACACCCACATACCAGCAGCATCGGATGAAGGCAGAATTTGTTTCAAAACTTTTTTAATATCCAAAAAAAACCTTTGATGTTTGCCGATTGTGGGTGATGGTTTTATTTATTATTTTTTGTTATTTTTGTTTGCGGTTTCGAGTCGTTATAAATTATTTAAATAAAATTTTGTAATTTGTTTACCATACCTAAGATTCATTAAACCAGCGGACATATATCGAAAATAACAGATCTCAAAGCCACAGAAGTTGATTAAATTTACTGAATTGGGATTTCGAAATGAATTTTCAGTTTCGTTTGTAGTTCTTATTTGGAATGTGGTTCTTTTGGTCTTTTTTTGCATTTAGTTTACCACAAAAGTGGCTTATAAAAATACCATTTTGTGTTTCAAGTGAATATTTCATTTATTTTTATTTTTTTTTTTTTTTTTTTCAATGAATTAGAAGTGCAGAACTTCTATGGAATAATATATTCAAAAAAAAAAAAAAAATAATAATAATAACTAGAAATTGTAAACCATTGTTGTATGTGCATATAAGGGTTATTATCATAGGTCATACGCCATATAGGATATTTTTCCCATGTGTCGTATACGGCGTGTTATTTTATTACTGCATTACTCATACGCTCCACAGGTCTAAAGATGGTGGGATATGTAAATATAAGAACCAGTTAAAAAGTATCAGTCAGTTTTGCCGGCAGATGTATACCCTCAGTCAATGTTCGATTATTTAAATATATTTTGACTTCTGTTATGATTAGACCCTCTATGGAGTAGGTTTCGAAGAAATGGGCCAATATTTTCCATTTCGTATCGGACCTAAATAAATATGACTTGTTTTGCAAGTTATGACAGACAAAAGTATCGAAAATCGTGACCCTTTGTGGGTGAGGCACCAGAAGGGGTTCGCAGATATATATCAGCTACACAACAGATCTTGTGTTAGCAAAGTGTTTGTATGTGTGAAATTTGGAGAGAGTTGGATGATTATTTCGCTTTTTTGCGCTTTTTGTTTTTTTTAAACCTTTAACCCTATGTGGTAGAGGTACCTGAAGAAATGGTCCGATCTCTACCACAGATCTTGTGTTGATGGAAATATTGAGGAGTGCAAAGTCTGAATGGAATCGGATGTTAATTTTAGCGATTTTGATATTCAAAATGTTGGCCCTTTGATATTCAAAATTTTGACCCTTTGGGGGGGGGGGAGGTGCCAGAAGGAGTGGACCAATATATTCCATCTTAACAGTAGACCCTGTGTTAGTAGAAATTATGGAATGTGTAATATATGAAGAGAACCGGATGCTATTTCGGATTTTATAATCGTTTTGGTTATTCAAAACGTTGACCCTTTGTTGGGGAGGTTCCAGAAGGAATTGTCCGAAGTGTACATTCTTTAAAACAGATGTTGTATTGATGGAAATGTTAAGATGTGCCAAGTCTGAATGGAGTCAACTGTTAAATTCGCGTTTTATGAGCTTCATGGATATTCAAAATTTTGATTTTTTGTGGGGCAGGTACCAGAAGGAGTGGACCGATACATATCATCTTCACAGCAGCTCTTGTGTTAATAGAAATAATGGGATGTGTGAAATATGAAGAGAACCGGATGTTTATGTCGAATTTTGTAATCGTTTTGGTTATTCAAAACATTGACCCTTTGTGGGGGAAGTATCAGAAAGAATGGTCCGATCTCTACCATCTTTATAACAGATCTTGCGTTGATGGGAATATTTAGATGTTCCAAGTCTGAATGGAATTGGATGTTAATTTTATGTTTTATAAGCTTTATGTGCATTCAAAAATATGACCCTTTATGGCGGAGGTACCAAAAACAGTGGACCGATATATTCCATCTATACACCATACCTTGGGTTAATAAAAATATTGTGACTTGTGTATTTTTAAGACAGTCGAAACCTTATATCACATTTTATAAGAGTTATAATTATTCAAGATTTGTGGGGGAGGTACTTGATAGAGTGAACCAACATTGTCCATTTTCGCACCTGACTCAGCACTGATGCAAATATTCGGATTTGCAAAGATTGAGCAAAATCGGATTATCCTTTCTCTTTCTGTGCAGTAAAATATATTTTTGGAAAATTTCGACCGTTTGTGGGGGACGTACTAGAAGGAGTCGACCGATATTGCCCATCTCCGAACTCGATCTAAGTTTGATATTAATAGTACGATGTACCAAGTTTGGACCAAATCGGATATTCCGTTCGAGGGTTATCCTGGGCACCAGCCAGACGGACAAACGGGCGGACATCGCTAGATCGACTCCAAATGTCTTGAAACGTATTTTGTCCAAAGAGACCTAGGACCTAAAGCCATTATTTCGACACGTTTGACCGTATAAAATGATATATAGCCTCTCTTGCTAAGGGTATAACTAGCCATATGGCTGAGGATATAATGAAAACGAAACGAAGGCAGTCACTCGGAATCCGGAATCGGGGTCCTCTAAACTTTTTCATTGGCTTTGCACGTACCATACAATATTCTCCATACGATATTAAAAGTATATTTTTGCAGCACTGGTAAAAAATGAGTACCGACTGCATTTGCCATTCGATTGGTAGTAAAATGTTTAACATACGCCCATTTATACGGAAATTTTTATCGTTTTCTTTCAAGTTGTCGATTCTAGTCTGCCTACTTATGCAGAAGAAAAATTAATTTTTAGTCACCCTTTGTTCCAAACTGATCTCAGATATCAATTGTTTTTTAGCGAATACGAATAATAAAAACTCTTGCTCTTTTAGCTCATCCAAATATCTCAATCATCATTAATTTAAAATACATATACGTCATTTTTTATGTGCAGCTAGAAAAATATTACAATATTTTGAATGTCATTCGCAGTGGTGACATTAATCATACGTCATATGAACACACCTTCTCAGGGATATTAATGAGATTTTAAGGCAAGACCATATTAGAATTTGTGTAAAATCTGTTGGAGATTATTAAAATCTTGGCAACATTTGTTTAATTAAGTGTTATAATGATTTCTCATAAATAATTAAATAATATTTTCTTTAATACACAGAGCCTCTGTGAACCTATATCTATAAAAGTGGAAAATATGTGTAAGTTTGATTGCTTGTTTGTAATTTATAAACTCGAAAATCGCTGAACAGATTTTCCTGAAAAATTCCAAATATACTACAGCATAACCTGAAAGTAACGTAGGCTATATACATTTTTGAAATTCCACTTGGAACTGCAGGTGTCGCATCAGAATCATCAGAATTAGTTTTTGTATTCACATATCCATTGATTGATTGACATACAGTCTGCAAATTTAGAGTGCCGAAATTTGGAGCAAAAATAATCTAGTAAAATTCAATTGAAATAGTTTCAGATTTGAAAATAGCGCCATAAATATTTTCATCCGATTTCACATATTTGATGCACCAAACACGATATGTATGTCCGATTCAAAAGAAATTTGGAATGAGTGACGGAATTTCGTACAAAAATTAATTTGTAAAATTATATTAAAATCGGTTGAGATTTGAATATAGCTCATATGTACATATTTCGACCGATTTCATGTATTTAATGCACCAAACACGCTATGTTCCTTCAGTTTTAATGAAATATGGAAGGTGTGACGGAATTTGGTGTAAAAGTAAATTTTTTCAAATTATATTGAAATCGGTTTAGATTAGGATATGATTTTATTAAGAAACATTGATCAACAACGCCTATGCAATGGTATTAGACTAATAGTAAACAAGTTAAAAAGCAGGAGGTTCGGCCTGGCCGAACTTTGAATACCTTCCACCATTTGGAACGAATTTAGAAATTTTCAAAAAATAAAATCCTTAAAAATTCTGTTAAAATTAAAAAAAAAACGAATATTGCCGTCATATTGGGGTTAATACCACGTGGACCTACTTATGTATTGCTTGTCATAAGTCATTACCAAATTCAAATTCGAAACTTGAAATAAACGGTGAATAATGTAGCTAAAATCATCAAAATATCGTATATAGGGGGTACCGTTATATCGGAGCTGTGCGAAGACCTGGGTCAGCATAGACAATTTTCTATCACAGGCTGTAGCATCCATTAGGAACTTCAAATATGACATCTCAAAGAATTTCGGTGGGTATTGTACCTAAAATCGTCAAAATATAGAATATAGGGAGGTACTGATATATGAAGACCTGGACCTGCATAGACCATCTTCTGTCACAGACTGTAGTTCCCCTTACGAACTCTCAATACGTAATTTGAAACAATTCCGATGAATAATGACGCTAAAATCATCAAAATACCGAACATTGGGAGGTGCTGTTATATGGGGGCTATACGAAGACGTGGACCTGCGCAGACAATTTTCTGTATTAGGCTTATATCGAGAGGTACCTTCATATGGGGGCTATATGAAAACGTGAACCTACATGGCTTATTTACGAACTTTTACCTACTGGAAAATAAACATGTGTGCAAAATTTTAGCCTTCTATCTCAATTCGTTCGAAAGAGCGTGATTACAACAGATAGACGGACAGACGGGCATTGATAAATCGACTATGAATTTTACGGTGATCAAGAATATATATCCTTTGTTGGGTCTGACATGAGTATTTCGAGAAGTTACAAACGGAATGACAAAGTTAATATACCCTCCATAGTATGGTGGAGGGTATAACAAAACTACACAACAATGTAATTGAGGATACGATTATTACAGGGAAAATGTTGCTACATGCCATTCAACCTCTAAAGATTGCAGTCTCCACAGGACAAACTCTTCGTATATGCAGACTAAATTTGTCATGTTCCTCATGGTCAGCTGTTCCTGGCATGTTCAGACGTCAAAAGGCTGTAGCGAAGCGCACCGGGTTCAGCTAATTGTAATATATTTCAAAGCATTTCCTTAATATTTCAAACTTTCTATTAAATTGCCATAATCTATTCATTTTAAGAAAAATGTTTGTTGCTGAAATTCTTGATATCTTTTGGAGTTTTTTTTTTATACAGCATAGCTTCACTTAATTCTGAAAATAATCTGAGCACAACAAAAGTTTTACATCAACTATCTTTCATGATATTTACTTAGCAGATTGATCCCCCTTGTAAGCTCCAATATAGACGTTAGTTAGGAATTTTTAATATTCAATAACTGCGTTTCTTTACTACGAACTGCAAAATATCCTGGCTGCTCTCAGCTGAGATTTACTCAGAACAAACAAAAAATTAATAATGTTTATGCATTTCATTGAAAGCATAAAACGGATATTGTTGAAATTCTGTGAAATTCCTTTGATGATCTGCATAGAATCAAATTCTGAATCTGATTTATACATGTCCGTTCGACTGACTGCCCGTTCGTCCATGAATTGTTATACCCTACACCACAGGGTGGTCAGGGTATTACGTCTTTGTGCATTTGTTTGTAAAAAGCAAAAGGAAGCGAGATAGACCCATAGTTCCTTTTGATGATCTGAATAGAATCACATTCTGAGTCGATTTATACATGTCAGCCCGTCTGTCCGTTCGTCTGTCCATGTATTCTTGTGAACAAAATGCAGGTCGCATTTATTATCCGATTGAGATGAAATTTTCCAAACAACATTTGTTTGGTCCAAGGACGAACCCTATTGAAATTGGAGATAATCGTAAAAATTTAGATATAGCTCCCATATATATCTTCGTCCGATTTGCTTTTTATTGTGCACCAAACATGTAATATCAGACCGAATAGTATGGAATTTTGCACATGCAACCAACCTAAAAATAAGCATGCCAAATTTGATGGAAATCGGTTCAGATATAGCTATAGCTCCCATATATATTGTTCATCCGATTTGTTATTTTTGTCCTCCGCAGCCGTAATATGCACTCTGTAACAACAATATTTGGGGAAATATATCAAATGCAGCTCAGAAATACCTTTGCCAAATTTTATTGAGATCGATTCAGATTTGGATATAGCTCCGATATAAAACTTCGTCCGATTTACCTTTTATTGTGCACCAAACGTCCAATATTTGTCTAAATGGGATGGAATTTGGCACTTACCACCGAATTGAGTCTAGAAGCTAGTATGCCAAATTTGGTGAAGATCGGTTCAGATATAGCTATATCTCCCATATATATTGTTCATCCGATTTGTTGTATTTGTTACCCACAGCCGTAATATGCACTCCGTAACAACGATATTCAGGGGAATATATCAAATACAGCTCAGAAATATCTTGTCAAATTTTATCGAGATCGGTTTAGATTTGGATATAGCTCCCACATATATATCTTTACCTGATTTCCAATTAATTTTGCACCAAATGGGCAATACAAGTCCGAATTTAAAAGATACAAATGCTTCGGTATATTTAGTTGAATTCTCCCATAAAACCTTTTAATTGTTATGTGGAGCTCTACGAAATTAGCAAAGTGGTGTAGGGTATCATAAAGTCGGCTTTAGGACTTTCTTTACTGGTTTGCAATTGAATTAGAGATCGCATTTATTGTTATTTGTTTGGCCTTAGGACGAGCCCTATTGAAATTGATGGAAATCGTTCCAGAATTGGATATAGCTTTCATATGTATTTTCGTCTGACGGACATAATCCCCATGCGAAAATTTTTCGGACATAATCCTCAGAAATAAAACAAGGATTAAGTTGAGTTTAGGTTCTACGCCAGTTTGAACTGAAGGTATATTTAATGCCTGATCATGGCAAAGTCATTTTTTCGTGGAGAAAATACCCGGCTACTCGATTATTCCGCGACCCGAAAATTCCGGGTTTTATACGGTTCTAAAAACGTGTACAACCTATGGAAATACCTATCGAACAAGTGGTTATATGTTGGAGTCGTTTGAACCGGTTCCAGAGCAATGCAAAAAAATCAATATTTTTGTACCGGAACTTTTTAAAGACCCCCTATAAAGAGGAAAATTAACCCATTATGGTGCATTGAGATCTACATAGTACATTATAGTCTACACTCTTGCCTTTCCAAAATGGTGCCAGATGTGTTGATATCTCGTGTAGTTCCGAAGATATTGACGTAAAAGACCGAAGGTCGGCTACTTACAAATGTTAAAGAGTTCAGACAACTTACGGATCGCGT
The DNA here is from genome assembly GCF_030504385.1 of Musca domestica. Classification (NCBI taxonomy): domain Eukaryota; kingdom Metazoa; phylum Arthropoda; class Insecta; order Diptera; family Muscidae; genus Musca; species Musca domestica. The sequence continues at coordinate 19,134,546 of NW_026712435.1, forward strand.
AGCGGTGAAAATTTCAAGCTACGGCCGAAGGCCGGCGCTACAAATAAGCTATAAAGGTTATATACATATTAGTGGAGAACATGTCAATTTCATGATTTTTATCACAAACATCTTTGGAACTACATGATACAAGGAAAGAATAAAGGCTATAACGAACTATAGTACCACATCTTAGTACCACATAATGGGCCCACCTTCGACTTTTTGGGGTTTTTCAAAAAGTTCTGGTACAAAAAAAGCCAAATTTCCTTGTATTGCTTCGAAACCGATTCAAACAACATGACTTGTTGCATAGGCATTTTCATAGGCTTTCAAAAGGTACACATTCTGTACATATTAAGTTTGTAGAACCTGATAAAACCCGCATTTTTAAATATTATTGTATATATATATATATATATATATATATATATATATATATATATATTTATCCCAACTGTGTACATCGTAACATTATTCTTAAACTTAGATTGAGTTCGGAGATGGGTAATATCGGTCCATTCCTTCTGGTACCTCACCCCCAAAATATCGAAATGCTTTGCCTCTTACAAAGAGAAAAGATCATTCAATTTTGCTCCAAATTTGCAATTCCTAATATTTTCATCCGTTCTAGATCAGGTGCAGAATTGGCCATATCAGCCCACTCCATGAAGCACCTCCCTCACAAACGGCTACAATTTTGATTAATTATATCTCTTATAAAATGTGAAATAAGAGTCCGATATTTCCATAAGCACAAGATCTGGTACTGGTCCACTGTATATGATACCTCACGCCCATTTCAACACAAATACAAATTATGGAAATAGTCCAATATTTATATCAGATTTTCCCACTCCCTTGAAACCTCCCCTATATGGGATCAACAGTTTGAGTAATCATAAGGCAACTCAAAATATATTTAAGTAGACGGACATTGGCTGAGGATATACATCTGTCGGCAAAACCGAATAATACTTTTTAATTAGAGTTTTCTTAATGCCAAAATTTTCTCGAAAACATTTTTTTTAATATTTTTTACAATGGTTAAAGAAAACTTAAAATTGCCACAAGCTCCTGCTCCAATAATTTCCCTTTAGTCAAGTGCAAATGGCTGGGGCTTAAGACAATTTTGAATTCAGTCGAGCGTTGAGTAATACATTGTTCAAGTCCCCTTCTTGTTTTTCTCCAGGTTTTCACCACAAAAACCCCAAAACCCCTTAAAAAAAATAACCGCTTCACCCAAAATTATCCACTTTACAATATTGTGTTAATAATTTCACCAAAGAAATTATCCGAATCCGAAATGGCATTTCTGCTTAATGGGGTTTTTACGGTGAAATGTCACATTAATGAAGTCACATTCTGGAAAATGGTATTTCAACAGCTTCTCACAGCCAAAGACAGCTTGCTTTAATTTTTGTTGTCACAATGCCACCAAGATATTCAGCTAAGGACACGGGCAATGGTATTGGTGTGTGTGTGTGTGTGTGTGTGAGTGTGAAGGAAACTGTTCATTGAAAATGTCGTAGATGCTGATGGTGGTGCTTGCTACTTCCATGAATAGAATGTTGTAAATTTTTTTTCAACCATTTGCCGTTAAGGACTAAAGGCACGGCGTACCGAAGCAAGGTTGTACTACCCTCTCCCCATACCCAGCCCAAATACCTATGAAGACCATAACAACGAATTGTCACAGACTTCAATTGTCATTCAAAATAGCATGGTTTTTCATTGTTGCCTGGTCAATGCAGGGATGGGAGCGGGGGCTGTGGGTCTTACGGGTCATGGAAGTTTATGTAGTAGTATTGTGGAAGTAGTATTGTGCGCTCACATCATTTTTCTGTTGCCACTTCCTTTTTTTCACATCACCATCATAATAGTCATTGTGGTGGTTTCTATTTCGTTTAACAGTTTCCTTTTTTGTCCTTTTTTTCTTTTATTGGAATTTATTTTTACTATTCATGGAGATGGTTGCTGGTTGGATGATTGTTTCTCTTGCATTCACTTTATTATTATTTCAGGCAGCTTCCTTACAATTCTCTTTGCTAGCCATGAAATGACCGCTTTCCTTGTTATACCCTCCATCATAGTATGGACGGTATATAAAGTTCGTCATTCCGTTTGTAACACCTCGAAATATACATTCTAAGCCCCACAAAGTATATATAATCTTCATCAGCATAAAATTCTATTTCGATTTAGCGATGTCCGTCCCTCCGTCTGTCTGTCTGTCCATTTCACTCATATATGTGTTAGATATGCAGGTATTGAAAATGGGCTATATAGGTCCACGTTGTGACCCCCCCCCCAAAAAAAAAAAAAAAAAAAAAAAAAAAAAAAAAAAAAAAAAAAACTTTACCAACAGATTTAAGTTTTTTTGGGTGTTTTGACACGAATTTGTTGTTAGTTGACGTACATGTTCCCATTATGTATGGCCAAGTTTTGGAATAGACCCCATATAACTGTACCTCCAGATATTCGGTATTATAATGATTTGTGTCACACTTGTCATCGGAAATGATCAACATTTGGAATCTTGGGTTCCTTATGGATGGTAAAGCAGAAACAGATCTTAGCGACATTATTCACCAAAATCGTTTCAAATATCGCAATTGAAGTTCGAAATGGGTACTACGGTCTATGACAGAAAGTTGTATGTGGAGGTCCAGGACTTCATGTATCGGTACGTCAGTATATTGGGTATTTTAATGATCTTAGCACTATTATTCACCGGAATTGGTTCAAATTTCGTATTGGAAGTTCCTAATCGGTACTACGAGCTATGACAGCAAATTGCATATACAGGTCCACTTCTTCGTATAGGCCCCATATAACAGTACCTCCCTATATTCAGTACTTTGATAATTTTAGCGACATTATTCCAGAAGTTTTTTTTAATGAATTTTTTATACCCTGCATTAAGGGTATTATGTAATTATGTGCAATTGTTTGTAACATATAGAAAGAATCTATCTCGCTTCCCGCTTACTTTTGAGGATCTTCATAGAAACAGTTTTTGAATCGATTTATGCATGTCAGTTTGTTTGTTCATCCGTCCGTCCGTCCATATATTCTTGTGAACAAAATGCAGGCAATATGCATAGCTCTCATATATATGTTTCATCCGATTTGGGGTTTTAAGTCCCTCACATGAGTAATATGCACTCCACCGGCAATCAGGTACTGTTCGGAAATGCTTCTGTCAAATTTTATCGAGTTCGGTTCAGATTAGGATATAGCTCCCATATATATCTTTATCCGATATCAAGTTTATTCTGCACCAAATGGCTAATATGAGACCAAATGGACTGAATTTTGGTAATTAAGACTGAATTTATCTAAAAAAACTAATACTTCAAATTTCGTGTAAATCTGTTCAGATATAGCTCCCATATATATGTTTTATCCGATTTGGGGTTTTAAGTCCTCATATGCGGAATATGCACCCCACAAGAATGATATTTGTAACCAGATATCAAATATAGCCCAGAAATACCTCTGCCAAATTTTATCAAGATCGGATTACATTTGGATATAGCTCCCATATATGTTCTCAACCGATTTCGGGTTAATTGTACACCAAATGGCCAAAATAAAACCAAATGACCTGAATTTTGGTACATCCCACCGAATTCAGTCTAGAAGAAAGAACATATCGGTTCAGATGTAGCCATAGCTCCGATATATATGTTTTTCCCCTCACATTTGTAATATGCATTCGACAGCAATGATATCTGCTACCAGATATCTTATAGAGCTCGGAGATACCTTTGCCAAATTTTATCGAGAAGGACTAAAATTTGGACATTGGCCGAAAAATGGCTCGTGAGCTGAACATATCGCAGTATTCCATTCGGTAAATACTGAAAAATGAGCTCGGGTTAAAGCTAAGAACAAGAACTTACACCGCAACAGAAAGAAAATAGACTCAAAAGAGCTAAAGAGTTGCTTCGCTGGGCCGAAAGTGGTGAACTGCCGAATTTTGTTTTCTCCGACGAGAAAACATTCGTTGTCCAACAGTTTGTAAACAAACAAAATGATCGTGTTTACTTGCTAAAGAGGTCAGCTGAAAATGCGCATCTTCGGTTGGCCACCAGATCTCAAGCGCCGGCCATGGTGATGGTGTGGTCCGCCATAACAGCCGATGGTCGCTCTTCGCTCGTATTAATCGACCGTGGCGTCAGAATAAATGCCGAATATTATCGCGAAAATATTCTAGAGCCTTGGGCACGCAAACGTTTTGGCCTTGGACATTCCAACAGGACTCAGCACGCGCCACCCAAGAATGGTTACAAAATGAGGTTCCTCGTTTGGACTATTGTGTCTGGAATATTTTGGAAAGCAAGGTTGGCAATAAAAAATGACAAAGTGCCGATCGCCTCAAACAAGCGCTTCGCCGGGAATGGGCCAAAATACCGCAGAGCAACATTCGGGCTGCATGTGACGGTTTCATTCGCCGTTTAAAGGCCATAATTCGTGCTAAAGGTGACCAATTCGAACAAATATAAACTTATTCTAAAATTCGATGCTATTCCCGACATTTTTGCTTTCATTCAATAAAATTAAAAAAAAAATGTAAAAATTATGGCGTTTGACTTAGTTGCAGTTTTTTATCTCACCCAGTATATCCTTAATCCGATTTTAGGTTTATTTTGCAAAAAATGACTCATATCAGGCCAAATGGAGTGAATTTCGGGACGTTCGTTTCCATTTTGTGGAACTAGGCTTCGATATATATTTTTCTAATATAATCCTTCCCGAAGTGATATAGCGATGTTATTTGGTATAAAAGATTAAAATGTCTTCGTCAATGAAAATCGATTCTGAATTGGATAGGCCTCCATGTCCTCCTCCCTCTGAAACCAAACTGTAACTGCTCTAAAGTCAAATGTTGATAGGTGGTATGATCCACTTCAAATAAATGATTTTGTTACGGAAGGTCTACTATTTATGCATAGTGGTGCAGGGTATCATATAGTCGGCACCGCCCGACTTTTGACTTTTCCTAACTTTCCTTTTTGTGAAAAATTGCAAATCCTTCCAAATGGTGATGGGTATTCAAAGTTCGTCTCGAACGAACTTAATGCTTCTTTAGTTGTTTTCCTGTTGGTATAGCTGAAATTGTTTGTCCTTTATCTTTAGACACAAACATTTCCATTGTTGGTCTTGGTGTTATCAGGAAAATTTCACCCATTCACAAGACAATGGTGACAACTTTCTTTGCCGTCCGTTGTTTTATCTTTTGAAATATCCTTTCTTCCAAGATGTTCTGTAGTTAGCTGTCATTCCACCATCAGCTCAACACACAAAACTTTAAGATTTCTTCTTTTACTTCTCGTCAAAATTTATGACAGCAGAGCCTAACACCACTGCACCACCCTCTCTCTGTCTCCCTGTTCATCTCCCTCTCGTCACATTTTCAATCCCTTGCCATTTGTACTGTGTTCTACATCTCAGGCAAATTAGTTGATGACATTTGTTACAGGGAAAACTTTCCGAACAGATTCTAAACTGTAACAGAATGTCAGTGACAAATTTGAACTGGTTTTCCCTTCATTATTTTATTTTCTTTGAATAAAACTTTTGCCGTAATATTTATGTTTTCATAATTCTTCGTTTGTTTTCTTCAAACTACCCCGGAGAATTGGCTGCAAAACGTAATCAAAACACGAAAAGGGGGAGGGGTGGAGAGTTTGTGATTTATGTCGTAATCTGTATTAACATGTTTTGTATAAACAAAAGTTTAAGACTCACGACCCGGGGGTGAGCGGGGGACACAACACAGCATGTACGAATGGTAATTAGCAAAACATACTTTGGATTTGCCTTTAACGCATGCAACGGCAAACGTTTAATGTATACCGCTTATAAGCATTAGGAATTAAGCGTATTTCCTTTCATAACTTATATATATTTCCAGGTACCTGGGTTTCGTTTCAAAGGGATCAGAGTTGTCAGAAAGAAATTCATACCTTATTTCATTTCTTTGTTTGTGTGAAAGGATGTTTACCTGAAGCAGCATCAATAAGGAAGGGAAATGAGAACATCGTTACATCACTGCTGAAGAGTGGATACCAAAATTGAAACAATTTCATGGGTAAAGGTGACTAGGATTATCAAAATACCGAATATCGGTAGGTATCGGTTTATGTGCGCTATAGGAAAACATGGACCTATATATTCCATGTTTCGCCACCGGAGCTAGAACCCGTTATCACCCAAAAATACCAATTTTTATACAAATCGGTGAAAAATGTGGCAAAAATCATCAAAATGTCGAATATTGGGAGGTACCGTTATATGGGGGCTACACCAAAACGTGGGCCTATGCATACAATATTTCGCCACCAGAACTAGAATCCATAATGGCCAAAAATTCCAATTTTTAAACAAATCCGTGAAAAACATTGGCAAAACTCATCAGAATACCGATTATCGGGAGGTACCTTTGTGTGGGGGCTATACCAAAACGTGGACCTATATATACAATGTTTCGCCACCAGAGCTAGAACCAATAATGCCCAAGAAATTCCAATTTTTAGACAAATCCGTGAAAAACTTTGGCAAAACTCATCAGAATACCGATTATCGGGTGGTACCTTTGTGTGGGGGCTATACCAAAACGTGGACCTATATATACAATGTTTCGCCACACAAGCTAGAACCTATTATAACCTACAAATACCGATTTTTAGACATATCCGTGAAAAAATGTGGCAAAGATCATCAAAATACGGAATATCGGGAGGTACCCTTGTATGGGGACTGTACCAAAACGTGGACCTATACATACAATGTTTCGTCACACAAGCTAGAACCTATTATAATCTACAAATACCAATTTTTATACAAATCCGTGAAAACATTTGGAAAAAATCAACAAAATACTGAATATCAGGAGGTACCGTTATATGAAGACTATACCAAAATGTGGACGGATATGTCTTATTTTCAATACCAACCATCCTAGGCACAATACAAATTATTCTGCTAGATTTTGACGGTCTACGTCAAATAATGTGAGCTGTATCGTGATTTCATCAGACAGAGGCGATGTCCGCCTGTCATCGCTAAATCGATTTAGAATTTTATGCTGATTTATGGGGTCTACGACGGATATTTAGGGATGTTTCAAACGGAATGACAAAGTTAATATATCCTCCTTTCCAAGGTGGAGGGTATAAAAATCTATCCAACTTGGACTGATATAACAAATATGGTGAGCAATAACCGTAAAATCGGATGAAGATGTATATCGAAGCTATATCAAAATCTGAATCGATCTCAATAAAATTTGGCAGATGTGTTTTCGAGCAGTATCTGATGCCTGGTATCAAATATCATTCATGTGGAGTATATATTACGCATTTGAAGGCCTTAAAACCTCAAATCGAATGAAACATAGATATGGTAACTATAGCTTTATCGGAACCGATTTGATGTACTTGCTTCCAGACTGAAATCGGTCGAATGTGCCAAAATTCACTGCATTTGGGCTAATATTATCTATTTGGTGCACAAAAAATCTGAAATCGGATAAACACATATAGGAGCTATATCCAAATCTGAAACGATCTTGACAAAATAGCACTTATTTCCGAGCTTATTGGGGAGTGCATATTACGCATGTGAGGGACTTTAGACCCCAAATCGGATGAAGTATATATATGGGAGCTATAGCTATGCTCGAACCGATTTCCACCAAAATTTAAGTACTTGCTTCCAGACTGAATTCGGTCGAATGTGCCAAAAAACTCAGGTTATTTGTGGGAACGCCAAATCGGATGGAGCATATATATGGGAGCTATAGCTATATCCGAATCGATTTTTACCAAATTTGAAGTAATTGTTTCCACACTGAATTCGGTCGGATGTGCAAAAACTCATTTGGACTGATATTGGCCATTTGGTGCACGATTAACCCTAAATCGTTTGAAGATATATATGGGAGCTATATCTAATTTTGAACCGACTGACAAAAATTTCAATAGGATTCGTCCAAGGTGATTAGGAGTCGATCTAGAGGTGTCCGACCGTCCGTCCATCGTCCGAATATTTTTTATGATCACAAGCAGTAATATCCTTTCCTATTCCTGAAGATCCTAGCTTGAGTGCTTTTTAAGATATCTTTCAGGAGTATCCTAGTATATCCTTGCTTGAGGGCTTATCAGGTTCTCTTGCAGTTGTGTCCTTTTCTATAATTGTTGACCCTGCACGAGTACCTATAAAGATATCTTGCAGCTGTACCCTTGTCGGTCCCTGTAGATCCTTACATGAGTTTTACGTTCTTTTGCAGTTGTATCCCTGATTATCCTTGTATGTACTGGTAAGAGAACTTATAAGAATCTCTTGTAGTAGTATCTTTTCCGATCTGTGTAGATTTTTGCAGTTTTATCCCTGGTTATCCTTGTATGTCCTGGCTTAATACTTATTTAGATCCATTGCTGTAGTATCCTTTCCTATCTGTGTAGATTCTTGCTGGAATTCTCAAGGTCTCTTGAAGCTGTAACCTTGCGTATTCTTGTAGGGCCCTGCTTATTAAGATATTTTGCAGTGGTATCCTTGCCTACCCTTGTAGATCCATTCTTGAAGGATCTACGGGAAGGATCTAAGGTATATTGAAGTTGTATTCTTACATATACTTGTAGATCCTTGCTTCAGTACTTATTAAGATATGTTGCAGTAGTTTTCTTGTAGATCCTTGAATGTTTCCTTATTAAAACATAGTGTGGTATTGCCCCTGTATATCCTTGTAGACAATTGTTCGAGTACTTCTTAAGATATATTTCAGTAGTATCCGTACCTATCCCTTTAAATCCTTGCAATGGTACTATGTCCTTGCTTAAGTTATAATTTAGGTCTTTTGCAGTAACATCCTTGAATATCCTAGCAGAACATTACTTGCAGACTTATTATGTTATTTGGCAGTGGAGCCCATTGCTTGGGTAGTATTGCAGAAGGTATCCAGTGAAAACTTTCCCCGTATCCTTGAGAGGGTCGGAGTTCTTAGACATGTCTCAGATCTCACACCACTTGGCCTTTATATCCAATGATCCTTGCAAAAAATCATCAATAAAGGTACATGCCATTGGCTTTCCACCACAGCAATTTTACTGAGCAAAAGTCACTGAATGATTAAGTTTGGCGAAAATATATTTCCTGATGAACAATAAAATAGCTAGTATAAACGTCAGAGTAATTTGTTATTTCTATTTCTTTATTTTCTCAAAGACACCATTTCCACCTGTCCAGAATTTTTTGAAAAAAAAATATTTTTTTTTTCCAAAACAACAAAAATTGACGTCCCTTCTCACACCTGAAATATTTTAACCTTATTTTTTGGCTGCCTTAGTTCTAATATATTTACTATCGAATCCTATAAATATTTTGAGGTGTGGGTAGAGACAAGCAAAATAGGGGTAGGGTTGAAAAAAACGAGTATTTGGTGCTGTAGTGGAACAGCATCCTTATCTGAATACGAGATTTGGAGGTATATCACCTGATTTTTCGATATTTTCGTTGATTTTTATTTCTTTGAAAAAGACGTTGTTTGAAAAAGGCTTCGTTTCAGATCAAACGCAAACGTTCCATACATTATTTGTCTAAATTGCTTTGATCAAGTTCCAGCATAGAACCGTTCCTTTTGCTAACACTTTCATTCCCCCTACATTTTTTTTATTTCTTTTTCGATCCATTTACAAATTACTGTACATTCCGTCTGCAACCCCCGCATAAAACCAAAATATATAATATACCAGAGCCTGCTACCTTATTTTAATTGTTTCCTTTGTAATTAATTTTACCAGGTCGTATTTCAAGCAAAACATTTTTTTTCTGATAAGGCACATAATATCTTTTATGCCTTTAATTTATTAACACGAAAAACGTAATTGCTTAGCTTATTGTCGGAGGGATGATTTACGGCAATCAGACTCCATTCAAAAACGCCATGTAAAAGCCGCCATGAATATGTTCTTCCTTAAGATTAAACTTTGCACTTTGATGCTCGTAAAAAATAACATCCCAGCTTCCTTCTTGGCTGCTGAATTATTACCATAAAATTGTTGTCTTACACCATCACATTTATGTAGGCAAAAAAAGAAAAGAATCGTAATTATACAATAAAATATGAAAAACAAAACTTAAATTTTCTCAAACGAAAAGAATACACAGAGAGAGAGAGAGAGAGAGAGAGAGAGAAGAACATTTTTCTTTCGCAGCAGCCTTTAAACACATTTCCGAAAGTGTGGAGTTGAATAAATGTAACCTTTGGAACGCCTGTTGTTCGCCGCCTACAGGTTGTCTTGACAGGAAGTTAATAAAGTCATATCTCCAGCTATGCTTAGCGGGCAAGAAGGCAACAGATAATAGTATATGCAAAATTTATATTTATGTATGTAAATGCGTAATATTCGCCCACTACATTTACTAGAATATTGAAATTAATAAAAGTTTTCATTTATTAAATGATTAAAGGTTGGAAGAAAAATTATTAAAAATGAAAATTTTATTTAATACTTTAAAAATGTGCTCACAATTAGAAGTAAATCGTCAACCAAGTAAAGTATTTTTAAGTTATATGACATTGTGCGGATCTCCTACGGCAAGAAGAGTTTTAAAAATCGCACTTAGTTAAAAGATCTCTGAATGGTCTTTTGCACACACATAGAACAATTTACAAGTATACCATGGCAAGAAGACCTGTCAGAGGTCTTCTATAGGAAGAGGGCCTTCTATAGCTAGACGAAATTTCAGAGGTCCCCAATAGCTGACAGTACTTTCAGAGGTCTTCTATAGCAAGAAGGCCTTTTTAGGGGCTTTTACAGCTAGAAGACTAACTACAAGATCCCACACAGGTCTTCTACAGCCAAAGGACCTTTTAAAGATAGCAAGAAGACCATTCAGAGGTCTTATATAACTAGAAGACCTTTCAGAGGTCTTCTATAACTAGAAGACTTTTCAGAGGTCTTCAACAGCTAGAAGACCTTTAAAAGGTCTTCAACAGCTAGAAGACCTTTCAGAAGTCTTCTGCATCTAGAATAACTTTCAGAGTCTTCTATAGCTAGAAAAACTTTCAGAGGTCTTCTTTAGATAGAAGACGTTTCAGAGGTCTTCTATAGTTAGAAGACGTTTCAGAGGTCTTCTATAGCCAGAAGACCTTTCAGAGGTCTTCTATGACTAGAAAACCTTTCACCGGTCTTCTATAGCTGGAACTCTTCCAGAGGTCTTCTATAGATAGAAGCCAGCCAGAAGACCTTTTACAGGAATTCTATACCTTTTACAGGTATTCTATAGCTAGAAGACCGTTTATAGGTCTTCTATAGCTAGAAGACTTTTTAGTGGTCTTCTATGACCAAAGAGCCTTTCTATAGTTAGAATACCATTCACAGATCTACTATACCTAGAAGACCTTTCAGAGGTCTTCTATAGCAAGAACACCTCTCAGAAGTCTTATATTACTAGAAGGCCCTTCAGGGGTCTTCTATAGTTAGAATAACTTTTATGAATTTTCTACAGCTAGAGGGCCTTTCAGAATACATTTAAGAGGTCTTCTATAGCGAGAAGACCTTTCATAGGTAATCTATAGCTTTAGTGGTCTTTCATAGCTAAAAGACCTTTTGCAGGTCTTTTATAGCTAGAAAAACTTTCGCAGACCTTCAATAGCCGAAGACCTTTTACAGGTCTTCTATAGCTAAAAGTCCTTTCACAGGTATTCCATAGCTAAAAAAAACCATTCACAGGTCTTCCATATCAATACAAACTTTTACAGGACTTCTATAGCTTAAAGGCCTTTCAGAGGTCTTCTATAGTCCGAATACTTTTCAGCAGGCATCTATAGCTAAAAGACCTCTCAGTGGACTTTTGTAAGCTGCAAGACCTTTCAGAGATCTTACAGGCTAGAAGACTTTTCACAAGCCAGCTATTATTAAAAGACTTTTGCAAGTCTTCTATAGCCAGAAGATCTTTCACAGGTTTTCTATAGCTAGAAGACCTTTCATAGGTAATCTATAGCTAGAAAACCTTTTTCAGGTCTTCAATAGCCGAAGACCTTTCACAGGTCTTCTATAGCTAAAAGACCTTTCACAGGTCTTCCATAGCTATACAACCTTTCACAGGTCTTCTATAGCTTAATGACCTTTCAGAGGTCTTCTAGGCCCAAAGAGATTTCAGCAGGCATCTATAGCTAGAAGACCTTTCAGTGGACTTCTGTGGTCTTCTGTAGACTGCAAGACCTTTCAGATGCCTTTTATAGCTAAAAAACCTTTCAGAGGTCTTTTATAGCTAGAAGAGTTTTCTTATACATCTATAGCTAAAGGACTTTTGCAGATCTTCAATAGCTGTAAGACCTCTCACAGGTCTTCTAGAAGAAGACATTTCAGAGGCCTTCTATAGCTAGAAGACCTTTTGTAGGACTTCTATAACCAGAAGAACTTTTGAAAGTCTTCGATAGCCGGAAGACCTTTCAGACGTCTTCTGTAGCTAGAACGCCTTTTAAAGTTCGTCTACTGCTAGAAGATTTTTTATAGGTCTTTTATAGATAGAAAACCCCTCGCATGTCTCCTACAGCCAGAAGACTTTTTACGGATCTTCTATAGCCACAAGATCCTTCACAGATTTTTGTAAATCTATAGGCCTATTTACAGGCCTTTAATGACTGGAAGACCTTTTAAAGGTCTTTTATGGTCTGAAGACCATTTACAATCTTTTATGACTTAAAAACCCGAATAATGAATTTATTTTGCCTTCCCCCAAAAAACATTGAGTGCTTACTATGATCTGTAACTATGCACTCGGTCTATACAAATATTTTAATTTACCAGCAATCAATACCGGAATTCAAATATTTTTCTACACTAAATAACTACTGCCAAAACCAAGCAAACAAATGTAGCCAAATAAATTCAGGTATGTATGTATGTATGTATACAGCACACTGTTTACATTTTCCAACCGCATACCAGTTCCGCGCAGCCAATCACAAAGCCTTAAAACAAAACAACGCGTGTGATGAATGTATTCCAATTTCATAATTAAATGATTAATTTTAAACAAATGATCTCGGAATGGGTGCTTCGTATTTCAAAAAAAAAAGAAGAGAAAAAACAACAATAACAAAAAATCATACGCAAAGGTGTACTGGAAAATTTAACGGCAATTGTTGCAGCACCAGGTTGGAAAAAAGAGCAGTCAGTCACCATCGCACGAAAAATGCAACAATAAACCGTGAAGCGACTGCAAACCACCATTGTTGTTGTCAACAATTGGTGGACAGTGAAAATTGTGATGCCATAGTCTAGCCATTGAATTTGATATGCCGTGTCGCAGGTTTATAAAATTTAATGACAGAGATTGAGTGAGAGATTGAGGGGAAGGGAAAGAGGAAAAGAGAAGGCACACAATTTGATAACCCAGCAACACAATTGACAGAAAGTCAAACGCCATAATTTTTACAATTTTTTTTTTTATTTTAAAATGTCGGAAATAGCATCGAATTTTAGAATAAGTTTAGATTTGGCACGAATTATGGCCTTAAAACGGCCAATGAAACTGTCACACCCTGCCCGAATGTTGCTCTACGGTATTTTGGTCCATTCCCGACGAAACGCTTGCTTGAGGTGATCGCCACTTTGGTATTTTTTAGTGCCAACCTTGCTTTCCAAAATACTCAAGACACAATAGTCCAACGGATTGGTATCCGGAGATTTTAGTGGCAATTGTGCGCTGCAAATGAAGCGAGGAACCTCATTTTGTAACCATTCTTGGGTGGCGCGTGCTGAGTGCGATGGTGCTGAGTCCTGTTGCAAAAGGTCTGCGGCCAAAATGTTTGCGTACCCAAGGCTTTAATACACCCTTCAGAATATTTTCGATAACATTCCGCATTTATTCTGATGCCATGGTCGATTAATACGGCCGGAGAGCGACCATCGGCTGTTATGGCGGCCCACACCATCACCATGACCAGCGCTTGAGTTCTGGTGGCCAACCGAAGGTGCACATTTGCAGCTGACCTCATTGGCAAGTAAACACGATAATTTTGTTTGTATACAAACTGCTGGACAACCGATGTTTTCACATCGAAGACAACCAAATTCGGCATTTCGCCACTTTCGGCCAAGCTAAACAACTCTTTAGCTCTTTTGAGTCTATTTTCTTTCAGTGTTTTTTTTAAATTCTTTCACTTTTTGCAATTTAAATGGTTTTACCCCGATCTCATCTTTCAATATTTGCCGAATGCAATCCTGCAATATGTTCAGCTCAAGAGCCATTTTTCGGCGGGGTTTCGATCAAGTCGCTTCTTTAATTTTCGAACCATTTCTGCTGATGTTGCTGTTTTCTTCCGTCCACTTCCTTGACGTCGGGCTACGCTACCACTATGGCGGTAATGAGCGATGGTACGAGATACAAAAGATGTATTCAAATTTAAATGCTGGAGTGCTTTAACGATAGCCAATTGTGGTTTTCCAGCCAAATATAAAGAAATCCCACTATCATGCTTGGATTCCATCACGAATAACTTTTTTTCTGGAAAATTCTCACCAAAATGCTTTTGAACGCTTGTAAACAATATAATGAGCTGTCACTGGAATAATTTTAACAGCAGTCGGACGAGTGGCTTTGAAATGACAGCAGTCTAAAGTTGGTTACAGTTCTTTTCATTTCACCCTTTAAGGTAATGCTATCTTATTACTTATGTTATTTTGGGATTGGAATTTAAGGAAAAAAGGACTTTGGGGGTGACCTTTTAACCTATAGTATGCTTAGCCCAGGATACTTTTCAGAAAAATCTAATTTATTTGATTTGAAGTCCGGCAATGCATGTGCTTCTTCTCCCGCAAAATTTGAACACTTTTGCACATTTAATAACGCTCCCGTCAAAGAACTTATATTATACCAATAACATTTCACTGCTCGTTAAAAAAAAAACAAATAACCATCAACATTCCCTGTTGACAAACCAAATAAATTTTGAAACCCCATCATTATTTTGCTCTATTCTCAAAAAAAAGCCATTGAAACTAGAAAAAACACACACACACACAACTAGTTGTTGCATTCAACGTGTGGTTGGCAACACAGCACCGCCAACAATCATTCGCCATGTATTGTCATCCAGCAAACAATTGCCAGCATTTGAAGTTGAAAGGTCATAACTGGTGGAAGCTGCAATAAAAGCAATAAGTGGCAGCTGCATGGCTACTAGTACAACAATAACAATAAATTGCAAAATAAATTTATATTCGTATTCATTATCGGAAATGTATAGAGAAACATACAGAACAGATACATTGCCCCCACCCCCCAGCAATAGAATTTGTCACGTTAGCTACTACTGCTGTTGCATTGAGAATCAATCATTTGGAATTACTCTTAAGAGAGGTGGTGGAGAAGGGAGAGGAAATTCTAGCTAATTTTAAAAATGTCAATAGAAATGATAAAATCATCATCATCATCATGACAGCAGGACAAATGTATGTTTATTGAATGTCATTCCAGCAAATGTAAATGAATAAAGTTAAAATGAATTCATAAATAAAAAAACAACAAAAAAATAAAATAGTTTGATTGCATTACCAATACGTTTGCAAGTCCAAGGAAGGTCTGATATGGTGTCAGTTCCCGTGAATTTGGACTTCGGCATAGCAGATCTTAGTTAATGGGGTATGATCTAAGGTTCTCCTCTATGAAATCCATTCTTTTTATAGATCCGTTTGGAATTGCGGTCACTCGACCTTTAAAGTTATGAAAAGTTCTAAAATGGTACTAAACTTCTAAAATGGTGCTATTTGGTATTATGTGTACAGATTGGGGCAAATATGTACTATAATTGTACGGAAAAGACTAAATGGTACTTAATTTGAAATTGGGTGAAGAGATACTGATAAAATTCTGAAATTTAATATTTAAATTACCGATGGTATCTGTGTTTCAGATTTGGCGAGGTTGAGATCTGAAGGTGGATTTAAGAAGGTGAATTATTACTGTACGAAAAGTACTAAATTTGGTGTTGGGTCAATGTACAGAGACACTATTTTAAAATTTGATATGTAGATTACTGATGGTATCTGAGTTTAAAATTTGGTGGTTATTTAGAAATGCGTCCTATATTTGTGCGAAAAGTTGTAAATGGTACTAAATTTTGTATTGTATGAAGAGATAGGGCTGGAATTTTTAAATTTAATACTGATGATAATATGGAGGTGGTGTTGGAAAAATGTGCTATCATTGTATGAAAAGTACTCACTAGTACTACATTTGGTATTGGATGAAGGAATATAGCTGAAATCCTGAAATTTGATAAAGAATACTCTGTTACTAGTGATGTTATCTGTGTTTAAAATTTGTCAGCGGTGTGGAAATGTGTTCCCTATTCGTACGAAAAGTACTTAATAGTACTAAATTTGGTATTGGGTGAAGGAATAGGGATGAACTCCAGAAATTTGATAAAGAGGTCTCTGTTAGTATCTGGTGGTGGTTTTGTAAATGCTTAATATAATTGTACGAAAAGTACTAAATGGTACAAAATTTGGTCTTAAGTGAAGGAATAGAGGAAAAAATTCTGAAATTTGATTTTAGACTACCGATAGTATATGTGGTAAAGATTTGGCGGTGGTTTGGAAATGTGTCCTCTATTGGTAGATAAAAACACGAGGACTAAAAACCCATTGGTACTTTTTCGGGTTTCATTGGTCCAAAAAAAAATATTCTACAAAACTAGTTGTCATAATATTTTATTATAGGTCCTAGAAGACGCCAGAGGCCTAAATCCTACCTAAAAGCCAGAAATTTATATCTATTAAAACTTTTGAGGATCTCCATAGAATCACTTTCTGAGTTGATTTATGCATGTCAGTCCGTCCGTCAGTCCGTCCGTCTGTCCGTCCGTCTGTCCATGTATTGTTGTGAACAAAATGCAGGTCGCATTTATTATCCGATTGAGATGAAATTTTCCAAAGAACATTTGCTTGGCCCAAGGACGAACCCTATTAAAATTGGAGATAATCGGCCAAAATTTAGATATAGCTCCCATATATATCTTCGTTCGATTTGCCTTTTATTGTGCACCAAACGTGTAATATCAGCCCGAATAGTATGGAATTTTCCACATACAACCAAATTAGGCCTTAAAATAAGTGTGCCAAATTTGATCGAAATTGGTCCAGATATAGCTATAGCTCCCATATATATTGTTCATCCGATTTGTTATTTTTATCCCCCGCAGCCGTTATATGCAATCTGTAACAACAATATTTGGGGAAATATATCAAATACAGCTCGAAAATACATTTGGTTAATTGTATCGAGATCAATTCAGATTTGGATATAGCTCCCATATAAAACTTCGTCCGATTTACCTTTGATTGTGCACCAAACGTCTAATATTTGGCCAAATGGGATGGAATTTGGCACTTACGACCGAATTGAGTCTAGTATGTCAAATTTGGTGAAGATCGGTTCAGATATAGCTATAGCTCCCATATATACTGTTCATCCGATTTGTTATATTTGTTACCCACAGCCGTAATATGCACTACGTAACAACGATATTCAGGGAAATATATCAAATACAGCTTAGAAATATCTTTGCCAAATTTTATCGAGATCGGTTCCGATTTGCATATATCTTTATCCGATTTCAAATTAATTGTGCACCAAATGGGCAATACAAGTCCGAATTTAAAAGATACAAATGCTTCGGCATATTTAGTCCTTTGAACTTTAATAATTATAATTATAGCATGTATGATTGAATTCTCCCATAAAAACTTTTAAGTGTTATGCGGAGCTCTACTAAATTAGCTCGAAAGTGGTGTAGGGTTTCAAAAAGTCGGCCCGCCCGACTTTAAGACTTTCTTTATTGGTTTATCATAGGCTATAGTAACTATTCCGAACTTCAAATACGAAATTTGAAACAATTCTGGTGAATAATGTCGCTGGTATCATCAAAATACCGAATAAAGGGAGGTACTGTTGTATGGGGACAATTTCCCGTCATTGGTTGTAGTACCCATTACAAACTTCAAATACGAAATTTGACGCAATTCCGGTGAATAATGTCGCTGAAAATCATGGAAATACCGAATATCTGGGAGTATCGTTGCATGGGTGCTATACTAAAACGTGTACCTATATAGGCAATTCTTCCAAGGGGGTAATGTACTCACAAGGAAATCCTTTTGTGGATTTTAAGACAATTCCATGGAACATTTTGGCTAAAATCATCAAAATACCGAATATCGGGGGTACCATTGTATAGGGGCTATACGATATCGTGTAGAATTTCAGACAATTCCATTGAAAAATGTAATTAAAATCATCAAAATCCCGTTATATGAAGGCTATACGATGTCGCGGACCTTTATAGAAAATTATCTTTTAGGGGATAAATACTCACAGAGAACTCCTTGTGTAGAATTTCTGACAATTCAATTGAAAAAATGTGGCTAAAATCATCAAAATATCGAATATCGGGAGGTACCGGGGATATACGATATCGTGAACCCATATAGGCAATTCTCTTCCAGGGAGTAAAATACCCACAAATATATCCTTGTGTAGAATTTCAGACAATTCCATTGAAAAATGTGTCTAAAATCATCAAAATACTGGAAATGGGCGGGCACCATTGTATGGAGGCTATAGATATCGTGGACCTATATACACAATTCTCTTCCAGGGGGTAAGGCAGTCATGAATAAATCCTTGTGTTATAATTCCATTGAAAATGTGCTTAAAATCATTAAAATGCCGAATATAGGGGGTACCGTTGTATGGGGGCCATTCGATATCGTGGACCGATATAGCACATCTTCTAACTTGACCTGTAGTAGTAAGACAAAAGTCAGAACAGTGTAAAATTTTAGCATCCTATTTTTATTCGTTTTGAATCTAGCGTGATTACATCAGACGGACGGACAGGCCTAAATCGTCTTAGAATTTTACGTTTTGTTTGGTCTAAAATTAATATTTCGATGAGTTACAAAAGGAATGACGAATTTAATATACCCTCCATACTATGTATGGGTATCAAAATATTTAAATAATTTTCCCAAAAACAAAAAAATCAAAAATATATATTTTTTTAATTTTCAGATCAATATTTCCTTTTCAGGCGTTGAAAGTAATATAAAATTTAGCTTTTGGTGGAAGATGTCAAAAAAAGAAATATTCTACACAAAATTTCACCATAAATCTCAGAATAATATATATATCTTTGAACATTCGAATTTCATGCACTAAAAGTGAAAATTCTGTGGTTATGTTTCCGATTTAATTGAATCTGTGCCCAAATAAAACCTTTGGAAAGCTTTCGGAAGCATAAAGTTAAGTAAGCTCCACAACTAAAAAAAAACGCCACACCATCAAACCAAACAAAAACATTTCTTATTCATTAAACAAAAATGAAAATCCAACACTAATGAATTCGAATTTGAACAATACGGAAGAGATATCAATGACACTGCATCATTGTGGGCATCGTAATGAAATTGCATTGCCTTTCAATGAACACCTTCACATATCAACAGAGGTATGAATGAGAGAATTGGTGAAAAAATATTGCCCAGTACTAACTGTTGAAACTTAAATTACTTCGGAATGTATTTGAGAGCCCTCGCCCTCGCACTTCCCCCCAATTGGGGTGCTGTTAATGTAATACATGTTGCTTCCAATTCAACCTCAAACAATTGATAGCCAGTTGGATGGTTGGAAATAATAAAATGCCAGATATCATTCAAAATGTACGAGAGAGAATTAAACGCAACTTCACACTGGGAAAGGGTCATTGAAATTGAAGAGGTTGGAGTTGAGGGGAGGGAGTTTGTTATGATGACCAGCTGCGAATTTTCTCACTACTGTTGAAGCTTTCAATATATTATTGGAACATTCCTTATGTGTGTTAAAGAGCTTTGTATGTACAGGGTGAGATAAAAAAAATTGCAACCAACTTCAGACAGCTTTCATTTCTGAACCACACGTCCGACAGCTGTTAAAATTATTCCAGTGACAACTCATTATATTGTTTACAAGCGTACAAAAGCATTTTGGTGAGAATTTTAAAGAAAAAAGTTATTCGTGATGGAATTCAAGCGTGATGGTGTGATTTCTCTATATTTCGCTGGAGACCACAAGTGGCTATCGTTAGAGCACTCCAGCATTTAAGTGTGAATAAATCTTTTGTGTCTCGTTCCCTTGCTCGTTGCCGTGATACTGGTTGCGTAGCTGGAAGTCCAGGAAGTGGGCGGAAGAAAACAGCAACATCAGCAGAAATGGCTGGAAAAGTAAAGAAGCAACTTGATCGAAACCCTCGACGCAATGGTCGAAAAATGGCTCGTGAGCTGAACATATCGCAACATTTCATTCGGCAAATATTGAAAAATGAGCTCGGGGTAAAGCCATTGAAATTCCAAAAAGTGCAAGAACTTACACCGCAATAGAAAGAAAATAGACTCAAAAGAGCTAAAGAGTTGCTTCGCTTGGCCGAAAGTGGTGAACGGTGGAATTTGGTTTTCTCCGATGAGAAAATATGCGTTTCCCATCAGTTTGTAAACAAACAAAATGATTGTGTTTACTTGGCAAAGAGGTAAGCTGAAAATGTGAACCTTCGGTTGGCCACCAAAACTCAAGCGCCGGCCATACACATATACATATATATATATATATATATATATATATATATATATATATATATATATATATATATATATATATATATATATTTTTTTTTTTTTTTTTTTTGTTTTTTTTTTTTCTGTACGGAAAGTACTAAATGGTACTAAATTTGTTATTGGGTGAAAGGATAGGTATCTGGATTTGAGATATGGAGGTGATTTTGGAAATATATGCTATAATTGTACGAGGTTGAGATTTCGAGGTGATCATGGAAATGCCTACTACATTTGAACGAAGAGTACTAAATGGTACTAAATTGGGTGTTTGGTAAAGGAATATACCTGGAATCCCGAAATTTGATATTGAGGTCTCCTTTGGTAACTGGTATTGAGGTATGAAACTGGTTTTAGAAATGCGCCCTATATTTGTACAAGAAGTACTAAATGATATTAAATTTGGCATTGGGTGAAAGAATAGAGCTGAAACCCTGATGTCACTGTTGGTGTCGATGGTTAAGATATGCCGGTGCTTTTGGAACATGTGTTAAAACTTTTCGAAGAAAAGTTTGGGATCACTCTTGGTGTCTAAGATGGAGGGATGTAGATTGTTTTCGATATGCGTGCTAAATGTTACTAAATTTGGTATTGGATGAAGGGATCGACCTGAAATTTGATATTAAGATTACTGGTGGTTTTTGTGTTGTTCGGTGGATTCGATATGTGTCCTGTATTTGTACGAAACGTACTAAATGGTAATAAATTTGCTATTGTGTGAAGGAATAGACCTGGAATCCCGAAATTTGATATTGAGTTCTCTGTTGGCATTCGAGGTTGAGATTTCAAGGTGTTTTTGAAAATGAGTACTACAATTGAACGAAAAGTACTAAATGGCACTTAATTGGGTATTGGGTGAAGGGATAGACCTAAACTTGACACTGAGGTCTCCTTTTGTATCTGGAATTGAGATACGGAGGTGGTTTTTGAAATTGTACTATAATTGTACGAAATGTACTAATTTTTTATTTTTGGCGAAGGGACAGAGCTGAAATCCTGAAATTTGAAAAAGATGTCTCTGTTGGTATCTGAGATTAAAATATGGAGGTAGTTTTGGAAATGCGTCCTATATTGGTACGAAAAGTGTCAAATGGTAATAAATGGCCAGCGAAAAGTCTATTTTAAAAATTTTTAAGATTGACTTTTCACTGGCAAAATAACTGGGGGCTTACTGGTACTAATATAAATATTTCAATGTTCAAAAATAAACATATTCGGAATAATTTCTATGAAGTTTCGATTTTTTACTTGTTATATGTGAGATGCTGACGCTGAAGAAAATCGGAGACTGTTTACTTTAGGGAAGATATACGAGAGGCAGTGGGCCGCTGACATAAGTTTGGTATAAATATTACCACTGACAAAGTTTGCTTTATGCGGAGTACTCGATTCGTTTCATATTCGAAATTTTTGAACTTTCGTTGCGGAAAAATCAAATGAAGACAACTGATATATTCAATTTTTATGTAAGGAGCGCCAGGCCAGATCGTTTCCAAATGTCCTGGCGAATTTCGCCGATTATGAGTCAAATCTTTGCCGTATCAAAAATTATATATCATCTGTAACCATGAAACTGAGGATGTAATTAATCGGAGTGAATTACTAATTCAAAGAGACGAAATCTGTGTCTTATGAGTAATTTCAAAAGCCTGTCTGTTGCAGCAGTAATTCCATTATTGAGTTTAATTGCATCTATGTGTGAACATATATTATTTGTTTGCTTACAATTATCTAACGGCATTGCTTTGAAAAATTCCAATCCACTTATTTGAGGAATGTGGTTTAATCAGGGTAAATATTGAAATACCTCAAAGCATACATTCAGTGAAAATTAGTCACAGATACAAATCGAAGGAAATCCCCCTCACCTTACAGGTGTAATGTTCTGATGTAGCAAAAAATATTTCAAACAGACGCAAACAATTCTCAATACAATATTTTAGCAAATTTTTCAAAATGTGTGCTTATTCCAGTGACTAGTGGAAAACAAAAAAACACACACGAAACATGTATATCATGTCATTGCTAATTTATATCAACCAATGACAAAGACATGCGATTGTCATGAGTTCAAGAAAAATCAACAAAACAAGAAATCTACGACAGGGAGACAACAGCATTTCTAGGAGGAAAACAAAAACCTGTTAATTAAAATTAGATCTATGATGTAACAGCGTACTATGGTGACATGCGTGAGAAATTGTTTGTTGGAATTGTAAAAAAACTGTTTTTTTTTTCAACAAAGTTATTTAAAAGACAAATGATATCATATTGCTTTTGGAAAAAGTTAATTCGAAGGGAAATTTTTGTTAAGAGACAGTAAATTTAATTCGAATTTATAACACCAGGATAACTTACCACGAAAATTGGAATTCATAAAAATGAGGTCATTTTACACTTACCTAAAAATAGAAAACAAAAGGACATTAATTATAAAAATATAAGGGATAATCTTCTATATCTATAAAAAAAGGAAAATGTTTGTAAGTTTGATTGTTTGTAATTTATAAACTCAAAACCCGCTGAACAGAATTTCCTCAAAATTTCCAAATATACTAGAGCATAGCTTGAAAGTGACATAGGCTATATACATTTTTGAAATTCAACTTGAAACTGGAGATATAGCATCAGAATCGGAGGTACTTCCCAAAAACTTAGATTTATATGCACATATCTACTAATCGATTGCAGATATACTCTTTAAATTTGGAATGCGTAACGGAATTTGAAGCAAAAATAAATTTGCCAAATTATATTGAAATGGGTTCAGATTTGGATATAGCTCCCATATAGATTTTCGGCCGATTTCACATATTTCATGCATTCCAATGGAATTCGGAATGAGTGACGAAACTGGGTACAAAAATCAATTTTTAATATAATATGAAAATCGGTTCAGATCTGGATATAGCTCATATATACATTTTCGGCCGATTTCAAGTATTTGATGCGCCAAACACTCTATGTATCTCCAATTTCAATGAAATATGAAATGTGTAACGGAATTCAGAACAAATTTGTTAAATTTTTTTTGTAATCGGTTCAGATTTGGATATAGCTGCCACATATATTTTCGGCCGAATTAATACACCAAACACAATATGTATGTCCGATTTCAATGAAATTCAGAATGTGTGGCAGACACAATAGTCCAACGGATTGGTATCCGGAGATTTTGGTTGCCATTGTGCGCTGGAAATGAAGCGAGGAATTTCAGTTTGTAACCATTCTTGGGTGGCGCGTGCTGAGTGCGATGGTGCTGTGTCCTGTTGGAATGTCCAAGGTCTGCGGCCAAAATGTTTGCGTGCCAAAGGCTTTAATACACCCTCCAGAATATTTTCGAGAAAATATTTGGCATTTTTCTGATGCCATCGGCTGTTATGGCGACCCACATCATCACCATGGCCGGTGCTTGAGTTCTGGTGGCCAATCGAAGGTGCACACTTTCAGCTGACCTCTTTGGCAAGTAAACACGATCATTTTGTTTACAAACTTCTGGACAAGGAATGTTTTCTCATCGGAGAAAGCCAAATTCGGCAGTTCACCACTTTCGACCAAGCGAAGGAACTCTTTAGCTCTTTTGAATCTTCTTTCTTTCTCATGCGGTGTAAATTCTTTCTGGAAAATTCTCACCAAAATGCTTTTGTACGCTTGTGAACAATATAATGAGCTATCACAGAAATAATTTTAACAGCTGTAGGACGAGTGGCTTAGAACTGACAGCAGTCTGAAGTTGATAGCAGTTTTTTCATTTATTTATAAAAGAGCAGTAAAATAACTAACTGACTGCCAAGGTGAGAGTCAACGCCCAGACGAAACGGATGAAGCCAGAATCTTAAAATTTGGCACAAAGGTCAGTCTTGGCGCGTAGGCGTGTTGTGATACCAGGTTTTTGAAAATTCGTTCTAAAAGGATATGAAAATAAGTAAAAAGTAGTAAAATACTCGGATCCCTGGGTGAGAGAAATATTTAGATATACCTCGGTGAAAAGAATCGCTGAATTGCTTCGCAAGTCATAAGTGATATTAGTATTGAAAAGTGTGATCTTTAGTGTGTGAGGTGCCGGAGGGGGTTGCAGCTATATATCATCTTCGCAACAGATCTTGCGTCAGCAAAAATATTTGGGTGAGAAATTTGAAGAAAATTGTCTGCTTATTTTGCTCTCTTTATGGTTTTTGTTTCTCAAAATCTTGAACCCTATGCGGGGGAGGTATCGGAAACAATGGTTTGTCTCTACCATCTATATAACAGATATTGGGATGATGGAAATATTGAGATGTACCAAGTCTGAATGGAATTGATGTTAATTTCGCGTTTTACGAGCTTCATGGGTATTAAAAATGTTGACCCTTTGTGGGGGAGGTACCAGAAGGAGTGAACCGATATATCCCATTTTCACAGCAGATCTTGTGCTAGTAGAAATAATGAGATGTATGGAATATGAAGAGAACCGGATGCTTATTTCGGATTTTATAATCGTTCGAGTTATTCAAATCGTTGACACTTTGTGGGGGAAGTACCAAAAGGAATGGTCCGATCTCTACCATTCTTATAACAGATCTTGTGTTGATGAATATTGAGATCTGCCAAGCCTGAATGGAATCGGATGTTAATTTCGCGATTTATGAGATTCATGAATGTTCAAAATTTCGACCCTTTGTGGGGGAGTTAACGGAAAGAGTGTTCCGATATATTCTAAGACGTCCGTTTGTCTTACATCACATTTTATAAGAGTTATACTTAATCAACATTTTGACGCTTTGTGGGGGAGGTACTTGATGGAGTGGACCAATATATCCTATCTTCACACCAGATCTTGTATTGATGCAAATATTAGGATTTGCAAAGTAGGAGCGATATCAGATTATTTTTCTTTCTCTGCAGTAAATTATTTATTTTTTTTTTTTTTTTGAAAATGTCGACCTTTTGCGGGAATATACCAGAAGGAGTGGACCGATATTGCCCATCTCCGAACTCGATCTAAGTGCGATAAAAATATTACGATGTAACAACTTAGCACCAAATTGGATACTCCCTTCGAGAGTTATCGTGCGCACCAGCCAGACAGATGGACAGGCGTACATTTGCTAGATCGACCCCAAATGTCCTGAAACGGACCTAGGGCCCAAAGAGACTTAGGGTGTAAAACCCTTATTTATATGAGCCACGGCTAAGGGTAAAAAAACACTATTAGAACCCCTCTCTCTCTCTCTCTCTCTCTCAGTTGCCGTTTGAATGACATTTTCTCACTCCTGCTTTAGAAGATACCTATTTTTATTCTGATGCCTGCGGTTCAAGTTAAGATGTGTTGGTATTAGGTTATCACACATTTTTTATTGCCCAAAATCGTTGGCCTTAGTGGTGACCCTTTTAAGTTGTTGTCATAAATTTTGTATGACTGTGTGTGATGAAGAGTGATGGCAGAGCTTATATGGATGTGGCAAAGCTAGCAGCAACAAACACATGATGTCAGCGACAGATATAAGAGCCAAACAATGCCACCGCCATCAGCTTTAAATGTGGTGGTGGGATTAAAAGACTTACGAATGAATTATTTCGTGTTGAAGTGGTTGAGTATTGCCTGTCCTTTTGATTTTTTTTTTTTTTTTTAAATCAGCAATTCCATTTTTTCTATGTGATACAAAATAAGATTGTTTCGTTTATTTAAAATAAATGTTGATATTTTTTGTTTACTTCCTCTTTTGACCCTTTGACACTCTAACCGATTCTCCCTAAATTGATCTTCATACCCATCAATTTCCAACTTTGTAGATAAAATTATCTTTGTCACCATCAATTTACTTTGTTTTTCATGTAAGATTCCTTGTAACTTTATTAGAGCTGCTGTACGCCATTTAGAGTTTTAGTTTTTGTGGTGCCTTTTTGGATGGTGTTTTTTCTCACTCTCTCTCTCCACTCTATCTAATCTTTAAGTGCTGACAATTTGTAATTTTCTCCTTACATCCATTTTTATCACATCTCTAGTAATCTGTATTGATTTTTTATGAGCAAATCGCACGTCTTCTACGTGCATTTGTCATTAATTGAATCGAGCGCCAGCGTTCCCCTCCATAATTTCTCAATGCCAGTCGTATGTTGTCGCCGTGGTTGCAAAGCTGCATTGTTGCAGTTTTCAGTTGGATGCCACACATAACCCTGATAGCTGTCACTAATGCTTTAAAGCTTCAATACAAGAAAATTGTTACTTTTTATCGTTGCTCTTCCCAAGAAAACTTTTCTTTAAAAAATCCGCTTTTTTGTTGTTTTCAACTTTTCGCATTTCTTGTACAATTTTCTACAAAGACATACCAAATATGAGACCATGGATGTTGGTATTTTGTGGATTAGCCAAGATTTTCCTTAGCCAACATGGCTGTTTCATTTCGTAGGAGGTTCGGCACAATAAGTGACTTCATTGTGTTTCTAATGAAATTGAGAAAATACCCTGAATTCTTTAATCCCACTCGTACGTTTTAAATTGCATTGTTGGCTTTTCAAGAACTAACTAATCGTTAATTTATTGTTTTCCGCCAAACATGTCTGCGGCCCTATGACCCTGTAGACAATGTGTTCCTAAAGTGACTTTAACACAATTCGCTCATTAAATACCAGATTGTTTTTTATTGCATAACATGGAATAAATAAACTGAAATAGGAGCAAAGGAATTAAATTGCCCGGATTAAATCTCGGTATTTCACCAAGAAATGTAAACAAAATGAGCAAGGTTTCAAAATTTAACTAAAAAAAGAAAGAAAGTGAAAAAGTAAATCCATTTTAATAAAAGAGTAAAGTAATTGACTAACTGGTTGACTGACTGAATGAAGCTAGAATCTTGAAATTTTGAGTGAGGGTCACTCTTGGTCCGAAGGGGTCGGATAAGGCTGCGTTTTTTTTTTTGCAAATACAGTACGACAAGTATTAAAAGTTACTAAATAGTGTACCCTTTGTATTTGCGGAAACAGTAGAGCTACAACTCTTAAATTTGGAATGAGGGTCACTGAAGAAGTGTATTATAGGTGTACCAAAGCGAAATTCGCACTATAAGTGTACGAAAAGTACTAAAATGTACTACATTTAGTACTATTTCGTATCTTGTAAACGGTTCGGGCTAAATTTGGAATGGGAATCAAAGTTACAGAGGTAGCTTTAGATGTGTGTACTCATGTATACGAAAAGTAAGCAGAGAAACTCAAAATTTTTTTGTGATTGTATGTGTTTGAAATAACAAAATGTTGCAAGTGTTTTTTGCCTCTCTTTACACAGTAAGAAATGATTTGTCATCTTTAAATTTTAAGTTTTTTCGGAGCTATATTTACAAAATTATTTCAACTAGGGTTAATTTTAAAAGAAAAAAATATATATAAATGTGCTTCAAAATTGTATGGGTTGACATTTTCAGTTATTTTATGCAGGGAGAGAGAGGAAGAGGAAGAGAGAGGGTGAGGAAGAGAGGGTGAGGAAGAGAGGGAGAGAGAGAGGAAGAGAAAATGTCATTGACCCCGGGTTAAGAGGTCATTCACCCCAGGTCAAGAAGTCATTCACCCCAGGTCAAGAGGTCATTGACCCCAGGTCAAGAGGTCATTGACCCCAGGTCAAGAGGTCATTGACCCCAGGTCAATAGGTCATTGACCCCAAGTCAAGAGGTCATTCACCCCAGGTCAAGAGGGTATTCACCCCAGGTCAAGAGGTCATTCACCCCAGGTCAAGAGGGTATTCACCCCAGGTCAAGAGGTCATTCACCCCAGGTCAAGAGGGTATTCACCCCAGGTCAAGAGGTCATTGACACCAGGCCAAGAGGTCATTGACCACAGGTCAAGGGGTCATTGACCTTTTCCCTCTCTCTTCCTCTCTTCCTCCCCCTCTCTCTATCTTCCTCTCCCTCCCCCTTCTCTCTCTCTCTTTCTCTGTCGCTCCTTCCTTCTCTCTCTTTCTACAGCTTTCCCCAGGTGACCCCAGGTCAAGAGGTCGTTGACCCCATGTCAAGAGGTCATTGACCTTTTCTCTCGTACTAGAAGAACTGGTCCGACATGATCCTTCCTCACAACAGATCTTGTATTGACAGATATTTTGTGATATTCCCAATTTGAATTGAATCGGATGCTCATTTCGCGTTTTCTGAGCTTCATTCTTATTAAACATTTTGACCCTACAATGATACCAGAAGGAGTGAATTGATATATCCCATCTTTACACCAGATATTGTGTTGTTAAAAATATTGAGATGTGTAAAATTTGAAGAGAATTGGACACACATTTCAAATTGTATAAGATTTATAATTATTAGAAATGTTGACCCTTTTTGGGGGAAGAACTTGATGAAGTGGTCCGATTTTGAAAATAGCTTCTTTCCGAACCATTTCTGCTGATGTTGCTGTTTTCTTCCCTCCACTTCCTTGACGTCGGGCTACGCTACCAGTATCACGGTATCGAAAGATGAAAGATTTATTCACATTTAAATGCTGGAGTGCTCTAACGATAGCCACTTGTGGTTTTCCAGCCAAATATAAAGAAATAATACTATCACGCTTGATTTCCATTACGAATAACTTTTTTTTCTGGAAAATTCTCACCAAAATGCTTTTGTACGCTTGTAAACAATATAATGAGCTGTCACTGTCGGACGAGTGGCTTAAAAATTACAACAGTCTTAAGTTGGTTGTAGTTTTTTTATCTCACCCTGTACATCGTTTGAATTTCAAAATCCAACTCGTCACCCAAACGCTTCACACTCACAGTGATGCGGTTACAAAAATTGATAGTTCTAGTTCCAACTTCAGCTTTATCCGTTCACCCTAAACCAAATTGTTTCAAATGTAGTAACATTTTGTACAGTTCCCACAATTAGTACACTTTTCCAATACCACATTTTATAAATCAAATATACTTTCCAATTTTTATTCCCATACCAAATTTCAAGTTTTTAGCTCTATCCGTTCACATAATACCAAATGGTACTATTTTAGAAGTTCTGTACCATTTTAGAAGTTTTCGTAACCTTAAAGTTCGAGTTTCCAATTACCTTTTGTACACCTATCCTGCACTCTATCGATGACTCTCAATCCGAATTTCAGAATTCTAACTCATTCCGTCTGTCGAATATAAAGTTTTCAATTTTTAGTACATTTTGGCACCTATCGCAAAATTTTAAGATTCCCGCTTCAGCCCTTTTCGCTGGGCGTTGATTCTTACTCAGTCTGTTATTTCACTACTCATTTATGTATCTATCTATATAGGTAAAGATTGAGTCACGTTCAATTTAAAAAGGACCTTCGGGCCACTAATGGCATCTGTTTAACTGGTCCGTTTCCTGTGACCCTATTAATAGCTGCATTTCTCCATTCAGTTTGAAATGAAAAGCAATTTCCAACTAAGTGTTTGTTTCCTGTTTAATCATAATTTATATCTCCTTGCAATGTTGTAAAATTTCGCCTGAATGCTGTGTTGCGGAATATGAGTGCATAGAATGTTGTACAGCATTGCACACGTGTTTGTATTCCCTCGATCTTTTTTTTTTGTGCTCAGACATGGCAGCCACTAGAAAGGGGTCATTTTTTACGGGTCATTTTGCAAAGCATTTGTTGCAGCTACCATGAACGCAATAAGCAATTTCCTGCAGAACTATTGCTTGATTTTATTTTATGATGTTGTTGTTTTTTTTTCTCTCATTTCCCATTTATGGTATATTTTACCAAGTTTGTAGTTTGCCCTAAAACATAATCATGATACCGAATGACCCCAACCAACCACCCTCACCTTACCTTACAAGTTCAGCGCATGAGATGGAGAGAAAAAAACTATGTGTGTGTGTGAGTTATCGTGCTAGAGCCATAAACCAGAACGAAAGTTGTGAACGTATTGTAATGAGGGCAGTGAGCAAAAATTCTACATTTGTACTGCAATATGTTTGACCAGGTCGATTCATATGTATGTACATGTACTTCGGGGGTTCGTACTTCGAAGAGTACTAAAGTCATGAAATATCATAGCATAGGTAGTGACCAACAAAAATTGTAGGTTTTGTATTAACAAACATCTATGTATAATTTGCATTGCGTTAGTAATTGATATACTCTGGAATGCGTGAAACAATTTTGTTTCTGCAAACTTCATATGAAAGATGACGTGAATAGCAAGGATTATATGTATAAAAGATCTATGTACATGTATTGGTTCATACGTTATCTCAGCCAACACTGTATGGACAATCGGACGAACACAAATATCTATATCGACTCAACATCAATATTTCGAGGTTTAACGAAATATTTAGATTCAATCATACTTACCACTCTATATCATACCAATGGCAGGGATCAAAAAACAATAGGATATTATTTTATCAAAAATCTAAATAAGTTGCATTGTGTTAGTAATTGATCTACTCTGGAATGCATGAACCGATTTTGTGTCTGCAAACGTCATATTAAAGATGAGGTCAATGCCAAGGTTTTTATGTATAAATGGGTATTGCATCGTGGGTTATACCAGTGAACAGTGCATGTACAAAAGGACGGACACACATAGCTATATTGACTCAGCAGCAATATTTCGAGGTTCTACAAAATATTTAGATTCAATCAAACTTATAATACCCTCACAACAAAGTGTTGTAGGGTATAATAAAATAATAGTTTTTATCTCTAACACGTAAAAAAGCAGTAAGATCGTCCGGGCCGAACTTTAAATACCCTCCACCATTTGGAACAATTTTGGAATTTTTCAAAAAATAAAATTAAAAATTTAAATTTTTTTTCAAATCTTAAAAAAATATCGAATACAGCCGTTACATTGGGGGCTATACACAGACGTGGGACTGCATATGCATTTTTTGGCATAGGCTATAGTACCCCTTACGAACTCCAAATACGATTTTTGAAACAACTCCGGGAAATAATGGCCCTAAAATCATCAAAAACCGAATATCGGGGATCACTGTTATATGGGGGATATACGATATCGTGGATCTATATAGACAATTCTCTTCCAGGGAGTAAAGTACTCAGAAGGAACTCCATGTCCGGAATTTCAGACAATTCTATTAAAAATTTAGCTAAAATCATCAAAATACCGAATATCGGGAGGTACCGTTATATGGGGGATAGACGATATCGTGAACCGATATAGCCCATCTTCGAACTTGATCTGCCTGTACAACTCATCTGTGCAATATTTTAGGTTCCTATCTTAATTCGTTTAGACTCTAGCGTGATTGCAACAGACGGACGAAATTTAACCCTGATCAAGATTATATATACTTTGTTGTCTAAAATTATTTCGATGAGTTCCAAACGGAATGACGAACTCAGAATATCCTCTATACTATGTATGGTGGCGGTACAAAAAAAACAGGAGGGCTGCAAACCCTTAGTTGATTTGGGTTGGTTCGGTTCAGTGGTTTTAATTAGACTTCCAACTATGATTAGGTTTTTGAAATGTTTTTAAAGCGGCTCGAAAACCATGGTTTTAGTTCAGTACTCTTTGTAATCCTCCAAATATAAAATAATATTTAAATAACTGACTGGCTGATAATCCACGCCCAGACGAAACGGCTGAAGCTAGAATGTAGAATTTTTGCACGAGGGACAGTCTTGGTGCGGTGGTGGGTTTTTGGAAATTCGTACTCAAAGGGTACGAAAATTTTGGAAAACTAGTCATTGATGGAGTGCAGGATAGTGGTAGCAAAGGGTTTTGGGAAATTCGAACTTCAAGGTTACGAAAAGTTTTAAAATGGTACTAAACATCTAAAAAGGCACCATTTGGTGTTATGCGATCGGATAGAGCTAAAAATTTGATTTTTTTGTGAGAATCAAGATTAGAAATTAAGTTTGATATCCGAAGGCGGTTTTGGAAATGTATACTAAGTACTAAGCGACTGTACTAAATAGTACTAAATTTGAAACAGTTTGGTTCAGGGTGAACGAATGAATCTGGAATTTTTAAATTTGGTATTTGGGGTCCCTTTTGGAGGTAGGTTTGTGATAAAGTGGTGGTTTCGGAAATGTGTACTACAAATGCACAAAAAGTACTAAATAGTACTATATTTGGTACAATTTGGTATTGCGTGAAGTGATGCTTGATATCTGAAATTTGGTATTATGGTCGCTGTTCATGTGTAGCCTGCACATATGGAGATAGTTTCGGAAATATGTGCTATAATTGTACGAAAAGCTATAATTGTACGAATGGTACCATATTTAGTATGGGGTGTAGGGACAGAGATAAAATTCTGAAATTTAAAAATTAAATTACTGATGGCATCTGTTCTTGAGATTTTACGGTGATTTGAAAATACGTCCTAAATTTGTACGAAAAGTACTAAATTGTACTAAATTTGGTATTGGGTGAGGGGATAGAGCTGGAATCCCTAAATTTGATATTGAGGTCACAGTTGGTGTCTCCGGTTAAAATACGGATGTGATTTTGCAAATGTGTACTAGAATTGTTCGGCAAGTTCTAAATTGTACTGAATTGGGTACTGGGTGTAGAGAAAGAGCTGAAATCCTGAAATTGGATACTAAGGTCATTATTGGTATCTGGCGTTGAGATCTGGAGGTGATTTTGGAAATGAGTAGTTATAAATGATATTGAAGTACTATTACTGTTCAGAAAGTTCTAAATGATGCTAAATTTGGTATTGGATTAAGGGATATAGCTGGAATCCTGAATTTTGATATTAAGGTCACTGTTAGTGTCTCTGGTTAAGATATGGAGGTGGTCTTGCAAATGTGTACATAAATTGTACGAAATTAGGTATTGGGTGAAGGGATGGAGCTGTAATCCTGAAATTTAATATTGAGGTCTTTGTTGGTATTAGGAATTGTGATCCGGAGGTGCTTTTGGAAATGTGTACTAGAATCGTTCGAAAAGCACAAATTTTGGATCACTGTTGGTGTCTAGGATGGAGAGATATAGATTATTTAGGATATGCGTACTGAATGTTACTAATTTTGGTATTGGGTGAAGGAATAGAGTTGGAATACCAAGATTTGATATTAAGGTCACTCTTGGTGTCTGTGGTTAAGAATTGAAGGTGGATTTGGAAATGTGTACTAGAATTGTTCGAAAAGTACTAAGTGGTACTGATTTGGATATTGGGTGAAGAGATAGAGATGGAATCCCGCAATGTGATATTGTGGTATCTGTTTGTATCTGATGTTGACATCTGGAGGTGGTTTTGCAAATGTGTACTAAAATTGTTCGAAATTTGTACTAACATGGGTATTGGATAAAGAGATAGAGCTGGAATCCCGAAATTTGGTATTGAGGTCTCCATTGGTATCTGGTGTTGAGATATGGAGGTGTTTTTGGAAATGGGTTCTATTATTGTCCAAAAAGTTCTGAATGGTACTAAATTTGGTACTGGGTGAAAGAAGAGAGCTGATATTGAGGACTCTGTTAGTATGTGGTGTTGAGATCTGGAGGTGGTTTTGGAAATATGTACTAGATTTTTTCGAAAAGTACTAAATGGTACTAAATTTGCTTTTGGTTAAAGGAATAGAGTTGAAATCCTAATATTTGATATTGAGGTCTCTATTGGTATCTGGTTTTGACGTCGGGTCTTGGTTTTGCAAATGCATACTATAATTGTTAGAAAAGTACTTAATTTAGTACTGAATGGTACTAATTTTGGATCACTGCTTGTGTTTATGATGGAGAGATGTAGCTTGTTTGGGATATCCGCAATAAATGTTACTACATTTGGTATTGGGTGAAGTGATTGGGCTGGTTTCTAAGGGGAAAATTGGATGTGCGTCCATTGTGCAATGGTTTTACTAATATTCTGCTCGGTAAACTTCAAAATGAAAGATTTTGAAGGCCTTTTGGTGGAAAAGGTACATATTTTCCTATTATTCTTTTCGAAAAAGAAAAAAACTTGAAATACATATTAAACCAATACTATCATATTATAGAGTACTGATCTGTATGAAAACCTTAAAAAACAAACTATCAACAAACAAAGCGGAGAAAAAATTAAACGTGAACCCTATTAATAACAGGAAATGTCTTACAACTAAAAAAAAAAACAGCAATAGAACCCCCATAAAATTTGCAGTACTCCGTACCACGTTAAAAACGAAACATAAACCAAAACAAGAAAAAAAAACCAAAAGCAAACCTAGGGAATAGCACCATGGTCGACTGAATGGGCAGAGCTGAACACCCCACAATGCCACATTGAGATATTTATTACTGCACGCTCAGCTATTGGAAACAAACAAAATGTGGCCAAGCGTAACCAAGCAACAACGACAACATCGCTGCGATACATACAACGGCAACTGCTGCCACAGCCAACACAATTGCAAAGAAAATGTGGCAGCTGCCAGTGTTAGAATGGCGAACAGGCGTGTGCGCATGCCCAACATGCTATTGCTTGGTGTGGCAAAGTAGGCACCCTAGCCTGGATGGCTGACTGGCTGGCACGCACGCACGCACGTTTCAACAATTTGCCACAGACGCTGACAAAACGAGATTCCGGCAAACCATTTGCTGACAGAACAGCAGCCAATTTGCCCAGCAACCAATTTCTCCCGTGGCTTTTGGTTTGGTTTGCTTTCTTTGTAAAAGCTTCCAATCAATTGTTGGGCACTGCAGATAATTGGGCCACCGGTTTTACTCATTGTGGGTGAGTCATTTCAAAAAAATAAAAATTCCACTAAATTATAAAACTATTTTTCCCTTTTATGGCCAGCTCATGGCACACCTGGTATTGGTAATTTTCTTTGGTTCAACTGGGTCCCCCGAATTGCCTGCAATCAATGACTCATCATTTGCATATCACACACACACAGACACAATGTAGCCCAACCAAAGAAGGTGTTAAATCTTCAACTCGCTTCATTTTCTTCGCTTTACCAATAGGAAAAAAATTTCACACGCTTCAACAAAAGAGATGCCAACAAATTCTAATCTTTGATTGTGGTTTTCAGCGAAGAATAGACGAAGGCGGTGATGGGCAAAGATTGGGGGGGGCAGCCTTTTCAAAACGGCACAAGGTAAAAGGTGGAAATATTGCCGTCGATTAGCTTGTGCTGCATTTGCACAAAGCAAATTTGAAAAAAAAAACACAAATATATGACATGACCCAAATTGCAGAGCCCAGGATGAGAGTAGGTTTGACTCCAACATAGAGAGTCTGAAAATGATAAATTGACTTGGTTTTTTAAGGTTTTCTATTCAGCTAAATATGCAAGCATATAACGGATTTTTCTTTAATGGATTTTTAACTTACTTGTATGGGAAGGTAACGTTTTTTTTTTTTTTTTGGAGAAAATTGGCTCCCATTATTAAATGAAAAGGTGGCAGTAAAAAAAGGCATTACCAAACAATGGATGTCCTAAACAATTTTAACCATTTACCCACTGAATCATTATTATTATTTGGCTTCTATTGGTCAAAACTAACTTATAAAATATTTGTTTTACCAAAAAAATAAAAGAAAACAACTCATTACATGTTGGGGTAAAAACGTATTATTTAGTAAGACCATGTCACACGAAATAAATAGTTTTTCCTTGCACCAGCAAAATCTACTTGTCGGTCGTGGGAGAACTATTTATTTGTTAATATCAGTGCTCAGGTTTAATCGATTTTACTCCCGAGTGCAAAAAAAATCGCGAGCAGAAGTGCTCGAATAATAGTTTTAAAAGAAGTTTATTTTACACTCATTTGCTTTATGTGGGAGCGCTCGCAAGTACGGCGGTTTGAAAAATTAGAATGGGAGTAAAGATGTATACCCTCAGGCTTGAGTTATGATTATTCAAATTGTTGACCCTCCATGGAGTAGGTTCCGAAGCCGTTGGCCAATATTGACCAATTGGTATCTGACCTAAAACTGATATATAGGGTGAGATGAAAAAACTGCAACCAACTTCAGACTGCTGTCATTTCTAAGCCACTGGTCCGATAGCTGTTAAAATTATTCCAGTGACAGCTCATTCTATTGTTTACAAGAGTACATAAGCATTTAGGTTTGGAATTTTCCAGAAAAAAGTTATTCGTAATGGAATTCAAGAATTCTTTATATTTGGCTGAAAAACCACAAGTGGCTATCGTTAGAGCACTCCAGCATTTAAATGTGAATAAATTTTTTGTTTCTCGTACCATCGCTCGCTCGTTACCGTGATACTGGTAGAGTAGCCCGACGTCAAGGAAGTGGACGGAAGAAAACAGCAACATCAGCAGAAATGGTTCGAAAAGTAAAAAAGCGACTTGATCGAAATCCAAGTCGCAGTGGCCGAAAAATGGCTCGTGAGCTGAACATATCGCAATATTCGATTCGGCAAATATTGAAAAATGAGCTCGGGGTAAAACCATTGAAATTTAAAAAAGTGCAAGTACTTACACCGCAACAGGAAGAAAATAGACCCAAAAGAGCAAAGAGTTGCCTTGCTTGGCCGCAAGAGGTGAACTGCCGAATTTGATTTTCTCAGATGAGAAAACATTCGTTTTCCAGCCGTTTGTAAACAAACAAAATGAACGTGTTTACTTGCCAAAGAGGTCAGCTGAAAATGTGCAGCTTCGGTTGGTCACCAGAACTCAAGTGCCGGCCATGGTGATGGTGTGGGCTGCCATAACATAACCGTGGCATCAGAATAAATACCGAATATTATTGCGAAATTATTCTGGAGGGTGTATTAAAGCCTTGGGCCGCAAACCTTTTTGGCCGCAAACCTTTGACATTCCAACAGGACTCAGCACGCGCCACCCAAGAATTGTTACAAAATGAGGTTCCTCGCTTCATTTCCAGCGCACAATGGCCACCGAAATCTCCGGATACCAATCCGTTGGACTATTGTGTCTGGAGTATTTTGGAAAGCAAGGTTGGCACTAAAAAATTCCAAAGTGTCGATCACCTGTTGGACATTCCAACAGGACTCAGCAGTATCGCACTCAGCACGCGCCACCCAAGAACGCTTACAAAATGAGGTTCCTCGCTTCATTTCCAGCGCACAATGGCCACCGAAATCTCCGGATACCAATCCGTTGGACTATTGTGTCTGGAGTATTTTGGAAAGCGAGGTTGGCACTAAAAATGTGCCAAAGTGTCGATCGAATGGGCCAAAATACCGCAGAGCAACAGCGTGTGACGGTTTCATTGGCCGTTTAAAGGCCATAATTCGATGCTATTTCCGACATTTTTTGTTTTCATTCAATAAAATTAAAAAAAAAAATTAAAAATTATGGTTTTTAACTTTGTTGCAGCTTTTTATCTCACCCTGAACATATATTGGACTTCCTATACTTAATATAAGATATGTGATAATTTTTGGAAAATGTGAAAATATAGTGAAGTAGCAGATACAACCGATCGAAGTATTCCCTTTTCATACTTCATCTAATACAGATAAAAATATTGGTATGTGCAAAATTTGAATGAAACCGAAAATTTACATCCAATTTTATGCGAAATCATAAATATCGACAAATTACATATTCATATAACACTTCTGCTTAAGAGAAATATTTAGTTTTTTGGAATCGCCGACTTGTTTCGAAAGTTATGACAGATAAAATTATTGAAAATTGTGACCCTTTGTGGCGAGGTACCAGAAAGGGTTCTCAGATATCATCTTCTCAACAGATCTTGTATAAGCAAAAATGTTTGTAAAGAGAGTTGGATGCTTATTTCGCTTTCTGTGAGCGTTTTATTTTTCAAAATCTTGAACCCTATGTAGGGAGGTACCAGAAGGAATGATACAATGATACATGTTGATAACATAAGATTGTTTTAGTCCGTAGATGCTTTTCTTTAACCTGCATACTTTATCACTACCATCATGGTAAGCTGGTGGTTGCTGCATAAAAATCTCTTCATCCAAATTCCCATTTAGAAGGAGATTCCCCCATCGAAGGAGAGGGGCGATGTATTCCGTCTTCACACCACACCTTGGGTTAATACAAATACAATCGGATCACATTTTATAAGGGTTATTATTATTCCAAATTTTGACCGTTTTTGGGGGGAGGTACTTGAGGGAGTGGACCGATATTGCTAATTTTCGCACCTGACCTAGCACTTGTGCAAATATTAGAATTCACAAATTTGGAGCAAAATCGAATGATATTTCCTCTTTCTAGTAGATAAATTATGTTTCATTGAAAAGGTTGAACATTTGTGGGGATGGTATCAGAAGTAGTGGACCGATGTTGCCCATCTCTGAACTCGATCTAAGTTAGACAATAATATTACGATGCACCAAGTTTGGACCAATTCAGATACTCCCTTCCGAAGTTATCGTGAGCACCAGCCAGGCAGACATACAGACGGATTTGAAATGGATTTGATCCTAAGAAACCTAGGGTCTTAAATTGTTATTTCGTTCAGGCAAATGACATATACCCTCTGTAGCCAGATGACTGAGGCTATAAAAACAAAAGGAATGGTAGAATTTTCTTAAAATCTTAAAATAATCATAAATTTAAAACATCTAAATTTGTGTATTTAAACAATTTCATGTTTTTACATTTAAGTTGGAGAGAGAATCATAAATCGCCAAAGTTTTAACACCATAAATACTATTCTTAAATTTAAGAGCTTCGATGATTCCTTCATAGCTTAATAGCCTATCAAAGGGAACAAACTTGATCAAGAATTGTATAATTCAAATCACATCAAAATATTCGTTCAACGGTTAATACACAACGTAAAGTTATATTATGTGAATGTGTTTGTTGTGCCTGAGAAGTAGCGATGTCACCCACCGTGTCTCTTCTTTTCTCATGAATTTGCATTTTTATGGCCAAGTTCACAAAATCCATGACGAACACAAACACACACACACGCACACCCACACATAAGTAACAAAACTCTTTCGATGTGCCCTATTTCTTACATCCATTCACGCCTCCATTCAGTTAAAAAATTCAAATTTTCATAAAAAGAAAACTTTTACGGGCATACATTTCATTTTTTTATGTTGATTCCATTCATTCACAATATTATGAACTTTGTGCAAAAAATGTGCAAAAATAAAATAAAATATGTATGTGTGTATGTTAGCAAGAAAGAAAATAATGATGAACATCATTAGAATATCAAGTGTTACCTTTTCTCACCGTTGGCAAGTCATTCAAATGTCTGTTTCTGTTTAACTGAATGAGAATTATATGTTGATATGTCGGTTTTATTGCCATTTCAAGTGAGTGCTGAGTGAATAAAAGTTTATGAGGTCGCTTGTTCACTGCATGAAGCTACTTAAGAAATGTATCAGTAATATTTGCCAAATGTCCACGAAAAGATTTTCAAATATAAAATAAGTTTTTTGGAAATGCTATATTGGAAGAGTTGGAGAAAAAAAATCATTTTTAAAGAGCCAATTTTTTTTTTTTTTTTTTTGAAAAATGTAATGCTTTGGATTTGCATTAAATCCTAATCTTTTTATAATCTCCACCATAGTATGGAGTTTGTCATTCCGTTTGTAACACCTCGAAATATACATTTTAGACCCGAAAATGTATATATATTCTTGATCAGCATAAAATTCTATGTCGATTAAACAATGTCCGTCCGTCTATCCGTCTGTCCGCCTGTGGAAATCACTCTTGCTGCCGAACGAAATGAAGTAAGTTGATAAAATTAACTCAAATGTGTATTATGTCTGCAGGACTTTTGGTATTGAAAATGGGCCATGTAGGTCCACGTCTTCGTATAGCCTCCATATAACGGTACCTCCCGATATTCCGTATTTGGATGAATATAGCGACATTATTTAACGGAATTGTTTCAAATTTGGTATTTGAAGTTCGTAATAGATACTACAGCATAAGACAGCAAATGGACCACGTCTTCGTATAGCCCCCATATAAAGGTTCCCCCCGATATTCGGTATTTTGATGATTTTAGCGACACTTTTTTACCGGAACTATTTCAAATTTAGTATTTGAAGTTTGTAATGAATACTGTAGCCTATGACAGAAAATTGTCTGTGCAGATCCACGTCTTCATGTAGCCCCCATATAACGGTACCCCCGATATTCGGTATTTTCATGATTTTAGCGACATTATTTACCGCAATTGTTTCAAATTTCGCATTTAAAATTCTTAATGGATATTCCAGCCTATGACAGAAAATTGTCCGTGCAGGTCCACGTCTTCGTATAGCCCCCATATAACGGTACCCCCGATATACGGTGTTTTGATGATTTGATGAAGTTCGTAATGGGTACAGCCTATGCCAGAAAATTGTCTGGGCAGGCTTATGACAAAAGTTGCGTATGCAGGTTGTATAGACCCTAATATAGCAGCCATATTCGTTTTTTTTTTTAGATTTTAACAGAATTTTTATGGATTTTAATTTTTTTAAAATTACCAAATTTGTACCAAATGGTGGAGGGTATTCAAAGATCGGCCTGGCCAAACTTACAGCTTTTTTAATTGTTTTTTTTTTTTTTTTTTTTTTTTTTTTTTTTTGTAAAAGGCTACCTTAGTTATAATCTTGGATTTTCTAGCGAAATTTTACAAAGGACTATCAAATTTTAAGTCGTGGATTTTTATGGAATTTTTCGAAAGCAATATCAGGTTTCTAATCGTGGATATTTAAGGGACTTTAAAGAGGTATATACATTAATATAGTCGTGGATTTTAAAGGAAGAAATTATTAACTTAGTATCGGGGATATTTTTAGAGGAATATCAGAACTATAATCTAGAACTATTTTATAATATATTGTTATAAGGCTCTATCAGTGCTATCATCGCGGAT
Source organism: Musca domestica (assembly GCF_030504385.1). Classification (NCBI taxonomy): domain Eukaryota; kingdom Metazoa; phylum Arthropoda; class Insecta; order Diptera; family Muscidae; genus Musca; species Musca domestica. The sequence goes on from NW_026712435.1 coordinate 19,175,896, forward strand.
TTTTCAGAAGTTTTGTATGGGACTATCGAAGATTTTTAAGAATTTTCATAAAGACCCCTGAGAACTATAATCGAGAACATTTACGGTTTTTTTTTTTTTTGTCAAAGAACTATCAACACTATAATCGTCGAGTTTTAAGAACATTTTAAACAGACACTATTTTCAATGGCAGATTTTTACGGACTTTTATAAATAACTAGAAATTTAATCGTCAATTTTTAAGAAATTTTGTAAAGTATTATCTTGGATTTCAAAGGACTATAATCCTGGATGTAATAAATTTTATAAAGGACTATTAGGACTATAATCGCGGGTTCTTATGAAATGTTTATCACAACTGAAATCCTGGATTTTTATAACTTTAATCAAGGATTTTTAAGGAGAGTTTATAAAAAAAACTCTCAGATTCATAATCGTGGATTTTCAACGAAGAACTAATGGGACAATAATCGCTAAGATTAAAGAAATTTTTTACAAAGGACTGTCATTGTTATCCCAGTCCTTAAAGGAATTGAGGGATTTTAAAAGATTTTTATAAAGGACAATCGAAACTAAAATCATGGATTTAACAAAAATATATACAAAGAGCTATCGTGGATTCGACATGAATTCTTATTAAGAACTATCAGAATTTTAATCGTGGATTTTCAAGGAAATTCTTTTAAAGGATTATCAGAACTATAATCGAGGATATTAAAAGAAATTTTCCTGAAAAGCAGTCAGAACTACAACCGTAATTTTTTAGATTTTGAAGACATTTTTGTGGGTCTGTAGGTGATTTTCAATGAATTTTTGTGAGGAATTATGCTAGATTTTCAAGAGATTTTTATAAGAGGCATCAGGGCAAATAAATTAGAGACATTTTGGATTTCTAAGAAATTTTACAAAGGACTATTAGAAAACTAATTTCATAGGACTTTAATATCTGATATTCATACTCTCAACCATATAGCTACAGCGGGTATATATCATTTACTACGGCTAAAACGTGTCTCTCATCGAAAAAACGGTTTTAGACCCTAAGTCTTTTTGGACCAAATCCGTTTCAGGACATTTAGAGTCGACCTTGGGGTGTCCGTCTGTATGTCTGGCTGTCTGTATGTTTGGCTGCCAATAACCCTCGAAGAGAAAATTCATTTGGATTCTATCGAAATCGGATGAGATTAGGATTTAGCTCCCACATCCGATATTAGGTTTATTGTGCACTAAATTGCTTATATCAGTCCAAATGGACTGAATATGTTTCATCCGTTTTGGGGTTTTAAGTCCCTCTCATTTGTAATATGCACTCCACAACAATTATATTTGGTACCAGATATCAGATACAGCCTAGAAATACCTTTGCCAAATTTTATTAAGATCGGTTTAGATTTGAATATAGCTCCCACATATATCTTTATCCGATTTCAGGTTTTTTTCGTGAACCAAATGGCTTATATAAACCCAAATGAACTGAGTTTTGGCAATTCCGACGGAATTCTGCCTAAAACCAAGTACATTAAATTTGGTGAAAATCGGTTCAAATAAAGCTATAGCTGTCACACATATGTTTCATACGATTTGGGATTTAAAGTCCCTCTCATTTGTAATATGCACTTGACGAGAATGATATTTGATACCGGGCATCAGATACTACTCAAAAAGACCTCCAAATTTTATGGAGATCGGTTTTTTATATAGTTTCGATTTACATCTTCATTCGATTTTACGGTTATATTATGTATGTAATATCAGCCCAAATTAAATAGATTTGTTCATATTCAACCGAATTTTACCATTTAGTGAAACTCGGTCGGGTATATCCATTGCTCCAATAAATACAGGGTGAAATACAAAAACTGCAAAGTCAAACGCCATAATTTTTACATTTTTTTTTTTTAAATTTTTCCAAAATTTCGGAAATAGCATCAACTTGTAGAATATGTTTAGATTTGTTCGAATTGGTCACCTTTGGCACGAATTATGGCATTCAACCGGTCAAAGAAACCATCACACGCTGCCCGAATGTTGGCTTGCGGTATTTTGGCCCATTCCCGGCGAAGCGCTTGCTTGAAGTGATCGGTACTTTGGTAGTTTTTAGTGCCTCTAGAAAATTTTCGCGATAACATTCGGCATTTATTCTGATGCCACGGTCGATTAATACGAGCGGAAAGCGACCATCGGCTGTTATGGCGGCCCACACCATCACCATGGCCGGCGCTTGAGTTCTGGTGGCCAACCGAAGGTGCACATTTTCAGCTGACCTCTTTGGCAAGTAAACACGATCATTTTGTTTGTTTCATCGGAGAAAACCAAATTCGGCAGTTCACCACTTTCGGCCAAGCGAAGCAACTCTTTAGCTCTTTTGAGTCTGTTTTCTTTCAGTTGCAGTGTAAGTTCTTGCACTTTTTGGAATTTCAATGGCTTTACCCCGAGCTAATTTTTCAATTTTTGCTGAATGGAATATTGCGATATGTTCAGCTCACGAACCATTTTTCGGCCACTCCGACGCGGGTTTCGATCAAGTCGCTTCTTCCAAATAAAAAAAAAATCACAGTATCACGCTTGAATTACATCACGAATAACTTTTTTTCTGGAAAATTGTTACCAAAATGCTTTTGTACGCTTGTAAACAATATAATGAGCTGTCACTGGAATAATTTTAACAGCTGTCGGACGAGTGGCTTAGAAATGACAGCAGTCTGAAGTTGTTTGCAGTTTTTTTATCTCGTCTGTATATTTCATCCGAATTGGTGTTTAAGTCCCTCACATTCGTAATACGCTTTCCACAATGATATTTGGTACCAGATATCTTATAAAGCTCGGAAATACCTTTGCCAAATTTTATCGAGAACGGCTACGATTTGGATATAGCTCCCATATAAATCCTTAATCAGGTTTCAGGTTTATTGTCTGTCTGTTGTCTGCAGACATGTCAAGTTCGAAAATGGGCTATAGCGCTCCACGATGTCGTATAGCCACCATATAACGGTACCCCCCCCCCCCCCCGATATTCGGCATTTAGATGGAATTGTCTTAAATTCTTCACAAAGAGTTCTCTATGAGTACTTTACCCCCCTAAAGGGAATTTTCTGTATAGGTCCACGTTTAGCGCCCATACAATGGTGCCCACGACATTCGGTATTTTAATGATTTTAGCCACATTTTTCAATGGATTAGTCTGAAAATCCACATAAAAAGTTCCCTCTGAGTACTTTACTCCCCGAAAGAGAATTGTCTATATAGGTCTACTTTTTAGTATAGCACCTTAAAAAAGCTACACCCATTATATTCGGTATTTCCAGGATTTTCACGACATTATTCACCGGAATTGCGTCAATTTGAAGTTCGTAATGGGTTCTAAAGCCTACGACGGAACATTGTCTATGCTAGGGGGGTATACGTCTTAGTATACCCCCATACAACAGTACCTCCCTTTATTCGGTATTTTGATGATATTAGCGACATTATTCACCGAAATTGTTTCAAATTTCGTATTTGAAGAATCGAAGAATGAAAAAAATACTTATCCAGTACCACGTCTTCGTATAGCCCCCATATAAAGGTTTTCAGTTGAGTGGTGTTTTTCGGCGGATTTTTTTCATATTTTTCATGTTCGTTCCGAATGATGGAGGGTATAAAAAGTTTGGCTGTGCCGAACTTAGTTTCTTTTTTACTTGTTTTTTTTTTAAGTTTTTAATGAATTGGCTGCAAATTGCCATTTCTAGTTCTCAATGAGCTTACATTTATTTCTTTCCGACATTATAATTTAATTCATATATCTTCATTCTACACAATTTTGTTTTTGGTTCTAGTTTGAAAATATAAATTTGAATGACAATGCACAACGTTTTCGGTATAAAACAATAAGAATTGTATCAACATTTTGTAAACGGTTTTCATTTAAAGACAGACTGTAAAAAAGGCCGAACTAATACACACACGCAACACACACAAATGGATATATAAACTTGGACTTCTGCCAAAAGGTCAAATTATTGCCTTATATGCCAGGAATTTGTTTTCTCCATACGACATGCCTACAGTCTGCGGCCAAGTTCAAGGTGGCATAATATATATATTTATGTAAATTTTATATTCGAAACATTATTGGAATAAACAACCACGTACGGCCATGAAAAATATTATTCTTCCGGCGAGTTAATCGTGCGTGTTATCCTTCTACAATGTCCTTACGTTAGAAGGCTGATTTTTAAAGGGTCAAACACGGTATTTAACTTTATATATTTTAAAGGTATACAAATGCAATTTAGGCAAATCCAATAAATGGCGATTAAAGAAAAAATATTTATGAGCCTTGAAATAAATTCGAAAAAGGAAGAATACACTTCTTAAAGGGGTTATTAACAAAATGCTAAGACATTTTTAGGCATTGTTCGTTGAACATTGCTGATGGAATAAATAGAGTAAAGTTTTTGGTTTGAAAATAGCTAATAGCATAAATTTTATTGAAAATTTCTTAAGTATTTGTTCAATTTAATGTTTTTTAAGTTTGTTTTTTTTTTCCACCACTTTCTTTTTAGAAATTACAAAAGATAGGAATTTTAGCCCGTGTTTTTCTTTCTACACGAGCTTTTCTTCTGGTCTTCGGCCATTAACATCGATGATACCCATAAATCCATCCACAAACTGTTCTGTGCGTAAATCTGAACATGTGTTGCGTGATAGTGTCGGTATCAGAATACGGCCTAGTGCGTAAACTTGTTTGTTGTGCTTGAACGCATGAAGGTGTGCGTTTGTGTGTGTGTGGTGATGTTGTTGCCATCCCAGCAAGTCGGAGGCTCCAACAATAAACAAATGCCACCTTCATTGGGAAAAGAATAGTAATTTAAAACTACATGAAAACAATTTGTTTATATTTAAATTTAGTGGGCCTAAAATAATGTAGCTGATCTATTAACTAAAACAATAATAAATAGGAGAATTACGGTGAATAATTGGAAAAGAAAAATAGTAACCCAGCAAACCTAATGACTGATTTATTCCAGACTACTTTCAACACAAGTAATGAATGTGAAAGCTATAAATGTGAGTTTTTTTAAGGAATATGTATAATATATATTACAATCGATTATAGATTGATTTTTTAAGGTCAACAATCCTGATTTTTTTAAAATAATTTTTAAAGGACAATCAAGAATTTTTCATGAATTTTTTGAGTAATATCAGAGCAATAATCATCATAAACGAATTATTTGAAGGACTATTCGAGCAATGTTCGTGGACTTTTAAAATAATTTACTTAACGACTCTCGGAGCAAAATTCGATGATTTTTTAAAAGAATTTTTGAAAGGACTATCAGAGCAAAAATCGTGGAATTTTTAAAGAAAGTTGTTAAAAGACTATCAGAGCAAAATTCGAGGGTTTTGTAAAAAGAATTTTTTTAAAGGAATTTCAGAGAGACCATCAAAGCAAAATTCGAAGATTTTTTTAAGAATTATTTAAAGGACTATCAGAGCAAAAATCGTGTATTTTTTTAAAGGAATTTTTAAAAAAAAAATAACCGGGGAAGAATCGTTGTTTCTTAAAAATTAATTTTTTGAAGGACCCTCAAAGCAAAATTCGAGGATTTTTTAAAAGATTTCTTTCAACGGACTATCAGTGCAATAATAGTGGATCTGTCAGAGCAAAAATCGTGTATTTCTTCAAAAGAATTTTTAACAGACTTTCAGAACAATAATCGTTAGTTTTTAAAATAATTTATTAAAGGACTATCAGAGCAAAATTCGAGGACTTTTAAAAGAATTTTTAAAGTACTTTCAGAGCAATAATCATGGATTTTTAAGAATTAAAAGAATTTTTTAAAGGACTGTCAGCGCAATAAGAGTTGGTGTTTAAAACAATTTATTAAAGGACTACTGGGACAATGATCGTAAATTTTGTTTAAAGAATTTTTGAAGGACTATCGGAAGACAAATCGAATTATTTCAAGGACTATCAGAGCAATAATCATGGACTATTAAGAGAATTTATTAAATAACTATCAGATCAAAACGTACGGCTTTTAAATAATTTATTAAAGGACTATTAGAGCAATAATCGTGGTTTTTTCAAAGGAATATCAGACAGAGGTCTATCAGAGCAATAAATTTAGGGTTTTAAAACAATTTGTTAAAGGACAAATAAGAAATTTTTAAACGAGTTTTTCAAGGACTATCAGAGCAATAATCGCAGATTTTTTTTAAAGGAATATCAAAGGACAGATTATGAATTTTTAAACAAATGTTTTCAAGAATTCTCAGAGAAATATCCGTGGCAAAGCACAAATCGTGGTTTCAAAAAAAAAAATGAAGGACTACCAAATGTATTTTTTTTGTACCCACGACAACTCAACCATATAGCAACAGAGGGTAGATATCATATGATACGGCCGAAACGTGCCTCATCGAAATAACGATTTTAAAACAATTTTTTAAGGCACTAGCAAAGCATAAATCGTCGACTTTTTGAAAAAAAATGAAGAACTACCGAATGTATCTTTTATATCCTTAGCCATATGGCTACAGAGGGTAGATATCATTTGATACGACCAAAACGTGCCTCATCGAAATAATGGTTTCAGATAGGTCGTAGGTCCCTTTGGACCATATCCGTTTCAAGACATTTGGATTCGATCTAGGGTTGAACAAACTCCGTCCGTTTGTCTGGCTGGTACGCACGATAACTCTCGAAGGGAAACCTGAAATATCGTAATATTATTGTCAAAAATAGATCGAGTTCGGAAATGGGCAGTATCGGTCCACTCCTTCTGGTAACTCCCAAACAAAAGGTCGAAATTTTCTAAACAAAATATTTTACTGTACAGAAAGAGAAAGGATCATCCAATTTTGCTTCAAATTTGCATATACTAATATTTGCATCAGTGCAAGGTTAGGTGCAAACATGGACAATATCGGTCCAACAAGTACCTTCCCCTTCATCAAGTACCTTCCCCACAAAGGGTCAAAATTTTGAATAATTATAACTCTCATAAATTTGTCTTCAATTAACGCACTTCACAATATTTGATTTAACCCAACGTCTCTTGTGAAGATGGAATATAACGGTCCTCTCTTTCTCGTACCTCCGCCGAAAAGGGTCAAACATTCATGAAGCTCATAAAACGCGAAATTGACATCCGATTCATTTTAGTCTTACTACAGCTCATTATTTCCATCAATACAAGATCTGTTATAAAGATCATAAAAATTGGAACATTTCTACTTGTACTTCCCCCTCAAAGGGTCAAAGTTTTGAATAACCAAAACGATTAAAAAATCCTAAATAAGCATCCGGTTCTCTTCATATTTCACACATTCATTATTTCTACTAACATATGATCTGTTGTGAAGATGGGATAAATCGGTCTACTCCTTCTGGTACCTCCCCCACAAATGTCAACATTTTGAATATGCATGAAGCTCATCTGCTGTGAAGATGGGATATATCGGTCTACTCCTTCTGGTACCTCCCCACAAGGGATCAACATTTTGAATATCCATGAAGCTCATAAAATATATTTACATCCGGTACCTTTCAGACTTGCATCCGATACCTTTCAGACTTGATACATATCAATATTTCAATTAACACAAGGTTTGTCATAAAGATGTCAGAGATCGCCCCCCCCCCCACACACACACACACACACAAAGGGTTCAAGATTTTGAAAACCAAAACGTTACAAGAATAAAAAATAAGCATAAGCATGCGAAACAAATCAGAGATTCTTTACAACTTGTTATATCTAATCTAATCTCTTAACCAGAAACCTGCGATGAATTGTGGTTTCTCATTAAATTGGATATAAATGTTCGATTTTCTTATAATTTTGCCTATACTAATATTGTTATCTATATAAGATGAAGTTTGAAATATTTCGGTCGCACATTTTAACAACATCTAAAAATAATCACATGTTTCATATAAAGTGAAGGAAGTAACCAATATAGTCCAAACCTGGAACCTATATCATATTTATTTAGTTCCGATACGAAATGGTCCAACAATTTGAAAAATCATAGCAAAGGTCAAAATATATTTAAATAATGTAACATTGGCTAAGGGTATAAATTTGTCGACTGATAATTTTTAACTTGTTTTATTTTTTTATGAATATTAGCACTACAATTTTTTTAAAACAATTTTTTTAATCGACGTGATTTTCCAAAATTTTATTGAAAGTAATATCGGAGTTTTAATATTTACGAATTTTCTAAGGGCTCTTATAGCTTAAATCCTGGATTAAAAAAAAAAAAACAAAAAATGAGTAGACATACCTTTTTGGACCTTCATCCATAAATATCCTGGTTTACTTATTACAGCCGATATAGAAGCCGTCAGACGCCCCGAAAAAAAGCTACTCAAAGTCGTGAAAATAAATCCGCCTAATAAGAAGCTGCTTTGCCAAACGAAGACTATGTGAGTGCTTTGTGCCTAATGCAATTGTGGCTAAAACAACAAATCCATCGCCATTTGTGAAAAACGTAATGACTATTTGAAAACAATTAAATTTTCCTTCTTCTGCCTTTCGTGGAGTACTCCCGCTCTCATCGCCCTTCAAACGGTTTACCTTATTTTGCCATCTTAGTAAAGGGGGTGAAAATGTTCCATGCCTGGCATTGCTGGATTGGTAATGACAGCAACAACGGCATCATGAATTTTGCAGTAGCTAACGGATGTCATCGAATGATATGAAAATTTTACAAAGATGTTCCAGTGAGGAAAGCATTATTATTTTGCAAGTCATATGCAACAGTTTTTCTAGTGGTGCTATAAAAAAGTTTTTGTTGTTTTTTCATGTTTTTCCCATTGCCAATTTAAGTAGCTATGGTGTAAGTTTTTTTTCATGTTCTTGACTTTGTAGTCAAGTTTGCTAAAGCAAAAAATTTGTTTTCATTTTTTTGTTTGACATTCTAAACTTTTTTTTTTTTTTGTGTAAAATAAAAAAAGTTTTTCTTTCTGTGTTCAGTGGCTTATCCCAGCTTATGTGTAGCTGTGCTCTCTGTGTGTGTTATTTTGTTTTGTTGTTTTTCCTTAAAAGGAATAACTCAGACAGACGTCTAAAAAGATAGGACCTTTCAGGTGAAGCAAAGAGATGTTCTCTCCCTCTCCTTTCACATCTCTCTTTTGATTGCATTTTAAGCAGATACATTCTGAACATCATTATCGCATTGAGCTTAGCTATGAAAGATTGTTGCCGAGATGAATATATTCATATCTTGTGTTGTTAATTTACATTTCTTTTGTTGCAAGTTGATTTAAACAATCTTTGCATATCAAATCAATTTTTATTCTAAAATACCAAAAGAATTTTATTTATTAAGTTAAAGCATTCAAATATCACTTTGTAACAATGGATTTGCCAAAATAGATATGTATGGGAATAAATAATTCAACATGAGCACATGAGAAGGATTTAGACAACTTGTTGTTCTTTTATTAAAAGATTTCGGAATTTTTGATTTATAAATGAAATTATAAAAAAACAAGTAAAACAACATTAAGTTCGGCCGGGCCAGACTTTTAATACCCTCCACCCTAGGGTAAAGGAAACATAAGAGCCCATTATGACCCACATATACCAATTTTTAGACATATTCATGGGAAAATGTGCCCAAAATCATCAAAAACTGAATATCGGGAAATATGACTATATGGGGCTATACAAAAACGTGGACCTATACATACAGTGTTTCGCCAAAAAGAGCTAGAAGCCATTAAGACCAACAAATATCAATTTCTAGACAAATCCGCGAAGAAATGTGGCAAAAACCATTAAAATGCCGAATATCGGGAGGTACCGTTATATGGGGGCTATACCAAAGCGTGGACCTATACATGCAATGTTTTGTCACACGAACTGGGACACGTTATGACCTACAAATACCAATTTTCAGACAAATCCGTGAAAAAAAGAGGGATAAATCGTTAAAATACCGAATATCGGGAGGTACCGTTATATGGGGACTATACCAAAAAGTGGACCGATATATCTCATTTTCAATACCAAGCATCCTAGACACAATACAAATTGCTCTGCTAAATTTTGGCGCTCTCCGTCAAATAATGTGGGCTGTATCGTGATTTCAACAGACAAACGGACATCGTTAAATCGACTTAGAATTTTATGCTGATTATGAATATATATACTTTATGGGGTCTACGACGAATATTTAAGAATGTTACAAATGATGAATGACAAAGTTAATATACCCTCCTTTCCAAGGTGGAGGGTATAAAAATATGAATTTAAGACCCATGAAAGCCAAAGGCAGCCATTTTCAAATATATTGTTCAAGAGCTATCGGAGCCATTAACAGAGGATTTTCCAAAAAAAAACAAAAAAAACAGTAAGGAAAAGTCAAAAGTCGGGCGGGGCCAAATATATATGATACCCTACACCACTATTCACTCCATTTGTGTTATTATTAGCCGTTATTTGCACAATAAACCTGAAATCGGATTAAGGATATATATGGGAGCTATATCCATATCTTAGCCGTTCTCGATAAAATTTTGCCAAGGTATTTCCGAGCTCTATAAGATATCTGGCACCAAATATCATTGATGTACTTGCTTCTAGACTGAATTCGGTCGGATAAGCCAAAATTCCGGTCATTTGGGCTGATATTGGCTATTTGGTGCACAATTAACCCGAAATCGTTTGAAGATATATATTGGAGCTATATCAAAATCTGATCCGATCTCGATAAAATTTGGCAGAGGTATTTCCGAGCTCTATAAAATATCTGGTACCAAAGATCATTGTTGTCGAACGCATATTACTAATGTGAGGGACTTAAACACCAAACCGGATGAAACATATATATGGGAGCAATAGCTTTATGTGAACCGATTTTAATGTACTTGCTTCTAGACTGAATTCGGTCAGATGTACCAAAATTCAGGACTTTTGGCCTGACATTGGCCATTAGGTGGACAATTAACCTGAAATCGGTTGATTATATATGGGAGCTATATCTAAATCTGATCCGATTATCACCAATTTCAATAGGGTTGGTCCTTGGGCCAAACAAATATTGTTTGGAAAATGTCAGCTCAATCGGATAATAAATGCGACCTGCATTTTGTTCACAAAAATACATGGGCAGACGGACGGACGGATAGGCGGACTGATGTGCATAAATCGACTCAGAAAATAATTCCATGATGATCCTCAAAAGTAACTATGGGTCTATCTCGCTTTTTTCTCTTCTCTAACAAATACATAATACCCTTACCGCTATATGGTGTAGGGTATAACAAGTTAAAAAGTATCAGTCGGTATTGGCGATAGATCTATACCCTCAGCCAATGTTCGATTATTTAAATTGATTATGATTATTCAAATGTTTGACCCTCCATGGAGTAGGTTCCGAAGGAATGGGCCAATATTGTTCATTTCGTACGGGACCCAAAAAAAATATGATATAAATATTGCGACATGCCGGGTTTTGACTATATCGACTACTGCCCTCACTTTATATGATATATATGATAATTTTTGGAAAATGTTAAAATGTGAGTGGGGTGCCACTTATAGTCGACCGAAGAAATACATTTTCATACTTCATCCAATACAATATGGGCAAAATTACAAGAAAATCGAACATTTATATCCAGTTTTATGCTAAATCATAAATTTCGATAGATTCCTTATTCATCTCAGGTTTCTGGGTGAGAGAAATATTTAGATATAGCCAGTTGTAAAGAATCACCGACTTGTTTTACAAGTTATGACAGATAAAAGTATTGAAAATTGTGACCTTTTGTGGGTGAAGTACCAGAAGGAGTAGACCGATATATTCCATCTTCAGAACAGATCTTGTCTTAGTAGAAATAATGGGATGTATGAAATATGAAGAGAATTTCGGATTTTATAATCCTTTTGATTATTCAAAACTTTATGGGGGAGGTACCAGAAGGAATTATCCGATCTCTATCATCTTAACAATAGATCTTGTGTTAATGGAAATGTTGAGATGGTCCAAGTCTGAATGGAATCGGGTGTTAGTTTCGATCTTTATGAGTTTCATGAATATTCAAAATGTTGACCCTTTGTGGGGCAGGTACTTGATGAAATGGAACAATATTTTCGCGCCTAACACTGATGCAAATTTTACGATTTGCAAAGTCGGAGCCTGATCGGTGTATCCTTATTTTTTCTGTACAGTAAATATTTTTTTTTTGAAATTTTCGACCTATTGTGGCGCAGGTAACAGAAGGAGTGGGCAGATATTTCCCATCTCTGAACTAGATCTAATAATAATATTACGATGTACCAAATATGGACAGACAGACGATTTCAGCTCTATTGCATATACATATTTCCAAAAACCCTTCCCTATCTCGATCCACGATACCAACAGAGACATCTATAACAAATTTGAGCAATCCAGCCCTACCCCTTCACCCAAAACAAAATTTAGTAGCATTTTGTACTTTTCGTATAATTTGCGTCAAATCCCAAATGCAGATACCATCAGTGATTTAACTATCAAATTTCTAAATTGTTTCTCTATTTCTTCACCCAATACGAAATATAGTATCATTCGGTACTTTTCGTACATTTATAGTACACATTTCCGAAAAAAATCTATATCTCAATTCCAGATAATAACAGAGACCTCAATATCAAATTTGAGGAATCCAGCCCTATTGCTTCACCCAATACCAAATTTAGTACCATTTAATACTTTTCGTACAAATATGAGACATATATCTAACACAGATGCCATCAGTGATATATATATCAAATTTCAGAATTGTATCTCTATTTCTCATTACAGTACTTTTCGTACAATTATCGTACACATTTCCGAAACTACCTCCATATGTCCAGGCTACATATGAAGAGAGTCGTTGTACCAAATTTCATGCAAAATTGTACCAATTGTAGTACTATTTAGTAATTTTCGTACAATTTTCCCACATCTCAAAAACAGTAACCATCAGTTAACTAAATATCAAATTTCAGGGTTTCAACTCTATTCTTCACCCAATACCAAATTTAGTACTGTTCGTACAATTAGAGAACATATTTCTAAAACCGTGTTCATATCTCAGTTCCAAATACCAACAGAGCCGTTAATGGGATTCCAGCCCAATACCAATATTTAGTACCATTTAGTACTTTTCATACAAATATAGTACACATTTTCAAAACCACCTCCATATGTCCAGGCTACACATGAACAGCGACCCTAATACCAAATTCCGTATTGTACCAAACTATACTATTACTACTATAAATACTATTAATACTATTTAGTACTCTTCGTGCACTTCAAGTGCACATTTCCAAAACTATCTCCTTTTCACAAAGGAGCCTAAAATATAATCTCAAAATGTCAGCTTGATCCGTTCGCCCTAAACAAAACTATTCTAAATTAAGTGCAGTTTGCAAACTTAGTACACATTTCCAAATCCAAACTTATTTTCAACTTTTGATTCTCATAGCAAATTTCAAATTTCAAGCAAATGATACCATTTTAGAACTTTTCGAAACCTTAAAGTTCGAATTTCCAAAAAAAAAACCCATTGGAGCACCAATCCTATACTACATCTGTGACTCTAATTCCAATTTTTTAGCCCATTCCGTTTGTTCAATACAACGTGTTCAATTTTAGGTACATTTTAGTACTTTTTGTACCATTTTAGTACGAATTTCCAAAAATCCTGCCTTATCACACGCCTGCGCACCAAGACTGATCCTCGTGAAAATTTCAAGATTCTAGTTTCAACCTAAAGTTTCATCAACATTAGCTATTGCTTTGTTAAAGCTCCCCCTTCAATCCGGATTGTATTCCCCAAATAGATTTCTTTGATTTCATGTGTGTGCATTGAATAAATATTATTTACTTCCCTCCCTTGTGGGTGGGTTCTCTTACAATTGTCTCAAATGACATTTGCCATTTTTTATTATGCATTCAAGCATTTTCTCCGGAATTCGTAATAAATTCAAATTTCAGATGCAATGTCTTTTACAAGATTTGTACAAGTATACGTACGCACACATGCATATTGAATCTTTCAACTAAAAGCAATGTAAAATACTTGATGCACTACTATAAACAAATTAGGAAATTTCCAAGACATATGATATACACCGATGTGCTTTCTCAAGTTTTCTACTTAGGATTTCGTAGGATGTGTGACAAACGCCAGAAAACTTGATTGAGTTCCCCCCTCATCCATGCGTGTGTAGTTTTATTCATTTGCATTCAGCATTTCACTTCGACAACGTAGTTCCAACTGTTCTTTTACAGTTGCATAGCATAGCTTGATGCGAATGTGCAACACCCAAGAACGATATGCAAATGGGAAAATTCATTGAGGGTGATTTCATTTGCATTGCAGAACAAAGTTTTCATTGGAGTTTTTTTTCTCGGTCTTGTTGGTGTTGGTGTTTCCATTCACTCGGTTAAATGCTAAATGCATATAGATAATTAAATAGCTGTTATACCGATTAAATATACAAATCGTTTGTGGTTTAGCGGGAGGGGGTGTGGGGGATATAATGGATTGAATGTTCGTTGCTATTCAGAAGAAAACTAACATTGTATTGGAAAGTTTTAAATATGTACACAATTTAATGCAACATAGGTGAATAATTTATAAATAATGGATATATATGAATGAAAAACAAGTTAAAAACCAGTAAAGAAAGTCCTAAAGTCGGGCGGGGCCGATTTTATGATACCCTACACCACTTTGCTAATTTAGTTGCGCTCCACTTAATAATTAAGAGTTTTTATGGGAGAATTCAATCATACACGGTATGATTATAATTATAATATAAAATTCAAAGGACTAAATATGCCAAAGCATTTGTATCCTTTAAATTCGGACCTGTATTGCTCATTTGGTGCAAAATTAATTTGAAATCAGATAAAGATATATATGGGAACTATATCCAAATCTGAACCGATCTAGATAAAATTTGGCAAATATATTTTTGTGCTGTATTTGATATATTTCCCTGAATATCGTTGTTACGGAGTGCATATTACGGCTGTAGGTAACAAATACAACAAATCGGATGAACAATATATATGGGAGTTATAGCTATATCTGAACCGATATTCACCAAATTTGGCATACTACCTTCTAGACTAAATTCGGTTGTATGTGCCAAATTCCATCCCATTTGGACAAATATTAGACGTTTGGTGCACAATAAAAGGTAAATCGGACGAAGTTATATATGGAAGCTATATCTAAATCTGAACCGATCTCGATAAAATTTAGCAAAGATATTTCTGAGCTGCATTTGATATATTTCCCCAAATATTGTTGTTACAGAGTGCATATTACGGCTGCGGAGGACAAAAATAACAAATCGGATGAACAATATATATGGGAGCTATAGCTATATCTGATCCGATTTCGATAAAATTTGGTATACTTATTTTCAGGCCTAATTTGGTTGTATGTGCAAAATTCCATACTATTCGGGCTGATATTACACGTTTGGTGCACAATAAAAGGCAAATCGGACGACGATATATATGGGAGCTATACCTAAATTTTAACCGATTATCTCCAATTTCAATAGGGTTCGTCTTTGGGCCAAACAAATGTTGTTTGCAAAGTCTCATCTCAATCGGATAATAAATGCGACCTGCATTTTGTTCACAAGAATACATGGACAGACGGACGGACGGACAGACGGACTGACATGCATAAATCAACTCAGAAAGTGATTCTATGCAGATCATCAAAAGGAACTATGGGTCTATCTCGTTTCCTTTTGCCTGTTACAAACAAATGCACAAAGACATAATACCCTGACCACCTTGTGGTGTAGGGTATAAATATCAGTCGGATTAGCCGACAGATATATGTCCTCAGCCAATGTTCGACTATGTAAATATATTTTGACTTCTGCTATGATTATTCAAATTGTTGACCCTCTACGGAGTAGGTTCCGAAGGAATGGTCCAATATTGGACATTTCGTATCGGTCCTAAATAAATATGATACGAATATTGCGAAGTTCCACGTTTGGACTACAGTACATCCTTCACTTTGTATGATATATGTGACAATGTTTGGAAAATTTTAAAATTTGCGTGAGATACCAGATACAATCAACGGAAGTATTCAATTTTCATACTTTATCTAATACAGATAAAACCAGTAAAGAAAGTCTTAAAGTCGGGCGGGGCCGACTTTATGATACCCTACACCACTTAGCTAATTTAGTAGAGCTCCACATAACAATTAAAAGTTTTTATGGGAGAATTCAATCACACACGCTATAATTATAATTATAATTTAAAGTTCAAAGGACAAAACATGTCGAAGCATTTGTATCTTTTAAATTCGAACTTGTATTGACCAATTGGTGCACAATTAATTTGAAATCGGATAAAGATATATATGGGAACTATATCCAAATCTGAACTGATCTCGATAAAATTTGGCAAAGATATTTCTGAGCTGTATTTGATATATTCCCCTGAGTGCATATTACTGCTGTCGGTAAAAAATACAACAAATCGGATGAACAATATATATGGGCGCTATAGCTATATCTGAACCCATCTTCACCAAATTTCGCATACTAGCTTCTAGACTCAATTAGGTCGCATGTGCCGAATTCCATCCAATTTGGCAAATATTAGACGTTTGGTGCACAATCAAAGGTAAATCGGACGAAGTTATATATGGAAGCTATATCTAAATCTGAACCGATCTCGATAAAATTTGGCAAAGACATTTCTGAGCTGTATCTGCAATATTTCCCCAAATATTGTTGTTAAAGAGTGCATATTATGGCGGCGGAGGACCAAAATAACAAATTGGATGATCAATATATATGGGAGCTATAGCTATATCCGAATCAATCAAATTTGGCATACTTATTTTCAGGTCCAATCTTATCGTACGTGCAAAATCCCACACAATTCGGGCTGATATTACACGTTTGGTGCACAATAAAAGGCAAATCGGACGAAGATATATATGGGAGCTATATCTAAATTTTTACAGATTATCTCCAATTTCAATAGGGTTCGCCCTTGGGCCAAACAAATGATCTGTGCAAAATTTCATCTGAATAGGGCGATAAATGCGAACTGTACTTTGTTTACAAAAATACATGGACAGACGGACATGCATAAATCGACTCATAATGTGATTCTATGCAGATCATCAAAAGGAACTATGGGTCTATCTTGCCTGTTACAAACAAATGCACAAAGACATAATACCCTGACCACCTTGTGGTGTAGGGTCGGTTTAGCCGACAGATGTATGTTCTCAGCCAATGTTCGATTATTTAAATATATTTTGACTTCACTTATGATTATTCAAATTGTTGACCCTCTACGGAGTAGGTTCCGAAGGAATGGTCCAATATTGGACATTTCTTATCGGTCCTTAATAAATATGATATGAATATTGCGAAGTTCCACGTTTGGACTATATTGGGTACATCCTTCACTTTGTATGAGATATGTGATAATTTTTAAAAGATGTTGAAATTTGCTTGAGATACCAGATATATTCGACCGAAGTATTCAATTTTCATACTCAAGCTAATAATACAGATAAAAATATTGGCAAAATTACAAGAATATCGAACATTTATATCCAATTTTATGTGAAATCAGAAATTCCATATTCATCCCGGGATTCTGGTTGAGAGACATATATTTCGATATAGCGAGTTGTAAAGAATCGCTGACTTGTTTCGCAATTTATGACTGATAAAAATATTGAAAATTATCACCCTTTGTGGATGAGGTACCAGAAGGAATGGTCCGATCACTACCGTCTTTATAACAGATCCTGTGTTGATAGAAATATTCAGATGTGCCAAGTATAAATGGAATCGGATGTTAATTTCGCGTTTTATGAGCTTAATTGATGTTCAAAATTTCGACCTTTTGTTGGGGAGGTACCAAAAGGAGTGGAACAATATATTCCGTCTTAACACCAGATCTTGGGTTTATAAAAATATTAGGATGTGTGCAGTTTGAAGACAATCGCACTCTTACATCACATTTTATAAGAGTTCTAATTATCCAAAATTTTGACCCTTTGTAGGCGAGGTGCTTGATGGAGTCAACCGATATTGTCCATTTTCGCACCTGACATAGCACTGACGCAAATATTAGGATGTGCAAAGTTGGAGGAAAATCGGATTATCGTTTCTTTTTCTCTGCAGAAAATACATTTCTTGAACATTTCGGGGGAGGTACCAGAAGGAGTGGACCGATATTGTTCATCTCCGAGCTCGATCTAAATTTGACAAAAATATTACGATGTACCAAGTTTGAACCAACACGGATACTCCCTTCGAGAGCCAACCAGAAAGTATCAGATTTGTTCTAAACTTAAATCGTAATATTATTATCAAACTTAGATCGAGTTCGGAGATGGTCGGTCCACTTCTTCTGGTACCAAACCCAAAAATGGTCGAAAATTTCACAGAAAATATTTTACTGCACAGAAAGAGAAAGGATAATCCGATTTGTTTCAACTTTGCAAATCCTACTACTTGCATTAGTGCAAGGATAATATTCCACTCCATGAAGTACCTCCCCCACAAAGGGTCAAAATTTTGAATAACTTTAACTCTTATAAAATGTAATATAAGAGTCCGATTGGCTTTAATTTACACACATCACACTATTTTTAATAACCCAATGTCTGGTGTGAAGATGGAACATATCGGTCCACTCCTTCTGGTACTTCAGCCACAAAGATTCAACGTTTTGAATATCCATAAAGCTCATAAATCGCGAAATAAGCTTTCGATTCCTTGGCGCGTATCAATATTTCCATCACCACAGAGATCTGTTAAAAAGATGGTAGAGATCGGTCCATTTCTTCTGGTACCTTCCCTACAAAGGGTCAAAGTTTTGAATAACCAAAACGATCTTAAAATCCGAAATAAGCATCCGGTTCTCTTCAAATTTAACACATCCCATTATTTCTACTAACGCAAGATCTGATGTGCAGATGGAACATATCGGCCCACTCCTTCTGGTACCTCACCCACATGCGATCAAAATTGTGAATATCCATGAAGCTCGTGAAACTCGAAATTAACACCCGATTCCATTCAGATTTGGCCCATCTCAATATTTGTATGGTAGAAATCGGACCAGAAATCGTATGGTAGAAATCGGACCATTCCTTCAGGTACCTCCCCCGCAAAGAGTCAACGTTTTGAATAACCAAAACGATTATAGAATCCGAAATAACCATCCCGTGGACCTCATATTTCACACATCGCATTTTGTGTATTTGTTTGTTACGTGGAGAAGGAAGCGAGATAGACCTATATTTATTTTTGAGGATCATCATAGAATCACTTTCTGAGTCGATTTATGCATGTCAGTGCACCTCTCCGTCCGTCTGTCCATGCATTTTTGTGAACAAAATTCAGGTCGTATTTATTATCCGATTGAGATGAAGTTTTCAAAACAATATTTGTTTGGTTCAAGGACTAACCCTATTAAAATTGGTGAGAATCTGTTCAAATTTAAACCTAACTCCCATATACATCTTCAACCGATTTCGGGTTAATTGTGACCAAATGGCCAATATCAGCCCAAATGAACTGGATTTTGGCACTTCCAATGGAATTCAGCCAAGAAGCTCGAGATCGGTTTAGATTTGTATATACCTTCGATATACATCTTCATCCGATTTCAGGGTTATTGCTCACCATACCATATATGCAATATCAGCCCAAATTGAATAGATTTTTTCATATTCAACCGAATTTTTCCATTTGGTATATCTATTGCTTCAATAAATATTTTTCAATGTAAGGATTACATCAAAGTCATATCATGCACTATACAGCAATGTTGTATGATATTAAAGGTACAAAAGCCTCCGTCAAATTCGGTGAAAATCGATTCTGAATTAGATATACCTACCATATATTTCTTCCTTCCGATATTTCGCATGAATTCCCAATAGAAACTTTTTTTTTGTTACGAGAGCTCTACTAAATACGCATAGTAGTGTAGGGTATCATATAGTCCAACTTTCGACCTTTTCTTACTGGTTTTAAATAACATCTAAGGAGAAAGGCCCCAAAAATCAGGGGAAGGGGTAAGGATTTATGGCTCCTCCGAAAAAAAATAAAAGTTGTTTTTATGAGCGTACTGGACATCATTTTCAGTGAACGCTTCATGTCCAGTAAACAAATCAGGTCCCAACCATTGAACTAGATTGATACGAACTAGTTCAAAAAAGATCAACTTGATTTTAAAATCAAACGGACAGCCCTTGACAGCGATGAAAGTTTAGTCTCTTGGCTTTTTTGTGGCGGTTTGTTATAATTTTGTTTCCAAAAAAATTAGTTCTGATAAGTCTACATATACGTTATGCCAACACGTATACGCCATGTAGGAATTATAATTAAATTGTGGTTCAATACACAGGGTAAGATGAAAATACTGCAACAACTTCAGACTGCTGTCATTTCTAAGTGACTCGTCCGATAGCTGTTAAAATTATTCCAGTGACAACTCATTATATTGTTTACAAGCGTACAAAAGCATTTTGGTGGGAATTTTCCAGAAAAAAAGTTCTTCCGAATGGAATTCAAGCGTGATAGTGTGACTTCTTTATATTTGGCTGGAAAACCACAAGCTGCTATCGTTAGAGCACTCCAGCATTAAAATGTGAATAAATCTTTTGTGTCTCGTACCATCGCTCGTTACCATGATACTGATAGCGTAGCCCGACGTCAAGGAAGTGGACGGAAGAAAACAGCAACATCAGCAGAAATGGTTCGAAAAGTAAAGAAGCGACTTGATCGAAACCCGCGTCGCAGTGATCGACAAATGGCTCGTGAGCTGAACATATCGAAATATTCCATTCGGCAAAGCAACTGAAAGAAAATAAACAAAAAAAAGCTAAAGAGTTGCTTCGCTTGACGAAAGTGGTGAACTGCGTAGTTGGTTTTCTCTGATTGTCCATTCGTTGTCCAGCAGTTTGTAAACAAGCAAAATGATCATGTTTATTTGCCAAAGAGGTCAGTTGAAAATGTGTTGGCCACCAGAACTCAAGCGCCGGCCATAGTGATGGTGTGGGCTGCCATAACAGCCGATGTTCGATCTCCGCTCTTATCAATCGACCGTGGCATTAGAATAAATGCCGAATATTATCGCGAAAATATTCTGGTGGGTGTATTAAAGCCTTGGGCACGCAAACATTTTTGCCACAGACCTTGGATATTCCAACAGGACTCAGTACGCACCACTCAAGAATGGTTACAAAATGAGATTTCTCGCTTCATTTGCAGCGCACAATGGCCACCAGAATCTCCGGATACCAATCCGTTGGACTATTGTGTCTGGAATATTTTGAAAAGCAAGGTTGCCACTAAAAAATACCAAAGTGTCGAGCGCTTCGCCGGGAATGGGCCAAAATACCGCAGAGCAACATTCGCGCAGCGTGTGACGGTTTCATTTGCCGTTTGAAGGACATAAGTCGTGCCAAGGGTGACCAATTAGAACAAATCTATACTTATTCTAAAATTTGATGCTATTTCCGACATTTTTTGCTTTCATTCAATAAAATTGAAAAAAGTAATGTAAAAATTATGGCATTTGAATTTGTTGCCGTTTTTTTATCTCAACCTGTAAATTAAATTAAAAAACTGTAAAATAAACTATAGCAATTTATATGATTTTTCTTCATTTAACATAATTTATTTCAAAGAATCAATGAAACATTTTTCCACTCACACCCGTTTTATATTCCATTTAACCCATTAGGGCAATAAAAAATTATACGAGGCAAAAGTATTAACAAAAAATGTAACGCTTCTACACAAAACCTTTACCTAGGTCAAGTGTGTTTTAAAGGCCTTTGTACAAAAATTCACCAGAATCTACACACAGAAAGGGATAGAGAGAGAAGAAGAGAGCCAGCCAACCAGGTTGGTAATGGGAGAGTGAACACAAAAAACGCCACAACTATGGAGCAATGTTTTTTAGGCTCTTTAGGGGTTGGTTGCTGTGACAACAAAAGTGACAAAAAAAAAAAAAAAAACAAACAACTATTCTATTAAAAAAGTTCACCACTAGCCAAGCTTAACAATTACAAACGATTTCGTGTGAGTTTAAGTTTCCGGGCAGCCCAGCAGAGAAATAGCCCGCCAACCGAATGCATATTCTGGGAATGTAGAGACACACAAAAAAAACAGCTGGGAAATAACAACACAATGGCGAGCCACAACTAAAGCGGGTTATTTAGGGAGGAAATTTGTTTTTCTCTATTTTGTTGTATTCTTCTTGAAGTTGTATAAGCGCGCGTGTGTGTGTGTGTGTGAAATTGTCGCTTAGAACAATGAAAGTCATTGCCAAAGTTAAACTAAACTCTAAAATGTTCTTCGAAGACCTCCATTGTATTAAATTTGCATGTAGCACGTGCGAGAAGGTAGACATGGCTAGAACATAAATACCTAGCAGAAGATTTGTTAACTTTAATGTATCGTGGGTGTGTTTATATTAAACGGGGGCAGTAAACCAAAAAAGGGGTAGGGGAAAACGGTTATGGTTGGTTAGTTTTTACATAACATAAGAGTGGGAAACTAATCGAAATTGGTCGAAATTTTACGCAGCGTAGTTATATCATACTGACATCAAGTGTAAAAATCTACCCTGTATATATGGCAGCTACTGACCAATGGGTTCAAATTATGAATACTCCTATCTCTTATAAAATTCAAAATAAGTAAAGAGGTTTTTTTTCAAAACTTTGAACACCCCAATAATTCGAATAATTAGATCTTAACTTGTTTATAACCTCCACCATAGTATGAAGGGTATATTAAGTTTGTCATTCTATTTGTAACACCTCGAAATATACATTTTAGACACCACAAAGTATCGATTTAGCGATGCACGTCTGTCTGTCTGTCTATCGAAACCACTCTAGCTTCCGAACTAAATGAAGTAGGTTAATAAAATTTTACTCAAATGCATACTATGTCTGCTGGACTTTTGAAAATAGGTCATGTAGGTCCACGTTTTGGTATAGCCCCCATATAACGGTACCTCCCGATATTCGGTATTTTAGCGACATTATTCACCGAAATTATTTCAAATTTAGTATTTGAAGTTCGTAATGAATACTACACCCTAAGACAGATAATTTTCTGTGCAGTTCCTCGTCTTAGTATAACCCCCATATAACGACACCTCCCGATATTCGGTATTTTGATGATTTTACCGACATTATTCACCAAAATTGTTTTAAATTTGGTATTTGAAGTTCGTAATAGATACTACAGCCTACGACAGAAAATTGTCTGTACATATCCAAGTCTTCGTATAGCGCCCATATAATGGTACCTCCCGATATTCGGTATGTTGATGATTTTGGCTACATTATTCGCCAATTTTTTCTTAAGTTTCGTATTTGAATATTGTTATGGCTTATGACAAAAGTTAAGTATGTAACTATGTAACAGGTCCACGTCGTCGTATAGAGCCTAATATAACGGCTGCATAGGGTATTTTTAAGATTTTAACAGAATTTTTAACGGATTTTGTTATTTTTAAAAATTGCCAAATTCGTTCCAAATTGTGGAGGGTATTGAAATTTCGGCCCGGTCGAATTTACAGATTTTTTCCTTGATTTAATTTCTAATATTTCATTTGTAATTCGAGAATACCATTTGTAATTCGAATTATTTCAGTTGTAATTGAAATTATTTCATTTGAAATTACAAATTGAATCATTCGATTGCAATTAGAAAAATTCGAAATACAATTGGAATAATGCGAATTAAGAATGGAATCGATCGAATTACAAGTGGAATTCTCGAATTACAACTAAAATAATTCGAATTACATCTGAAAAAGGTGTGGAGAAGAGGTGCGATATATTGACCCTACCCTTCTGACTCGAAAAATTTAACAAAATTGTCAAAAAAAAAAAAAAAAAACAAGCAAAAAAATATCAGTCGGTTTTACCCTCAGCCAATGTTTGATTATTTAAATATACTTTGGCTTCTGTTATGAGTATTTAAATTATTGACCTACTATGAAATAGGTTCCGAAGGAATGGGCCAGTATTGTTCATTTCATATCGGAGCTAAATAAATATGATATAATTATTGCGACGTGCCTGATTTGGACTATATGGGTTACCTCCTTCACTTAATATGAGATATGTGATAATTTTTAAAACATATTAAAATGTTCTGAGGTACCATATATGCTTATTCCGCTTTCTTTAACCGTTTTATTTTTCAAATCCTGAACCCTATGTGGGGGAGGTACCAGAAGAAATGGTTCGATCTGTACAATCTCTATAGCAGATCTTGTGATGATGGAAACATTGAGATATACCAAGTCTGAATGGAATCGAATGTTAAATTCACGTTCTATTAGCTTCATGGATATTCAAAATTTTGAGCCTTTGTGGGGAAGGTGCCAGAAGGAGTGGACCGATATATCCCATCTTCACAGCAGACCTTGTGTTAGTGAAAATAATAGGATGTGTGAAATAGAAAGAGAACCTGATGTTTATTTCGGATTTTATAAAAGTTTTGGTTATTCAAAACTTTGACCCTTTATGGGGGAGGTACCAAAAGGAATGGTCCGATCTCTACCATTTTTATAAAAGCTCCTGTGTTGATAGAAATATTGAGATGTGCCAAGTCTAAATGGAATCGGATTTTAATTTCACGTTTTATGAGCTTCATGGATATTCAACATTTTGTACCATTGTGGGGAAGGTACCCGAAGTTGTGAACCGATATACCCCATCTACACATCATATCTTGTGTTAGTAGAAATAATGGGATGTATGAAATATGAGGAGAACCGGATGCGTATTTCGGATTTTAGGATAGCTTATGTGAATAATTTGAAGGCAGTCGGACTCATACATCACATTTTATAAGAGTTATAATTATTCAAAATTTTGACTCTTTGTGGGGGAGATACTTGATGGAGTGGACCGTTATTGTCCATTTTCGCATCTGACATGGCACTGATGTTAATATTAGAATTTGCAAAGTTGGAAAAACTCTGATTATTCTTTCTCCTTCCGTGCAGTAAAATATTATATATTTTTTTTTTTTTTTTTTTTTTTTTTTTTTGAAAATTTCCAACTTTTGTAGGGGAGTTGCCAGAAGGAGTGGAACTCGATCTCGATCTATATTTGATAATAATATTGCTATGTACCAAGTTTGGACCAAATCAGGGAACTCCCAGACAGATGAAGGGTCGGACGGACATCGCTAGATCGACTCCAAATGTTTTAAAACGGATTTGGTTTAAAGAGAAATAAATCTGTTATTTCGATAAGGCACGTTTTGGCCGTATCGGATGATATATACCCTCTCTAGCCATAAAGGTTTAAAAATTGGTTATATCGATCCATTCTTTCTGGTGACTATTCAGCAAAGGCTCAAATTTTATTTTATTTTATTTATTTTATTTTTTTTTTTTTTCTTGAAGCTCCATAATTTCGAAATTCTTACCATTGACATCGAAGGTTTTTACAACCACAATTTTTTGCAGAATGACACTAACCATTACAATCTGTGGCAAAAAACGCATCTTTTTTCCAACGGGTGTCCCGATCATGTTTTGATCAGAAAAAATATTTTATCAAATTTTCAGTTTTAAAAGCTGCTAATTGAAACCAACTAAAAACTATTCTTCAATGTCTCAATTTGCGGTAACAAATTTTCGGATAACTGGTCCAAGCTTTCAAAGAAAACTTTTAAAAAGAGGTCAAATGTGGTCGTGAACCACATGTTCTAATATTTGACATCAGTCTAATTAACCAAAAAATATAGGTAAAATTGTATTAGACTTTCCTAAAAAATGTCCAGGAACTTCGAAAAATATTTATGAAAAATTGAAGCTGAACCTTTTATTGAAGACAGTATTTAAAAAATAATAATAAAAAAGCTTTAAAATGGCCATAACTCCTTAAATATTGAGGTTTCGGCGCTTTTAGCTATTATTTGTTATCACTTTCTTCGGCATGAATTATTACATATTTTTAAATGGCCATAACTCCTTAAATATTGGGTTTTCGGCGCTTTTAGCTTTCTAAAGTAATGTCCTTTTAAAATATTTATTAAAATTTAGAAAGTGCCTTCCGAAACTGCTTCAAAAAACAAATTACAAAACATCCTAACATTGTCTTCAGTGTACCGTAAATTGCCATAATACTTCTATCCATAGGAACCACCCTACTATACCCATTTGGTGTGTGCATGTTCGCCAACATATGATGGCATCCATGAAAATTACATCGAAATACATGCAAAGCTATTTTAGCTAAATTATGGCTCTTTATTTCGAAAACAAGTCAACAAGTTTGCCAGGTCATAGTCAAAATTTCATGCAAATATAAACCATGAACTTGGCCAGACTAAACACACAGTCGCAATTTTTTGCAATTGCCTTCATAGAAATAATACATGAGCAACAACAAGCCAAGAACAAACAAACAACAACACGACAATATAATAAACTTCCACAAAACAACAAAAAAAATGCCAATAACGACTTTGGAGCAAAATGTGGCTAAAAGTTTTGAAAACAACAATGTTATGTTTTTTGTTGCTTTAAAGAAAAATTTTAGCTAATAGAATTTTTTTGCCCCTCTTCGCCTAACAAGGACTTTGTTTTGCCAGCAGACTCATATGGTGTAATTTAAAAGTTTGGTGTTTGAATTTTATGTGGCTACGGTGGAGATTGGGGAGACGGATGGAGAATGGGGGGTACATGGTGGGCATTTCTATAACCTCCACCATAAAATGAGGGGACACTATGTTTGACGTATATTTGACGTTGACCCTTGGTAAATCCTCGAAATGATGGCTTTTAGCACCTCTCCTACAAAGGTTAAAATTTATGAAATATACTAAATCACATACAAAGGAAACCGATTTCATTATCTCGTAATACCTGTATCATTTTTAGATATGATGCAAAAATAGCCAATATCGGAACACTTCTTCTGGTGAGATCTTTACGGAGAAAAAATTGTATTTATTAGTAAATCACTGATTGTTAATGTCTAGACTCGCTAGACTTAGACTAGTCTACATAAAATTACTAAAATAGTGAATATTTCCAAAAAAAGGTAGTAGAATTCTCAAACATTTTTTACCGTTACGGACCAAAATTTTCATCTATTTAGGTCTTACCGACTAATTAATTTAGTTGCTAACTTGCCGACAAATTTGAAATTGAAAACTAAAAACGCAGCTAAATTCCGGGCCGGGGCGAACTTTTAATAACCTCTCAAAATAACCGCTCAAAAAGGGCGTTATATGGGGGGGGCTATACGAAGACGCGTTCCTACACATACAATTTTTTTGTTATAGGCTGTATTACCCATTACAAACTTTCTTTTTCTTTGTATTTATTTGAAAAAAAAAAGAAATTTTCCGCCATAGGATGTAGTAACCATTACGAGCTTCACATATAAAATTTCAAACAATTCCGGTGAATATTGTCCATAAAATTATCAAAATACCGAATATCGGGAGATGTCGTTATATGGGGGCTACAGGAAGACGTGAATCTAAAAACGTAATTTTTTGTCATATGCTGTAGTACCCATTACGAACTTTAAATAGAAAATGTGAAACAATTTCGGAAAAAAAAATCGCTAAAAATATCAAAATAGCGAATATCGGGGAGGTGCCGTTGCATGGAGGCTATTCGATATCGTGGGCCTATGTAGACAATTCTCTTCCAAGGAACTCCTTGTGTAGAATTTCAGAAAATTCCATTGAAAAATGTGGCTATCGGGGGGGTACCGATATAGCCCATCTTCGAACTTGACCTGCCTGCAGACAAAAGACAGATCTGTGCAAAATTGTAGCTTCCTATCTTAATTTGTTTTTACTCTAGCGTGGTTACAACAGACGGGAAAACAGAGTTCGTTTGGAATGAGGAGTCACTGGTGGAGTGTAGAATAGATGTTGCAAAGGGTCAGACCTATTTCGGTTGTCTCGGCAAGGTTGTGAAGTACAGGGTTGCCCATATTCGACGGACCCATGTTTTTTTTTGGGCCCATTCCAATCGACGAGGCTTGTCCGCAGGCAACATTCTTTGCGTCAATTGAATTTTGTACGGGAACAAATGCAAATCAATGCGAATAATCCATTGTAAAGTGGACCGAGCCATGCCCAACTGCTGAGAACGGCGTTTTTGGGATGTTCTTGGGGACCTCTCAACACTGGCTCGTACAGCAGCGATATTCTCGGCCGATCGTCATTAAGCGATGTGACATCTTTGTCAAAAGTTATGGCGTTGCCAGATGGGTACGTCGAATATGGACAACCCTGTAGCAGTCGACTTAAAATTTTAGGAAACTTTTTCTCTATGTCGATACCAGTGAGTGCCAAAAAATACCATTTCAATTATTTGAAAACAATTTATTTAACTAAAAAAAAGTAAAAAAGCAGTAAGTTCGGCCGGGCCGAAATTTGAATACCCCCCACCATTTGGAACGCATTTGGAAATTTTCAAAAAAAAAAATCCGCTTTGTATGTCATAACCCATTACCATATTCAAATTCGAAACTTGAAATAAACGGTGCATAATATAGCTAAAATCATCAAAATACCGTATATAAGGAGGTACCGTTATATCGGAGCTACACGAAGACGTGGACCTGCATAGACAACTTTCTGTCACAGGCTGTAGCATCCATTACGAACTTCAAATACAACATCTCAAACAATTTTGCTGAGTATTGTACCTAAAATCGTCAAAATATCGAATATAGGGATGGGTCCTATACGAAGGCCTGAATCTGCACAGAAAATTTTCTGTCATAGGCTGTATCTTCCATTACGAACTTCAAATACCAAATTTTAAACAATTCCGGTGAATAATGTCGCTAAAATCATCCAAATACCGAATATCGGGAGGTAATGTTATGCGAGGGAAATATGAAAACGTGGACCTACATGACTCATTTACGAACTTAACCTGCCTACTGGCAAAATAAACATGTGTGCAAAATTTTAGCCGTCTATCTCAATTCGTTCGAAAGATAGCGTGATTACAACAGACACACAGACAGGCAGACGGACACCACTAAATCGACTTAGAATTTTACGCTGATTAAGAACATATATACTTTGTTGGGTCTGACATGAGTATTTCGAGGAGTAACAAACGGAAAGACAAAGTTAATAAACCTTCCATAATATGGTGGAGGGTATAAAAACTTCAAAAATTTGAAATGTAGTCGAAATTGCCACTGAACAGCATTTAAATGTCTATAGACCAGTTTACACATAATGTTGGAGCCACATATTAAGTGAATTTTCCACTGTTATTTTCGGCATTTTCATAGAATACTTTTAGGCCCTACCCACAATTTTTATTTCAAAAATAAAGCCATTTTTAGAATTGTGAATTGAAAATGCTTAAAAGTATGCTATCAAACGCTGAATAATAACTTCACATGTGACTCTATCCGTAATATAATTTTCGAGATATTCTAAGGTAGTGTCAACTTGAATTTATGTATCAAAGATCGGCTCATACGTCATAGCTTGTTTACATCCCTGCATTTTATAGGACATTCTTAAAAGGTTATGTGAGGTATATTTTTGAAGAGTTCCCAGGTCCAAAGAAATCAGAAATTAATTTTTTGAAACAAATACCGGTGTGTTTTCCACATATTTATAAAAAATTCGCCTCAACTTCTCAAAAATATACAAATATCCAAAATATTCTTAAATATATACACATATGTATATAACATCACATAAAACATTTGTTTTCAATCCTAACTATATTTAAACATGTAAATATCGAAAAAATAATATCAACTTACCTTAGCTTGAAATGTTATGCCATTGAAGAAGGCCTGTTCGGCATGCAATGGCACCCTCAAGTCCTGATCGTCCTGCACCAAATCGTACGGTGTTGAAGGCATTTTTAAATAATTTAATATCACTGATTCCGACCACTTATAGTATCATGAAATTGTTTTCATTTTTTTCGTACTACGCGTATAGAGAGATTTTCGCAGATGCCATATGAGACCGGTGGACTTGCGACGAGAGCTCATATACAGGGCGGTTGGAGTGGTGGTGGTTGGTAGGCAGCAGAAAAGAAACGCACAGATAGCCACACACGCACACACAAGAGATATAGGTTTTGGCTTGACGTTGACGAAAATGGACAGCAAATAGAACTTCGCACACTCTCTCTCTCTCTCAGCAATGAAACGGATATGTTTTATAAATTGCTTTCCTTCTTGATATGCTTTTTCTGTTTTTTTGGGTGTTAAGTAAATTCGTTTGTTGTTGTAGCTTATAAAACAATTTCCAATGGTTTCGTTTGTTTTTCTTCTTTTTTTTTTTTTTTTTTGATAATTTATTGATTTCTTATATTATTGGCTCGTTTTTTTTATTCTTGACCTCTAATTGAAATTCGGGTAACAGATGGCACTTCGTTGCTGCTTTCTTTCGTTTTTTTCAAAATTTATTGTAATTGATTTTTTGCTTCAACGCTTTGTGAAGGCTTTTTAAATTTTTAGAATGTAATTATAATATTTTTCAGGGCTGACATTGACATTGGAAGCTTAGACCATGGCAGACTTTGTTTTTTTACTGAAAAGAAAAATTAAAATATTATTAAATTTCATTTTATTTCAGGACAGTAGAAGTATAAAATACAATTTTAATGCATAAATTTATTAAAGAGAGCTGCTTAAAATATAAATTTCGACCCTAAAATATATATATCTGATCGCATGCAAAAAAAAACGGATCTAAAACTGGACTACACATCACTTATAATGATGTTTCACTATATAAAGATCCTGATTCCAAGCAGGATGGACAAGTGGATCAAGATCAAACCGTCTCTGGCCCATATCTCACTGTCACAAAACCAACATCGCCCTACATTAAAAAATTCAGGATTCTAGATATAAATGTCATTTCACAGCATTTATTAATGGATACTACAGTCTGTAACGGAAAATTGTCTATGCAGATCCAGGTCTTTGTATAGCCTCCATATATCGGTGCCTGCCTTTATTCGGTATTTTGATAATTTTAGCGACATTATACACTGAATTTGTTTCCAATTTCGAATTTGAAGTTCCAATGGGTACTACAGTCTAGGCAAAAAGAATTGTCTAAACAGGTACAGGTCTTCGTATAGCCTCCATGTAATGGAGGTATTTTTGCGACTTTATTCACCGGAATTGTTTCAAGTTTCGTATTTGAATACTATAATGTCTATGACGAAAATTACCTGTGCACATCCACGTTTTCGTATGGACCTCAATATAAAAGTAACTCCCTATATTATGCATTCTTAAGATTTTAACAGAATTGTTAGCGGATTTTTTTCATACCCTCAGCGATATGGTTATACCCTCAGCGATAGGTATATATCATTTGATACGACCACAACGTGCCTCATCGAAGACCCTTTGGACCAAACCCGATTCAGGACCTTTGGAGTCGATCTAGCAATGTCCATCTGTCTGACTGGCTGGCTGGTGCGCACGATAGCTCTCAATGGGAGTATCCGATTTTGGTCCAAACTTGGTACATCGTAATATCATTATCAAACTTAGATCGAGTTCGAAGTTGGGCATTATTGGTTCACTCCTTCTGGTATGTCCCCCACAAAAAGTCGAACTTTGCAAAGAAAATATTTTCCTGCACACAAAGAGAAAGGATGATCAGATTTTGCTTTAACTTTGCAAATCCAAATATTTGCATCAGTGGAAAATATCAGTCCGTTCCATCAAGTCCTCCCCCAATAGGGGTCAAAATTTTGTATAATTATAACTTTTGTAAAATGTGATGTAAGAGCCTGATTGTCTTCAAAATTTACACATCTCAATATTATTGTTATCCCAAGGTCTTTCGTTAAAATGGAATATAGGGTGAGATAAAAAACTGCAACAAAGTCAAACCCCATAATTTTTACTTTTTTTTTAAAAATTTTATCCAATAAAATAGCATCAAATTTTAGAATAAGTTTAGGTTTGTTCGAATTTGATACGAATTATGGCCTTCAAAGGGCCAATGAAACCGTCACACTCTGCCCGAATGTTGCTCTGCGGTATTTTGGCCCATTCCCGGTGAAGCGCTTGCTTGAGATGATCGACACTTTGGTATTCTTAGTGCCAACCTTGCTCAACAAAATACGCCAGGTTCAATTGTCCAACGGATTGCTATCCGGAGATTTTGGTAGCCATTGTGCGCTGGAAATGAAGCGAGGAACCTCATTTTGTAACCATTATTGGGTGGCGCGTGCTGAGTGCCATCGTGCTGAGTCCTGTTGGAATGTCCAAGGCCTGCGACCAAAATATTTGCGTGCCGGAGGCTTTAATACAGAATATTTTCGCGATAACATTCGGCATTTATTCTGATGCCACGGTCGATTAATATGAACAGAGAGCGACCATCGGCTATTATGGCGGCCCACACCATTACCATGGCCGGCGCTTGAATTCTGGTGGCCAACCGAAGGTGCAGATTTTCAGCTGACCCCTTTGGCAAGTAAACACGATCAGTTTGTTTGTTTACAAACTGCTGGACAACGAACGTTTTCTCATCGGAGACCACCAAACCAAATTTGGCAGTTCACCACTTTCGGCCAAGCGAAGCAACTCTTTAGCTCTTTTGAGTCTATTTTCTTTCTGTTGGGGTGTAAGTTCTTGCACTTTTGTAAATTTCAATGGCTTTACCTCGAGCTCATTTTTCAATAATTGCTGAATGGAATATTGCGATATGTTTAGCTCATGAGCCATTTTTCGGCCACTGCTATTTCGATTTCGATCAAGTCGCTTCTTTAGTTTTCGAACCATTTCTGCTGATGTTGCTGTTTTCTTCCGTGCACTTCCTTGACGTCTGGCTACGTTACCAGTATCAGTATCACGAAACAAAAGATTTATTCACATTTAAATGGTGGAGTGCTCTAACGATAGCCAATTGTGGTTTTCCACCAAAAAAATTAAAAGAAATCACGCTTGAATTACACCACGAATAACTTTTTTTTCTGGAAAATCCTCACCAAAATGCTTTGGTACGCTTGTAAACAATATAATAAGCTGTCACTGGACTAATTTTAAAAAATATTTAAAATAATTAATATTTCATACATCCCAATATTTTTATTAACCCAAGGTCTGGGATATATCGGACCAGTCCTTCTTGTACCTTTCCCACAAAGGCTCAAAATTTTGAATCCCCATGAAGCTCATAAAACGCGAAATTAACATCCGTTTCTATCTAGACTTGGTACAAGCTTTTGAAAAACAAAACGATCAAAGAAAGCGAAATAAGCATTCAACTCTCTTCAAATTGCAGACACACAAACATTTTTGCTAACGCAAGATCTGTTTTTTTTTAAATATTTTTATCTGTATTAGATGAAGTATGATGAAGTATGACCGCAATTCTTCGGTCGACTATATCTGGTACCTCATGCACATTTCAACACAATGCACAATTTTCTCAAAATTATCACAAATCTCATATAAAGTGAACGAAGTAACCAATGTTGTCCAAACTTGGCACGGCGAAATATTTATATCACATTGATTTAGATCCGATACGAAATGGACAATATTGGCCATTGCTTCGGAACCTACTCCATAGAGGGTCAACAATTTGAATAATCATAACACAAGTCCAAATATATTCAAATAATCGAACATTGGCTGAGGGTATACATCTGTCGGCAAAACCGGCTAATACTTTTTAACTAGTTTTAAGTACTTTTTGTACACATATAGTTAAGTTTGGTACATTCAGCCTACACCCCATCAGCGACCCTCAATTCAAATTTCAGAATTTAAACTCACTACCTACCTTACTAGATAGATACCAGATTTAATACCATTTGGTAGGTTTCGTACATTTGTAGGACATATTTCCAAAACAACCTCGAAATATCAACCATACACACTAGCAATGATCAATAAGACTTGTTGTCGCATGTTTCAAGGGTTATAATTAATCAAAATCTTGACCCCGTGTGAGAGAGGTATCACAAGGGGGCCGATAAATTCCATATTCATATCAGGTTGCGAAAAAATATTACGATTAACCAAGTTTGAAAAGAATCGCTGGTTTGTTTCCCATTTTTTCCGCTTTGTGGGGAAGGTACCAGAAGAAGTTATCCGATACATTCCATCTACACATCAGATCTTGTATTAGTGGAAATATTGGGATTTATGTAATTGAAGAGAATCGGATAATCCATTCGCATTTTAGAATTGTTTTTTTTTTTATTCACGGACACCGCTAGATCGATTCTAAATGTTCTGAAACGGATTGGGTCCAAACAGACCAAGGGTCCAAAACCGTTATTTTGATGAGGCACATTTTGGCTATATCAAATGTTATATACCCTCTGTAGCCATATAGGACTGCCTGAGCGTATAAAAAACCTCGGAATTGACGTCATCATTTATATGAAATTTGCAGAAACAAAATTGGTTCACGCATTCCAGGGGACATCAATTTCTAACACAATGCAACTGATTTGTATATGCATAGATATTCTGAGACAACATGAATTTACTCAAACTACTTGGTTAGGCATTGACTGAAAATTAGTTAATTTTTTCTTCCTTACAATTCAAATGCGGATTAAAAAATTAGCCAAAAGTTTGAATCTACTTCGCAACACTCTTAAACAATAATGTCAATGTTATACTTTTATAAACCTGTAAATTCAATTTCAATTCTAAAATTATTACGTTTTTTTTTCTGTGATAAAAATTTAATGATTGTTTTTAATCACACAAATCAGTACAAATCACTGCACTTCCGTCATGAATAAAGTTCAAAGTTATTCTGGACAATTAATTGACCCATAAAGCAATTTTTAACAAATTACCGGAACAAATAATAAAAAAGGGACAATTAAATCAATTTGTTGTCGGCTACATACACACATTTATATATTAAACAATTCACAATGGAACATAACAAACAAAAAAAAACAATGCATTTTAATAGAATTGACAATTTAAGCTACTCCCAACGGCTCAATGATTCATCGAAATACAAAAAAAAAAAAATAAATAAATAAACGAGTCATCACTAAAAACACTACGACACAGCCACAAGCACTAGCACACACTCATGTTCAAAATGGAATAATGCCTCTTAGTTCGATTTGAATTTCAAAAAAACATCAATGCCGAAACAAAAAAAAAAACGAAATGCCGCAAAATCTCGATGAAAATAGACAAATGTCAATTTCCAATGAAATATGATAATATTGGAAAATGTGACTCATGAATTTTGATTATTTGAATTTTAAATTTCAAAACAAAAAAAGTTTTTGACATTCAATATCGAATGACGAAGATGACTGTAAAACAAAGTTCAAGATTGTAGGAAATTTATATTCATTGATAATTGAATCAGGAAAGGATTGAGGAAAATGTGAGAATTGAATATTGTAAGAGTTGAATATTGAATAGCGATACCCCCAGGGGATCCAACCAACCATGACGAAAACAATAACTTGCTTACTTAGAATCAGAAGTACGATATTACAGTCGATTGAAAAGTTACTTAACAGAGCCCTGTTAAGTAGTTAACAGCGCTCTAGTGAGGATTTTTATACCCTCTACCTTGAAATCGAGGCCTTCAGCAGAGACACTCTTTTGAGTGGCAATAACACGCATAAAATCTGACATTCGTTTCCAATTTCCTTTATTATACTCTCATCCATATGGCTAGAGAGGCCATACAGGGTGAGATGAAAAAATGCAACGAACTTCAGACTGCTGTCATTTCTAAGCCACTCGTCCGACAGCTGTTAAAATTATTCCAGTGCCAGCTCATTATATTGTTTACAAGCGTACAAAAGCATTTTGGTGAGAATTTTCCAGAAAAAAAGTTATTCGTGATGGAATTCAAGCGTGATAGTGTGATTTCTTTATATTTAGCAACCACAAGTGGCTATCGTTAGAGCACTTCCGCGTTTAAATGTAAATAAATCTTTTGTGTCTCGTGCCATCGCTCGTTACCGTGATACTGGTAGCATAGCCCGACGTCAAGGAAGTGGACGGACGAAAACAGCAACATCAGCAGAAATGGTTCGAAAAGTAAAGGAGCGACTTGATCGAAACCCGCGCCGCAGTGGCCGAGAAATGGCTCGTGAGCTGAACATATCCCAATATTCCATTCGGCAAATATTGAAAAATGAGCTCGAGGTAAAGCCATTGAAATTCCAAAAAGTGCAAAAACTTACACCGCAACTGAAAGAAAATAGACTCAAAAGAGCTACAGATTTGCTTCGCTTGGTCGAAAGTGGTGAACTGCCGAATTTGGTTTTCTCCGATGAGAAAACAATCTTTCTCCAGCAGTTTGTAAACAAACAAAAGGATCGTGTTTATTTGCCAAAGAGGTCAGCTGAAAGTGTGAACCTTCAGTTGGCCACCAGAACTCAAGCGCCAGCCATGGTGATGGTGTGGGCTGCCATAACATCCGATGATCGCTCTCCGCTAGTATTAATCGACCGTGGCATCAGAATAAATGCCGTATTTTATCGCGAAAATATTCTGGAGGGTGTATTAAAGCCTTGGGCACGCAAACATTTTGGCCGCAGACCTTGGACATTCCAACAGGACTCAGCATCTCCGTATACCAATCCTTTGGACTATTGTGTCTGGAGTATTTTGGAAAACAAGGTTGGCACTAAAACATAACAAAGTGTCGATCATCTGAAGCAAGCGCTTCGCCAAGAATGGTCCAAAATACCGCAGAACAACATTCGGGCAGCGTGTGACAGTTTCATTGGCCGTTTGAAGGCCATAATTCGTGCCAAAGGTGACCAATTCGAACAAATCTAAACGTATTCTAAAATTTGATGCTATTTCCGGCATTTTTTGCTTTCATTCAAACATTCAAAAAAAAAATCATCGAATAACGAGACGTATGTTCTAAGGACTCTTTTGGACCCAATCCGTTTCAAGACACTTGGAATCAATCAAGCGGGGTCCATCCGCCCGTCTGTCTGGCTGGCTAGTGCGTACGATAACTCTCGAAGGCAGTATCCGATTTGGTCTAAACTTGATACATCGTAATATTATTATTAAACTTAGATCGAGATCCTTCTGGTACCTCCCGCACAAAAGGTCGCAATTTTCAAAAATAAGTATTTTACTGCACAAAAAGAGAAGGGATGATCCGAATTTGCTCCAACTTTGCAAATCCTAATATTTCCATCAGTGCTAGGTCAAAAGCAAAAATGGGCAGAATCGGTCCACTCCATCAAGTACCTACCCTACAAATGGTCAAAATTTTGAATAATTATAACTCTAATAAAATGTGATGTAAGGTCTTCAAATTACACACATCACAATATTTTTATTAACCTAAGGTCTGGTGTGAAGATGGAATATATCAGTCCACTTCTTCTGTTACCTCCCTCAAAAAAGGTCAACATTTTCAAAGGTCAAAAAAGGTCAACATTTTCAAAGGTCAAAAAGGTCAACATATCCATGAAGCTCATAAAACGCGAAATTAACATCCAATTCTACTCAGAATTGCCATCACAATATTTCCATAAACACAAGATCTGTTGTAAATATGATAGAGATCGAAACACTCCTTCTGGTACCTCCCCCACAAAGGATCAAAGTTTTGAATAACCAAAACGATTACAAAACCGAAATAAGCAATCGATTCTCTTCATATTGCACGCATCCCATTATTTCTACTAACACAAGATCTACTGTGAAGATAGGATATATCGTTCCACTCCTTCTGGTACCTCCCTTACAAAGGGTCAACATTTTGAATATCCTTGGAGGTCATAAAGCGCGAAATTAACATGCAATTCGATTCAAACTTGGCACATATCAATATTTCCATTAACACAATATCTGTTATAAAGATGGTATAGATCTGACCATTTCTTCTGGTAGCTCCCCCACAAAGGGACAAAGTTTTGAATAACCAAAACGATCATAAAATCCGAAATAATCATCCGATTCTCTTCACATATCACATATTCCATTATTTCTACTAACACAAGATCTGCTGTGAAGATGGAATGTATCGGTCCACTGCTTCTGGTACCTCCCTCACAAAAGGGTCAACATTTTCAAAGGAATCAACATATCCATGAAGCTCATAAACCGCGAAATTATTCATTCAATTCGATTCAAACTTGGCACATGTCAATATTTCCATTAACACAAGATTTGTTATAAAGATGATAGAGATCGGACCATTTCTTCTGGTACCTCCCGCACAAAGGGACAAAGTTTTGAATAACCAAAACGATCTTAAAATCCGAAATAAGCATCCGGGTCTCTTCACATATCACACATCCCATTATTTCTACTAACGCAAGATCTGCTGTGAAGGTGGAATATATTGGTCCACTGCTTCTGGTACCTCCCTCACAAAAGAGTCAAAATTTTAAATATCTTTGAAGCTCATAAAACGCGAAATTAACATTCGAATCAACATAAAACTAATTCTGGGCCAACCTTTCACACCAAACAATTGTCCTTGAAATGCCACAAATTAACAGTGCATGACACCACAGCATAATTAGATATGAGTTTAAATGTCAATTTATATCTGTATATTAACCTTGAGCTAATCAGATGTATCGTACATCCTATCTGCTCTCTTTACACGACATCCATTTTCCACTTTGTTTTTTCTCTCTTCTATTTTTCTTTTCTTTCCGAAATCGCTGCAAGCATTGTGGAGATAAACATCCAACTTTCTGTGACCCTGACCGTGTGTGACCTTAGATCTGGCGCAACATTTGCAACAACAAGTCAAAGAAGATGTAAGACAGAAGAAGAAAAAAACAAACTTGTCATTTACGTTTGTGACATTTGGCCGAACGTAACAAACAAAAGTCGAAACCAAAAACAAAAAACAATTTCTATTTTCTCCCTGAACTTTAGCTGGCAGTGCGTACTCGTATCTGCATGCAAAATGTATAAAAATAACTATGTAAGAGAAGCCGTTTGCAATTAGAGGGCAAGGTAATTGGTTTCGGTTTATCTGAAATTGAATTAATAGTTTTTGACATTTACAAATGCCACGAAATGGGAATCATCTATGGGTAAGCTAATAAGGCCGCTCAAAAGTATTTTTTACATATATACATACATAAAAAGTAATGAGACAACTGACTGACTGACCTAGAATAAATGTCCAGACGAAGGGACCTAAGCTAGAATCTTGAAATTTTGCACCAGGCTCAGTTTTGGTGTGCAGGCGAGATAAAGATGTGTTTTTCGAAATCCTTACGAAATATACTAAAAATGTAATACTTAGTATTGGTCAAACGGAATAAGCTAGAATAGGATGAACGCAGGATAGATATACCAAAGGGTTTTTGGAAAATTGAACTTTATGGTTACGAAAAGTTCCAGCACCGTACTCAACTTCTAAACTGCTACCATTTAGCATTGTGTGAACAGATAGAGCTAAACACTTGCAATTTAGTATGCGAATCAGGGTAGGAAAGTAAGTTTTACATATGAAGGTGGTCTTAGAAATGGGTACTAAGTGGTCAAACTGTACTAAATGGTACCAAATTTGGAACAGTTTGGTATAGGGTGAACGTATGAAGCTGACCTTTTGAAATTTTTTTTGGGGTCCCTGTTGGTGGTAGGTTTGTGATTTTGAAAATGTGTACTTCAAGTGCACGAAAAGTACTAAATAGTACTATATTTGGTACAATTTGGTATTGGGTGAACAGATAGTATTTGAAATCTGAAATTTGGGCCTGGACAAATGTGTAACCTGGACATATGGAGGTGATTTCGGAAACATGTACTATAATTGCACGAAGAGTACTAAATGGTACTAAACTTGGTATTGGGTGAAGGGATAGAATTGGAATCCCCAAATTTAATATTAAGTTCCCTCTTGGCATCTGGAATTGAGACACGTAGTTGATTTGGAAATATGTACTATAACTGTACGAAAAGTACTAAATTTGTTATTGCGTGAAGGTATAGGGCTGGAATCCTCAAATTTGATATTGAGGTCTCTGTTGGTATCTGGGATTGAGATATGCAGAGGGTTTCGGAAATTTGTGATAAAATTAGATATGGA
Source organism: Musca domestica (assembly GCF_030504385.1). NCBI lineage: Eukaryota > Metazoa > Arthropoda > Insecta > Diptera > Muscidae > Musca > Musca domestica. Next base: position 19,215,945 of record NW_026712435.1, read on the forward strand.
GGCATTGTTTTAAAAAGGTGTACTATAGTTATACGAAAAGTACTAAATAGTACTAAATTTGAAATTGGGTGAAGGAATATAGCTGAAATGCTCAAATTTGATATTGTTTTTGTTGTTGGAATTTTAAATTGAGATATATAGGTGGTTTCAGTAATGTATACTATAATTGTTCGAAAAGTACTAAATGGTACTAAATTTTGTACTGGATTAAGGAATAGCGCTGATAATTGACGTTTGATATTGATGTCACTGGCGGTGTCTGTGGTGAAGACATGTATGTGGTTTTGGAAATGTGTACTATAATTGTACGAAAAGTATTTAATAGTACGAAAGTTGGTACTTGGTGAAGGGAAAGGGCTGGAATCCTCAAATTTGATATTGAGGTCTCTGTTGATTTTCGGTATGGAAGTGATTTTGGAAATATGTACTATAATTGTTCGAAAAGTACTAGATAGATAGAAACTTGAAAAAAATCGGTAAGTTATGTGGCTAAAATCATCAAAATACCGAATATCGGGAGGTACCGTTACATAGGGACTATACGAAGCCGTGGACCTGCACAAACAATTTTCTGTCTTAGGCTGTAGTATTCATTACGAACTTCAAATACCAAATTTGAAACAATTCCGGTGAATAATGTCGCTAAAATCAACAAAGTACCGAATATCGGTAGGTACCGTTATGTGGGGGCTATACGAAGACGTGGACCTGCACAGACAATTTTTTGTCTTAGGCTGTAGTATCCATTTCGAACTTCAAATACCAAATTTGAAACATTTCCGATGAATATTGTCGCTAAAATCATAAAAATACCGAATATCGGGAGGTACCGTTATATGGGGGCTATACGAAGACGTGGACCTGCACAGATAATTTTCTGTCATAGGCTGTAGTATTCATTACAAACGCCAAATTCCAAATTTGAAACATTTCCGATGAATATTGTCGCTAAAATCATCAAAATACCGAATATCGGGAGGTACCGTTATATAGGGGTTATACGAAGACGTGGACCCGCACAGACAATCTCCTGTCATAGGCTGTAGTATTTATTACGAACTTCAAATACCAAATTTGAAACAATTCCGGTGAATAATGTCGCTAAAATCATCAAAATACCGAATATCGGGAGGTACCGTTATATAGGGGTTATACGAAGACGAAGACCTGCACAGACAATTTTCTGTCTTAGGCTGTAGTATCCATTACGAACTTCAAATACCAAATTTGAAAGAATTCCGGTAAATAATGTCGCTAAAATCAACAAAGTACCGAATATCGGGAGGTACCGTTATGTGGGGGCTATACGAAGACGTGGACCTGCACAGACAATTTTTTGTCTTAGGCTGTAGTATCCATTACGAACTTCAAATACCAAATTTGAAATAATTCCGGTGAATAATGTCGCTAAAATCAACAAAGTACCGAATATCGGGAGGTACCGTTATGTGGGGGCTATACGAAGACGTGGATCTGCACAGACAATTTTTTGTCTTAGGCTGTAGTATCCATTACGAACTTCAAATAGCAAATTACGGTGAATAATGTCGCTAAAATCAACAAAGTACCGAATATCGGGAGGTACCGTTAAAAACCTTGATATTGACATTACCTTTCATATGAAGTTTGCAAAATCGGTTCAAGCGTTGCAACGAACATCAATTACTAACACAATATAATTTATTTATATAAATCTATAGATATTAAAATATGCGAAATTCGGATCAACACTAATGGTCCCTATACCTTAAATTGCATTCGGAAATTTTCGAAATCTTTGCTTTTTGTAAGAGAGAGAGAGAGAGAGAGAGAGAGAGTGAGAGAAAAACTAACCAATAATCCTACCTACCAGTGTGGTGAAACCGTGTGGTGAAGTTCAAAATAAATTCAACTCTAGTGTTCAAAAATTAGAATGACAAGATTTTTTTGGTTTTGGCCATATTTATTGGCTTTTGGAGGCAGTTCGGTAAGTACTTATTTCCTATAAACGTCCTTGTATGTAATACCTCAAAGTCTAGAAAATAACTGTAAAGGATATCTTGTCAAAATCTCATTTCTACATCGATGGCCTCTCAAACCTACCTCCAACTTTTCATGGACGACCTTTGGAAAGGCCTTGTGAATTCATACCTTTTTTTCGTTACAGTTAAAAAAACAACAAAATGGGAACATATGAAATATTAAAATACATTTATATTTTAACTAGCTGGCCCGGTCCGCGTTGCCGGCCCGTACTTTTAGTCTTTAATGCGTATTTTTTAAAGCATGATAAATCACAGATCTGACTTATGTAAGCGGCACAATTTTCATTATAAGTAATGACTCCATGACTAAATAGAAATTAATTTTTGTGTTAAATAATTTTATGATAAAGAACATCTATAATAGCCCAATGTGAAAATTCACTCAATTTTTATTGTTGTAAAAAGCTTAACATTTTCATGCAAATGATCTATAATTTCGAATTTGTATTTCCAACGTTTAAAATCTTGTACTGCGTGCTATTTAGTTATGTCCACCTCATACTTGAAGGCAGAATGTTGTGAGAATAGCCAAAAAAAAATACTGTTTTGGGCATAAATTTTTTGTCAATTAAATTGTGAGATGGAGATCCAATAAAGTCCACATTTTTCATCGTAGTGTAATTCATTGATGATTAAAGAAATGTTCGGTCTCGTGGTACTTTCTAATTTCGTATTTTTTCATGTTTCTGCCTCAATTTCCGACTGAATAAGTCCAAGATTGACATTTCGGAGTTTTTTTTTCATATATACGTACATCATAAATCTATGTTCCCAACCAATATTCTCTTGGGGGTTACAAATTCAATAGAATACCAAATTTTCTATTGTGACCACACATTGGTTGGGAAAGTGGACTTGGGGGTATACTAATGTGGGGACTATACTTAAATAAATGCCTATGTGGATAATTATCTGTAAGATAATTTTCGACCTCAGAGTTTTTTACCCAATGTAGCCTCAAGACTAAGATGGGCCCTTTTCCGAAAAATAAAAATTTTATGAGAAGAGGTTTTCTTCCCCCTTAGAAACAAAGATGTCAAATAAGGGCCAAAAAATTGAAATAGTGGCCAAGACCCCGAAAATACCTTAAATCATATGATGGTGATACTAAAACGTGATCATTTCTTGCAAGAATGGTTTTTTTTAATTATCAACATAAGGTAGTACGAAAAATATGGTTAAAATGTAGAATATACTTGTAATCGGGTTGTTATCGGAGGTTATGACCCATATCATGACCTGCCAAAGCGAATATAGGTATCTTGAATGTTTGGAAAAATTTTCTGGATGGAATTCGCTCTACTACTTTGCGTCCTTTATAGTCGGTATTTCACGGATTGCAGTCCCAATGCATTGTGCATTTTGAGTTCTCATTGAACGAATTATTGTCATATGAAAGAAACAGGTCCACTTTTTGAAGTGAATCCCATAACGCTTTTTCGGTCATTTTTGTTTGTATAAATGTGTTCGCATCTTCCAGCTGAAGATCCTGGAGTTGAAAGCTAGATGCCAATTTTATACATGAAAGATCGCCATTTAAAATCGTATTACACACTCATTTCATTTTTAATATTATTCATTCAGAATTGAATACAATAAGAAATGTACACTTCAATATAGAAAAAAGAAAGGATTGAAAAAAGACAAATAATCTTCAACTGGTTCGCTGATTTTTTTACGGCAAATTTTTAAAGGTCCTTATGAAGTGTGTCCGTAGAATGTACTATTATTTTGAAATTCGATTTCATTGAAAAAATTTCGATTTTTCTCGATTTTAGAATTTTCATATCATATTCTCTTCTGAAATGATATTATTCGTATTACCCAATAAATACATAAAATCTATAAATAACAGTTTTATGCGTTGTCGCTTTATACTACCCAAAAAAACTAAACATCATATTAGAATTCCAAAAAAAAAAAACAAAAAAAAAAACACTACGAATGTACAAAGTCAAAATGTCTATTATGCATATTTGTCAAAGCATAATTATTCACAGATATGACTGATATAAGTGTTCGCGTACTGGTCGATTAAAAGTGTTTTAAAATACCTGTACTCATATTTAAGCCGTGGGTTTCAATATTTAAACCGTGGGCTTCAAAGGTGTAGATGTGCCATACAAATCTATTAAAAAGTATATATCAATCTTATAACCATGTAAGGGATCAAATTAATTTTTAGTATGCAACTTTTTCCAGTAAAATGAGCAATAATTTGGAATTTGCTGTATTTTGTACACCTCATAATTGAGGGCTGAATGAATTAAGAATAGCCAAAGTTAATTACTTTTTTAAAGCCATTAGCACCTCAGATTGTCCATTAGAGTTCTTCTAAGTCCCCCTAACCATGTCGGTCTGTTTGTCCGTCAAAAGGTGGACTTGAGGGGGTACTATTATATGGAAAAAATTCTAAAATTTGTAAATATGTTGAAATTTTTGTGTAAGATTTTCACCCCCCAAATACACATTTTTAGCCAAATCCTTTGAAATATGGTAAAATCAGGAAGTACCTTTATATGGGCACTACTGCAAAACATCGACCTACATTGAAAACTTTCTTCAGCCCTAATAATCCAAGATGATAAATAGAGGCCAGATCAAAAATATAGCAGAACAACATAGCATGTCAAACTGAAAAAATCACTTGACTTAAATAAGTCAAAATAGTTTTATCCACATCATAATTGAAGGCAGACTGATTTCAGAATAGTCAGAATATTATTTTAAAATTCGATTCCACTGAAATTTTTTTTCGATTTTTTCCCGATTTGAGAATTTTTGCAATGAGATCTCTTTTTTGTGATTTTTTTAGCGATTTTGAAAAAGTAATTATTTTTAATTAATAATTATCTTTCTTTTGGTGTGACCGCGTTAAATTATTTCGATATCATCTATTCGGTTTCGCCACCACATAATTCGGTACTACACTTCCATGTAACCCGCCATCAATTTCAGTTCTCAAGAAATCAAATCAATTAAATAAATTGGTATTAATATTCGAATTCAAAAATAAAATATAAAAAACACTACAAATGTACATTAGAAAAAAGTAAGTCAAAATGGAAACAAAATCATGCAAAATAAAACATTACTATTGTACATTTGAAAAGTCAAAATGAAAATGTTAATGTATCACATTTTTACGCGATTTTTTTGGATATTATCCTTTTCGGAGAGGAGACAACTCCGAATTTGTGTGAATCGTTAAAAACAGTCCAGCGGTTCTTCAGTTATAAGCGTAGTAACTAACACAACTTACATTTATATATATAGATAAGCGGTCAGTAGGTGAAATTTTAACTTTTTTTGCATTTCCAGGTAGACCGCACAATAACGTAAAGGTAGCCCAATAAAGAAATTAAAACATCGAGAAACCAGTTTTACAACAAATTGTGGCTTAAACAGCAAAACGGACACCAAAAAACTTACGCACATTTTAAGCCGGCATTTAAATTGGCTCTATTTTATTTTGAATATTTTTGTTTATTTGACTTGGTTCTTTGTTTGTTCCTTTTCCCGTTTAACTTGAATAACCACCAGCTGAACTGTGAGCGTTGGCTAGTGAGCAAACCACAACTTCAGTTTTGTCGATTTTTGTTGCTGTTTTTTTTGTTAAGTGGTATGACTTAACTTGGGAACTTTGTGGGGCCCACAAAAAAAGAGAAGTGTAAATAAACATTTTCAATTGGTAGACAAGAAATACAACAACAAATTATGCTAATTAGGTGTAACAGCAACAACAACCACAAAAACGTGTTTGGCCTGGAAAGGTCACTAACACCTAAACATTTCTAAGTCTGGGAAAAGTAACAACGTAACTATGGAGACTACGTTAATGGTGAAAGATATTGGAGTGTGGGTGTTTTTGGTGATGATGAGCTCCGATGATGTTGATGATGTTAATGATTGTGGTCTGACACTGTAAAGTGTTAACAAGTTTTTGGCTGGTGTTTTATTGGCTCTCCGGCATTTTGACTTGGATGGGTGTAGAGAAGTTACAAAATTCTGATTGAATTCCGGTAATTGTTTCTTTTTTTTTTTTTGTAATTAACATTTTGACCACGTATTTTTCTTGCTGTCGACATTATTGTTGTTGTTGTTGCTGTTGGTCAGGTACTTTTACAAGAAATTTATGTAATTTTTATTCAATAAAATATGACAACGACAACGTGATCGATTATTGTGTAAATGTGTTAACCAGTGGCTAGGTCAAGAAGGGGGACGGCCAAATGATGGTAAACATTATTTTTATACCCTCCACCATACTATGGAGGGTATATTAATTTTGTCATTCCGTTTGTAACTCCTCGAAATACTCATGTCAGACCCAACAATGTATATATACTCTTGATCAGCGTAAAATTCTAAGACGATTTAGCCATGTCCGTCTGTCTGTCTGTGTGTCTGTCTGTCTGTCTGTCTGTCTGTCTGTCTGTCTGTCCGTCTGTCTGTCTGCTGTAATCACGCTATCTGTCGAGATAGAAGGCTAAAATTTTGCACACATGTATATTTTTCCAGTAGGCAGGTTAAGTTCGTAAATGGGCCATGTAGGTCCAAGTTATCATATAGCCCCCATATAACGGTACCTCCCGATATTCGGTGTTTTGATGATTTTAGCGACATTATTCACCGGAATTGTTTCAAATTTGGTATTTGAAGTTCGTAATGCCTAAGACAGAAAATTATCTGTGCAGATCCACGTCTTCCTGTAGCCCCCATATAACGGTACCTCCCGATATTCGGTGCTTTGATGATTTTAGCGACATTATTCACCGGAATTGTTTCAAATTTGGTATTTGAAGTTCGTAATGGATACTACAGCCTAAGACAGAAAATTATTTGTGCAGGTCCACGTCTTCGTGTAGCCCCCATATAACGGTACCTCCCGATATTCGGTATTTTGATGATTTTAGCGACATTATTCACCGGAATTGTTTCAAATTTGGTATTTGAAGTTCGTAATGGATACCACAGCCTAAGACAGAAAATTATCTGTGCAGATCCACGTCTTCGTGTAGCCCCCATATAACGGTACCCCCCGATATTCGGTATTTTGATGATTTTAGCGACATTGTTTACCGGAATCGTTTCATATTTGGTATTTGAAGTTCGTAATGGATACTACATACTAAGTCAAAAAATGAGCCATGTAGGTCCACGTCTTCATGTAGCCCCCATATAACGGTACTTCCCGATCTTCGGTATTTTGATGATTTTAGCGACATTATTCACCGGAATTGTTTCAAATTTGGTATTTGAAGTTCGTAATGGATACTACAGCCTAAGACAGAAAATTATTTGTGCAGGTCCACGTCTTCGTGTAGCCCCCATATAAGGGTACCTCCCGATATTCGGTATTTTGATGATTTTAGCGACATTATTTACCGGAGTTGTTTCAAATTTCGCTTGTAAAGTTCGTAATGGATACTTCAGCCCATGCCAGAAAATTGTCTGTGCAGGTCCACGTCTTCGTATAGCCCCCATATAACGGTACCCCTATATTCGGTGATTTCATGATTTTAGCTACATTATAAACTGATTTTTCTTTAAGTTTCGCATTTAAATATTGTAATAACTTATGACTAAAGTTGCCTATGCAGGTCCACGTCGTCGTATAGGCTTTCGGTATTTTTAAGATTTTAAAAAAAAATTTACGGATTTTATTTATTTTTTTTTTTTTTTTGGAAATTGTCAAATTTGTACCAAATGGTGGAGGGTATTAAAAGTTCCGAACTTACAACTTTTTTACTTGTTATGCTTACTGTGAAACTGTGACACTGGGTCGGACAAATAAAAAAGTTGTTTAATTGGAAAAAGTAACATGCTGATATACTATTAGGCAAATAAATGAGTAGGGCTTTTTATATAATCAGCCTTTTGGCTATAGAGGGAACATATTATTGGATGCACGGTTTTAGATCTGTTTGGAAGAAATCCGTTTTAGGATATTTTAAATTCGCCTATCTGTTCGCACGACAACTCTCGAAGAATGTTCAAGATTTTCTACATATTTTTTACCAAACTTAAATCGAGTTGAGAGGTGGACAATATCAGCCCATTCCTCCTGATATCTCCCCAACAAAAGTTAAAAATTTTGCGAAAAATAAAAATCTCATATTGTGCTATGGGTTAAGCGATAAATTGCGATTTAGGTCAGGTGGAGAGTATTGGATGTTTCCTCCCCCACGGAAGATCAAAAATTTAATAATAATAACTCTAGTAAAATTATAAATCAATGTCGGATTTTCTTCAAACTTAGCACATCCCAATATTAGAGGAAATGTTGAAATCGAATACAATAATCCACGCTATCTGTCACCAAATCCATAAATGTTCTAAAATTATAAAAAAAAAATCTATGGGAAGGAGACCATTTAGAGGATTGCTATAGATCGAGAACTTTTTAATGGTTTTGGCTTTTAACGACCTTTCGCAGGCAGTATTTAGGCAAAAGGACTTTTCTAGGTTTTCTATACATCGAAAATCTCACAGCTATTCTAGACATGAGACTATTTCTAGACAGGAGACCATTTAAATGTCTTCAATATTCACAAGGCATTTTGAAGGTCATTTATAGGCAGAAGTCCTATTTAGGGTCTCCTGTAGTCAGAAGACCTCTTAAGGGTTACCTATAGTCAGAAGACCTCTTAAGGGTCTTCTATAGATAGAAGCCTTCGTCTTCACTCTAAATGATCTTATGTAAAACGAAGACTTTGTAAAGGTTTCTGCGGAACGAATATCCTTGATAAGTCTTCAGTAGAAATCCTTGTAAAAGAACTTTTATAGGGAGAATACCCTATTCGATAGGCAGAAGACCTTTTCAATTTTATTCCTAAAATATTTTCTAGACCAGAGACTTTTAAACGATTTCTATATTTACACGGCTTTTTGAAGGTCATCTAAAGGCAGAAGGTCTTTTGAAGAAGCTGACCTCTTTGGCAAGTAAACACGATCATTTTGTTTGTTTACAAACTGCTGGACAGCGAATGTTTTCTCATCGGAGACGGAGAAAACCAAATTCGGCAGTTCACCACTTTCGGCCTAGCGAAGCAACTGTTTAGCTCTTTTGAGTCTATCTTCTTTCTGTTGCGGTGTAAGTTCTTTCACTTTTTCAATGGAATTTCAATGGCTTAACCCCGAACTCATTTTTCAATATTTGCCGAATGGAATATTGCGAGCCATTTTTTGGTCAATGCGACGAGGGTTTTGATCATGTCGCTTCTTTACCATTTCTGCTAATATTTCTGTTTTCTTCCGTCCACTTCCTTAATGTCGGACTACGCTACCGGTATCACGATAACGATCGATGGTACGAGACACAAAAGATTTATTCACATTTAAATACTGGAGTGGCCTAACGATAGCCACTTGTGGTTTTCCAGCCAAACATCAAGAAGTCGCACTATCAAGCTTGAATTCCATCACGAATAACTTTTTTTCTGGAAAATTCTCACCAAAATGCCTTTGTACGCTTGTAAACGATATAACGAGCTGTCACTGGAATAATTTTAACAGCTGTCGGACGAGTGGCTTAGAAATGACAGCAGTCTGAAGTTGGTTGCAGTTTTTTCATCTCTCCCTGTACCTTTACAAAGTGTTTATATTCACACATTTCAAATAGGTATTTCTTTCAATACCCTGCTTCTTTTGCATTCGAATCAAAGCTATTAATGCAACACTTGAAATATTCCTGAAGAGGCTATTGAAGATAGATTCAAGTGTTCTTCATTCTTTAACTGGCCAGGTCAACAGCCCAGGCATCTCACATTTCTCTCGCACAAATTCATCAGACAGCGATGATGACTAAATTCAAAATGCCATAACCGTAAAATTGTTTACGATTTTGTTCCCGTTCTGTGTTTTTATGTGTTTCTATTTCTTGTGTTTGGCTTGGAAACTGAACCCCTTCATAAAACATTGAAAGCTCCATAAAAATGAGAACATGTTAGCCGTTTGCCACGGATCGGCAGAGACTTACATTCCATGCTGCCATGACAATAAGGAACTGGGCTTCAGTGAAATTTCTGCAAAAGATTTTTTTTCGAGAAAGAAGTAACCTTAGACAGGCCTCATGGACATTGGACGCTCAGTGATGATGGGCAAGGAAAAAGTGTAAGAAACCAAGAGCAACAAGAAAAACAACAACATGATGATGAATGTGAACATATTTTGAAGCATTAATATTGCATCATGGCATTTCAAAGCGTCTATTATGCCATCCGTCGGTCTTTCAGCCAATCGTTGCCAGCCATCCACAAGCTAAGCTGTTTCGTGCAATATTTGTTGCAGCAGAAAAACGTTCTCGCTGCATGAATGGTGTACGAGCATTCAGCAATGAAGTGAGCCACTTGCATGTTGTTCACTGGATGGTGGTAACCTCCTTCATCTGCCATTTCCATGGCATATTCCTTGTTGCCAGTGTTGAACATAATTGTTGGCAGTTACTTTTGATGCAATTACTAGGAACGGCTTGCTTACTTTCAACAACAACACAGCTTTTTGCTCCGAATCTGTCTCAGATGGCTGTTAGTTAATCATATCGAAAAAGGCAGGTAGTTACCGAGCAAGCAAGCAACCGTCCAACCAACAATTCAAACGCTTTCATTTCATGTTCTCCTACAACAGATATGTGTAAAGGAAAAACAACAACAGTAACATGGCATTGATGATGGGAATTTGTTGCTCAATTAGGTCTTTCACAGTTCACTGTCGTCATTTGCCAGAAAATTGCCAACAACAGGAAATTTTATAATTACTTTTTACAATGTTCGGATGTTAAGCTTACAACTGATGAAATGCATCATCTGAAATTTTGACAAGTTAGATATTAAATATAAATAACATTTTAAAAATAAAATTAGGAAAATATTTATAAAGGTTCGGTAAATGGGCAACCAGAAAAAGGTTTTTTTGTAAAATGGTTCTGTAAAAGGCCTTCTGGCTGATGAAGAGCTATAAAAAGTGTACCGACTCTAGTAGTCCTGTAAAGAATCTTCTGACTGTTGAAGACCTGTTAAAGGTCTTCTGGCTGTAGAAAAGCTGTTATAGGTTCCCTGCCTGTATAAAATCTTTAAGGGGTCTTCTTGCTTCAAAAGATTTGTGAAAGGTGTTTTGGCTCTAGAAGAACTGTTAAAGGTCTTCTGGATCTAAAAGAGCTGTAAAAGGTTTTCCGGCTGTAGAAGACCTGTAAGAAGACCTGTTAAAGGTATTCTGGCTATATAAAATATGTTAATGGTCTCATGACTGTAAAATACCTGTTAAAAGTCTTCTGGCTGTTGAAAACCTACTAAAGGTCTTCTGGCTGTATGAGACATGTTAAAAGTCTCCTAGCCGTAGCAAACCTGTTAAAGCTCTTCGGGCTACAGAAGACCTGTTAAAGGTCTTCTGGCTGTAGAAAATATGTAAAGGTCCTCTAACAGTAGAATAGCTGCAACATGTTTTCTGGCTGGCTGCAGATGACCTGTTAAAGGTCTTCTGGATGCCAAATGTCTTCAGACTGTAGAGGACCTGTTAAAGATCTTCCGGCTGTAGAAGACCTGCTTTAAATTTTCTGGCTGTAGAAGACATGTTTAAGGTCTTCTGGTAGTATAAGACCTGCTAAAGGTCTTCCGGCTGTAGAAGGCCTGTTAAAGGTCTTCAAGCTGTAGATGGCCTGCTAAGGCTTCTGGCTGGCTGCAGATGACCTGTTAAGGGTCTTCTGGATGCCAAATGTCTTCAGACTGTAGAGGACCTGTTAAAGATCTTCCGGCTGCAGAAGACCTGCTTTAAATTTTCTGGCTGTAGAAGACATGTTTAAGGTCTTCTGGTAGTATAAGACCTGCTAAAGGTCTTCCGGCTGTAGAAGGCCTGTTAAAGGTCTTCATGCTGTAGAAGGCCTGCAAGGGTCGTATGGAGCTGTTGTAGGTCTTCTAGCTGTAGAAGACCTCTTAAAGATCTTCTGACTGTAGAAGACCTGTTTTAGGCTGTAGACGACCTTTTTTAGGTCTTCTGGCTGTAAAAGACATGTTTAAGGTCTAATGGCAGTAGAAGACCTGCTAAAGGTATTCTGGCTGTAGAAGACCTGCTAAAGGTATTCTGGCTGTAGAAAACCTGTTAACGATCTTCTGGCTTTAGAAGACCTGCTAAGGGTCGTCTGGACTTGTTATAGGTCTTCTAGCTGTAGAAGACCTCTTAAAGATCTTCTGACTCTATAAGGCCTGTTAGAAGATCTGTTAAAGGCCTTCTGGCTGTAGAAGACCTCTTAAATGTCTGCTGCATGTAGAAGACATGTTAAAGATCTTCCGGCTGTTTTAGGTATTCTGGCTGTAGAAGACATGTTTAAGTTATTCTGGTTGTAGAAGACCGGCTAAAGACCCTTTGAAGGTAATATGGCTGTAGAAGACCAGTTGAAGGTCTTCTGGCTGTAGAATACCTGTTAAAGTGTTTTTGGCTCTAGAAGACCTGTTAAAAGCCTTGTGGTTGTAGAAGACCTCTTAAATGATTGCTGCATGTAGAAGATCTGTTAAAATCCTTCTGGCTGTAGAAGACCTGTTAAAAGTCTTACGTCTTCAGAAGACCTATAAAATGTCTGCTGGCCATAGGAAGACTATAAAAAACATTCCGGCTGAGGATGAACTGCAAAGGGTTTTCTGGTTGTAAAAGACCTATAAAAGGCCTTATGGCTGTAGAAGAAGACATGTAAAAGACATTCCGCCTTAGGAATACCCGTAAAACGTCTTCCTTTTATGGTACTGCTAAATGATTTTTCAACTCCACTTCTTCCGTGGATATGTACATATGTCTATGTTTGCACGTCGCCATCAAAGTCCTCGTTGCTGTCGTCTTTATTGTCATCAATGATGCAATTCAATTGGCATTACATGCCCCCAACGTCCCCCCCCCCCCCCTCCCTCCTTTATTGCATTGCTTTCGTGTTTATGACAGGTTTTTCTTTTTTATTCTTCCTCCTCTTCGAACTCTTTGATTTGCCGGCAATTACTTTTCATTGGTTTGCAATATCACACGCTGATGTGTGGATACATGGCTACGTATCGAGAGCCAGGGGAAATGGCAAGTCTTAATTGCCTTAACTTAATTGAAATGAACTTATTGGCCCTTTTCGAGAAGATAATGATGGTCATTCGAACTCGAAGTGAACGGACAAAAGACAAATCGGAGCATGTGTTGCTATCTATTCTTCAGAGTAATTGCTTTTGTCTCTTCTCCCCATGGGAATGCTTTGAAAGTTGTTAAATTTCGAAGAAATCGGATGCTGAGAATTTTGTCATTGATTGGTAATGGGAAAACTAATTATTTACTTTGTTTGACGTAACATTTAATGGAGATTTATATTGAATTATTTGCAATAAAAATGCACATCACTGAGTGTGTGAAGCTATTTCAAAGAAATAATGACTAATTTCTTTGTATTTACAACACGTACGTGGTTCCTAGAATTCCGAATTTCAAACAAAGATTTTAAAAAGGCAAAAATGGAAAAAAGTAATATTTTGCCTTGGAAAACTAGTTTTGAATTTAAATATTTTGAAAACTATTTCAAAAAATCATTGTCAGTGAAATCTATATATATAAATGTAAGTTGTGTTAGTTACTACGCTTATAACTGAAGAACCGCTGGACTGTTTTTAACGATTCACACAAATTCGGAGTTGTCTCCTCTCCGAAAAGGATAATATCCAAAAAAATCGCGTAAAAATGTGATACATTAACATTTTCATTTTGACTTTTCAAATGTACAATAGTAATGTTTTATTTTGCATGATTTTGTTTCCATTTTGACTTACTTTTTTCTAATGTACATTTGTAGTGTTTTTTATATTTTATTTTTGAATTCGAATATTAATACCAATTTATTTAATTGATTTGATTTCTTGAGAACTGAAATTGATGGCGGGTTACATGGAAGTGTAGTACCGAATTATGTGGTGGCGAAACCGAATAGATGATATCGAAATAATTTAACGCGGTCACACCAAAAGAAAGATAATTATTAATTAAAAATAATTACTTTTTCAAAATCGCTAAAAAAATCACAAAAAAGAGATCTCATTGCAAAAATTCTCAAATCGGGAAAAAATCGAAAAAAAATTTCAGTGGAATCGAATTTTAAAATAATATTCTGACTATTCTGAAATCAGTCTGCCTTCAATTATGATGTGGATAAAACTATTTTGACTTATTTAAGTCAAGTGATTTTTTCAGTTTGACATGCTATGTTGTTCTGCTATATTTTTGATCTGGCCTCTATTTATCATCTTGGATTATTAGGGCTGAAGAAAGTTTTCAATGTAGGTCGATGTTTTGCAGTAGTGCCCATATAAAGGTACTTCCTGATTTTACCATATTTCAAAGGATTTGGCTAAAAATGTGTATTTGGGGGGTGAAAATCTTACACAAAAATTTCAACATATTTACAAATTTTAGAATTTTTTCCATATAATAGTACCCCCTCAAGTCCACCTTTTGACGGACAAACAGACCGACATGGTTAGGGGGACTTAGAAGAACTCTAATGGACAATCTGAGGTGCTAATGGCTTTAAAAAAGTAATTAACTTTGGCTATTCTTAATTCATTCAGCCCTCAATTATGAGGTGTACAAAATACAGCAAATTCCAAATTATTGCTCATTTTACTGGAAAAAGTTGCATACTAAAAATTAATTTGATCCCTTACATGGTTATAAGATTGATATATACTTTTTAATAGATTTGTATGGCACATCTACACCTTTGAAGCCCACGGTTTAAATATTGAAACCCACGGCTTAAATATGAGTACAGGTATTTTAAAACACTTTTAATCGACCAGTACGCGAACACTTATATCAGTCATATCTGTGAATAATTATGCTTTGACAAATATGCATAATAGACATTTTGACTTTGTACATTCGTAGTGTTTTTTTTTTTGTTTTTTTTTTTTGGAATTCTAATATGATGTTTAGTTTTTTTGGGTAGTATAAAGCGACAACGCATAAAACTGTTATTTATAGATTTTATGTATTTATTGGGTAATACGAATAATATCATTTCAGAAGAGAATATGATATGAAAATTCTAAAATCGAGAAAAATCGAAATTTTTTCAATGAAATCGAATTTCAAAATAATAGTACATTCTACGGACACACTTCATAAGGACCTTTAAAAATTTGCCGTAAAAAAATCAGCGAACCAGTTGAAGATTATTTGTCTTTTTTCAATCCTTTCTTTTTTCTATATTGAAGTGTACATTTCTTATTGTATTCAATTCTGAATGAATAATATTAAAAATGAAATGAGTGTGTAATACGATTTTAAATGGCGATCTTTCATGTATAAAATTGGCATCTAGCTTTCAACTCCAGGATCTTCAGCTGGAAGATGCGAACACATTTATACAAACAAAAATGACCGAAAAAGCGTTATGGGATTCACTTCAAAAAGTGGACCTGTTTCTTTCATATGACAATAATTCGTTCAATGAGAACTCAAAATGCACAATGCATTGGGACTGCAATCCGTGAAATACCGACTATAAAGGACGCAAAGTAGTAGAGCGAATTCCATCCAGAAAATTTTTCCAAACATTCAAGATACCTATATTCGCTTTGGCAGGTCATGATATGGGTCATAACCTCCGATAACAACCCGATTACAAGTATATTCTACATTTTAACCATATTTTTCGTACTACCTTATGTTGATAATTAAAAAAAACCATTCTTGCAAGAAATGATCACGTTTTAGTATCACCATCATATGATTTAAGGTATTTTCGGGGTCTTGGCCACTATTTCCATTTTTTGGCCCTTATTTGACATCTTTGTTTCTAAGGGGGAAGAAAACCTCTTCTCATAAAATTTTTATTTTTCGGAAAAGGGCCCATCTTAGTCTTGAGGCTACATTGGGTAAAAAACTCTGAGGTCGAAAATTATCTTACAGATAATTATCCACATAGGCATTTATTTAAGTATAGTCCCCACATTAGTATACCCCCAAGTCCACTTTCCAAACCAATGTGTGGTCACAATAGAAAATTTGGTATTCTATTGAATTTGTAACCCCCAAGAGAATATTGGTTGGGAACATAGATTTATGATGTACGTATATATGAAAAAAAAACTCCGAAATGTCAATCTTGGACTTATTCAGTCGGAAATTGAGGCAGAAACATGAAAAAATACGAAATTAGAAAGTACCACGAGACCGAACATTTCTTTAATCATCAATGAATTACACTACGATGAAAAATGTGGACTTTATTGGATCTCCATCTCACAATTTAATTGACAAAAAATTTATGCCCAAAACAGTATTTTTTTTTGGCTATTCTCACAACATTCTGCCTTCAAGTATGAGGTGGACATAACTAAATAGCACGCAGTACAAGATTTTAAACGTTGGAAATACAAATTCGAAATTATAGATCATTTGCATGAAAATGTTAAGCTTTTTACAACAATAAAAATTGAGTGAATTTTCACATTGGGCTATTATAGATGTTCTTTATCATAAAATTATTTAACACAAAAATTAATTTCTATTTAGTCATGGAGTCATTACTTATAATGAAAATTGTGCCGCTTACATAAGTCAGATCTGTGATTTATCATGCTTTAAAAAATACGCATTAAAGACTAAAAGTACGGGCCGGCAACGCGGACCGGGCCAGCTAGTAGTATATAAATAAAATAATAAGATACCTTTTATTATTGCTCGAATCGTTAGGGGCAAAATGAACATGTTCGGAAGATTTGAGAACATACAGTTCTCGTTCAAAATTTAAGGTGAGATAGCCCACTTGTTATCTAAAATAAAATATGAAATATATAAATTCTATGTACAATTATTTGCATGATGCAACCGCTTATTTTTATGTTCCGCCAAAGACCTACCGCAACAATTTATGGATTTATCCACCTCCAACTTTAAAGAGTTCCCAACTATCCAGAAAGGCTAACTACCATACACACAATTATGACTTCGTGGAACCACAACAAAAGCAAATACATGTTGCACGAATTATTCAATTTATTCTTGATGTTGCTGCTGTTGTTGTTGTTGCATAATAATGGAATACAAAGGAGAACAATAACAGAAACAGAACTTGTTAAAACCCCAACGAAACAGCCATAAAAAAACCATGAATTAAGCTGCACTGGTGTTCAAATGAAAACTGAATTCGTTGGATATGAATCAAGGCAGTGACAACTCATGGTTGGTAGAAGAATTTTTAGGAGGCCTTTAATTCATTCACGGGACTCTTAAAAATCCGAGATTGGTAATAAAACCAATCGAAACATTTTTCAGATATTTTGGGAATTTTGCAGTTCTTATATAGCCAGAAGACCCTTAGAGATTTTCTAAAGACCCAGAAGACCGTTTCATGTCGTATACCTTTGGAATACCTTTCAAAAGTCGAAATTTTGCCAGAAGATCCTTCGCTGGTTTTTGTATGGCTAGAAACCCTTCTTCTACCGCCAAGAGATCATTCACAGGAGACATTTATAGGTGTTCCACGGCCGGTCTGTTATGAAAGAAGACTTCTTACAGATCTGGTACTTTTTGAATACCTTTTCCAGGACTTCTAAGGTTAGAACCCCTTCCAAAGATCTTCTACAAGAGACTTTTATATGCCTCCTAAAGTAAAAAGACCTTAAGAGGTCTTATACAGGGGTAAGACCTTTAAAAGGTAAGACTTTAAAAGCCAGCGAGAAGACCTTTAGCATATAAAGGTCTTCAACAACCATAAGACCTTTTACAGGCCTTCTTCAGCGAGAAAACGTTTAATAGAATTTCCATAACCAGAAAAACTTTTGTAGGTCTTTTGCAGCCAGAAGAATTTTTACAGACATTCTACATTCAGAAGACCTTTAGCCGGTCTTCTACAACCAGAAGCCATTTTACAGATCTTCTACAGCCAGAAGACCTGTTATAGGCATTCTACAGCCAGAAGGAATAGGGTTGCCACAGTAAAAAGAAGCTCTTTTACAGGTTTGTTTACACCCCAGAAACCTATCAAAGATCGTTTATGGCCAGAACGCATTTAACAGATTTCCACAGCCAGAAGACCTTTAACAGGTTTTCTATTTCCAGAAGGCCTTTAACAGTTCTTCTACAGCCGGTAGTTCTTTAACAGGTATTCGACGGCCAGAAGGCCTTTAACAGATCTTCTACGGCCAGAAGGCCTTTAACAGGTCTTCTACGGCCAGAAGGCCTTTAACAGGTCATCTATAGCCAGAAGACATAAAACAGGTTTTCTACTGCCGGAAGCCCTTTAGCAGGTCTCTATATCCAGAAGGCCTTTAACAGGTCTTCTACGGCCAGAAGACATAAAACAGGTCTTCTACGGCCAGAAGGCCTTTAATAGGTCATCTATAGCCAGAAGACATAAAACAGGAAGCCGGAAGTCCTTTAGCAGGTCTCTATATCCAGAAGACCTTTAACAGGTCTTCTACAGCCAAAAGATCTTTAGCAGTTCTTCTACATCCAGAAGACCTTTAGCGGGTCTTATATAGCCAAAAGACATTTTTCAGATTTTCTACAAGAGGCCTTTAACAGGTCTTCCACAGCCAGAAGAGATTTTATAGATCCTCTACAACCTCTACCTTTAAGAGGTCTTATACGGCCAGAAGACGTTTTTCAGATCTTCTTCAGTTAGAAGACCTCTTCTACAATGAGAAGACCTTTTAAGTTCTTATACAGCAAAGGTTTTTTACAACCAAAAGACCTTATCTAGCTCGCCTATGCCAAGAAGACCTTTTTCAGATTTTCTACATAGAGAAAATTTTTACATGTCTTCTACAGCCAGAAGATGTTTCTTTGGTCGTTTAGGACCTTCTACAAGCCTTCCAAAAGCACAAGGCGTTACCTTTTCCTCTTTAGCCATAAAATCTTCACAGGTACTCTACAGCCTTTATAGCCAGCAGACCTTTTTTTAGATCTGCTACTGTTAAAAGACCTTTTCCAAGACTTCTATGATCAAATATCTCTTAAATGTCTTTCATAACCAGAAAACCATATATTTTGCACTGACGATATCGATGTCAGTTCATTCACAACAACAAAAAAAATATTTATCTTCTGCAACCGGAAGACCTTTTAAAGGGTTTTTATAGTCGGAAAACTAATTATAAGTCTACAACAGCTAAAATACCTATTACAGGTCTTCTACATATCTTCCACAACCACAAGATCCTTCGCGGATTTTCTACATCCTTTTACATTGCCTTTTGAAATGAGTCTTTTATAACCAAGGAATTTTTTATTGTTCTGAGAGATCCTTTAGAATCCTACTAAAACCAGGTCCTATAATCACTATAACTGGCCAGAATAGCTTTTATAGACTGTTTTCCAAGTTTCATATGGAAAGACCCGTTTTTACATGTCTTGCATATGCCGAAACCCTTTTATAGAAAGAAGACCTTCCTCCGATCTTGAGTAGACAGAAAATTCTGTACCTATCTTTTATAGATAGAATATCTTCTACTGGTCTCTTCTAGAGACAAGATCTTTTTCAGGTCTTCTCAAGGTGGAAACTCTTTTATAAATAGGATTTTTTAAGAGAATATCGACAAAGAAATCCCTTAAGGAATCCACTTCGGCAGGTTTTCATTTAAAAAGGGAACCTTATTTTTATAGATGTCTCCTCTGTGCCAGACGACTTTCAACAGATCTTCCTTAGAAAAGAAAACTTTTACAGATATTCTATAAAAAGAAGGCCCTTTACGGATCTCCTATTGTGAAAATACCTTGAATACCTTAATTTCAAAGGAGGGACCTTCCTTTTATGAATGCCCCCTCTTTGCCATTTATGTTCGAACCTGCCGTTTGCACGTGTGCATGTAATGTACATTGTGGTTACACATTTACCATAACCACTATTAACATCGTGCATTCAGTCCATGGTTGTGTTCTTGCCACATGAATTTCTTGGTTGTTTTTGTTGTTCTTCGTCGTTCTGACAAAGGGTCCTTAACCTTAAGCCACACACTTTGCCCAGAAACGCAGCTTTTAACAAAATACGACGATAGAAAGCAGACCGAAGAACAAAGCAAAACCAAAAGATTGGAAACGAAGAGACCACAAAGACAAGACAGACAACAAAGGTTGTCTTAACCAAAGACAGCGGACAGTTGGACGTACTTCTACAAATACAGAGATTGTCGGGAACACACACGCACACACTGACAGCAATCTGCGCATGTGTGGCACGCCATCGTACTTTTTTTTGAACACATTTGCCTTGCAATGTAAGTTTAAGGTGACCAATCAATAGTTCGAAATAAGAAAGGGTATAGGCAGAGGGTATAGAAGAATGTTAATCGATTCTTGGTAAAAATATGGAAGTCAGTTTTTAATAAGTAATTGCTGTTTTCGATATCGATAAGGCCCTTTACGGAAAAGGTATTCTAAGAGTAGCAAAGCTGTAAAAGGCCCTCTGGGTATGAAAGCTGTGGAGGAACTGTAAAGATTTTCTGGTTGTAGAAGATGGAAGGCTTGTAGAAGGTCTTAAAAGACCAAAGAAATATCTTCTGGATGTAGAAGACCTGTAAAAAGTTTTTTTTTTCGCTGTATAAGAACTCTTGGAGCTCTTCTCGTTGTAGAAAACCTGTAGAACACCTCTAAAACGTTTGCCTGCAATATAATACCTCTAAAAGGTCTTCTGGCTGTAGAAGGCGTTTGAAAGGTCTTTTGAATCGAAATTAAACCTTCTAATCTCACATTAAATTATTTATTTTAATATATTTTCTAAATATTTAGCTTTTAAAATTTAACCGACAAGATTTTGAAGAAAGACGGTAAAAAATGCAATTCAAAAATCTAGCAAACCGTTGAAAAAAAATTTTTAGAAGAAAGGCAATTTTTAGCCTGGGAGTCCTCTAGAAATTGGTCTTTGAAAAATGTGCTTAAAGTATTGGAATCTAACTCATTTTTTGAGTTAACCACCAAAATCGGTGAAATGCTTTATTTTCGGTAATTATCTAAATTTTCGGCAAGTTAGCGACAAAACTGAAGTAGCCGCTAAGTCCTACCGATAGCAACTATGCTTTCAACTTTAATTTAGACTTTTCATTCATAATTTTGCGTTTCAATTTTACCGATATTTGTTGGTAACTCAAATAATTAATTAGAGAATCCGACTGCTAGTCAAAGTGTCGAAAATTCAAAATTTGGCCTTTTGTGAGGAGGTAGCAACAGAAATAGAACTATGTTTTCTAGAAAAAAAATAATTAAAACGTTATGATATTCCAAGTTTTGTAGAAAAAAAATAATTTTCGGAATTTTCACCATGTTTTGAGCTATCAAATGGGTTGAACGAATATCCCACACACATAGAGTTCTAAGCCAATTGGACCCAATTGGTAGTGAAATAACTGACTGATAGAGAATCAACGTCCATATAAAACAGTTGAATCTAGAATCACTACATTTTGCACGAGGGTCAATCTTGGTATACGAAAAGTACTAAAATGTACTAAAAATTGAATACTTTGTATTGGTCACACGGAACGAGCTAGAATTCTGAAATTTGGAACGAGAGTCATTGAGGGAGTGCTGGCGAGATGTGACATAGGGTTTTTGAAAATGCGAACTTTAAGGTTACGAAAAAATGTAAAACTGTACTAAACTTCTAAAATGGTACCATTTTCTACGATGTGAACGAATAGAGCTAAAATATTGAAATTTGGTATGAGAATGAAGGTTGGAAAGTAAGTTTGATATATGAAGGTGGTTTTAAAAATGTGTACTAAATGTGAGAACTGTACTAAATTTGGAACAGTTTGCTGGAATTTTGAAATTTTACATTGGGGTTCCTGTTGGTAGTTGGTTTGTGATGAAGGTGTAATTTTGGAAATGTATACTGAAGTGAAGTAAATAGTCCTACATTTGTAAGGAAAACAGTTAGTGCTAGTGTGTACTATAATTGTACGAAAAGTGCTGAATGGTACTATGTTTGATAGAGATACAATTTTGAAATTTGATATTTAGATTGCTGATGGCTTTACTAAATGGCACTAAATTTGGTATTGAATGAAGGGATATGGCTGCAATCCTCAAATTTGATATTAAGGTCTCTGTTGGTATCTGATGTTGAGATCTGGTGGTGGTTTTGCAATTTGCATACTATAATTGTTCGAAAAGTACTAAATGCAAGCTGCAATTCTGAAATTTTGCATTGGCGTTCCTGTTGGCGGTAGCTTTGTGATAAAGAGGTAGATTTGAAAAAAGTACTTGATAATACTATGTTTGGTACAATGTGGTAATGAGTGTACAGCCAATGCTTGAAATCTGAAATTTGGTATTGAGGTCGATATTCATGTATAGCCAGGACATATGGAAGTGGTTTCGGATATATCTACTTTAATTGTACGAAAATTTGGTCTTTGGTGAAAGGAAAGAGATACAATACTGAAATTTGATATTACGATTGCTGATGGTATCCGTGTTTGGAATTTAGCGGTGATTTTGAAATGCGTCCCTTTTTTCTACGAAAATTACTAAATTGTACTAAATCTGGTATTGATAGATTTTATAGAACTGGAATCCAGAACTTTGATATCGAGGTCTTTGTTGATACCTGGCGTTGAGATCTGGTGATGGTTTTGCAAATGCGTACCATAATTGTTTGAAAAGTACTAAATGGTACTAATTTTGGAACAGTTTACTTTAGGGCGAACGGATGAAGCTGAAATTATGAAATTTCGTATTGGGATCTCTTTTTGTGGTTGGTTTGTGATAAAGAGGTGGTTTTGGGAAGTACACGAAAAGTACTAAATAGTACCATATTTGGTACAATGGTGCTTGAAATTTTAAATATGATACTAGGGTCGCTGTTCATATGAAAGTGGTTCCGGAAATGTGTACTATAATTTTACAAAAAGTACTAAATGGTACTAAATTTGGTATTGGGTTAAAGCATAAAGATACAATTCTTAAATTTGATATTTAGATTACTGATTGTATCTGTGTTTGAGCTTTGGCGGTGGTTTGAAAATGCGTCCCTTATTTGTACGAAAAGTACTAAATGGTACTAAATTTGGTATTGGCTGAAGGGATAGGGCTGGAATCCTCAAATGTGATATTGAGGTCTCTGTTGGTATCTGGAATTTAGATATGGAGGTGGTTTTTGAAATGTGTATTATAATTGTACTTAAAGTACTAAATAGGACTAAATTTGATATAGGGTGAAGGAATAGATCTGGAATCCTGAAATGTGATATGGATGTAAGTGTTTGTAATTGGGAGAAGGAGCTTGTTTTGGATATGCGAACTAAAATTTTGCCACTAAATTAGTAATGTGAGAAATTAATAAACTGAAATCCTGAAAATTGATATCGGGATCTCTACTGGTATCTGGAATTGAGATATGGAGGTGGTTTTTGGAAATATGTACTAATATTATACAAAAAGTACCAAATATTACAAAATTTGGGATTGAATGAATGTATAGAGCTGAAATTCTTAAATATGATATTGAGGTCTCTTTTGGTGTCTGGTTCTGGTTCAAATCTGGTGTTGAATTGGCAAATGTGTACTATAACTATTCGAAAATTACTAAATGGTATTAATTGTGGATCGTTGTTGGTGTCTAGGATGGAGATATAAATTTTGTTCTGGATATTCGAACTAAATGTTACTAAGTTTGGCATTGGGTGATGGAATAGAGATGAAATTCTGAAATTTGATATTGAGGTCACTGTTGGTTTCTAGGGTTTACATATGAAGACATTGGAATATTTTAGAACAGAAAAATGGAATGATTTACTAATATCCTTCTCGGTAGACATGAAAATTTACGATTTCGGAGACTTTTCGATGCACAAGGTAAACGTTTTCCGAAAAAAGGAAAAAAATGGATAATATATAAAACCTTGAAAGTCTGATAATTTAGTACAATATATGAGGTTTAGATTAAAAAAAAATGTCAAACGGAGCAAATTGTTTATTTTGAGTACAAAAAAGGTCTAAAACAAACTATTGCAACGAGACTAAAATGTTGTGGTGGACTTTTCGCTGACGAAGTAGCGGGCCCTGGCTCATAATCAAATTTAGTACCTTTTAGTACAATGCATATCCAAAATCAGCTCCTTCTCTCAACCACAGATACCACAAGTGACATTCATATAAAAATTTCAAGATTCCAACTTTATTTCAGGATTGATCTGTTATTTTCTCCTATTAGTACTATTTATCACTTTAAGTAAAATTATAATACGCATTTCCAAAACCACCTCCATTCTAGTTACCAACAGAGATCTCAATATAAAATCTAAGGATTCCAGCAATATCCCTTCATCCAATACCATATATGGATGAAGTACTTTTCGCGCAATTATAGTACACATTTGTGAAACCACCTCCATATGTCCAGGCAACACATAAACATCGACCCTATACCAAATTTCAGATTACTGTTCCACCAATCTTTTATATATATATAAATAAGTTTAAACTTATATACCTTTTATGTAAATGATATGACTCAACATACACTCCCCTCATAGAAGTTCTTCCTCTTCCACAAATCAAAAATCTCAACTAATTAATGATTTTTTAAAAATAGAAGACAACAATAAATATGCATTACAAAACAAAACAAAAAATGAAAAAAAAATCATAAAAATGCATTTCTGCAGCTGCATTCTTCTAAACAATTTTTGCTTTGCCATAGCTAATACCAATATTGTTGTTGTTGTTATCTTCGTTTGAATACCACAAACGTTGTTTACATCGCCAACAACGTCATCATCGACTGCAAGACAGCAAACAAAGCGTATAAAATGGAATCGTTTGTTTTTCTTTGTTTTCCATTTCAGCGAATGTGCATTGCAAAGAGAGTTCGAGAGAGACACAGAGAGAGAAATACAAATTATACATTTGTGCCTTATAATTACGCCAAGTTTGTCGGGATATTGGAGGTAAATGGAAAGAAGTAAGGAAATAAAAATCTTGCATAATAAATAAATGATCTTACATCAAAGAGAAGGTTGGTTGGCTGCCTGGCTGAAATGCAGCAAACATACAGGATGGACATAGACCGAAGGCAAATCATTCCCTCTTGCAACTGCACATCATGCAGAGATGATGTGCAATCAGACCAAACACAACAATTTTCGATATTAGGCGTGTTTATTCGTTTAGGTGGGGAAATATATAAAATATTAGAAAAAAGAAAACTAATGATTGGCTATGACGAATTTTTATATCCTACAACACTACTATGTGTTGGGGGTATTATAAGTTTGATTGGGCCAAAAGTTATGTAACACCTCGAAATATTGGTTTCCCACATAGGATAGTGTATATGGATCTTCCTATCTCGCCGGCTGAGTCGATCTAGCTATGTATGTCTGTACGTCCGTCTGTCCATGTTAATATGTAATCACCCTACAGGTCGCAATTATGGCCAGATTCTCACGAAATTTCGCATGGAGATGGGGTTATGGTCAGAATAGAAGAATGCTGCTTAGAAGCTTATGGCTGGGCAGAAGCCTTCAAAATTGAATGGTCATCGGGTAATAGTTAGTGTTTGAAATAGACCATAACATTTGTGTTAAATAAAAGTGAAATTTTCCATTAAACCGCGAATATTTTTAATACCGGCGAAATGACAAATAGACGAAAAGGTAAATTCTGACCACTATGTAGATGTCGAAAGTAAATATATCGGATATATACATATACCGAAATATATACAATGTGTATATACAAAGGTAAGGGATGTTAGCTAGAATGCTTATATTTCAAGAATCGCTGAACAAATTTTGTCAATTCAGAATGCCCTATTGGCATAAAAGAATAAAATCTAAAAAAATCGCATAAAAAGTTGCCAATAATGACGGCAATATAGATTTTGTAGAATTTTGTGATATTTTTTATTTTATTTCATATTTTTTATCGCATGCCATTTTTATACCCTCAGCCATATGTCTAGACAGGGTATATATCATTTGATGCGGACGAAACGTGCCTAGTCGAAATAACGATTTAAGACCCTAGGTTTCTTCGGACCAAATCCGTTTCAGGACATTTCGAGTCCGTCAGTATGTCTGTCTGGCTGGTGCGCACGATAACTCTCGAAGGGAGTATCCGATTTGGTCCAAATTTAGATCGAGTTCGAAGATGGGGGGATATCGGTCGAAATTTTCAAAAAAAATATTTTCTGCACAGAAAGAGAAACGATAATCCGAGTTTGCTCCAACTTTGCAGATGCTAATATTTGCATCAGTGCTATGTCAGGTGCGAAAATGGGCAATATCGGTCCCCTCCATCAAGTACAAAATTTTGGGTCAAGGGTCAAAATTTTGAATAACTGCAACTCTTATAAAATATGATGTAAGATTCCGATTGTCTTAAAATTTCACACATGCCAATATTTTTGTTAACCCATGGTCTGGTGTTAAGGTGGAATATGTTGGTCCACTCCTTCTGGTACCTTCCCAACAAAAAGTCGAAATTTTCAAAAAAAAATATTTTTTGCACAGAAAGGGAAGCAATAATCCGATTTTGCTCCAACTTTTTAGATGCTAATATTTGCGTTAGTGCTAGGTCAGATGTGAAAATGGACAATATTGATCCCCTCCATGAAGTACCTCCCCCACAAAGAGTCAAAATTTTTGAATAATTACAACTCTTATAAAATGTAATGTAAGAATCCGATTGTCTTTAAATTTCACACATCCCAATATTTTTATAAACCCAAGATCTGGTGCTAAGATGGAATATATCGTCACACTCCTTTTGGTACCTCCCCCACAAAAGCTCGACATTTTGAATATCCATTAAGCTCATAAAACGCGAAATCCGAAACGCGAACATCCGATTCCATTTAGACTTGGCACATCTAAATATATCTATCAACACAGGATCTGTTACAAAAACGGTAGAGATCGGACCATTCCTTGTGGTACCTCCCCCACAATGTTTCAAAGTTTGGAATAACCAAAACGATCCTAAAATTCGAAATTCGAAATAAGCATCGGGTTCTCTTCATATTTCACACATCTCATTATTTCTATTGACACAAGATCTGCTGTGAGGATGGGATATATCGTCCCACTCCTTCTGGTACCTCCCCCACAAAGTGTCAAAATTTCGAGTATATATGAAAAGTTCATAAAACGTGAAATGAACATCCGATTTCATTCAGGCTTGGTACATCTCAATATTTCCATAAACACTAGATAGGCAAAGGGTCAAAGTTTTGAATAACCAAAACGATCATAAAATTCGAAATAAGCATCCGGTTCTCTACATACAAACATTGTTCCTAACGAAAGAATTGTTGTGAAGATGATATATATCTGGGAGCTCCATCTGGTAACTTACCCACAAAAGGGTCATAATTTCAAATACTTTCATTTGTCATAACTTGCGAAACAAGTCGGCGATTCTTTACAACTTGTAATATCTAAATATTACTCTCATCCAGAAATCTGATATGAATATGTATTATCGAAATTTATGATTTCGCATAAAATTGGATATAAATGTTCGATTTTCTTGTAATGTTGCCCATACCAATATTTGTATCTGATATCTGGTACCTCACACACATTTAAATATTTTCTAAAGATTATCACATATCTCATATATAGTATGGGAAGTAGTCGATATAGTTCAAATCTGGCACGTTGTAATATTTTTATCAGCCTTAGGGCAGATACGAATTGATCTATATTGGCCAAATGCTCCGGAACCACCTCCACAAAGTATCAACAGTTTGAATAATCATAACTCAAGGCCTGGGGGTATAAATCTGTCGGCAAAACCCGCTGATACTATTTTACTTTTTTTAATTTTAAGGCAATGAATAATTAAAAAAAAACACATTCGATTCCCGAGAAAATCTGATTTTTTGTTGATTTTTGAAAATAGTATTTTTGTCCGCCATATTTTCATTTCAGTGAACTTACTTCCATAAATTAAGTTTTAGGGGTTTAGGAGTAAATCTTACTTGGAAAGTAACAAGACACAGCTATTTATTTATGGCAACTTGACTCCCAACGGCAACCACTTGTCTGGAACCAAATCAGTCTCAAACATGTTTGATGATTTTAGTTGGCAACATATGTTGGAACAAATAAAATGTTCGATTCGTTGTTCGAATCGCCGGGGTGGTGGTATTTCGTTGATAATATCTCCATGCCAACAACATTTAAACAACAACTCTTAACTTGTCTGTTCGACTGTCTGTCTGTCTGTCGATCGTGGCCAATGAGAGTATTTTCAGTTTCAACATTATTGAAGCCGCAAGTGATTTTTATAGTTTTTTTTTCTTTTTGCTGCCATTCTTTTTGCCTGGGCTTCTCAAGTCTTTTGCACCACAGCAACAACAACAGCAATTGCACAGCCAGTAGTAGATCGCATAACAAAGCAGAAGGCAAGCGAAAAAAAAACTGGTAAGACTGCATAATATTACCAAGTGAACAAGAGAAGGAAAAAAAAGTAAGTTCATATATCAACAAAATCAAGTATTTTAAGTAGAGGGAGGGAGGCATTAGGGGTTGGCATGTCTGTAAGAACTATGGCTTAAAAGGGAATACTAAAATAAAGTTAAGGTTAAACGCAACCGTTGAAAACTTAGAAGAAGCTGAAGAAGAAAATGGGTAAAAAAGAAAATTAAAAAAAAAGTGATATAAAAGAAAAAAAGAGGCAGGTGACTACAAAAAGGGACAATGGCCAATGGTGGCCAAAAACTGGTTTAGCAATTTTGCCCTCAGAGTGAAGGCAAAAGTATTAAATCGAAACAAACAGGATGCCAGCACGACGCAGGCTAGAAAAGAAGATATACACAAATCTTAAACTTTAAAAGAGTTCGGGAGAATTTGCTGGCCATTGTGGGTATCATTAAATTTGAGTTCAAATGCACGAGGTTAAAATGGCCTTAAAGATTATGGTTCATATATTTCATGCTTAAAGAAATTTGATAAAGTCACGGACAGAAACCCCTGCAAATTTTGAAGAATGTGACTTTTACGCAGAGAATATTGTTTGATTCGATTGTTCAGTCATTCTTGGGAGCTCTCGGAAAACCATTTGGTCTATACAGCCACTCTCGGCATAAGAGGAATCCTAATTATACCCTACACCACATAGAGGTAAGGGTATTATGTTTTTGTGCATTTATTTGAAAAAAGGTGAAGGAAGCGAGATAGACCCATAGTTACTTTTGAGGATATTCATAGAATCACTTTCCGTCCGTTCGTCTGTCCATGTATTTTTTTGAAACAAATTTTATTTTATTATCCGATTGAGATGAAATTTTCCAAACAATATTTGTTTGGCCGGACGAACAAAATACGAGCCCAATTGAAATTGATGAGAATCGGTTCAGATTTGGATATAGCTCCCATATATATTCAACCGATTTTGGGTTAATTGTGCACCAAATGGCTAATATAAGTCCAAATAACCTGTTTTTTGGTGCATCCCACCGAATTCAGTCTAGAAGCAAGTACATCGAATTTGGAGAAAATCGGTTCAGATATAGCCATAGCTCCCATATATAGGTTTCATCCGATTTGGTGTTTAAGTCTCCCACATTCGTAATATGTACCTCGCAAGAATGATGTTTGGTAACAGATATCAGATATAGCCCAGAAATACCTCTTCCAAATTGTATCATGACCGTTTCAGATTTGAATATACCTCCCATATATATCTTCAACCGATTTCGGATTAATTGTGCACTAAATGGTCAATATCAGCCCAAAAGTCCTGCATTTTTTGTACATCCGACCGAATTCAGTCTAGAAGCAAGTACATCGAATTCGGAGAAAATCGGTTCAGATATACCTATAGCTCCCATATATATGTTTCGTCCGAATTGGTGTTTAAGTCCCTCACATTCGTAACATGCATTCGACAACAATGATATTTTGTACCAGATACAAGATATAGCCCAGAAATACCTGTGCCAAATTGTATCAAGATCGGTTCAGATTTGGATATAGCTCCCTTATATATCTTCAACAGATTTTGGGTTATTTGTGCACCAAATGGCCAATATCAGCCCAAAAGTCCTGAATTTTTGTACACCCGACCGAATTCAGTCTAGAAGCAAGTACATCGAATTCGGAGAAAATCGGTTCAGATATACATAGCTATAGCTCCCATATATAGGTTTCATCCGATTTGGTGTTTAGGTCTCCCACATTCGAAATATGCACTCCACATGAATGATGCTTGGTATCAGATATCAGATATAGCCCAGAAATACCTCTCCTAAATTGTATCATGATCGTTTCAGATTTGGATATAGCTCCCATATATCCTTAATCCGATTTCAGGTTTATTGTGCTAATATCAGCCCAAGTGGAGTGAATTTCGGAATGTACGTTTCCTTTTTTTTGGAACTCGGCTCCGATATATATTTTTTAATATAATCCTTTTCGAAGTGATAACATGCACTCTATAGCAATGTTATTTGGTATAAAAGAATAAAATGTCTCCGTCAAATTTAGTGAAAATCGATCCGGAATTGCATATGCCTTCCCATGTATCAGTTCCCTCTGAAACCAAATAGTAACTGCTCTAAAGCCAAATATTGATAGGTGGTATGATCTACTTCAAATAAATTATTTTGTTACGGAAGCTCTACTAAATATGCATATTCGTGTAGGGTACCATATAGTCGGCCCCAGATTATTCATTTTTTTTTTTTGCCTCAAAAACATGACATCGGTCCCATAGTGTAGTGGTTAAAACCTTGGAAAAATCAAAGTTCAGATAGATAGATGGATATATGCGAAGAATTGTGTTCCCTAACGATTTTCTAGTAAACATTTCTCAGTGTCTGTAACAATTTTGAAAATTGTCGATGAAAACCTACTTTGTCTGGATTTTCAAAAATTGTTTTAGATTAAAACTCAATACAACAACAAAAACTAAAGAACAAACAAAAAACAACAATATAAATCCGGTTACAAATGAAATCGAAACTTTGGCGGTTGCAATGGCTGTTGCGTTGTTATCTTAGCCATGCGATTTTCGGCCTCTTCTTTTTTTCTGGGCAGATGAATGGCGCAGTTGTTATTCGGTAAGCAAATGTATGGCCACAAATCAATGATAGCTCTGACTGCACTTTTTCAGAGACTGTGCTAAGCACTGTGTGAAGATAAATTCCAACAAATTTAAACGAAGAAGATGAACAAGTTAAAATGCAGTAAGTTCGACCCTTCACCATTTGGAACGAATTTGGAAATTGAATTCGAATCAAAAACTAAAATCCTTTAAAAATTCTGTGAAAATCTTAAAAATACCGAATATAGCCGTTATATTGGGGTCTGAACGTAGTGGACCTACATAGGCATTGTTTGTTATAAGCCATTACCATATTATAAATGGGTATAATGTATCATCTTCAAAATACCGTATATAGGGAGGTACCGTTATATATACGAAGACCTGGACCTGCAGAAACAATTTTATGTTCCATTACGAACTTCAAATACGACATCTCAAACAATTTCGGTGAGTATTGTACCTAAAATTGTCAAAATACCGAATATAAGGAGATACTGATATATGGGGCCTATAGGAAGACCTGGACCTGCATAAAAAATGTTGTGTCACAGACTGTAGTTCCCATTACGAACTCGAAATACGTAAATTGAAACTACTCCGGTGAATAATGGCGCTAACATTATCAAAATACCGAATATAAGGAGGTACTGATATATGGGGGCTATACGAAGACGTGGACCTGCAGAAACAATTTTCTGTCCTAGGCTGTAGTATCCATTTCGAACTTCAAATACCAAATTTGAAACAATTCCGATGAATAATGTCGCTAAAATTATCAAAATATCGAATATCGGGAGGTACCGAAGACGTGGACCTGCAGAAACAATAGATATCGTGATTACAACAGACAGACAGACAGACAGACGGACATCGCCAAATATATATACTTTGTTGAGTCTTACATGAGTATTTCGAGGAGTTACAAACGGAATGAAAAAGTTAATATACCCTCCAAAAGAATGATGGAGGGTATAAAAACGAACCAATAACGCCCAACAACACCAACAGGCCACATGAAATTCAGAGTCGATTGGATCTATGTCTGCTGCTGGGAATTATTAAAAAAAAAACTTTGGCTATTCAATTTTTCTGCCGAAGTTATGAATTATTTATCCTTGTTGGCATTGATGTGTTTTGTTGCTTCAAATCCTTTTGATTTTTTGTTGTCTTGGCCTTTTGTTTTCTTATTCTATTCTTGATATTTTCGGCATTAAAGCATTTTCTCTTTCCCATATTTTATGGATGTGGATCTAAACAAAAACTATTTCATTGTGTGTAGGTATTTTTGGGGCCATAATAAATTCCGCCATACCGCCCGCCTTTGTTTTACCACGTGTTTTAAGGTTTCCATGATTTGTTTTCTTTTCCTTATTTTTTTTATTTTTTATTTTTTTTTTTTTTTTTTTTTTTTTTGTTTATAACACAAATTGTTTATTAATTTTATTTCCCTGCTTAGAACATATTTTTAGTTCCAGTAGTATTTGTAGTTAATGTACTTTTGGTTTGCTGTTTTGCCTTTGGCCTGTATTCAGTCGATGGCGATGACCTATCAATAATCTAGCCTAATAGAATATTTCAATTTCTTCAATACGTACATAAGAATGTATGTAGGAATGTATGTATGTTTTCAGAAATATATGTGTGATCTGAAGTGTGGTTCTTAACAAAACCATCTTCATAAACAACAAAAAATCAAACACTTAACATCTTTATGTGGCCATGGGAACGTTTGTTAAATGTATCCATTAAATGTTTGCTTAGGTTCTATAATTTTTGTGGGAGGGGAAGAGTAGTGAAATAATTGGAATTTAAATATATTTTATTGATATTGTTTGTTATTAATTAATTGCTTGGAATTTATCTAGGCTGAATGAGTTATTATTAATTTAGCCCAGTTAATAATAATTGATTCGCATGGAATATTTTCAACCACATGGTGGGGGGGGGTTGATATTCAAAATTTCTTTTGTAAGTCCTTGGAAAAGATTAGACATTTACCCCATGTATCAGTTCTAACACTGAACTGGGGAAAATACCACATATTGGTACTTCAGATCAATTGGAGATTGTTCACAAGGAACATTTTTAGAAATAACTGACTGGCTGATTTAGAATAAAAGCCCAGTCTAAACGGCAGAAGCTAAAATCTTAAAATTTTGCACGATGGTCAGCCTTAGGTTAGGTTTGGTTAAGGGATGCGCGGTTGTATAAACAACAACTCTACTAGGAGACCGATTGGTCCATTGTGTTCATCCTAATTTAAATAAGATTGGAGAATAGAATAAAGAGAAAAGAAGGAAATGAATAACGGATAGTAAAGAAGCTAGAATTTGAATCTAAAGAGTAGAGAAGTTAGTAGGTTTGCATGCACGGTGTAATCAGCATGTCTTCCTTGGCCATTTTTCTCCCTTGGCTAAGTGAAGAATGACCGCTGGCTCCATGTCGAAGAGGGAGGACAAGCCTGGCAGAATTTGCCTACTCAGTAGCCTCGGTCTCACCCCTATAAGAGTTGGGTAGTGGCAGAGTAAGTGCTCCACCGTCTCGGTTTCCTCTTCGTCCTGACAAAGCCTGCAGTATTCAGCGTAGTCACCCCCTCCACCCCACCATTTCAATGTCATGGCCTTTATGTTGCAGTGTCCTGTCATTAGGCCCACCACAAGCTTCAAGTCCAGCTTCGTCATGGATATGAGTGACCTTGATCTCCTTTCGAAGTTCACAAGCCAAATCTGTTTGGAGACATTACATCCCCTTCCAGCTAGCCAGTTCTGATGAAATCTCCCAAGATAATGCTTATGCAGTACTTGGAAGAAGTGGCTTCCCTGAGCCTTAAGGCTGGGTTTTTGAAATTCGTACTAAAAGGGTACCAAAAGAGTACCAAAACATTTAATACTTTGTATTGCTTAAACTAAATTAACTAAAATGTTAGATTTATAGTTACTGATGCAGTGCAGGGTAGATATAACAAAGATTTTTTTGGAAATGCGAACTTTAAAGTTTCGAAAAGTTATGAAATCGTACTAAACTTCTGAAAAAAAAATACCATTGGGAATTATGTGAACGGATACAGCTAAAAACTTAAAATTTGATATGAGAATCAGGGTTGGAAAGTAAGTTTGATATATGAAGTTGGTTTTGGAAATGTGTACCGAATGTGAGAATTGAACTAAATGGTACTAAATTTGCAAGAGAATTTTGAAATTTTGTATTAGGGTCCCTGTTTGTGGCAAGTTTTTGATAAAGAGGTGGTTTTGGAAATGTTTAGTGCACAAAAAGTACTAAATAGTACTATATTTGGTACAATTTGATATAGGGTGTATAGTAGTTTTTGAAATCTAATATTTGGTTTTGGGGTCGCTTTTTATTTGTAGCCTGGACATATGGAGGTGATTTCGAAAATCTATATCATAGCTGTACAAATAGTACTCAATGGCACCATATTTTGTATTGGGTGAAGGAATAGAGATAAAATTCTGAAATTTGAAATTTAGATTACTGATGGTATCTGTGTATGAGAATTGGCAGTGGTTTGGAAAGGCCTCCTATATTTGTGCGAAAAGTACTAAATAGTACTAAATTTGGTATTTGGTGAAGGGATACAGTTGGAATGCCGAAATTTGACATTGAGATCCCTGATGACATCTGGAATTGAGATATGGAGGTGTTTTGGAAATGGCTACTATTGGTGTAAGAAAAGTACTAAATAGTGCTAAATTTTGGTTTTGGGTGAAGAAATGAAGCTGAAATCTTGATAATTTGATATAGATGATATATGTTTGGAAATGCGTACTAAGTGTGAGGACTATACTAAATGATACTTAATTTGAAGCACTTTGATTTGGCTTGAACGGTTTGAGCTGAAATTATGAAATTTTGTATTGCGTTGAAGGCGTGGGGCTGAAATCCTCAAATTTAATATTGTGGTCACTGTTGGTATCTGGAATTGAGATATGAGGCGGATTTGGAAATATGTTCTAAATTTATACGAAAAGTACCAAATAATACTACATTTGGTATTGGGTGAAGGAATAAATCTGGAATCCTGAAATTTGATATAGAGGTCACTGTTGGTATCTGAAATTGAGATGTGGTTGTGGTTTTGCAAATGCGTCCTATATTTGTACGGAAAGTACTAGCTGGAATTAAATTTGATATTGAGGTCTCTGTTGGTATCTGGAATTGAGATATGGAGCTGCTTTTGGAAATGATTACTATAATTGTACGAAAAGTACTGAATAGCATAACATTTGGCATATTTGATATGAATGTCACTGCAGGTGTCAATAGTTGAGAGGAGCTGGTTTTGGTACTATAATTTTACTAAATTTGGCAATGGGGAAATTACAGCGCTGAAATTCTGAAATTTGATATTGAGGTGACTCTTGGTTTTAAGGGTTTACATATAGCAACGTTGAAATAGTTTTGAACTAAAAACCTAATTTTGGGTCCATTGTGCAATGACTTTACCAATATTCTGCTCCATAAACGTCAAAATGAAAGATTTTAAGAACTTGTTTGTGTAAAAGGTAAATATTTTGCAATTATTCTTTTCGAAAAAGCAAAAACTTGAATAATATATTAAATTTTGAAAGCCTAAACATTTTGAACAATGCTTAAAGTTATGATTAAAAATTTTGTCTCAAACTGAACAAATTGTGGATTTTAAGAAATAGAAAAAAATCAAAAACGGACTGTTGGAACGAATCTTAATTTTGTTAGTGTATAGGATTTAAACAAGTAGTTAGTTCTGAAAATGTGTTCTACAAAATATTGTCTATAGCCAAAAGGTGCGTCATGGAATTAACGATTTTCGACTCTAAGTCTCTTTGGACGAAATCCATCTCAGGGCATTTAAATCGTCCGTCTATGGTCACTACAAGTGTAGAACAGACTATCTAATTTAGCCGAAATTTGGTACATAGTAAAATTTTTACAGAACTTAGATCGAGTTCGGAGATGGGTAATGTCCGCCCACCTCTTTTGGTACCGGCTCCACCAAATGTCTACATTTTACGAAAAATGAAAAAAATCAAACGAAACATACTTCAGGTGCGAAAATGTATAATACTGGTCCACTTTTCTTGTACCTTCCCCACAAAAAATCAACATTTTAAATAATAATAACACTTGTAAAAAGCAAAATAGATGTCCGATTTTCTTTAAAAATTTCTAATTCTAATATTTTGGCCTATATTGAAGCTAGTGTGAAAATGAAATCTGAAAGGGTCGACTCTTTTTGCCATCTCCCTCATAAAAGTTCCAAGATTTCAAGAGAAAAAGGCATACATATACCTCATATAATATGAATCTAGTAACCGATATAGTCCAAACCGTGGACCGATATAGACCGTCCGTGGTAATATTTAATTATATTTATATCTTAGGCATAGGTTTTGAATAATAATAACTCTAGTAAAGTGTAAAATCAGTTTCAAACTTTGCAGGTGCCAATTAGACAACATTAGATTTCGAAACATATACATGTTAAAAAGCAGGAAAGTCGGTCTGGCCGAACTTTGAATACCCTCCACCATTTGATAGAAATTTGGCAATTTTCAAAAAAATAAAAACCTTTAAAAATTCTGTTAAAATCTTAAAAATACCGAATGTAGCCGTATATTGGGGTCTATACGACGTGGACCTAAATAGGCATTGTTGTCATAAGCCATTACCATATTCAAATTCGAAACTTGAAATAAACGGTGAATAATGTAGCTAAAATCATGAAAATATCGTATATAGGGAGGTATCGTTATATCGGAGCTGTGGAAAGACCTGGACCAGCATAGAAAATTTTCTGTCATAGGCCGTAGCATGCATTACGAACTTCAAATACAACATCTCAAACAATTTCGGTGGGTATTGCACCTAAACTCGTCAAAATACCGAATATAGGGAGGTACTGATATGTGGGGGCTATACGAAGACCTGGACCAGAATAGACAATTTTCTGTCACAGACTGCAGTTCGCATTAGGAACTCTAAATACGTAATTTAAAATAATTCCGGTGAATAATGACGCTAAAATCATCAAAATACCGAATATTGGGAGGAACCGTTATATGGGGGTTATACGAAGACGTGGACCTGCACAGTCAATTTTCTGTCTTAGGCTGTAGTATCTCTTAGGGATTTCAAATATAAAATTTGAAACATGTCGCTAATAATGGAATATGTCGTGAATAATGTCGCTAAAATCATCAAAATACCGAATATAGGGAGGTACAGTTATATGGGGGTTATACGAAGACGTGGACCTGCACAGACAATTTTCTGTCACAGGTGGTAGTATTAATTACGAAATTCAAATACCAAATTTGAAACAATTCCGGTGAATAATGTCGCTAACATCATCAAAATTCTGAATGTCGGGAGGTACCGTTATATGGAGGCTATACGAAAACGTGGACCTGCACAGCCAATTTTGTGTCTCAGGCTGCAGTATCCCGTTGGAACCTCAAATACCAAATTCGAAACAATTTCAGTGAATAATGTCGCTAAAATAATCTATAGACCGAATATCGGAAGGTAACGTTATATGGGGGCTATATAACCTGCCTACTGGAAAAATAAACATGTGTGCAAAATGTTAACCTTCTATCCCAATTCGTTCGAAAGATAGCGTGATTACAACAGACGGACAGACAGACGGACATCGCTAAATCGACTTAGAATTTTACGCTGATCAAGAATATATATCCTTTGTTGGGTCTTACATGAGTATTTCGAGAAGTTACAAACGGAATGACAAACTTAATATACCCTCCATAGCATGGTGGAGGGTATATAAATAATAATCATACTTTTAACAAAATTCGAAATTATTCCCCAGTTCCCTTCAAACTTCGAACACTAAAACATTTGTTTTAACATTGGATCTAATTTGAAGTTGGGATATGTCTTTTGATACGTCCCCTAGATATAAATAAATCAGCCCAGAATGTGATTCTGTGAAAATCGTCAAATATGACTATCGTTCTACATCATCTTCTTACTTGCGCATTATACACAAATATCCTGTACTACCCTGGAATGTAGGGTATTAAAAGCAAAGAATACTTCCCGCATATTGAACACACATCCACTCATTTATCTCTCACAAACTATGTGCGGATGAAACCATTTTCGGTAGATATTTACGTGTCCATATCATTCGAACTAACAAATTTGGTTCCAACATAGCAGCCAACTTTCAATACAACACATAAATATACTTTCTTGGCCAATAACATAAATACCAATAAGGTGCACACATATGTATGTGGACATGTAGTAATGTATGTATGTATGTTTGTCTGTTTATAAGTACATTGTAGACACGTATGTATGACGATATGCCATTATCACCTTTCTTTTGTCGTGACCCATAAAAAATTCGCTTAAAAGCCCAACATTGACTTCTTGAGTAACATCGTTTCCTTTTCTAGGGTCTCGGCTTTCTTCATGTATGCTCTGTCTGCGGAGTCGGAGGAGTACGTGCCTTAGCTACTTAATAATATGTGTGAGTGCGTGTGCGTATGTGTGCCTGAAGTAAAAGAAATAGTTCATGGTTCAAATCCTAAGGGATTATTTTCGATGTTAGATGAATCATGATTGGACTTTAATGTGTGCTCTTATGTCAAACGTAAAACGTCAGACACTTACACACACACAAACTCATCATCTATGATGATGATTTTCAATGAATTGATCGAAATTGACTTTTAGTTGTATATCAGACAATTCTGTATGTATTATGATATTTGATATTGTTTGTATCTTATACTTGAAATGGTTCTTATTAGCAAATGTATTTCTGAACTGTATTTGATATATTTTCCCAAATATTGTTGTTACTGAGTGCATATTACGGCTGCGGAGGACAAAAATAACAAATCGGATGAACAATATATATGGGAGCTATAGCTATATCTGAACCGATTTCGATCAAATTTGGCATACTTATTTTCAGGTCCAATCTGATCGTACGTGCAAAATTCCATACTATTCGGACTGATATTACACGTTTGGTGCACACTAAAAGGCAAATCGGACGAAGATATATATGGGAGCAATATCTAAATTTTGACCGATTATCTCCAATTTCAATAGGGCTCGTCCTTGGGCCAAACAAATGATTTGTGCAAAATTTCATCTGGATCGGGCAATAAATGCGAACTGTACTTTGTTTACAAAAATACATGGACAGACGGACGGACCGACGTGCATAAATCGACTAAGAAGGTGATTCTATGCAGATCATGAAAAGGAACTATGGGTCTACCCGTTTCCTTTTGCCTGTTACAAACAAATGCACAAAGACATAATACCCTGACCACCTTGTGGTGTAGGGTATAAAAACTAAAGTTTTGGTATGAAAGTCAAGGTTGGAAAGTAAGTTTGATATATGAAGGTGGTTTTGGAAATGTGTACCAAGTATGCGAACTGTACTAATTGGTACTAAATTTGGAACCGTTTAGTTTAGGGTGAACGGATGAGGCTGGAATTTTGAAATTTTGTATTGATGTCGCTTTTGGTGGTCCATTTGTGATAAAAAGGTGGTTTTGGAAATGTGTACTGGAAATGTAAGAAAAGTTCTAAATAGTTCTACACTTGGTACAATTTGGTATATCTGTGTTTGGGATTCGGCTGTTGTTTGTAAAGGCGCCCTATGTTTGTACGAAAAGTGGTATTTGGCGAAGGGATAGGTCTGGTATTCTCAAATTTGATATTGAGGTTTCTCTTGATATCGGGAATTAAGATATGGATGTGGTTTTGGAAATGTGTACTACTATTGTACGAAAATGAACTGAAAGGTGCTATACTGGGTATTGGATGAAGGAATAGGACGAATTATAT
Organism: Musca domestica; assembly: GCF_030504385.1. Classification (NCBI taxonomy): domain Eukaryota; kingdom Metazoa; phylum Arthropoda; class Insecta; order Diptera; family Muscidae; genus Musca; species Musca domestica. The sequence goes on from NW_026712435.1 coordinate 19,255,820, forward strand.
GAAGATGTCACTCTTGGTGGTTGAGCTGCTTTTGGATATGCGTACTACAATTGTACTAAATTTAGTAGTGGGGGAAATTACAGAGCTGAAATTACGAAGTTTGGAACTGAAGTCTCTGTTGGTATCTGGTTGTGGTTTTGCAAATTCATACTATAATTATACGAAAAGCACAGAGTAGTACTATATTTGGTACAATTTGGAATTGGGTGAACAGATTGTACTTCAAATCTGAAACTTAGTGTTAGGGCCGCTGTTCATGTGAAGCTTGGAGATGGTTCCGAAAGTCTGCACTATAATTGTACGAAAAGTACAGAATGTCGCTACATTTGGTATTGGGTGAAAGAATAAAAATAAAATTCTGAAATTTGATATTTAGATTAATGATGGTATCGGTGTTTGAGATTTGGCGGTGGTTTGGAAATGCATCCTTTATTTGTACGGAAAGTTCTAAATGGTACTAAATTTGGTATTGCGTGAAGGGATAGGGCTGAAATCTTCAAACTTGATATTGAGATTTCTGTTGGTATCTGTGGTTAGGATATGGAGGTGGGTTTGGAAATGTGTACTACAATTGTACGAAAATGTACTGAATGGTGCTATACTTGGTATTAGGTAAAGGAATAAATATAAAATTCTGAAAATTGATATTTAGATTACTGATGGTATCTGGGTTTGAGATATGGAGGTGGGTTTCGAAATGGATATTATAAGTGTACGAAAAGTACTAAATAGTACTAAATTTTGGTATTGGGTGAAGAGATAGAACTGGAATCCTAAAATTTGATATGAACATCACTGTTGGTGTCTATAATTGAGAGGAGGAGCTGTTTTTGGATATGCGTACTAGGGTAAGTGTACCAGTAGTCGGCACTTTTAGGATTTTCGCGTTTGTAATCGCTCACCATTCTGAGTGGAACTTTTCAATCATTACAAAGTTAATTTATTCAGATTTGAAATTTTGTATAGTTTTTGCAATAATAAATAAAGTTTTAATAACCTTTTATTAAATTTCATAAATTTGTAGTTTTATTAAAACAATGCTTTTTTGCCAGTAGTCGGCACCACTTGCCAATTGTCTGTATGGCATGTTGCAACAGTCGGCATACCAATTTTTTTGTAAGAATAATTAATGATAATAATAAATTAATTCATAAAAATATAATATTTTTGTTTAGTTAAACTGATTCGACGTCTTTACTGTACTTCTCTTAAGAATATGGATTGTTGAGGACTTTCACATACAGAAATTTAATTTTTATTAGAATAAATCATCTTTTCTTAGCGAAATTGTACACAAAGATAGCTGACAATATATTTGAAGTAAACAAAATATATTTAGTTATAAAAGTTTCATTTATTTGGGCTTAAAAATAAAAAGTGCCGACTACTGGGACATGCCGAACTTAGGCACACTTACCCTATATGCATACTAAATGGTACTAAATTTGGAAATGGGGGAAATTACAGTGCTAAAACCCTGAAATGTGGTATTGATATCCCTGTTCATAACTGATTTTTAGATCTGGTGGTGGTTTTGCAAATGCGTACTGTAATTGTTCGAAAATTGTACAAATTCTGTTGGTGTCTAGGTTGGAAAGATGTCACTAAATTTGGTATTGGGTGAAGAAAATTCTGAAATTTGATATTCAAATTACTGATGGTATCTGTGTTTGAGATATGAAGGTGGTTTTGGAAATGTGTAATACCATGGTACGAAAATTACGAAATAGTACCAAATTTAGTATTGGGTGAAGGAATAGAGCGGAATTCTGAAATTTGATATAGATATCACTGTTGGCCAATTGGTGAATGGGGGAAATCACAGAGCTGAAATTCTGAAATTTGATATTGAGGGTTCTGTTGGTACCTGATGTTGAGATCTGGTGGTGGTTATGGTGGTTAATTGTTCAAAAAGTACTAAATGGTGTCTAGGATGGAAAGATGTAGATTACTAAATTTTGGTATTAGGTAAAGGAATAGAGCTGAAATTCTGAATAGACCCAAAACGGGAAGAATTTTCTTCTACAAGGATTTTTATTGCCTTAAAAATCAAATTAAAAAAAACATGAATAAATTTGTCTAGGATCTTCAAAATACCAAATATTGGTGGGTGCCGTTATGTGGAAATCTTGAACTAATATGGAAATTGTTTTCATATAGGTTGTAGAGCCCTATTATAAACCGAATTTGAAAAATTCGAAATATGTATCATAAAGATACGGGCTATAGGAAAACGTGGACCTATATAGACAAAAATATGCCACAGGAGGTAAAACCCACTACTAACTTTCCCGTGGCTAATAAGATCAAAATACCAAATGTGTGAAGGTACCGTTATATGGGCGCTATAGGAAAACATGGACCGATATATCCCATTATCAATACCAACTATCCTAGATAAAATACAAACAAGTGTGCCAAAGAATATTTAGAGGTGTTAGAAACGGAGTGACAATCCTTCCTTCTTTCTAAGGTTTGGGTATAAAAAGCACCGATATCACCATATAATAGTGTTGGAAATTTTTGGAGAATGATAATTCCCTTTTGTATTCCCACAAAAACCTAAAAAAGTTTTTATTCGCTTCGCTGGACTCCGAATACAAAAATCAAATGATTTCTTTTTTTTCAAAGTATTTGGGCAAATGGATTAAGCGGCCGCCAAAAAGGATGGTAGAATTTGATGTGGGGCTATTCTTTATCCAAATGTAGTTGACTGGCTGCCTGGCAGCTGGTTAGCTGGCTGACTGACTGATTTGGACAGCTTCGAGTAGTATTGTTGCTTGTTGACTAGATATTTGCTTGTCTATATCTGAGTACATACACATTCGTATGTATGTGTGTGTGTGTGTGTGGATATGCATTCAAGTATGTAGACACACGACGTTTACGTTGACTATTTTTAGATGGGAGATGCTTGCCGCCACAGGAGAAAAAAAAAAACAAAACACAAAACAACGCCAACCAAGACTGCAGACAAAAGGGTGGAGGCAAACACATAAAAATTATACGGGAGCTGGTACGGCAGGAGAATTTGTTTGAATGAAAAAAAAAAAACACACACACACCAGAAAATACAAAAACGGAATATAAGGCAGACATAACACCGTACCCAAAAAAAAATACAGCAAAAAAGCACAGCCAGAAAATAATATGGACAATGATGCTTTTTTTGTGGACGCATTTCTTTTAAAATATGAACACCAACGGCTATAGCAGGCAATGAAAAAGCCAAGAAAAAAATGTTTGGAATATAAAAGCAAAACAGAGAAAAAAAAAACGTACAATATTCATTCGTCTGAAGAAAAATAATTGGTATTCAAAAAAAAAAAAAAACACGAAAAACACAAAAATACATCAAAAATCATTTGACTACAAATGAATGTGAATAGGCCGACAGACAGACAGACAAGGCTTTTGGTATTAACCTGTTCATTAATACATTGCTCGGGGGGCTTTTTCGGTATTTTCTAATATTCTATTTATAATTAATTGTTTGTCTAGTTTTTTGTTTGCAACGAATTTTCAACATATATCTATTGGTAGGAAACAAGTTAATTTTGAATACGAGAGATATGGGAAACTTTAAGTTGTAGGCACGAAATAATGTAAATTTCCGATTTTGGATTACATTTTCTAATTGAATCTGTGACTAGAGTTGCTGAGTGAAAGGAAAATCTTCTTCCAGAAATTAGGATCTATTATTTCTTGATTGGGTGTGTCCGCTACTTCGTCAGCGAAACATTTAAGATTCGTTTCAATATCGTCTTGATCAGCTCAAAATTCTAAGTCGATTTCTGTATGTATTTTTATACCCTACACCACAAGATGGTCAGGATATTATGTCTTTGTGGCAAAAGGCAAAAGGAAACGAGATAAACCCATAGTTCCTTTTGACGATTTGCATAGAATCACATTCTGAGTCGATTTATGCATGTCCGTCGGTCTGTCCGTCTGTCCATGTATTTTTGTAAACAAAGTACAGTTCGCATTTATTGCCCTATCCAGATGAAATTTTGCACAAATAATTTGTTTAGCCCAAGGACGAACCCTATTGAAATTGGAGATAATCGGTCAAAATTTATCTTCGTCCGATTTGCCTTTTATTTTGCACTAAACTTGTAATATCAGCCCGAATAGTATGGAATTTAGGCCTGAAAATAAGTATGCCAAATTTGATCGAAGTTGGAAGTCAGATATAGCTATAGCTCCCATATATATTGTTCATCCGATTTGTTATTCTTGCCCTCCACAGCCGTAATATGCACTTTGTAACAACAATATTTGGGGAAATATATCAAATACAGCTCAGAAATACATTTGCTAAATTTTATCGAGATCGGTTCAAATTTGGATATAGCTGCCATATATAATTTCGCCCGATTTACCTTTTATTATGCACCAAACGTCTAATATTTGTCCAAATGGGATGGAATTTGGTACTTACTACTAGAATTTGGTACTTGAGTCTAGAAGCTTGTATGTCAAATTTGGTGAAGATCGGTTCAGATATAGCTATAGCTCCCATATATACTGTTCATCCGATTTGTTATATTTGTTACCCACAGCCGTAATATGCACTCCGTAACAACGATATTCAGGGAAATATATCAAAGCTCAGAAGTATCTTTGCCTTATTTTATCGAGATCGGTACCGATTTGGATATAGCTCCCGTATAAATCTTTATCCGATTTCAAATTAATTGTGCACCAAATGGGCAATACAAGTCCGAATTTAAAAGATACAAATGCTTCGGCATGTTTAGTCCTTTGAACTTTAAATTATAATTTTAATGATTGAATTCTCCCATAAAAACTTTTAATTGTTATGCTGAGCTCTACTAAATTAGTAAAGTGGTGTAGGGTATCATAAAGTTGGCCCCGCCCGGCTTTAAGACTTTCTTAACTGTTTTTTTTTTTTTTTTTTTTTTTTTTTGTAGTAACGCAATCTTTGGAACAATCTTAGGTACTGCAGCCTATGACAAAAAATTGTTTCTGCAGGTTCATGTCTTCGTATTACCCCCATATAATGATGCCTCCCCATATTCGGTATTTTGATGATTTTGGCGGCAATATCCACCAGAATTGTTTCAAATTTCACATACGAAGTTCGGAATTGGTACTACAGCCTATGACACAAAAATCACATATGACCACGCGTAGACCCAATATAATGGGTTTCATTTGAGAGGTATTTTTCTTTCTTTTGATTTTAGTGACCTTATTCACCGGAATAGTTTCAAATTTCGTAGTTAAAGTTCATAATGGGAACTATAATCTATGACAAAGAAAAAGTATCGCTGCAGGTCCACGTCTTTGTATAACCACCATATAATGATAACATGTTCGGTATTTTGATGATTTTAGCGGCAATATTCACTGGAATTGTTTCAATTTTCGAATTTGAAATTCGAAATCGGTACTACAGTCTATGAGAAAAAATTACTTATGAAGGACCACATTTTCGTATTGACCCCATATAAAGTGTTTTATTTGTGAGGTATTTTTCCACGAATCTCTTTTTTTTTAAATTTTTTAATTTCCTTAAAAATGGTGGAGGTTATTAAAAGTTCAGTCCGGCCGAATTCAGCTGTTTTTTTTAGTTTACCGAAGAGCATATTACTTACCCTCCATATCAAATTTCAGATTTCCAACTTTATACTAAGACCAAATTTATTACCATACTTTTCGAACAGCTATACTCCAAAACCAACTCCTCTTCTTCACCCTTGTGAGACCTTCATACCAGATTTAAAAATTCCATCTCTATTCCAACACCCAACGGTACATTTTGTGGCACTTTGTACTTTTCGGGCGTTTATAGTACGCATTTCCAAAATCACTTCCTTCTCTCAACTACAGACACCAACAGTGACCTTAATATCAAATTTCAGGATTTGAGTTATATTCTATATACTATTTATATTCTATATACTATTTAATCAATTATTATACACATTTCCATAAATACCTCCATACCTCGATCCCAGACCCCAAGTGAAACCTCAATTCAAATTTCGGGATTCCAACTCAATCTCTTAACCCAATACCCAATTTAGTACCACTTAGTACTTTTATAACAATTATTGTACACAACCTCAAAACCACCTTCATATTTTAAACACAGACACCAAGCGACCTCGATACCAGATTTCAGGATTTCTATATATATCCCAACCATATGCACCTACATCAAATTTCTGGATACCAGCTCTTTTCCTTCACAAAATACCCAATTTAGTACCACTTAGTATTTTTCGAACAATTATAGTACACAATTCCAAAACCACCTCTATATCTTAACCACAGACACCAAAAGTGGCATCTATACGACGGGTTTCAGATCTATTCCTCCACCCAATACCAAATATAGTGTCATGTAGTACTTTTCGTACTATATAGTACATTTTTCCGAAACCACCTCTATATGACCAGGCTAGACATGAACAGCGACCCAAATGTCAAATTTTAGATTTCAAATACTATATTTACACCCAGTGCCAAATATAGTTCTATTTACTTTCCGTTCACTTGTAGTACACATTTTCAAAACCACCCCCATATCTGAAACACAGATAATATCAGTAATCTTCAAATCAAATTTCAGAATTTTATCTCTATTCCTTCACCCAAAACCAAATTTAGTATCATTCAATACTTTTCGCACAATTATAGTCCACATTTCCGAAACCACCTCCATGTGGCCATGCTACATATGAACAGGGACCATAATACCAAATTTCATATTTCAAGCACTATCTGTTCTCCCAATACCAAATTGTACCAAATGTAGTACAATTTAGTACTTTTTGTGTACTTGTTGCACACATTTCTCAAAACCATCTCTTTATCACAAACCTATCACCAACAGGGATCCCAATTCAAAATTTCAATATTCGAGCTACATTCGATCACCCTAAACCAAACGGTTCCAAATTAAATACCATTTGGAACAGTTCGAACACTTAGTACACATTTGCAAAACCATCTTCATACGTCAAACTTACTTTCCAACATTGATTCTCATATCAAATTAAAAGTACCAAATGGTACCATTTTAGAACTTTTCATAACAACGGAACTTTAACGATGCTCTACAACAATTTAATATGTAATTTTATTTGACACATGGAGGGACAAGAATACAGACAAATATTTCGGGCAATTCCAAATTCAATGTCGTAAAGTTTTATTCAATTATTTTTTGGTAATTTTATTGTCTTTCATCTCTGAAATGATTGATTCAAACAGTATTTATAATCATTTCTGAATGAGAAGAGAAAACCAACCGAACGGTTTGGTTGTTGTTTCAATTCTGTTTTTATTTAAAATATTTGTTCCTTACGTACTACTGAAACTAATCTAACTTAACCTAGTCGCAGCCACACAATTGTTCTTATCTATTCTAATATTGAATGGAGAACATTGCAGGGCTGCTTTACATTTCATTCAAGTGATCTTGTGCATCTACTGAGCGCATCGATATCTGTGCGTGTGGGTCATAACCTTTATTATCTGACACATTATCGTATTCGTCAGCGCACAAGATCACCGAATTGTTCACATGTGGTATTTTATGGCGGCTGGGAAATATGTAATTTTTGAATATTTATTGTTTATTGCTAGTTTTTCCCAGCGCCTCAACCGCACTCAAAAGTATGTACAAAGTATTTTGTACATTCTCCCGGGCGGCTTAAATGTGCATGTTTATAGTGGACTGTATTTTTTATAAAGTTAACAAATGGATAATATGGAATATTTAAATATAAAGATATGAAAGATTTGAAAAGAAAATTTATGCGTAACTATCTATATATGTTGAAATGATATCAGGTAACCGCTTCCAGGAAACGACTCCAACGTTTAATCCAGCCTCTCTTGCCGATACCACCACCTTTATCTGCTGGCTTCATTCTCCATACCGCATTCATAGTCCATCGATGCAGACCGCCATCATTCACGTCGGAAAGGATTACCATTGGCTCCATGGTACGCTCTGCTTCCGTTCTTAAGGTTAATGTTGGTTTGTAATTGAGTTCTCTCTGGTAATATACTTCCGAAACCAGAGACATTTCTTGGGCTTTTTCTAATTCATCGATGCATTCTCTTCCTGCAAATTTACCACATTCGTAGACAATTTTTGGATCTTCTGTGCGTGGCAGCTTTTCTTCTTTTTCCTCTTCTGCAATAAGACTATTTATTACTTTTCTTACAGAATGTTCGTCCTCATTGTCATTGCATCGATTGTTTTTTAATAAATTGAGAGGTTCCTCCCGAAATGGTTTTCTATATGTCAGCGCTAACACGACACCAGAATATGCTTCTTCTTCCCGTTCCTCAGAATGAGGACTTGCCGGCGGGAATTTATTTAATAATTGATGTGAGGATCTCCATTTCCCAAAATTTTCATCCAAGCATCGAATTGGTTTGATTTTCACAGAATTATGTTCCTCTTTTACATCTGCCAGTTGTTTGGACAGGTCATCTCTCCCAGCTTCCAAGACTTGCCGCGCTCTTTCCGAGTTAGCCAATTTTTCATTGACTTTCTCTAACTTCGTTTTCAGATATCGCAATTGATCTTTCTGAACACGAAGTTTTTCTTCGAATTGTTCATCTTTGGCCCGCAGATTTTCTTCAGATTTGGCGAGCAGATATTTTTCGTGGGCCTTCGCATTTCTCAATATCCTTTCACTTTTTTCAACTTCGATTGTTAGTTGAGAACGCAGTTCGCTTGCTTGTCCCTGCAGAGATTGTAACTTGTTTTCATATGCTTGCATTTGTTCGTGCAAACCATCTTCTAATTCTCTGTCGTAATCTTCCTTTGTTTCGACATAGTTGAGTTGTCTGTTTTCTTCCACTTGCTCTTCCCAAGTTAAATGGTCATATTTCAGCGAGAGTATCCATCGTGATGGAGGTTTCATCGAATCTTCGATTTCTTCATCGATGTCCAAGCCTGTGTAATTGCGACTCCGGGTTGCTAAAAGCTTCATTGCTGATAACATACACATATCCACATCACAGGACAATGTCTTCATATGGGTTGGAAGATATTTTTGGTGTACCCTCAAGTACCGTCGTAACTGGTAATATGTGTTTTCTACCAGTACCTTCCATGCCGCGACGTGTTTCACCTTTTCAAAGGCTGACGTCGACGTTAATAGCTGGAAATAGTCTGCCAAAGTGGCGATGTTTTCTTCCATTTTTTTATTCATTTTTTATTTAAATGTTTTAGATGGGACTATTTGTCCTCTTTTAAAAACTTTTTTATATTGCCTTCTTGGCTTTTATCTATTTTTTTTTTAATTTGTTTCTTTTTTATTTTGGACTTTTGATGTCCTCTTTTCAAATTTGTATTTTTTTGTTTTATTGGGACTTTTGTTGTCCTCTTTTCGTTATGTTTTTTTTTTTTTAATTTGCCCCGTGGGTCTTTTTTTTTAAATATATATGTTTAAATTTTTTCCTTATGGCTCTTTATAATTTTATCCCTCAACGGATTTTTATTGGTAGCTATTCTCCTCTTTTTTGAAGAATAGCACTTCTGCTTGTAGTGAGTCTCTTACCACTGGTGGGGGAAAACTCCTACTATTTTCGTTTTGTGGTCGCTAATTCGTTTCACTTTGATAAAAGTGAAGGCTCGATTGACCAATGAATGAGAAGAGAAAACCAACCGAACGGTTTGGTTATTGTTTCAATTCTGTTTTTATTTAAAATATTTGTTCCTTACGTACTACTGAAACTAATCTAACTTAACCTAGTCGCAGCCACACAATTGTTCTTATCTATTCTAATATTGAATGGAGAACATTGCAGGGCTGCTTTACATTTCATTCAAGTGATCTTGTGCATCTACTGAGCGCATCGATATCTGTGCGTGTGGGTCATAACCTTTATTATCTGACACATTATCGTATTCGTCAGCGCACAAGATCACCGAATTGTTCACATGTGGTATTTTATGGCGGCTGGGAAATATGTAATTTTTGAATATTTATTGTTTATTGCTAGTTTTTCCCAGCGCCTCAACCGCACTCAAAAGTATGTACAAAGTATTTTGTACAATTTCCACACATCTACCTCTTTTTTTTTGTGAGTTAATTCAAAAGAATCTGTCCGCTCAGACATTTCAAGCCTCAAATTACAAGCCCTACAATCTCAATCTCACAACAATATTCTTCAAATCCATTTTATGATTCAGAGATCTTTTTTTGTCGATATTATCCATATGTTAAATAATCCGTTTAAACATGAAATACCTTTTTTGAATGAGAAAAAAGACGGTGTTGTACGACGAAACCACAAACAAAACTTAAACGAATAATAAAACAACACAACACAACAACTACAAAAAAGTTCCCCCTCAAATCGATTAATCTTCATTTTGGCCATAACCAATTTTTTTTTTTTTTTTTTTTTTTTTTGGTTTCTCGGTCTTGTTTTTGTTGGTAGTGTTATTTATTTATGTATTTAATTTTGGTTATGAGATTATGACCCAATATTGAAGTGGACGGAACATGTGTTTCTTTGTCTGGCCAGAGAATCTGTGTAACTTGAGCGAGAGAGAAAAACATCTAAGAAAGTTATTCGAAATATGACAAAGAACCCATCCTTTAACAACAACAGAACACATTTTTGGGCCACTTTTTATTAGTAAAATAAGCCATAATCATTCGATAGTAGAATATATTTGGGGATTAAGGGCAAATGTGCCAAGCGTTTTGAATGAATGAAAACAAGTGGTCTAAAGGATTGAAAAAATAAATTCAGATAAATTAAGATATAGTATATGTGAAAGGGGTTGGTCAATGGAATTGCAATAGAAATCCGCTCACTCGGAGGGTAAGAACAGGAAAATGTCAAGTAAGAAATATAAGATATTTCTTTTATTCTGTCCTAGATATAAGAAACTGCAACCAACTTCACACTGCTGTCATTTCTAAGCCACTCATTCGACAGCTGTTAAAATTATTCCAGTGATAGTTCATTATATTGTTTACAAGCGTACAAAAGCATTTTGGTGAGAATTTTCCAGAAACAATGTTATTCGTGATGGAATTCAAGCGTGATAGTGTGATTTCTATATATTTGGCGGGGAAAACTACAAGTGGCTATCGTTAGAGCACTCCAGCATTTAAATGTGAATAAATCTTTTGTGTCTCGTACCATCACTCGTTACCATGTTACTGGTAGCGTAGCCCGACGTGAAGGAAGTGGACGGAAGAAAACAGCAACATAATCAGAATTGGTTCGGAAAGTAAAGAAGCGACTTAATCGAAAGTCGCAGTTGCCGAAAAATGGCCATTCGGCAAATATTGAAAAATGAGCTTTGGGGTAAAGCCATTGAAATTTCAAAAAGTGCAAGAACTTACACCGCAACAAAAAGAAAATAGACTCAAAAGAGGTAAAGAGTCGCTTCGCTTGGCCGAAAGTGGTGAACTGCCGAATTTGGTTTGGTTAAAACATTCGTTGTCCAGCAGTTTTGTAAACAAACAAAATGATCGTGTTTACTCGCCAAAGAGGTCAGCTGAAAATGTGCACCTTCGGTTGGCCACCAGAATAAATGCCGAATATTATTGCGAAAATATTCTGGAGGGTGTATTAAAGCCTTGGGCATGCAAACATTTTGGCCGCAGACCTTGGACATTCCAACAGGACTCAGCACCATCGCACTTAGCACGCGACAGCCAAGAATGGTTACAAAATGACGCTCATCGCTTCATTTCCAGCTCACAATGGCCACCAAAATCTCCGGAAACCAATCCGTTCGACTATTGTGTCTGGAGAATTTTGGAAAGCAAGGTTGGCACTAAAAATTACCAAAGTGTCGAGCGCTTCGCCGGGAATGGGCCAAAATACCGCAGAGCAACATTCGCGCAGCGTGTGACGGTTTCATTTGCCGTTTGAAGGCCATAATTCGTGCCAAAGGTGACCAATTCGAACGAATCTAATTTTATTCTAAAATTTTATGCTATATCTGACATTTCTTGCTTTCATTCAATAAAATTTAAAAAAAATTTAAAAATTATTGCCTTTGACATTATTGCTGTTTTTTTTATCTCACCCTGTCAATGTGAGTTATTTTGCTTCGTAAATTTTATAGAAATAACTCATTATTTATTAGTTAACTGGTAATGCATAGGGTATGGAGTTGTCATTATTTTTGGAATCCTGGTAATACTCAGAATATGTGTATGTCATACCAAATGTTTGCTGGGATAGCCAAAATTTTCAACATATCTGAAATCAGCGCAATATTGTATGAAGCTGTATGAAAACGTAGATCTATGTAAAACGTATGTTTGTGGCGAGTTGTGGCACTTAATTACTTATGCCAATTTATAGCTTATTGGGGCTAAACGAAAACGTGGACCAAATTTGAAAAATTCTATATAAAGTTGGGGAACGTCGAGTCCTGCTTGTCCTATACTTTTATATGGCCTCCAACAAGGAAAAATTTAAATTACGCCAAGTCGGCCGGCCTCGGAATGGGCTGGACCGAAATTTGTATATAGTATATCAGAGGAAAATGTAAATTAAAGGTAAATGGGTTAGCCGGTCCCGATTTTCTTCAAAAATTTCTAAATATTGAATGGAGTTCAATTGGATAATGTGACAGGAGTCCTATGTAGAGGCTATTTCTCTCTCATTGTAGCTACATTGAACATTATATTCATAGCTTATACTTTTAATGTACCTAAAAATAAGGCTTATGTCACAGCGTGGACCAATATTAAACATATTTCTCATTTGTTGAAAAATATAGCTTAATATAGGCAGGTTTATTCCACATAGGAGCCCTATATTGGAGATTTTCTTCAAGGAGGGTTTATATGCTTTGAGAACAAACTAAAAGGAACATCTTGCCAATTTCCAATACCAGGCAACCGAGACATAGTACGAATTTCATAGTTTTTCATAAAATATTATGGACTATAATTTGATGTCATCAATAATTTCAGTTGATCAAGAAAACAAGAATTCCTTGTGGGATCTCCCACAAATATTTCCAAGTGTTACAAACGGCAAATAGCAAAATTCAGAGACCACCATCACATGGTGGAGACTACAAAAACGTCATGTTACTTAGCGATGTGTCATAGTGTGGTCGTTAATAACGGCTGAGTATAACATACAGCGAAAAAAATCGGCACACTTTCATTTTTTTGCACAAATAAACTTATTTAAAAATAGATTTTTTTTGTTTAAATGTGTTTCATTTCGAAATGTTTTCCACTTTTTCTAGGTGATCTTGTTTTTCATTAATTATTATTATTATCATTATGTGTGTGTTCGCACATTCGCACATGAATTAATGAAAATAATTTTCCACTAGCGGAGAACAAAATAGAGGCAATAAAAGTTTTTTGTATTTTTGTTTTTTTTTTCAAGATTCTAATTGCTGGGTTTCGTACACACAATTTCCTGAACATTTTACAGTTTTCGTTCCCGGTATGTAGGAAACGTCCTAGCATAGAACTGTCCACGATTTCGTATGGTGTACCTACAGTCATATGGGAACTATACAAGACGAGGACCAATTTAAGTAATTCTTTGTCCTTGGAAATAGTACCCAAGCATACAGGGTGAGATAAAAAGAAACGTCAACATAGTCAAAGGTCATAATTTTTACTGGACAACGAATGTTTTCTCATCGGAGAGAGAGAAAACCAAATTCGGCAGTTCACCACTTTCGACCAAGCTAAGCAACTTTTTAGCTCTTTTGAGTCTATATTCTTTTCGTTGGGGTGTAAGTTCTTGAATTTTTTGGATTTGTAATGGCTTTACCCGAGCTCATTTTTCAATATTTGCGAATAGAATATTGCGATATGTTCAGCTCACGAGCCATTTTCGGCCACTGCGACACAGGTTTCGATCAAGTCGCAAGTAACGGCGGCACAGAGTGAGCACGTCCGATTATAAACCTTAAGGTCGCTGGTTTGATCTTCGGGTCGGCAAATAAAAAAAAAATACAAAAATAATAAGTTTGCCGACGCAAAAACAAAATCGTTAAACAACAAGTAATGTTGTTAGGTGTGGCTGAATGCATAATCTGTCCGACTGCCATTACGAAGGTCGCAAGTTGATTCCAAACCATTAGGAAAACAAATTAACAAATCAAAAAATAAATTGTGGTGGAAATAAAACTATTGCTTAATTATTGGTTTAAGTATATCTTCATGTTAAAATAAGGCGTTATGATGCTGTTGTGTAAGTAGTTACTGGTTACAAAATGCCCTTAATAAATGCAGTGATTTATGTGGGTTTTTTGCTGTTCCCAGCGTATTTTATACCCTCAGCCATATGTCTAAAGAGGGTATATATCATTTGACGATTATAGTCCCTGTGTTATAAAGATGGTAGAGATTAGACCACTTCTTCTGGTACCTCCCCCACATAGGGTTCAAGATTTTGAAAAACAAACTGCTCCAAGAAAGCGAAGTAAGCATCCAACTCTCTTCAAATTGCACACATACAAACATTTTTACTAACCCAAGATCTGTTGTAAAGATGATATATATCTGCGAACCCCTTCTGATACCTCACCCACAAAAAGTCACAATTTTCAATACTTTTATGTGTCATAATTTTGCGAAACAAGTTAGGGATTTTTTTTCAATTTGCTATATCTAAATATTTCTCTCAACTAGAAACCTGAGATGGATATGGAATATGGACATGGACCTGCATAGGTAACTTTTGTCATAATCCATTACAATATTTAAATGCGAAACTTAAAAAAATCGGTGAATAATGTAGCTAAAATCATCAAAATACCGAATATCGGGAGGTACCGTTATATGGGGGCTATACGAAGACGTGGACCTGCACAGACAATTTTCTGTCTTAGGCTGTAGTATCCATTTCGGACTTCAAATGCCAAATTTAAAGCAATTCCGTTGAATATTGTCGCTAAAATCATCAAAATACCGAATATAGGGAGGTACCGTTATATGGGGGCTATACCAAAACGTGGACCTACATTTTCAATACTGAAAGTCCTGCAGACATAATATACATTTAAGTAAAATTTTATCAGTCTGTTTCAATTCGTTCGGAAGCTAGAGTGATTTCCACAGACGGACAGACGGGCGGACAACGCTAAATCGACATAGAATTTTATGCGGATCAAGAATATATATACTTTGTGGGGTCTAAAATGTATATTTCGAGGTGTTACAAACGGAATGGCAAACTTAACATATCCTCCATACTATGGTGGAGGGTATAAAAATATATCACTTTGTATTTTTTCTATTTGAAATTTCGAAAGAACCAAAATAATTTCACTCACCTTTAAATAAAAAAACGATTATGGTGTTCTGCTAATTTGAAATGCCTAAACGTTTAGTTCACGATTCGGCCAAAATGAGAATTCCATAGCACTAACATTCCGAAAACGATTACGAAACACAAAATGCTGTTGGGCTTGTTTCTTTTAAATGGTAATTATTATTGTTTTGTATTGTTGTCGATAGTGTTGTTGTTGTTGTTGTTGTTATGGCAATATAAACATTAGTTTGATGTATGATGAGAAGCTTCAGAAAACCCCAACCAGATAATCGCGCCCGTGTTTTGCGTTTTTATTTCACAAAGAAGCAACAGAAAACCAACTAAAAACAACTTGTTGCCAGCCAGCCGGTCATGAAATGCAACTTTTTTTTTTTTTTTTTTTTTTGTTTTGACGTTTTATTTTTGTTGTTGTTTATTTTGATTTTATTTTTTCGAACGTTATTGGCTTTGTTGGGTATTGAAACTTTAGCGTTCAAAGATTCTAAGAAATGAACATGAGTCGTATGTCATTTGAAGCGCCATCAGACAACAAACACGCACCCACTTGGGGAGAGAGAGAACAAAGAATTCCGGTTTTAAGGAGTGACGCCACCACCTTAACAAAGGATGAGCACAACAAACAGGAACTGTATGACTTGTGTTATGAAATTCAAATTGAGTGGCAATTGTTGTTTTCTTATAAGATTTTTTTTTTGTTTTTAAATATTTTTTCAATGATTTCTCTATTTCTCTTGTAGCATTACAACTGGACGATTTAATCGAAAATTCATTTAACACCAATTAACCAAGAATAGTGGCTAAGAATGGCCAAGGAAAATTCTAAACAGAAAAACCGCTCAACTTGATTTAGTTGGTTGTATGATGGGCCATCGTCTTTTCACGTTATTCTTGTGGTTAAACACAACACATAGAGATCATTTACTCACACACTGTACAAAGTGCGCTCTCTCGCTCTCACTCTCTGCTCAATGGATTTATCACTAGACTGCTGGCAAAAGAGAAGACACAAATGCCGCCAACACTGCCGCCTCACACAAAGATCCCAAATATTTGTTTGTATCTTTCGCGGCCTTTCTTCTTCTCGGATATATTCACAAACAGCACACACACACACACGCACAATATAATACTCAACGCTTTGAATAATTCTCTTTGATTCTTTCTTTTCTTTTTGTTGTTATTTATTCATTCTTTTTCTCGGATATAGCTATTCACATAAGAACATGGGAGGTGATGATATGTGATTGTATGCGTGCGTATACTTTGTTGAATGCATGCATATGTATAATTTACTATTTTAATTCGGAAGATATGTATTTTTTTCTTGTTGTTGTTGGGGTCGAATATATGATATTTAATTTTATTTATTTTTTTTTTTTTTTTTTGTGTTATATGTTATGTTGCACTCACGACACCTTTGTTATTAACAATAACAATAATAATAATAACCGGCAGAGACAAAAAAACTTCTTTCTTTCGTTAACGGCTTTGCACCACCAATAAAAACAAGAAATAACGAACGTTAAGTTTTGAAACGGACGGAAGCACTAAGTGAAAGTACGACGTGCGCTCGTTCGTTCTTTCGATGTCCGACAAACCGACGTAGACGAATACAACTGTTCGTTGGATACACTACAAACTGGCTAACAACCCAAACAATGCTAGAGACGACGACGACGCAACCACAACAAACATACACACACACACGCAACCGAACTCTCAACCAACTTTGTTTTTTTTTTGGGAGAAGAGGGCCAAGTAAACGGAAAACGTGAACTGTTAGAGTTGCCAATGCCTAAGTAAATGCGATTGGAATATTTAAGCTAACTTTTTCTTCATGAACCGAAGTGAATTTTATGTAGCAGATTTTGCTTCTTGGGAATTTCGTAAAATATACTGTATGTTACAGGATTTTTCAAGTATGATTACACAAAGGCATCTTTGAGGGTCTTCATCAGGATCTATCAAGACAAGAGCCATATAAATGGTAGAAACAGAAGCATATACTTAGTTAAATCTAATTCGAACAAGTTAAAAGGCAGCTAAGTTCAGCCGGGCCGAACTTTTATATCCCTCTGCCATTTGGAAGGAACTTGAAAAATTTCAAAAAACTTCCGGAAACTACCACTTAAATGAGAACTGTTATGTGGATACTATACGAAGACGAAAACCTGCTTACGAAAATTTTTTGTCATATGCTGTAGTACCCATTACAAACTTCAAATACCAAATTTGGAATAATTCCGGGAAAAATCATGAAAATACCGAATATCGGAAGGTACCGTTATATAGGGGCTATACGAAGACGTGGACCTGCATACGAAATTTTTTTCCACAGGTTGTAGTAACCATTAAGATCTACCAACACGAAATTTGAAACGATTTCGGTGAATAATGTTGCTGAAATCAACAAAATACAAAATATCGGGAGCTACCGTTACACGGGGGTTATACGAAGACGTGGACCTGCATACAAAATTTTTGTCACAGGCTGTAGTATCCATTACGAACTTTTAATATCAAATATGAAATTATTCCAGTAAATATTGTCGCAAAAATCATGAAAATACCCAATATCGGGAGGTACCGTCATATGGGGGCTATACAAAAACGTCGACCGACATGGCCCTGCCTACTGGTAAACTGTGCATGTATGCAAAATTTTAGCCTTCTATCTCAATTCGTGCAAAAGGTAAAGAAGCGACTTGTTCGAAACCCGCGTCGCAGTGGCCGAAAAATGTCTAGTGAGATGAACATATCGCAATATTCCATTCGGCAAATATTGAAAAATGAGGTCGCGGCAAAGCCATTGAAATTCCAACAAGTGCAATAACTTACACCGCAACAGAAAGAAAATAGACTCAAAAGAGCTAAAGAGTTGCTTCGATTGGCCGTAAGTGGTGAACTGCCGAATTTGGTTTTCTCCGATGAGAAAACATTCGTTGTTCAGCAGTTTGACAAACACAATGATCGTGTTTACATGCCAAAGAGGTTAGCTGAAAATATGCACCTTCGATTGGCCACCAGAACTCAAGCGCCGGCCATCATGATTGTGTAGGCCGCCATAACAGCCGATGGCCGATCTCCGGTCGTATTAATCGAACGTGGCATCAGAATAAATGCCGAATATTATCGCGAAAATATTTTGGAGGGTGTATTAAAGCCTTGAGCACGCAAATATTTTGGCCGCAGACCTTGGACATTCCAACAGGTCTCAGCATCATCGCACTCAGCACGCGCCACCTAAGAATTGTTACAAAATGAGGTTCCTCGCTTAATTTCCAGCGCACAATGGTCACCAAAATCTCCGGATACCAATCCGTTCGACTAGTGTGTCTGGAGCATTTTGGAAAACAAGATTGGCACTAAAAAATACCAAAGTGTCGATCACCTCAAGCAAGCGCTTGGCGGGGAATGGGCCAAAATACCGTAGAGTAACATTCGGGCAGCGTGTGACGGTTTCATTGGCCGTTTGAAGGCCATAATTCGTGAAAAAGGTGACCAATTCCAACAAATCTAAACGTATTCTAAAAATTGATAAAAAATTAAAAAAAAAAGTAAAAATTATGGCGTTTGACGTTGTTACAGTTTTTTTTTATCTCACCCTGTATAAACATATCCTCCGATTTGGTGTTTTAGTCCCTCCCCTCCGTAATGTGCACTCTATAACAATGTTATTTGATACCAGATATCAGATGCACTTCAGAAACACCTCTGAGAAATTTTATCGAGATCGGTTCACCTCTGCCAAATTTTAAAGAGATCGGTTCAGATTTTGATCCGATTTAACATTTATGTGTATAAAATTTTTAATATTAGCCCAAATTGAAAGGATTTTTACGCATTTAACCGAATTTAAAAAAAAAAAAACTTTGTTCCCATATATCTTTGCTCCTATACATATTATTTTAATATAATCCTTCCCGAAGTTATATAATGCACATTATAGCAATATAATTTCACAATTACAATTTAAGCACCTACAATATACCTTCGACAAAACTTTTATCTAAATCTCTGAATATTTGAAATTGTTCCAAACCTGGCAACTCTATACTTGGCCATAAAAACAAAACAAACTGCATTGGAACATTCCTTCACAAGCCACCGTCCATAGAACATACCTAGATACACACATATGTATGTGTGTTTGTTTGGCCATACGAATACGTTGTTGGACTATTGGCAAAGGTTCAAACATGTTCTTCGAAATGAAAATGTTCTTATAGGAACGTGAGCGCACATTTCGTTAAGAAAAAACACCAAACGCATTGGCTTGGCTGTGTATCCATCCTGTCTTTAAAACCGGTTTCATCTTCATCCACTTTCGTCATCGTTCACACACACGATGCGATTTATTTATGAGAATTTATAAAGTGTTTGAATACAAAGAAGATATTTTACACCCCCCTCCCTACCCACTCGTCAACCATGCTGTAAGCGAACATAGTCCATTGGCATAGTCCATCAAACCCAACATTAGGTTTTGTTTACATTCTCAGTCCAAACACATCTACTACCGCCCGTTAGCGGTAAGTTCGATACTAACGACCAATCAAATTCAATAAAATAACGTGCTGTGTTTTCGGTTTCGTGCTGTCTGTCGTACGCTTCGGTTTTGTTTTTGTTCGAAACGAACAAGTGTTGTTAAGTCAGCGTTTTTTATTTGTTGTTATCTTTAAAATGGAAACGCGTTAATGACTAAAAACCCCCAAACCGAACTATGAACGTGGGATACCAAATTGCAGCCGGTTACTTGCCGCGAGTAGACTTGCATAATTTATTGTTAATTGTAAACATCAGTTCTATACCCTCCACAATTTGGAAAGTAACTCATAGAAGTACGTCTGAAATGCCAAAATTTCAGTATTCGAGGGGTATGCGTCACTTCTGTTATTAGAAATATCCAATGCAAATTTCAAACAATTCTGTAAAAAAATTGGCTACAATCATCAAAATACCGAATATCTGAAGGATATGGGCCATAGAAAAATCTTAACTTGTATAGAAATTGTTCAATATAAAAAGAAGAAGAACCCATTACGGAATTCGTCAACTGAATTTGATGTAATTCCATAAAAAAATGTGATCTTTATCGCCAATATACCGAATATCGGGAAGTACCTTTTTATGTGGGGCTATATGAAAACGTAGACTTATATAGATGATATTCTGTCACGTGTGATTAAAACTCAAAATGCCGAATTTTAAAATATTCTGTTAGAAAATGTGGCTAAAATCGTAAAAATTCCGAATCTGGGGAGGTAAAATTATATCGGGGCTAGACGAAACCGTGAATTTGTATAGAAAATGTTCTGCTACAGGAGATAGACTCCTTTTTGAACTATAAATGCCAAAATTTTAACTAATCCGCCAGAAACTTATGCTAAACATATTAAAGTACCGAATATGGGAAGGTACAATTATAATGGGGCTATAGGAAAATATGGACCTATATAGGCAATGTTCTGCCACAGGTGTTAGAACGTATCATAAACTCTAGATGCCAAATTTTAAACTATTTCGTTAGATAGTGTGGCTAAAATCGTCAAAATTTCGAATATCAGGAGGTACTTTTATATGGAGGCTATATAAAAACTATATATGAAAAAAAAATCGATATGGCTTATCTTCGAACTTGACCTGACTGGAGACAACAATTATTAATTACCTTTTTACCACATGCCGTTTGGACAACAGACGGACGGACATGGCTAAATCGACTTTGCATTTTACGCTGATCAAGATTAAGAAAGAGATAAAAAACTGCAACAAAGTCAAACGCCATAATTTTTACATTTTATTGAATGAAAGCAAAAAATTTCGGATATAGCATCAAATTTTAGAATAAGTTTAGATTTGTTCGAATTGGTCACGTTTGGCATGAATTATGGCCTTCAAACGGCCAATGAAGCCGTCACACGCTGCCAGAATGTTGCTCTGCGGTATTTTGGCCCATTACCGGCGAACCGCTTGCTTTAGGTGATCGACACTTTGTTTTTTTTGGTTTCAACCTTGCTTTCCGAAATACTCCAGACACAATAGTCCAACGGATTGGTATTCGGAGATTTTGGTGGCCATTGTGCGCTGGAATTGAAGCGAGGAACCTCATTTTGTAACCATTCTGAGTGCGATGGTGCTGAGTTCTGTTGGAATATCCAAAATCCGCGGCCAAAATGTTTGCGTGCCCAAGGCTTTAATACACCCTCCAGAATATTTTCGCGATAATTCTGGTGGCCAACCAAAGGTGCACATTTACAGCTGACCTCTTTGGCAAGTAAACACGATCATTTTGTTTGTTTAAAAACGGCTGGACAGCGAATGTTTTCTCATCGGAGAAAACCAAATTCGGCAGTTCACCATTTTCGGAAAAGCGAAGCAACTCTTTATCTTTTTTGAGTCCATTTTCTTCCTGTTGCGGTGAAAGTTCTTGCACTTTTTGGAATTTCAATGGCTTCACATCGTGCTCATTTTTTCCATATTTGCCGAATGGAATATTGCGATACGTTCAGCACACGAGCCATTTTTCGGCCACTGCGACGCGGGTTTCGATCAAGTCGCTTCTTTACTTTTCGAACCATTTCTGCTGATGTTGCTGATTTTTTCGTCCACTTGACGTCGATCTACGCTGCAAGTATCACGATAACAAGACACAAAACATTTATTCACATTTAAATACTGGAGTGCTCTAACGATAGCCACTTGTGGTTTTCCAGCCAAATATAAAGAAATCACACTATCACGCTTGACTTCCTTCACGAATAACTTTTTTTCTGGAAAATTCTCACCAAAATGCTTTTATACGCTTGTGAACAATGTAATGAACTGTCACTGGAACAATTTTAACAGCTGTCGGATGAATTGCTTAGAAATGACAGCAGTCTAAAATTGGTTGCAATTTGTTCATCTCACCCTGCATACTTTGTTGTGTCTTAACTGATTACTTCGATGAGCTACAACTAGAATTCGGTATTTCAGCCCTATCCACTTCACTCAATACCAATTTAGTAACATTTAGTACGCTTCGTACACTTAAAGTACGCATTTTCAAAGCAATTTCCTTATATCAACCTCGGATATCAACAGTGACCTTAATATCAAATTTCAGCTCTGTAATTTCCTCCATTACCAACTTTGGTACAATGTACTACAATTATAGTTAGGCTTTCAAAAACCAGCTCCTACTCTCAACCACAGGCAACAACATTGTCATCCATATGAAATTCCAGGATTTCAGCTCTATTCCTTAATCCAATACCCAATTTAGTACTATTTAGTAGATTCCGTAGAATTATAATACACATTTCCAAAACCAACTCCGTATCTCAATTCCAGATACCAACGGAGAACTCAATTTCAAATGTAAGGAATCCAGCCCTATTCCTCTACCCAATACCATTTGGTACATTTTAGTACTTTTCGTAAAAAATAGAACACATATCCAAAACCACCTCCGTATCTCAATTCCAGATACCAACAGAGACTTCAATACCAAATTTAAGGATTCCAGCCCTATTAATTTAACTAATACCAAATTTAGTACCATTTAGTAGTTTTCGTACAAAATAGAACGCACTTCAAAACCACCACCAAATCTCCAACACAGGTACCATCAGTAATCGAAATATCAAATTTCAGCCATTCGGTAATTTCGTACAATTATAGTACACATTCCAAAGTACACCTGAACAGCGACCCTAATATTAAATTTCAGATTTCAAGCACAAGCTGTTCACCCAATGCCAAATTGTACCTAATTTAGTATCATGTAGTACATATAAGTACGAATTTCCTACACTCCTACAGCAACCTTAATTTTAAATTTCAGGATTCGAGTTCTATCGGTTCACTCAAATTTAAATTGTACCGAATTTAGTACAATTTAGTACACATAAGTACAAATATCCAAAACTACCTCCAAATCTCAATCCTTGACTCGGACATTAATCATATTTCCAAATTTCTGTATACCAGCTCTATTGGTTTACCAAAATCCAAATTATACCAAATTTAGTACCATTTAGTGCACATAAGTACGAATTTCCATAACTACCTACATCACACAATCCAATACAAATCTTATTTCAAAATTTCAGGATTCCAACGCTACCGTTTCATCCAAAATTTTAATTGTACCAAATTGAGTACCATTTAGTACACAAGTACGAATTTCCAAAACTACCTCCAAATTCCAATCCTTGACTCCGACAGTAATCTTATTTCCAAATTTCTGGATACCAGCTGTATTGGTTTACCAAAATCCCAATTTTAGCAAATTTAGTACCATTTAGTACACATAAGTACATATTTCCATAACTTCCTACATGATACAATCCAATACAAATCTTGTATTTAATTTAGTACCATTTAGTACACATACATAAGTACGAATTTCCAAAACTATCCACATTCCTCAGCACTAGAATGCAATAGTAATTTTATTTCTAAATTTTAGAATTAGTACCATTTAGTACTTTTCGTGCACATAAGTACAAATTTCGAAAACTTCCTCCATATACCAATCCTACACTCCGCCAGTAATGTTAAGTTCAAATTTCAGGATTCCAGCATCATCCGTTCCTCCAAATTCAAATTGTACTAAATTTAGCACCGTCTGGTACTTTTCGTATACACTTCCAAAACTACCTCCTTACATCGACTCTGCTCCCCAATCTTGATTCCGATCCCAAATTTCAAGTTTTAAGGTCTAGCCGTTCACATGATACGAAATGGTACCAAATCTGATAAATTTTAGTATTTTTCGTACACTTATGGGGAGAATTTCTAAAAACCCTTTAGTACATCTATACTTCACTCCATCAGTCCATCAGTGGCCCTCATTTTTAATTTAATTCAAATGCAAAGAGTAACATACTGAGTACCCTTTAATACTTTTCGTAACGTTCTAGGACGAATTTCCATAAAACCCAGCCTTATCTGACCCCTTGGCACCAAGAGTGACCCTCACCCAAAATTTGAAGATTGTACCTGCAGCCGTTTCGTCTGGGCGTTGATGAATCCTTAAGTCTTTCAGTCAGTCAGTTAATTACTTTACACTTTTCATACCCTCCACCATACATATTAAGGAGGGTATATTAAGTTCGTCATTCCGCTTGTAACTTATCATTTTAGACCCAACAAAGTATATATATATATATATATATATATATATATATATATATATATATATATATATATATATGTATATATATATATATATATATATATATATATATATATATATATATATATATATATATATATATATATATATATATATATATATATATATATCCGTCTGTTGTGATCACGCTAGAGTCAAAACGAATAAAGATAGGAAATTTAATTTTGCACCGATCTGTCTTTTGTCTGCAGGCAGGTCAAGTTCGAAGATGAACTTTATCGGTCCACGATATCCTATAGCCCCCATACAATGGTGCCCCCCCCTCATATTCGGTATTTTTATGACTTTACTCACATTTTTCAATGGAATAGTCAGAAAATCCACACAAGGAGTTCCATCGGAGTACTCTATCCCCTGGAAGAGAATTGTCTACATATATACGTTTTAGTATAGCACCCATTTAAAGCTTCCCCGAGATATTCCGTATTTTCAGGATTTTCGCGACATTATTCACCGAAATGGCGCCAAATTTCGTATTTGAAGTTCGTAATCGGGGCTGCAATCTATGTCGTAGTATTGTCTATGCAGGTCCACGTCTTAGTATAGCCCCCATACAATGGTACCACCCTCTGATGTTGATGATATTAACGACATTATTCACCGGAATTGTTTCGAATTTCGTATTTGAGGTTCGGAATCGTTACTATAGCCTATGACAAAAAATTACTTATTCTGAACAACGTCTTCATTTGAGCGGAATTTTTAGACGGAATTCAAAATTCAATTAAACAAAACAAACAGATGTACAAGCCATTCAGGTGGATATCTTTTCCCCCAACTTTCCCACGCTTATACTACCTTGCATTCATTCTCGCCGCAATCACTTCTCATGTTTACATTGTACGAGGTGTTACACACGTATAAAACTCTGGAACCGAGGTTAACAGTTTTCAACTCTGATTCATATCGATATTTTTTTCAATTTTTTTTTAATTACAATTTTGTACTGACCAAAGAGCCGTTTCATTCATCCGATACGTAAACATTTGGGATCAGTCGCTTTCGTACCAATGCCAAAAATTGTAGTATCCCGTTACATCGTTCTGGGGGTGTTCACTTTTATGACACTCACTGCTGGAAATGTTCGATTCACAAACCTAAAATGCGACTCGCTCGACCCGAAATTTTCAATAGTTGAAAAATGCAATTTGAAACTAATACGTCGCGGTGTTGTTGGCCTAAATATCACTGTTAAGTTGCTCCAGATACCCGTCACAAATGTTTCGGTAAGTTTTCAGTTCTAATTGAGATACTAGACGCACTAATTAATTGTTTTCTTTAGATAAGTTTGTCTTTCTTCAAAAAGTCGAATGGTTATCAGCCGTATTTCTACAATACCTCAGCAGATTTTTGTAATTTTTTAAAAAATCGCCAAAAATATCCGATTTTGCAAATTGTAGCCAATTATATGCTTCGCAATACCAACATAAATCATACGTGTCCATTTGATGTAAGTACCACTATTATGGAGATTATAGCTCTAAGAAATCGGGCAAATATGAATTTTTTTTTCTTAATTCGGAAAAGAACTCTGCACAAGTTTCTGGTGTCGAATTCACAATGAACTCGGACCAAAATTTAGTGAGATTGCCCTAGACTCTGAAAGTTTTTCTTCGGAAAATAATCGGAAAGAACATTAGAGTTTCTGACGAATTCGATTAGAGTTCACAAAAGGAAAAAAAGAAAATTCGAAACATTTTTGATTGTTTTATTGGAAATTCGCAAAATTTTCGGATGTTTGATCCGAAATTCGAAAAAATCTGAGTTTATCCTACAGTTTTATTCGAAAATTGGGGAAAAAGTCCATTAAACCATTCGAAAATCGGATAAATATAGGATGCTTGATACGAAATTCGGCAAAGGGTCGGATGTTTGATACGAAATTCTTAGAATTTTCTGATGTTTGATACAAGGCTCGGAAAAAATATGAATAATTTTTATAGTTTTATCCGAAAATGTTCGAAATTTGAAAAATTAAAAATGCAGAAGTTCCCAATTCTGATGTCGAATACGAAACAAAATTGTGTGGTATTGCCTAATGTGCTGAAAGTTTTTTTTCGGAAAACTAGAGAAGAACATTACAGTATCGCGATGAAATTCGCAAAAGAAAAATTCGGAACAGTTTCGTATGTTTGATAGGAAATTCGGAAAATTTCTGATGATTCGGAAAAAAAACTGAATTTGTTCTATAGTTTTATCCGAAAATCGGAAAAATTCGATTAAAACATTCAAAAATCGGAGAAATTCAGGGTGAGATAACAAAACTTCAATAAAGTCAAAAAGCCATCATTTTTAAATTTTTTTAAAAAAATTTATTGAACGGAAGCAAAAAATGTCGGAAATAGCATCAAATTTTAGAATATGTTTAGATTTGTTCGAATTGGTCACCTTGGCACGAATTATGGCCTTCAAACGGCCATTGAAACTGTCATACGCTGCCCGAATGTTGCTCTGCGGCATTTTGGCCAATTACCGGCGAAGCCCTTGCTTGGGGTGATCGATACTTTGGTATTTTTTAGTGCCAATCTTGCTTTCCAAAATACTCCAGACACAATAGTCCAACGGATTGGAATCTGGAGATTCTGGTGGCCATTGTGCGCTGGAAATGAAGCGAGGAATCTCATTTTGTAACCATTCTTAAGTGGCACGTGCTGAGTGCGATGGTGGAATGTCCAAGGTCTGCGGCCAAAGTGTTTGCATGTCCAAGGCTTTAGAACACAGCCTCCAGAATATTTTCGCGATAATATTCGGCAATTATTCTGATGCCACTGTCGATTAATATGAGCGGAGAGCGACCATCGGGTGTTTAGCGGCCCACACCATCACCATGGTCGGCGCTTGAGTTCTGGTGCACATTTTCAGCTGACCTCTTTGGCAAGTAAACTCGATCATTTTGTTTGTTTACAAACTGCTGGACAACGAATGTTTTCTCACCGGAGAAAACCAAATTCGGCAGTTCACCACTTTCGGCCAATCGAAGCAACTCTGGCTCTTTTGAGTTCATTTTTTCTTTTTGTTGCGGTGTAATTTCTTGCACTTTTTGGGATTTCAATGGCTTTACCTCGAGCTCATTTTTCAATATTTTCCGAATGGAATATTGCGATATGTTCAGCTCACGAGCCATTTTTCGGCCACTGTGACGCGGGTTTCGATCAAGTCGCTCCTTTACTTTTCAAACCATTTCTGCTGATGTTGCTGTTTTCTTCCACTTCCGTCCACTTCCTTGACGTCGGGCTACACTACTAGTATCACGGTAACGAGCGATGGTACGAGACACAAAAGATTTATTCGCATTTAAATGCTAGAGTGCTATAACGATAGCCACTTGTGGTTTTCCAGCCAAATATAAAGAAATCACACTATCACGCTTGAATTCCATCACGAATAACTTTTTTTCTGGAAAATTCTCACCAAAATGCTTTTGTACGCTTGTAAACAATATAATGAGCTGTCACTGGAATAATTTTAAAAGCTGTCGGACGAGTGGCTTAGAAATGACAGCAGTCTGAAGTTGGTTGAAATTTTTTCATCTCACCCTGTACACAATGGAATTGATAGTGAAAGATCATGTTTAGACTACTAAATCCACTCGATTTCAAATGTCAATTTCCATAGTAGAAGAATACAGGGAACATTGATATGTCAAAATTTTGAAAATGTTTTGCCAAAAATAAGTACATTTTTATATGTCTTCTTATCCGACGCCATCCGAAGGTTGTTATGAAATTTTATAATTTTTCATTCAACATATTCAGTTCCAAAATCGGCAGTTCATTGTCCCAGCCGCTGTTTCGATGCGACTCCCGTGCTCATTAATCCAGTGGATAGTATTTGACATATACGATACGGAATTGACAGTTACTTTGTATTTAAACAATTATCCGAAATTTAAGTTAAACTTCATTTAATTCTAAACAATTATTTTACGATGGACAGTATCACATGTTCGTAATTATTTTTAATTAAAATTTGAATTTATTTCTAGCATGATATCATCGCCGAAAATCTAGTGTTGGATAAAAATATTTTCAAACTTTTGCCTTTCGCTGTCGGAGATTATATGATGCGGCTAATGGTGAGCGCCTATAACGATTTGAAATGTGAAATTAAATATTATCTTAGCATCTACAATTGAAAGCAGAAGAACAATTAACAGAGAAATTATAAAGAATTGATGTACATCCAACTTTTACAAATACAATTTGCCAAATAAATGTTTGGAAAAGGTTGAAAAGTTGACAAATTTAAAGTTTTTTTTTATTAGTTCTATTTACTTTTTTATTAAATTTGATTATGTATTATTGCTATATTTTATAGAAATCGTTCCTAATCTAATTGATTGGATTGGGATGTATCAAACCTTAGCACTTTAACTGCGGCTTTTAGTACATTTATGCTATTGTCTTGTGTGTTTAGGTAGACGCGTCGACGCAGCTGCTGAGACAATCAACTGTCAAACCAATTTTGGAATTGAAAATGGTGAATGAAAAATTATTTACATTTGTAGAAATGTTTGAAAAACACGTATTATAATAACCTCCGAATGATGTCGTATAAGAAAACATATAAAAATCTACTTATGTCTACAATGTTTTCAAGGTTTATGTATTTACCTGTATTCTTCAAACCATGGATACAAAAATTATGTATAAAGAAGTAAAAATACCGGGTCAAACTTTTAATACTCTCCACCATTGAGAAGGAACTTTAAAATTTTCCAAAAAATTCCGTCGAAAAATACCGCTCAAAGGAAATAGGGGTTATACGAAGACGTGGTCCTGCATATACAATTTTTGTCTTAGGCGAACTTTAAATACGAAATTGGTGCCGTTATAGGTAGGCAATATGAAGACGTGGACCTACATAGATAATTTCCGCCATAGGTTGTAGAACCCATTATGAGCTTCAAATATGAAATGTGAAACAATTCCGGCGAATACTGTTCTTAAAATCATCAAAATACCGAATATCCGGAGGTATCGTTATATGGGGGCTTATACAAAGGTTCACGCAACCGCCTGTGAAACCGCTTTTCAATTAAATATAAATCAAGAACAGATAGTCGAAAAATCTCTTCTGTGTAGCGCAAAATTTGCACAGCGTTTTCCCTTCACAACAGAGTTAGATAAATCCTAAATTATGAAATTTTTGGCCTAAAAGGTACAAGTATAGACCAAGTAAAGTTCAATACAAAATCTTTATATTTCGAGAAAGTCATAATTAAATACGTCCACATCTGTCGGCCCCCTGTTGGAAAGGTCAATGGTGAATAAAGCAGCTATCAGACGATAAGAGTTTTACATATGTAGTGTCAAATGTTCCATTTGTAGAAGTTGCACACATTGTGTGATACATGGACGACATTTCAATTGTGAAATACATGAGCAAGTACATGCATACTCTTTCGATCATAGCGAGACCTATTTTCGTAGAAAAAACATAATTTCATCAAATGTGGTGTTTGTTCATTGTTTAAAAATATATAAAAATAAATTTGCGGTAAAAAGTCATCAATTATATATTATTTATTTTTTAGAAAATGCAATGTAACCATGGTAAAATTAAAAAGGTAGTCATTTCAAATAAGCATATCCATCTCTGCATTTTCTGCAATTTTTCTTGTCAAATTTCACTGAATAAAAAAACAGGTTCCCATCTCTGATTTCTGTGTATACAATGGATGTATAAACATAAATTTTTTCAATGAGATGTCGAATAAATAACTTTAAAAAAATATTGTAAACATATGATTGCATGACTCTACCTTATTAATTCTTCCATGAATGTAAACAAAGGAATTAGAAAAGAACATATGCAAGGGTGTGATAGCAAGAATTATGACTCACATCATAGTAGAAAAATACAGGTAAATAAAATTTGAAATAGTCCCGGTAAATAATGTCTCAAAAACCATCAAAATACCGAATATCGAGAGGTACCGTTATATGGGGGCTATACGAAAACGTGGACCTGCACAAACAATTTTCTGTTAGGATGTAGTATCAATTACGAACTTTAAATGCGAAATTTGAAACAATTCCGGTGAATAATGTCTCTAAAATCGTCAAAATACCGAATATCGGGAGGTACCGTTATAAGGGGGGACCTACATGGCCCATTCACAATACCAAAAGTCCTGCAGACATAAGATACATTTGAGTAAAATTTTATCAATCTACTTCAATTCGTTCGGAAGCTAGAGTGATTTCCACAGACGGATAGACAAGCGGACGGACATCGGTAAATCGACATAGAATTTAATTCTGATCAAGAATATATATACATGAGTATTTCGAGAAGTTACAAACGGAATGACAAAGTTAATCCACCATACTATGGAGGGTATAACAAGTAAAAAAGCTGTAAGTTCGGCGGGGCGGGGGGTACCCTCCACCATTTGGTACAAATTTGGCAATTTCCAAAAAAAAACCGTTAAAAATTCAGTTATAATCTTAAAAATACCGAATGCTTATACGACGACGTGGGCCTGCATAGGCAACTTTTGTCATAAATTATTACAATATTTAAATGCGAAACTTGAAGAAAAATCTGTTTATAATGTAGCTAAAATCGTCAAAATACCGAATATGGGGGGTACCGTTAAATGGGGGCTATACGAAGACGTGGACCTGCACAGACAATTTTCTGGCATGGGATGAAGTATCCATTACGAACTTCACATGCGAAATTTGAAACAATCCCTGTAAATAATGTCGCTAAAATCATTAAAATACCGAATATCGGGGGGTACCGTTATATGGGGGCTATATGAAGACGTGGACCTACATGGCTCATTTTTTGACTTTAGATGAAGCATCCATTACGAACTTCAAATACCAAATTTGAAACGATTCCGGTAAACAATGTCGCTAAAATCATCAAAATACCGAATATCGGGGGGTACCGTTATGTGAGGGCTATATGAAGACGTGAACCTGCACAGATAATTTTCTGTCTTAAGCTGTAGTATACATTACGAACTTCAAATACCAAAATTGAAATAATTCCGGTGAATAATGTCGCTAAAATCATCAAAATACCGAATATCGGGAGGTACCGTTATATGGGGGCTATATGATAACTTGGACCTACATGGCCCATTTACGAACTTAACCTGCCTACTGGGAAAATATACATGTATGCAAAATTTTAGCCTTCTATCTCAATTTGTTCGAAAGATAGCGTGATTACAACAGACAGACAGACAGACGGACAGACAGACAGACGGACATGGCTAAATCGTCTTAGAATTTTACGCTGATCAAGAATATATATACTTTGTTGGGTCTGACATGAATATTTCAAGGAGTTACAAACGGAATGACAAAATTAATATACCCTCCATAGTATGGTGGAGGGTATAAAAATATGATTTTTTTAGAGTGTGTAAAGCAGTATTATTGTCCTATGGTAAATCTGGTTGAATAAATCCGCATTAAGCTAATTGGAGTTAATCCCGATAATATATTGTATCGAAACAATATATGTAATACTATTTTCCCGCACATTTTCACAAAACCAATCCATTTATATTGACACTACGTGGCATGGGCCATACAAATTATTGGCATTAAAATTGTTTTGATTGCAAATTGATTTTTAATTACCTTTTTTGACATGGACAAATATTAAATGAATACTCTCAACGCAGACGTTTTTCTGGTATTTGCATATAACTGATCATTCACATTCGATCTAATGCCAAATATTTTCGAAACATCTTACATCATTCTATGGGTGTTCACTTTGACAACACTGACATTGGCAAATGTTCGATTCACAAATCTAAAATGTAACTCACTCGATCCGACATTTTCAATAGTTGAAAAATGTAATTTGAAGCTAATACGTCGTGGAACTGTTGGTCTAAATGTCACTGTTAAATTACTTAAAACGCCCGTTTCAAGTGTTTCGGTAAGTTATGCATTAATTTAAATACCCTTTTTCGTAATTTAATATTTCAATATTAATAGGTTAATGTTGCTTTCTTTAAGAAATCAAATGGCTATCAACCGTATCTGTACAATACTTCGGCCGATTTTTGTAATTTTTTAAAACAACGTCAGAAATATCCCATTTTGCAAGTTCTGGCCAATTATATGCTGCACAGAACCAATATAAATCACACGTGTCCATTTGATGTAAGTACTGTCGTATCATTAAGGTGACAACACATTAAACGGTTTTTTTGACTGGCAAGTCATCAGCTGGCTTCTTCGGAAAAGAACAAAGAAATCGAGCTAAGTCAACCTAAAACTCCTTTGTTTCTCTACGAAGAAGCCAGCCTTTGGCTTAAACCACTCAGAAAAGAGTTTTATGTATTCTCACCTTTAGTTTTTAGAATGTATAGTTCAAATAGTTCCCATAAAAAAATTGGATTTAGTTACGTAAACGAGAGATCCCTTTTCAAGTACCCATTGTGATGTGGGGTAGCATATTGTCAAAATCGTCTAACTTTGATTCTTGTTTCGATATTTGTGTTTTTGTTTTCACTTCGAGTTCACATCTCTGTTTATATACAAGTGTTTTTATTTATTTCCAGCATGACATCATTGCCGAAAATCTAGTATTGAATGAAAATATTTTCAAATTGCTGCCTTTGGGTAATGGCGAATATATGTTTCGCATAATGGTGGGTGCCTACAATGATTGGAAATGTGACATTAAATGCTATTTTAGTATTTTCTAATAAAATTTATCGGAAAGTGCTAATTGTCGCAATTGTCATTACACCTCCGATGTTTTTCACCACAGAAGTTCAACAAATTTATTTTATGAATGTTACCAAAATAAGCCGATCATAAAAATTTTCAAACTTGAACAAATTTAACATTGACAGAAGTTATTGGTGTTGTCTATATGTCTGTAATTAAAAAACGTTAGAATTGGAAGTTTCCTTTAGTTTTTAATATTTTGTTGTGATTTTGTTTGGTTCTCTTGAAAATATGAACTGTGGTAGAATAAAACGCTTTTATGACTGGCTTAAGTCATCGGCTCCTTTGTTCCTCAACGAAGAAGCCAGCCGATGACTTAAGCTGGGAATACATAAAGCGCTTATTTGACTGGCTTAAGTCATCGGCTGGCTTCTTCGTAGAGGAACAAAGGAGTTTTAGGTTGACTTAGTTCGAATTTGACCCTAGGCTCCTTTGTTCATTTCCGAAGAAGCTAGCCGATGACTTAAGCCAGCCAAATAAGCACTTTATGTATTCCCAGCTTTAAGGCAGTCAAAAAAGCGTTTTATGTATTTTCACCTTAAAACGCTTTTCCGATTGGCCTAAGTCATCGGCTGGCTTATTCGTAAATGAACAAATGAATTTTAGGTTTATTCAGTTCGATTTTGGCCCTGCACTCCTTTGTTCTTTTCTGCAGAAACCACTTGTCGGGAATGAACTCTATTGTCCATCTTTTTTAAAGGCAGTATAAAGACCTTGAGGAAAACTGTTTTAATCAAAGGATGGGATTGCTAGAAAAGCGTTGGACGAAATATATTAAAGTTTCAGGAGATTATATTGAAAAATTGATAGGCTAAGAAGTTTCCAGACCTCCCTCGTAAGAATTTGAGATGAGAGATTATGACACTATGATATTCCATTTCTTAAACGCAATATTGGGTTATTTTTATTTATATTGTGAAAATAGAGCACATATTTTTACAAATATGGAAACAACTTCCGATTTGTTTTTTGATAGATTCTCGCAGCAGCGCATGGTAGAAGAATACAGGTAGTCGCATCGACACAGCTGCTGGGACAATGAACTGTCCAACTGAAAATTTTGAATGAAAAATTATTCAAATCTATAAAAAAAAATTGAAAAATTCATATCATAACAACCTCCGATTGGTGTCGTAAGAGGAAAAATATAAAAATCTACATATTTTTGAAAAAAAAAAAAAACAGTTTTAAAATGTTTGATGTATTAAGCTGGGAATACATAAAGCGCTTAAGCTGGAAATACATAAAGAGCATATTTGGCTGTCTTAAGTCATCGGCTGGCTTCTTCGTAGATGAACAAAGGAGTTTTAGGTTGACTTAGTTCGATTTTGGCCCTAGGCTCCTTTGTTCATTTCCGAAGAAGCCAGCCGATGATTTAAGCCAGTCAAATATGCTCTTTATGTATTTCCAGCCTTATTTGGCTGGCTTAAGTCATCGGCTGGCTTCTTTGGAAATGAACAAAGGAGCCTAGGGCTCTGATTTTCGTCGTATAAAAAACATTTAAAAATCCACTTATTTTTTTATAAAAAAAATTTAAAATTTTTGACATATCAATGTTCCCAATCGTTGATGCATCTACCTATATTCTTCTGTCATGATTACAGCCATAAAAAAGCTTTCTACATGTTCACACCTTAATTGTTATTTATTTTTTAAAGAACAACGTTGCAAATGGGAAATTCTTTATTTGTTGATAATATTTTAAATAAAATATGATATCTTTGCGAGCTTTATTTTTTATGCTGGACATTGTTTTGAGAAATCAACTGATCGCCTGCAGGATATTCTTATTTGAAATGACTTTACCTTATAAATTTTATTGTTTTGTAAACAAACAAATTTAACTTATCTATGCTGTAAAGCAGCAAGTACATAAGAAGTTTGAAGTCATGGCTAGGCATATTTTGTGAAATTTCATAAAGGGAGTACAGAGCCTCACTAAAATCCTGCCGTCGTTATCCATTATAACTTGACATTAATATGCCTAGCCTTGACTTCAAGCTTTTTATGTACTTGCCCCTTAAGAATCTACTATTATTGCATTTTTTTCGATATCATAAAAAGAAAATAGGTTATCTTAGTAAACACTTTTAAATTCTTGCAGTTCCGGAACAGACCACTATTGTTTGCTAAAAAAAAACAAGTTATTAAAATGGTTACCAACAATAGATAATGAAAACGCAAAGGAAAATATAGAAAAATAATTTTATAGCGGATGATAAGCTATTTGGTTTATTTAGGTGTCAAATCCAGCTAAAAAAGTGTGCATCCGTGTAACACCATTGCCTATGCCCATATCAATTAAAGGTGCAGGAATAATAGTTAATTTTTGCAGACGTTTGCTCGGTTCCAGAAATTGCAAGAATGTACTAGTTTTGCAATTTTTTTCGATATCATAAAGAAAAATTCGGTTATCGTACTAAAATGTTTTATATTCTTGCAGTTCTGGAACAGAACAGTATCTTTGTGCATGGGAACGGTTCATGTTTTGTTTGTTTTTTTTTTTATTTATTTTATTTATTTTTTTTTTTTTTTGTAAAATGTAAGAATTAATAAACTGCTTCAAAATATTTCGGCTCTTAAGATTTTGCCTAAGTTGTTTTGGTGGATCAGTTGTTATCTTAAAAAATAATTCGCAAAATGCTCTTCGTTTACTTTTTGAAATTTTTTCTCTCTCTCGAGAGAGAGAGAAAGTCGTATTTTTCAAAACAATTTCTTAATGAATAAATGCCAGAGCAAATGGCGTAAAAAATCTTATTTCATAAACATCCATAACTAAATTTGTCATATAAATAAAAAGTAGAATAAATTGCAGTTGTAGCAATCATTTCTGAATGCTCAAAAAACGAATAAAAAGCTTTTTTCTGTTCAAGAACCTTGATGAATGTAAAAATTTTAGTACGATAACCAATTTTGGCATAGTGTTATAATGTAATTGCACATTTACATTTAACCGGATTTAGTAAACCCTGTGGATTTAAATCGACAATTCCATAGCGTACACAAATAAATCCTCACAAATGAGAGTAAACTGACAATAAGTTCTAAGGAGAATATTCTATAATTAAAATTTTATTTTAACTTTACATTTATCTAACATTGGCAACTCTTCTAAAAGAAAATAAAAAAGTAGTTTATTCGATTTCACCGGTAATCGATTTCCATTTCAACATTCCGATTTTTATGCCATCAAAACACGATAAATCGATTAGACAAAAGTCAACGTACGTATCCCTATCGCTTTCTTTCTTTCTTTGTTGAATCGTCAAACCGAATGTACGTAAAGATTTTTGTGTTAAAAAAAAATTGAAAAATTAGTAAAATAAATGAACTTTTCATAAATAATAAAAATAAAACATTAAAGTATTTCGTTAAATTTTCCATTTGCATTAACAATCGAAAGAAAATATGCAATGATGTTGGTGATATTTGTGGATTAAAGAGCTAACCTCTTATTTTGTCTACCCATTGCAGTATTCGGCTTGAGTTGGTAACAGCATGGTGAACGGACGTATCCCTTCGGTCTTCTCGAAGACCTATGTCACTCCTCGCCGTCCTTATGAAAAGGCCCGCTTGGATCAGGAATTGAAGATCATTGGTGAATATGGTCTCCGTAACAAGCGTGAGGTCTGGCGTGTCAAGTACGCTTTGGCTAAAATCCGTAAAGCCGCTCGTGAATTGTTGACTTTGGAAGAGAAGGATGAAAAGAGATTGTTCCAAGGTAAGAAAATGTTCGCTGCAGCCGATAGATACTTCTTGGAAATGATGATTTAGTAATTTATAATTTTTCTGACACTTCTTGTCTGAATAAAAATCATTGACGATATTAACACGCTGAAGATTTTTGGCTTAAAATCCCATGATTATCATTCTTAATAATTTGTTAACTAAACATGAATTTGTTTTTCTTCCAGGTAACGCTTTGTTGCGTCGTTTGGTTCGAATTGGTGTGTTGGATGAGTCCCGCATGAAGCTCGATTACGTTTTGGGTTTGAAAATCGAAGATTTCTTGGAACGTCGTCTCCAAACTCAAGTCTTTAAATTGGGATTGGCCAAATCCATTCATCACGCCCGTGTCTTGATCCGTCAACGTCACATTCGGTAAATATTCTCCTTTCTGATATGATGGACAGAAAAATTGTTTGCAGTTGTTAATGGACAGCTAAGACATTTCACTGGTCCCCATGTGTTAATTCGTTATGCACAAATGCAAAATGTGTTCAGTAAGACCACTTGGGAGTCGAACAATTTACCCTGAGTGTTTTGGAGGTATGGGGTATTTTGTACCGGCTCTCAACGTCTTTTGGTATTGGTTTTCCTTGGCCCCGCCATGCTATTGTGGGTGTACAGAAACCAATTGAGTTTAGGTCCAGCCTAAACACTCAGCCGAGTAAGTTGGGAAGAAAACTCAAAGAAAATACAACAAAACTGAACCATATATTGAAAAGAAGCTCTTAAAAGAACCTCCTTTTCTCAAAACAGTATTGCAAATTTACTAATATCGTTTTATTTTCCTTTCTACAGCGTCCGCAAACAGGTGGTCAACATTCCCTCATTTGTGGTCCGTTTGGATTCCCAAAAACACATTGACTTCTCCTTGAAGTCACCCTTCGGTGGCGGCCGCCCTGGTCGCGTGAAGAGGAAGAACATGAAGAAGAACCAAGGTGGTTCTGGTGGTGCCGAAGAAGAAGAAGATTAAACTGGAAATGTGTCGTCTTCATCTTTTTGCTTAAGGACCTAAACAAAGTTCATCTGTTTGCTTGGTTTTTTTACGTGATTAATTAGATAAGCAAATAAAGAACGTTTTAATTTGTAAATGTTTGGTTTTTATTAAATTTTTATGAAAAGGGAATTGATTTAGAATTAGGTTAGGTTGAAAAGAGGGGCGAGGCGATTCTCCACATGTACTGTTGGCATACACAATACCAGTATAGGCCTGTTGTGCTCTCTAGACTAAGGGTTTCTGAATTAAAGGACTTGGAATTAAATATACTATTTTGTGGGAATTGATTTTTTTTTTTACCAATATCTTACGAACAACAAAAGGCATATGCCTATGTCACTTTACCTTCTTCACCATCATATATCTGATATTTTTATAGGTTTTTCCGTAAGCTTTCAAATGATACTGCATAAATCTGTTCTGTAAAACCAGATTTTGTATTCGAACTTTCTGGTCAAGCAAACGGGTATTTCCCACGAAAAGGCTACCTTCTCGTAATCTGGGTGCAAATTCTAACATCGAAATATTTTGTAGAATTTTTCAAAATTATAATTATTCAAATACCAAATTTGAAAAGAATCCGGCGAATAACGTCGCTAAAATCATCATAATACCGAATGTCGAGAGTTACCGTTATATGGGCGTTATACGAAGACTCGGACCTGCACACGCAATTTTTTGTCTTAGGCTTTAGTATCCATTACGAACTATAAATACAAAATTTGAAATAATTCCAGTGAATAAATTCGCAAAAATCATCAAAATACCGAATATCTGGAGGCACCATTACATGGGGGCTATTGGAAGACGTGGACCTGCACAGACAATTTTCTGTCTTTGGCTGTAGTATCCATTACGAACTTCAAATACCGAATTTGAAACAATTCCGGTGAATAATGTCTCTAAAATGATCAAAATACCGAATATCGGGAGGTACCGTTATATGGGGGCTATACCAAAAGGTGGACCTACAAAGTCCTGCAGACATAACATAGATTTGAGTAAAATTTTATCAATCTACTTCATTTCGTTCGGAAGCTAGAGTGATTTCTACAGACGGACGGACATCGATAAATCGACATAGAATTTTATGCCGATGCCGATGGGGTCTAAAATGTATATTTCAAGGGGTTACAAACGGAATGACAAACTTAATATACCCTCCATACCATGGTAGAAGAAAACATTGATATGTCAAAATTTTTAAAATGTTTTATCAAAAATAAGTATATTTTTAAATGTTTTCTTATACGACGTAAATCTGTGGTTGTTATAATATGAATTTTTCAACAATTTTTACAAATTTCAATAATTTTTCATTCAACATTTTCAATTCCAAAATCGGTTTGACAGTTCATTGTCCTAGCAGCTGTGTCGATGCGACTACCTGTATTCTTCCACCATGCTCCATACTATGGTGGAGGATATAACAATTATTTTACAAAAAAAAGTAGGAAAGCACCCAAACATTGTACACTTGTAGGTAACATGATACAATAAGGAGGTAAAACAGATTCGTAAAATGTCACAAATACAGCCCTGAAACTATTCTGGCAGGAGAATTATTTAAAATGCGGTGCGGGAATTCTCCAGCAACTGCAGGAATTATCCAGCGACTTCTTTTAGTTTTATTCTCTTTTGCAAGAAAGGTGTGAAATGTAAGCGGACGGATTCCCTGCAAAAACTCTCAAACAATCAGCTGATTTGTCAAAACAAAACAATTTGTGCGCCATAAACAGAGATTAATGAGCCGATAAAACAATACAATTACGATTGCGATTCCCAAAATAAAGATGTTTTTAAATAGCTTGTTAAATATAAGTCACCGGAGGGAGAAGAGTGGCAAGTGATTGCAACAAGAAATTTGTCCTACAGAAATTTGCAAACTCTCAGTGACAGTTCTTGTCAAAACAGACGACTTCCAGTAACAATTTGCAACACACCTATTATGTGCAACAAGTTGTCCATTTTTCGATATTTTTCCTCATTTTTTTATTAATGAGTTAAATATGATCCAAACTGTTCAATTTCTTTCAATTTCATGACAAAATTGGCTAATCATGCACTGCCAAATTTTGACAAGCAAGTGTAAAAAGTACAGTAGACTGCTGTGGTGTGAGATAGTTTTATTACCCACTGTAAACTACATTGCAAATGCCCTTTTCATAATAATAATAATAATATGGCAACATTGTGTTTCATTTCAAACTCGTTCCATTTCGACTTATCAAAACAAACAATTGTCAAATCAACTAGGATTGCCAAGATTTTTAAATGAAAGTATTAGGAACAAATGTAGAGGGTTTCTGAAAATATAGATAACAATTTTAACAATTTATAGATAACAAATTTAATTTAATTAAATTAACGAAAAATAATAAATTTTCCGAGTTTTGACTTGTTAAGGTGAAGATCATATATATGATTTTTTTCGAGTTGTTTTTCTCTCAAGACGAAATTGGAAATTGAAAACGAAAGCCAGCGACACAATATCCACATTCACCATTAATCGGCTTTGCAGACATATTTTGTGTGGATGGTTTACAAGGGTCGTGCTTTGGGAAAATTTGATATGTTCCAAAACCTGCAAGAATCTATTAGTTCTTAACAATTTTTTTTCGATATCGTAAATAGAAAATTGGTTACCGTAACACTTTTTACACTCTCTTGCAGTTTTGGAACAGAGCAAGTATTCATTTCATATTTATTGCGAAATGATATGCGAATTAAAAATCCGACTTATTAAAGTTCTATTAGTTGATATATTTCACAGATAAGTTTTATTTTTGCAGCTATGAGCTTGTTTCTCACAACAAACTCTTGACGTTTTTTTTTTCTTCATCCCCCAAAAGACAATCAATTTATTTAAAATTACCATTTCAGACCTGGCAACTCTAAACAAAACCTTGAACTTCTCAGTTGCATTCTCTTTGGTTTCGGTTTGGTGGCTTCGACGCTGCATTTCTTTTTCGGCCTCAAAAAAAAAAAAGTAATTTGAAATAAAATTGGGGTTTCAACTAAATTATAGAAAATTCCAACCTGAAAATGGCAAAAGGATCAAAAATCAATGTAAAAGACAAAGTAGACGATAATGTTTGCGATTTGAGCTTGTGCGAACTGAAGGAAGTTCCGGTCAAAGAAATTGTAAGTGAAAATAAGGGGGCATAAATTGATGGAGTGGCAAATTCCCTTAAGGGGCCCGGAGGACACCAAGTGCCAGACGAGAGTGAAAGTCAATTATCAAAGTGGAAAATTGCCAGTGAAAGCAGATCAAATCATTTTCAGCAATATGTCAAACTTGCGAAACACACCCAAATTCCTCTGTATGCATATCACTGTGAAGGACAGTTAAATGCCTGGCGCTTGCCAAGGTGTTATTATGTATCCATTATTCCAATCCAAAAATGCAGTGTCTCTTCCAACTCATTTCAACCACTAATCTAACACTTTCGCTGTCTGTTTGTGGTTGTTTCGGCTGTGGGTCATCAACATCAGTGCTTATAAATAATGCCAGGGTTTGAGGTCCGGTTTGCTCTCGTTAGACATCGGCGAAAAGTGCACTTTCTCTCTCTTTCTCTCTGTTGTCATTGTTGACTTTTGTTTCCCTTTCGTTCCTTTCACAATTGTCGAATGGTTCGGTTTTTTATTTGATTCACGAATTGAAAAGACAATTCTGGGGTTTGTTTATTTACATTTTTTTTGCAGATGATGCTAATCGAGAGTGGCCGGTTAATTCTGCAGAGTAGTTTTTTTATACCATGAATAAACTCATATCTAAAACAAAAATGCAATTCGAAAAGAAATAAGAGGAAAATATCTCCTAAATTATTCAACGGAGCAGCTCTAGGTTTATCTTAAGTTTTAGTAAAAACTTTAATTTTTTTTAAATTTTTTGCTAGGGGGTCGGACCCGGGACCTCAGATTTTTAATACTTTTTGTTAGTAGCACCTCTTCGGCCCGGGCTTGTAATTTTCTCCTCTGGGTATGTCCCACACCAGCTAACGCGAACCAGAGTTTTCTAAATTTGACACTTTTTGTAAATCAAATGTATATTATGTCTGCAGGACTTTTAGTATCGAAATAGCCCCCATAGTATCTCTATATTTTCGGTATTTTGATGATTTTAACGACATTTTTCACCCCAATTGTTTCATATTTGATATTTAAAGTTCGTAATGGATATTACAGCCTATGACAGAAAATTATGTGTGCAGGTCCACGTCTTCGTATAGCCCTCATATAACGGTACCTCCCGATATTCGGTATTTTGATGATTTTAGCGACATTATTCACTGGAATTGTTTCAAATTTGGTATTTGAAGTTCGTAATGGATACTACAGCCTAAGACAGAAAATTGTCTGTGCAGGTCCACGTCTTCGTATAGCCCCCATTCAACGGCATCTCCCGATATTCGGTATTTTGATGATTTTAGCGAATTTATTCACCGGAATTCTTTCCAATTTGACATTTGAAGTTCGCTATGGATACTTCAGTTCACGTTTTGGTATAGCCCCCATATAATGGCATTTTGATGATTTTAGCTACATTATTCACTTTTTTCTGCATTTGAATATTGTAATGGCTTATGACAAAAGTTGCCTATGCATGTCCACGTCGTCGTATAGACAATATTTTTAACGGTTTTTGAAAATTGCCAAATTTGTTCCAAATGATGGAGGGTATTGAAAGTTCGGCCCGACCGAACCTACAGCTTTTTTACTTGTTGAAATTTTAGAATGTTTATGGGAACTATCTGGAATCTCGTATCTGCCAAATGTACTATATCTCTAATTCCTCCGGAGAAAGTTCCAAAGCCACTCCATCCAGTACTGGTGGCGAGATTGTTGAGAACATGCATTTCCTGATGAAGAATAACACCTGTTCTAAATATAATGGTTACAAAAACACTTAAATAAACATTTTAGATAAACGCACTCAGTAATTAATCTCCATTTTTTCCAGGCATCATTTAAACGTGTAAATGTCTTGGATTTGTCGAGCAATCTTTTAATGTCCCTAGGGGTAAGTACTTATTGCTATATGTGTCGTTTAAATCAAGTAAATACGGAAGTAATTCCGGCCGGGTGAACATTTTGTACCCACCAATATTTGACCACTTAAATTATGGTCAAATCTGTTGACCTTAGCTCCCTTATGTTATCGACTGCAAAGACTAAAAAAAATACTAAATTGTGGCGAGCAACATCTTGGTAATACACCTTATTTGTGATTTCTGGATTCGTAAACTAGAAGCCATTTCTCTACTTGGATTTTTCTTTTGCTCAGTTAATGTAAAAATTCTTATAATTGCAGAAAAATTTTATCATCCTCACTCGATTGGTTAAATTGGACTTGAGTAAAAATCAAATAAAATTTTTACCCGATGATTTTGGTCTGTTGCGGAATTTACGTCACTTGGATTTATATGACAATCAACTGGAACACTTACCTCTGAGTTTTGGCGATCTCACAAATTTGCGTTATTTAGATTTGAAAGGAAATCCATTGACACCGGCTTTGGCTAAAATTGTTGGCATAAATATGACAATGAAAGACTGTCAGGATTCGGCAAAAAGAACGGTAATACATATTTG
The DNA here is from genome assembly GCF_030504385.1 of Musca domestica. Classification (NCBI taxonomy): domain Eukaryota; kingdom Metazoa; phylum Arthropoda; class Insecta; order Diptera; family Muscidae; genus Musca; species Musca domestica. The sequence continues at coordinate 19,299,321 of NW_026712435.1, forward strand.
GCTATTGGTCTCTGTATATATGAATATATGTTCTCATTCTTGATGGTTTTCTAGGTGAAATTTATGTCTGATATGCAAATTGAAGCCATCAAGGCTAAAGAACAATATCGGCTGGAAATTCTACAAAAACAAATGGCCAATGGCAAGGAAATGGATGAAGACAACACAACGTCGTCTAACAACGGCGAGCAACAATCAAAAACAAAAAAGAATAAAAAGACAAAATCAAAAAAGAAAAATGCTAATGGCTCGGAAGCATCAAATAAGAGTGGAGCTGCTACAACTTCTTTAATGGCATCTAATGACAATATTACCATAGCAAAGGCAAACAAATCGAAAAAGTCTGCAAATGGTGTTATAAAAGGTTCATCATCAAACTCTTCAAGTACTGCTTTGACATCCTTGATGATTTTCCTCCTGATGGTTGCTTTCAATGTTGTACTCATCTATATGATTATGTTTAAAAATCCTGAAATTGCCGAGAAGCTGGTTGAATCAATACCGCATCAATATCGTGATTGGATTTTAACAAAAACGGAAATATTTCGTCTGCGTGTTACCGATTGGATTACTCAATTTCGTACACCACCCGAAGAACACTGACGGTTTATCTATTTGAAGCCATAAGAGGTTTGGTTTATTTGTTCTCTATACAAATCTCTGGTAATTTTTAATCGATTAAAGTTTATCTGTGATAAACTAATCGATAAGAGATGGCTTCAAATAGAATATAATATAGTTCATTTTTGGCTCTAATATTTTCGAACACCCCCTTTTGTATAACATAGTAGACTAACCAAAGAAAATTTTGTAAACTTTCACAAAGTAAAAGTAATTTTTTATATAGAAATTTATAAAAGAAATCGTATTAAATTTTAAAAGAAACGAAGAGGAATATAAGAAAACATAACTGCCATTATTTGTAGCAAACATTTTTCACTTTGTAACTATATCATGTTAATTTTTTCTTTATTTTGTTTTTTGCATTGTACGTTAAACGTCCATTCTTAACTGCTTTTATTCCAATAATTAAACTAATAACATGAATTATCAACAAAAGTTAACATCAAAGTTATTTGACCTTACCATAAGCGAATGTAACAAAAGAAAACACCGAAACTATAAAAACAATTATTATTATTGATTTTCTATTTTCATTCCACACCAGCCAATCAGCATTTGAAAGCACCAGTTTATTGGAAGTTATTTTTAGAAATTAAATAAATCTGACGGCCATTTGGAAAATATGATCCTATCCATCTCACGGAATTAGTGTCATATTTAACCTAATAGGTTAGGATTACAATCTCAAACTTACTGGCCGCATGAATCCTTAGACATCTATGCGAGGTGTCGAGAGCGAACTTCATGCAAATTCTTACTCAAAACTGGCAATTTTTTAATTTTCTAATTTATGTTGTATTTACTAGTGTTTTCAGATGTTTCCTATAACAAAACATATTACATATTTATACATGTTTTTACACAGAATCACCACAAGCAATAACAATAGTTCCATACACCACAACTACTGCAAATCGTAATCAATCAGAAAACCACCATTTTATAAATGTTTAATAACTGCTTAAATATCTCATATACACATTGTGCATGTTAGCAATGGAAACGGTTGTACTTTAAGCATAACAGAATTCCAGAGCGCTAACTTGCACACAACTAATAACTACATACACTTTTTTGAAGCTATCTCAAGTACAATAGTTTTTAAAAAAAAATATACAAAAACAAATATATATGTAAAAAATAAAAACAAACAAGTCAAAGTTAAAAATTCTTTTATTTTGTAATATTTATAAATATTCTATGTTTTTTACAAATCATTGTCACATTTCCGAAAGTATTGATTTTAAAGATGATTTCTTTTGTTATTGGTTATGTTTACATTTTGTAACTTTTGTTGAAATAATAATAATAACAACATTTATGTAACAACAACATTCATTTTATCGATAAAAGATCTTACCTTAATACTTATGATCATTATATACGAAATACAAACATTTGATACCTTATAAGTAACACAATCACCGACCATTTTCTCTATAATAATATTTATAAGTTTCAAGTTTTACTTAATTAAAATATATATTAAACATGCAATTATATTTGTTTATAACTTATTAAATAATACAAGTTTATTGTCACCTTTTGGATACCATGGTTTTTGTCCGTTGTAGATATTAGTTTTTCTTTCGATTTTTTTGTCTTGCTTAAAGAACCTTAAAAGCATTTATTGAAGACAATTACAAATGATATGGTTAGCGAGAAAGGTAGAGATCGTGCATAAAACATAAATTATATTAAAACTGCATATATCAAAAGATATGGGTAAAATATGGAAATGTTTATTACCGGAAAGAAAATGAATGTTTTTATACTTAAAAAGGAATGTATTAGTGCAGTACTTGGATAATGTCCTTGATAAATGCGATTTGAATCTACATTGTAATTGTGTTCTACTCTCTCCATATACTTATTTATTTTAATATTTAATAAAAAAAATTACGTTCGAAATTAAACGAAATTGGCGTTTGTATTTTAAACGATTGTCACTGTTGTGGTGGAAAAACTACCAAATCACCTACTTGAATACTTCACCCAATTAAATGATTGGTTCCGTTGGTGGTGCAATGATTGAAGATAAAAAGAAAATAGTTTCCTGTAGAACCATATCCTGCCTTTGAACAATTTAAAAACATACTCGTAGTAGATAGATTATAGATTGCGGTCTTGGTGTATTGCAGATATGTCAACAACTAACTCGTTCCTTGAGTGACTTGATTTGTCCGTTAGAATTGCAATTTTTGAATTTTGAAAAAAGGAAGTTTTGCTAAATTGTACCAAAATTTTAAAAAAAAACAAGCAAAATAGTATCTGTCGGTTTTGCCGAAAGATGTATACCTCCAGCCTTTAGTTGTGATTATTCAAACTGTTGTTATGATTATTCACACTGTTTATGGGGGAGGTTCCGAAGTAGTTGGCCGATATTGACCAATTCGTATCTGACCTAAGACTGATATAAATATTACAACGAGCCAGATTTGGACTATATGGACTACTTCCTATACTTTATATGAAATATGTGAACATTTTTGGAAAATGTGGAAATATGCGTGAGGTAACAATTATACCGGACCAAAGCATTCCATTTTCATACTTCATGGAAATGGCACTTGTATATTCAATTTTATGCTAAATCATAAATTTCGATTAATTGCATATTCATATCAGATTCCTGGTTAAGATAAATATTTAGATATAGCAAGTTGTAATGAATCGCCGACTTGTTTGGCAAGTTCTGACAAAGATAAATATTGGAAATTGTGACCATTTGTGGGTAAGGTACCAGGAGGGGTTGGCAGATATATATCATTTTCACAACAGATATTTCGTTAGAAAAAATATTTGGATGTGTGAAATTTAAAGAGAGTTGGATGCTTTCTTCGCATTTTTGAGTATTTTGTTTTTCAAAATCTTAAACCCCATGTGAAAAAGGTTCCAGAAGAAACGGTCCGGTGTCTACCAACTTTATAACAGACTAGCTGGCCCGGTCCGCGTTGCCGGCCCGTAGTTTTTGTCTATTATGCATATATTCCCAAGAATAATTATTCACAGATATGACTGATATAAGTGTTCACGTACAGGTCGATTTAAAGTGTTTTAAAATACCTGTACCCATTTTTAACCAGTGGGCTTCAATATTTAAACCGTGGGCTTCAACTGTGTGGATGTGCTATACAAATCTATTAAAAAGTATATATCAATCTTATCGCCATATAAGGGATCAAATTAATTTTTAGTATGGTAAAAATCGTAGCAAAATCTTCCAGTCAAATGAGCAGTAATTTGGAATTTGCTGTATTTTGTATACTACATAATTGAGGGCTGAATGATTTAAGAATAGCCAAAGTTAATTACTTTTTTAAACCCATTAGCAACTTAGATTGTGCATTAGAGTCCTCATAAGTCCCCCTAACCATGTCAGTCTGTTTGTCCGCCAAAAGGTGGACTTGAGAGGGTATTATAACATGGATAAAAATTCTAAAATTTGTAGATATGTTGAAATTTTAGTGTAAGATTTTCACCCCCCTAATACACATTATTAGCCAAATTCTTTGAAATGTGGTTAAATTAGGAGGTACCTTCTTTATATGGGCACTACTCCGAAACATCGACCTACATTGAAAACTTTCTTCTACCCCTTATAATCCAAGATGACAAATAGAGGCCAAATCAAAAATATAGCAGAACAATATAGCATGTCATAGCATTTCGCGTGATTTAAATAAGTAAAAATAGTTTTATCCACCTCATAATTGAGGGCAGAATGATAAGATGGGAATTAATTTTATTTGCCATTTAAATTGTAAGTTGGAGACCCCTTAAATTCCATATTTTCATCATAGGATAATTCAATGATGATTAAACAAATATTCGGTCCCGTGCTACTTTCTTATATTTGTAATTTGTTCATGTTTCCACAATTTATTTCATATGGATGCACATCCCAAATCTACGTTCCCAACCAATATTCTCTTGGGGGTTAAAAATTCAATAGAATACAAAATTTTCTTTTCTGACCACACATTAGATGTGAAAGTGGACTTGGGGATACTCCAATGTGGGGACTTTACTTAAATAAATTCCTATGTGGCAATTATCTGTATGATGGTTCCCTACCCCAGGGTGGCATAAATAAAATTTTTTAGCCAAATCAATTGATGAATGTGGTCAATACCAATATATGCCCTACTCTGAAAATTTCAAATTTTATGCGAAGAGGTTATCTACCCCCTTAGAAACAAAAATGTCAAATAAGGGCCAAAAAATGAAAAAAGTGGCCGGCCAAGACCTCAAAAATAACTTAAATCATAGATGGTTATATAAATATGAAATCGGGTTGTTCCCTTATCCATGAGTTATGATCGATATAAAGACCTGCAAAAGTGATTTTAGGTATTTTGAATGTTTGGGAAGAATTTCTGGAAGGATATAAAACCTTTTCTTACTAAAAGTCCCATTCGCTCTACTATTTTGCACCTTTTATTTCAATATTGGTATATTACTTATTATTCTCCCAAAGAATTTTGCATTTTGAGCTCTCATTGGACGGATCATTGTCACGCTTTGAAATGAGCCCCATTAAGCTTTTTCGGTCATTTTTGTTTGTTTAAACGTGTTCGCATCTTCCAGCTAACCCACGATGTAGGCCCTGGAGTTGTTGTCAGTTAACATCTTATTTCGCACTTATTCAATTTTTTTACTGAAAAATTATTCTTTATTTTGTTCACAAAAAAAAATTGTCAAAAAAAAAGAATAACAAATTGAAAAAGTCTTCAACTTTTTCGCTGATTTTTTACAGCAAATGTTTTAAGATCCTTCCTTACAAAGTTTGTCAATAGAATGTACTATTACTTTAAAATTCGATTCCATTGAAAATGTTTTTTTGATTTTTGCAATGAGATCTCTTTTTCATGATTTTTCAGCGATTTAGAAAAAGTAATTATCTTTTAACTTTGGTGTGACCGCGTTAAATTATTTCGATATCATCTATTCCGTTTCGCCACCACATAATTCGCTACTACACTTCCATGTAACCCGCCATCAATTTCAGTTCTCAAGATATCAAGTCAATTAAATAAATTGGTATAAATATTCGAATTCAAAAATAAAATATAAAAAAACACTACAAATGTACATTAGAAAAAAGTAAGTCAAAATGGAAAAAAATCATGCAAAATAAAACATTACTATTGTACATTTGAAAAGTCAAAATGAAAATGTTAATATATCACATTTTTACGCGATTTTTTTGGATATTATCCTTTTCGGAGAGTAGACAACTCCGAATTTGTGTGAATCGTTGAAATTAATCCAGCGGTTCTTAAGTTATAAGCGTAGTAACTAACACAACTTACATTTATATATATAGATTTGTGTTTATGGAAATATTGAGATGTGCCAAGTCAGAATGGAATCGTATGTTAATTTCGTGTTTTATGAGCTTCATGAATATATCAAATTTTGACCCTTTGTGGGGGAACTTTTTATAAAAATATTGTGATGTATGAAGAGAACCGAATGTTTATTTCGGATTTTATGATCGTTTTGGTTATTCAAAACTTTGACCCTTTGTGTGGCAGGTACAAGAGAGAATGGTCCGATCTCTACCATCTTTATAACAAATTTTGTGTTTATGGAAATATTGAGAACTGCCAACTCTGAATGGAATTGGATGTTCATTTCGTGTTTTATGAGCTTCGTGAGTATTCAAGAATTTGACCCTTCGTAGGGGAGGTACCACAAGGAGTGGGCCGATATATTCCATCTTCACACCAGACCTTGGGTTAATAAAAATGTTGTGATTTGTGTAATTTGAAGACAATCGGACTATTACATCACATTTTATAAGAGTTATAGTAATTCAAAATGTTGACCCTTTGTGGGGGAGGTACTTGATGGAGTGGACCGATATTGTCCATTTTCACACCTAACCTGACACTGATGCAAGTATTAGGATTTGAAAAGTTGGAGCAAAATCTGTTTATACTTTCTCTTTCTGTGCAATAAATAATTTTCTTTGAAAAAGTTGACTTTTGTACCAGAAGGAGTGGACCGATATTGCCCATCTCCGAACTCGATTTAAGTTTGACAATAATATTACGATGCACCAAGTTTGGATCAAATCGGATACTCTCTTCGACAATTATCGTGCACACCAGCGGACGGACGGACATCGCTAGATTGATTCCAAATGTCCTGAAGGCCTAGGGTCTAAAACCGTTATTTCGATGAGGCACGTTTTGGACGTATGACGTATGGTATACAAATTGAGTAGCATTTCACACGTTAGCAAACTTTCCAATTGGACCGACTGTACCTGTAACAACCGTATTCTAGAAAAACGAAATAAAATCGCTGTGTTGACCATTAAGTGGCGTTGCCGGTATGCTGGCGTTTAGCGCGGCTATGGCTCGTCGGATTGGGGGTTGGTTCTTGCCACTTGCAGATCTTTTCGGTTGAACAAACAAAAAAAATCATACCGGACTTCAAACTAAATTAAAAAGGGGGTAAAAAGAAGCCTGAAACATGTTAACACAAAAATTAAAAAGAAGAAAACGTTCACCTAACTACAACCAAATCCCAAAATAACATTAGTTTTCTTCACAGAAACAGTGCTCCTGGCGGCTGACCAGCCAGGAGATAGCCCTCCCTCCGAGAACACCTCTCGCCATGACGTCTACTCATACTGGACGTCCCAGATGTGACCCTTGACTTACCATATTTTATCCCATCCCCACCACCTTTTTAATAGGGCTTTAAGCCGAAGACATTTTTATCTTTTCAGGTTTAATCCAGTACATATTTATTAAAACTATATTACATATTTGGCAAAAAAAAACAATTCATTCCATCGTAATTTGAATCAAAATCTAACAATTTACAGCGAATTATAATATAAAAAATTCAGAAAAAAACAAAGAATTGCCAATAAAAATCAATTTTCGAAAGTAATCTTTTCTTTTTGTACTTTTAGGGCTTAACGGCGGGCACCCAGAGTGTAGAACCTTGGCGGCAGCTTGTGACTAAGGCTTTTTCCCAAAACGTAAGTATGTACGAATTAGTTCGTGTTTCAGCTTTTTAATTATATTCCTCGGTCAGAATGTAAATAATAATTTTTTTTTTTTTTTTTTGCTTTCAATTCCAGCTGAGGACGAACAAAAGAATGTAGGTCGATACCACATTAAATCGACAATCTAACCAATGCCGGGTAACCTAACCTTGAATTGAGCTCAGTTCAATGTCGCGTACCTGCATACCAACACAAAGTAAGTAAAAAATTCAATATTAACTCGTTTGTTCACCCTTTTAATTTATTTATTCTTTTCAGGAAAAACCGCGGAATTTAATTATGTAGCTTAGTCGTCCGTCTGTCTGTCCGGAGTTAAATAAGTTGCAGTGTCAATTGGGAATGATACCAAGCCACGCTGGAGCAGCAATGGCGCAAAATCAGCGGCTCCCTCGATGGATTGGATGGGCGATGGTGTGGCTTGCAGGCTCCAATTCTTCAGGAATTTCTAGGTTTAAGATTTATTTTCTTGCTTTAGATTTTTAGTTAATTGTTTTGGTTTTTTTTTTCAATTTTGTTAAATTGTTTCCAAACTTTCTTAAATTTTAAAAAAAGTTCAATTTTATTTTTAATTTTCGATTTTTGTGAAAAACTATTTGTTTTGTTATAAGTTTTCTTTCAACTTTTAGCCTTTCGTTGTTAAATTTTGTTAAATTATTTTAAGGCTTCCAATTTTGTTAAAAAAGTTTGTATTTCGTGTTGTTTGTATATATGTCTCAAACAAATAAAAACATTGAATTCACTTCTCAACAAGTGGTTCACCACCAAAAACTTTGTCGTTTTTTTTTTTTTCTTCGCTGGTTACTGGGAGCCACACATCCAATCTTCTTCACAGGCAAAATCAAAAAGGAAAGATTTTTCTTACAATTTTTGCCAGGAAATTCTGGCTGCCATTTTCCTCGCTTAATTTTTCCATTTTCTTTTTACATTATTCCCTAATATTGACATTTAGGTAATTGGAATAATCAGCTGTTTTTTAGTAATTGTTCTTCTTCTTCTTCTTCTAGCTATCAATTATTTTCAGGGTTACCCCTTTTAAAGGCGCACACCACATACCTTATCAATTATCATCAAACAAAACAAAACACAAGCAAAACATGACTTGAGAGAAGAGCTCAAAGCTAAATAATTGAGAATATACAAATAGTATAGAGACAAACACCGGAAAGTAAACAAGTTAAAGCCTGAATGGAGAAAAAGAATTGGTTTAAATTCTACTTCATAATTATTGCTGTAATATCTGCACTTAGTTACGGTAGTGCCAGTAAATATCATAGCAAATATGAACCAAATTGGGCAAGTCTAGATAAACGACCTTTACCAAGCTGGTATGATGAAGCTAAAGTGGGAATATTTATACACTGGGGTGTGTACTCAGTACCAAGTATGGGTTCCGAGTGGTTTTGGACAGATTGGAAAAGTAAGTACAAGATGGATGGATAATAGATATTTTGAGAAAATGATAAACAATTTATTTACAGATTTGAAATATAAAAACTATATTGAGTTTATGGAGAAGAACTATAAACCCGGCTTTTCTTATCAGGAATTTGCAAATGAATTTAATGCTGAACTATTCAATGCCACACAATGGGCTCTCCTGTTCAAAGACAGTGGTGCCAAGTGAGTAAAAAAATGCATTGAAAGAGAAAAAATAGATTTTCTGTTTGATTTTACAGATATGTGGTGTTGACCAGTAAACATCATGACGGCTATTGCCTATGGCCATCTGTTCAATCGTTTGGTTGGAATTCAATGGATGTGGGACCGAAAAAGGATATAATAAGTAATATAGTTTTTATAATTCGTATTGTAAATCGTAATGAATTTTTATTATTTGTTACCTTAGGAGAACTCTCCTCAGCAATACGTCAACATACAGACATGAAATTTGGCCTTTATTATTCGCTGTTTGAGTGGTTCAATCGCATGTATATCAACGATAAGCTACACATATTTCTAACGCAGGACTATGTCAATCAAAAAGCCCGACCAGAGCAAATGTTTTTGGTTCAAGAATATCTACCGGAAATCATTTGGTCTGATGGCGATTGGGAAGCTCCAGCGAAATATTGGAAATCTGAAGAATTTATAGCTTGGTGAGTATTATCGGGTTAGTATGAACTTCTAGCGTAATATGAAGGGAAGGTTACTCAATTAATTATGGATATGAGTGATATATGTTTGTGATACACCAAATTTGACTAGTAGTGTGGTAAAACTAAAATGATTTATATTTCGGCAATTAACGAAACTTTTCGTTCATAATTTTGCGATCTAATTTTATCGGTATTTGTCGGTAACTAAAATGTTTTTAGAGAAGCACACATGACACCCTGCACCTATTTCGCTGCCAAGCCAAACCTACTTTACAAGCTCCAGCTCCAACCCGTACCGGTTGCGTCCTACCCGATTGAGATGAATCAGAACGAACGCAGAAGTTGGAGCTTCTACCACAACAACAATAGTGTTTTTTAAACCCTCCACCATAGTGTGGAGGGTATATTAAGTTTGTCATTCCGTTTGTAACACCTCGAAATATACATTTTAGACCCCACAAAGTATATATATTCTTGATACCATGGTACCTCCCAATCCTCGGTATTTTGGTGATTTAAACGACATTATTCATCGGAAATGTTTCAAATTTTGTATTTGAAGTTCGTAATGGATACTACAGCATATGACAGAAAATTGTCTGTGCAGGTCCACGTCTTCGTATAGCCCCCATTAAAAGACCCCTTCCAAAATTCGGTATTTTGATGATTTTAAGCAACATTATTCACCGGAATTGTTTGAAATTTGGTATTTGAAGTTCGTAATGGATACTACAGTCTATGACAGGGAACAACTCTAGTTTAGTAAAAACTCTTCGATTTTTTCGAAATCTTTTCCAGATGTAGGTATTTTTACCCTGATCCCGGGAAACTATTTTTTTCTTGGGGGACGGATCCGGGACCCCAGATTTTTGACCCGAAAGTCCGGGGTCAAGACCCCGCCTGGACCCGGATCCACTTACTCGATATAGACAATATGATTGAAAGCTTATGGAAATACCTATCCAACAAGTGGTCACATGAAGGGGAAAGTTGACATGGTTCGGAAGTTATAGTCAAAATATCGATTTTTTGGACCCGTATTTTTTATGAAACTCCCAAAAAGTCAAAAAAGGGCCCATTATGGAAGTCAACAAAATTGTTTCCAAATTATAGCTGACACTCTTACCTTTCCAAAATGCTACAATTTGTGCTAATACCTTTTTCGGGTCCAGAGATATGGGTCTTTCCATCTGCATAACCCGATTCTAACCAGTTCATTAAAATGATGTTTCAATAAAAAAAGGGTTTATTTCGCGTAGCAGTCGTCGGAATAACAAAAGTTTTCTAAATTTGGCACTTTTTGTAAATAGCCGGCCTTCGGCCGGGGCTTAAGATTTTTTCCTCTCGGTATGTCCGACACCGGCTAACGCGAACAAAAGGTTTCTAAATTCGACACTTTTTGTAAATAGCCGGCCTTCGGCCGGAGCTTGAGATTTTCTCCTCTGGATATGTCCCACACCGGCTAACGCGAACCAAAGTTTTCTAAATTGGATACCTTTTGTAAGTAGCCGGCCTTCGGCCGTGGCTTGAGATTTTCTCCTCTGGGTATGTTCTACACCGGCTAACGCGAACCAAAATTTTCTAAATTCGACACTTTTTGTAAATAGCAAAGTTTTCTAAATTGGATACCTTTTGTAAGTAGCCGGCCTTCGGCCGGGGCTTGAGATTTTCTCCTCTGGGTATGTCCTACACCGGTTAACGCGAACCAAACTTTTCTAAATTTGACACATTTTGAAAGTAGCCGGCCTTCGGCCGGGACTTGGGTCCGTCCCCCAAGAAAAAAATAGTTTCCCGGGATCAGGGTAAAAATACCTACCACTGGAAAAAAAATTGAGTTTTTACAAAACTAGAGTTAAGCCATTTTAGCTACCTTATTCACTGAATTTTTTTTAAGTTTCGCAATTGAATATTGTTATGGCTTATTACTAAAGTTGCCTATGCAGGTCCACGTCGTCGTATAAACCATAATATAACGGCAACATTCGGTATTTTTAAGATTTTAACAGAATTTTTAACGAATTTTATTTTGTTATTGTCTTCTGGGACCTATAACAGAATTTAAAGACAAATAATATTTTAAGTTGCTACGACCATGTTTAAAGGAATTTTTATTCAAAACAATTTTTTTTGAAAAATGACCAAAAATACACCTTTGGCGACTTGCTTGAGTGTTAATCGTCTTAGCCAAAATAATCCTCGTATTTTTATCTCTAATATTTCTAAAGACATCATGTACCGAAAATTTAAGCACTCAAAGAAATCTTCTTCCGAAAATTAAAAAAAAAAAATTTAGAAGAGTAGGGAACTTGCTGCTCTCTTTAGGTTACTTTCAAAATGCCGATACATTAAAAAAATAATGATAATCAGGGCTGTCATAGAATCCAATTTTGTCACTATTGGTTTTAAAAATGACAAGAAAAAATGCTTTGGTGTCATGAAAATCAATGTTATCGGTTTTATTTTCGAATTAGAATTTTGTCGGTTTTGGTTGTCATAGAAGCCAATGTTATTGGAAATAAACCAAGTTGCTTAGAGCTGTCACTTTTCATTTGCGTTGGATTTTTTAAACAATTTTTAATGGATATAAAGGACTAAAAATGTGGATATTTTAAACAATTTTTAAAGGATATTCAAAGGACTAAAAACGTGGACTATAGACGTGGATTTTTTAAAGAATTTTTAAAGAATATTCAAAGGACTATAAACGTGGATTTTTTAAAGAATTTTTAAAGAATATTCAAAGGACTATAAACGTGGATTTTTTAAAGAATTTTTAAAGGACCATAAACGTGGATTTCTTAAAGAATTTTTAAAGGACCATAAACGTGGATTTCTTAAAGAATTTTTAAAAGACCATAAACGTGGATTTTTTAAAGAATTTTTAAACGACTATAAACGTGGATTTTTTAATGAATTTTTAAAGGACCATAAACGTGGATTTTTTAAAGAATTTTTAAACGACCATAAACGTGGATTTCTTAATGAATTTTTAAACGACCATAAACGTGGATTTCTTAATGAATTTTTAAACGGCCATAAACGTGGATTTCTTAAAGAATTTTTAAAAGACCATAAACGTGGATTTTTTAAAGAATTTTTAAACGACTATAAACGTGGATTTTTTAATGAATTTTTAAAGGACCATAAACGTGGATTTTTTAAAGAATTTTTAAACGACCATAAACGTGGATTTCTTAATGAATTTTTAAAGGACCATAAACGTGGATTTCTTAATGAATTTTTAAAGGACCATAAACGTGGGTTTTTTTAAAGAATTTTTAAACGACTATAAACGTGGATTTCGTAAAGGATTTTTAAAGATATTTAAAGGACCATAAACGTGGATTTCGTAAAGGATTTTTAAAGATATTTAAAGGACCATAAACGTGGATTTTTTAAGGATTTTTTAAAGATATTTAAAGGACCATAAACGTGGATTTTTTAAAGATATTTAAAGGACCATAAACGTGGATTTTTTAAGGATTTTTAAAGATATTTAAAGGACCATAAACGTGGATTTTTTAAAGATATTTAAAGGACCATAAACGTGGATTTTTTAAGGATTTTTTAAAGATATTTAAAGGACCATAAACGTGGATTTTTTAAAGATATTTAAAGGACCATAAACGTGGATTTTTTAAGGATTTTTTAAAGATATTTAAAGGACCATAAACGTGGATTTTTTAAGGATTTTTTAAAGATATTTAAAGGACCATAAACGTGGATTTTTTAAGGATTTTTTAAAGATATTTAAAGGACCATAAACGTGGATTTTTTAAGGATTTTTTAAAGATATTTAAAGGACCATAAACGTGGATTTTTTAAGGATTTTTTAAAGATATTTAAAGGACCATAAACGTGGATTTTTTAAGGATTTTTTAAAGATATTTAAAGGACCATAAACGTGGATTTTTTAAAGATATTTAAAGGACCATAAACGTGGATTTTTTAAGGATTTTTTAAAGATATTTAAAGGACCATAAACGTGGATTTTTTAAGGATTTTTTAAAGATATTTAAAGGACCATAAACGTGGATTTTTTAAGGATTTTTAAAGATATTTAAAGGACCATAAACGTGGATTTTTTAAGGATTTTTTAAAGATATTTAAAGGACCATAAACGTGGATTTTTTAAAGATATTTAAAGGACCATAAACGTGGATTTTTTAAGGATTTTTTAAAGATATTTAAAGGACCATAAACGTGGATTTTTTAAAGATATTTAAAGGACCATAAACGTGGATTTTTTAAGGATTTTTTAAAGATATTTAAAGGACCATAAACGTGGATTTTTAAAGATATTTAAAGGACCATAAACGTGGATTTTTTAAGGATTTTTTAAAGATATTTAAAGGACCATAAACGTGGATTTTTTAAGGATTTTTTAAAGATATTTAAAGGACCATAAACGTGGATTTTTTAAAGATATTTAAAGGACCATAAACGTGGATTTTTTAAGGATTTTTTAAAGATATTTAAAGGACCATAAACGTGGATTTTTTAAGGATTTTTTAAAGATATTTAAAGGACCATAAACGTGGATTTTTTAAAGATATTTAAAGGACCATAAACGTGGATTTTTTAAGGATTTTTTAAAGATATTTAAAGGACCATAAACGTGGATTTTTTAAAGATATTTAAAGGACCATAAACGTGGATTTTTTAAGGATTTTTTAAAGATATTTAAAGGACCATAAACGTGGATTTTTTAAAGATATTTAAAGGACCATAAACGTGGATTTTTTAAGGATTTTTTAAAGATATTTAAAGGACCATAAACGTGGATTTTTTAAAGATATTTAAAGGACCATAAACGTGGATTTTTTAAGGATTTTTTAAAGATATTTAAAGGACCATAAACGTGGATTTTTTAAGGATTTTTTAAAGATATTTAAAGGACCATAAACGTGGATTTTTTAAAGATATTTAAAGGACCATAAACGTGGATTTTTTAAGGATTTTTTAAAGATATTTAAAGGACCATAAACGTGGATTTTTTAAGGATTTTTTAAAGATATTTAAAGGACCATAAACGTGGATTTTTTAAGGATTTTTTAAAGATATTTAAAGGACCATAAACGTGGATTTTTTAAGGATTTTTTAAAGATATTTAAAGGACCATAAACGTGGATTTTTTAAAGATATTTGAAGGACCATAAACGTGGATTTTTTAAGGATTTTTTAAAGATATTTAAAGGACCATAAACGTGGATTTTTTAAGGATTTTTTAAAGATATTTAAAGGACCATAAACGTGGATTTTTTAAAGATATTTAAAGGACCATAAACGTGGATTTTTTAAGGATTTTTTAAAGATATTTAAAGGACCATAAACGTGGATTTTTTAAGGATTTTTTAAAGATATTTAAAGGACCATAAACGTGGATTTTTTAAGGATTTTTTAAAGATATTTAAAGGACCATAAACGTGGATTTTTTAAGGATTTTTTAAAGATATTTAAAGGACCATAAACGTGGATTTTTTAAAGATATTTAAAGGACCATAAACGTGGATTTTTTAAGGATTTTTTAAAGATATTTAAAGGACCATAAACGTGGATTTTTTAAGGATTTTTTAAAGATATTTAAAGGACCATAAACGTGGATTTTTTAAGGATTTTTTAAAGATATTTAAAGGACCATAAACGTGGATTTTTTAAGGATTTTTTAAAGATATTTAAAGGACCATAAATGTGGATTTTTTAAGGATTTTTTAAAGAATTTTTAAAGGACCATAGACCATAAATCTGCAAAGCAGCTTTATGAGTAAGTTCACAATAAAAAAAATTACTTACGCTATCTCCGGGAACTCCAGTGGGTTGCTGAAATCTCTAAGAGCTTTTTTCGTCACCTTTTCTGAGCGTTCTTCGTCCAACAACACAAAAACTACCACTGCTGATGCCATCTTACTTTATTTATAGCGACTTATTCATTTTTTATTTACTTTACTTTTACTGATATTTCAATGACAAATAAACAAATAACACATGTAAGCAACAACAGCTGTTTCGAACATTGGTTTTATTTACATTCGAAATTGACAAAACCAACTTGGTTTCATGACACCAAATGAAACCAACTATGGTTTACAAAACCGACAATAAGCAAAACCGACATGGTTTCTGTAACAGCCCTGAATAATTTGTATTGCCTTTATATGAAAATACTTTAAAATGTTATATTTTTCTGTGTCATCACCTTTTTTATTTCTCCACTAGGCTCTATAATGACAGCCCTGTTCGCGACACTGTTGTAACTAACGATCGTTGGGGTATTGGTACGGCCTGTTTGCATGGTGATTTCTATAATTGTAAGGATCGTTACAATCCTGGAGTATTGCAAAAACATAAATGGGAAAATGCATTCACATTGGACAAGGATAGTTGGGGTCAACGTTACGATGTGACACTAAAGAATATCATGACCAGTGAAGAGGTGATACACGAAGTCATTACCACGGTCAGTTGTAATGGAAATGTCCTCATAAATGTTGGACCAACCAAATATGGTACCATATTGCCAATATTCGAAGAACGTTTAAGGGATTTGGGACAATGGCTGAAGATAAACGGCGAAGCGATTTATGCCACCAAACCGTGGACGCATCAGAATGATACAATTACGCCGGGCGTTTGGTATACAAAGAGTAATCAGGAAATAGATGGACAAGTTGTTATCTATGCCATGATCTTAGAATATCCTTATGACACAAACAGCCTCAGCATTTATCCATGGGGTAAGAAGTTTGAAAATGGTCCAGAAGTAACTTTAGTTGGTCTTGAGCTACTGGATAGCAATATCAATTCAATTGTTATGTTGGGCATGGAGAACACAGATATAAAGGTAATTTGAATTCCGCCTGGTTTTTGATTTTTTAAATTGACATTGTTTTTATTTTTTTTTAATTGCAGTGGCAGTTTAATGGTCCCGCCATCAACATTCAATTTCCACCTAAGCATCACATTGATAAAAGGGGTTTAAAATACGCCTGGGCATTTAAAATAACAATAAGTAACGCCATCTAAACAAATAAAATTATTTATTGGAAACACTATCTTTGGACGAGATGAGTTTTTATATAGACTATCGCTTAAAAATTCCAGATTATTAAATAAATTCCATCTTAGATCCATCAGTATAAGTTGCTATATAGAATAGAGGTTAATGTAATTACATAATTACAGACTCAAGACATATTTTTACAATTTTTACTCGAACGCCCTTACACGAATAACTCTTAAAAGTTGTAGGAAAACCTAAGAGAACAAACACACAAGTGTGGAATTCTCACTAACAGAAAAGTAGTGAAATAACTGATTGACTGAGAATAAACGCCTAGACGAAACGACTGAAGCTAGAATCTTGAAATGTAGCACGAGGTACAGTCTTGGTGTGTAGGCGTGGGTGGGGTTTTGCAAATTCGTGCTAAAAGGGTACAAATGTAGTAAAAGTTTAATACTTTGTATTGGAGAAACGCAAAGAGCTAGAAATTGGAATGAGACTTACTGATGGAGTGCAGGATAGATGTACCAAAGGGAAATTCGAACTTTAAGGTTAGGAGAAGTTCTGAAATTTTAGTAAACCTCTAATATGGTATCATTTGGTATTATGTTAAATGATATAGCTAAAACTTAAAACGTGGTATGAGAATCAATTGGTCTGTTCCAGAACTGCAAGAATTTAAAAAAAAAAAATACTATGATAACCGATCTTCCCTTTACGATATCGGAAAAATTTGCAAAACTAGTACATTCTTGTAGGTTCTTGAACAGAGCAAATGTTGGAAAGTAAAGGTGTGAGTACATAAACAGCTTGAAGTCTTCGCATTGCATATTTTGTGGCATATCGTAAAAGGATGCCAGAGCCGCCCTCGAATTCTGCCGTCGTTTCCCCTCATAATTTGACATTAAGTTTGATACATGAAGGTGGTTTGTACTTAATTTAATTTGTACTTAATGTGCGAACTGCATCAAATGGGTGAACGGACGAACGATTTTGAAATTTTGTATTCATGTCCATATTGGCTGTTAGTTTTTGATGAAGAATTTGTTTTGGAAATGTATACGGAAAGTTCTAAATAGTACTATATTTAGTACAATTTTGTATTGGGAGAGCAGATAGTGCTTCAAATCTGAATTTTGGTATTAGCGCCGCTGTTCATATGTAGCTTGGAAATGTGTACTATAATTGTATGAAAATGATACCACATTTAGTGGTACTGACATGTAGATTACTGATGGTATTTGTGTTTGAGATTTGGCAATGGTTTGGAAACACATCCTACATTTGTACTAAAAGTACTTGGGTGAGGGAGACGAGCTGAAACCGTGAAATTTTATATTGCGATAACTGTTAGTGTCTAAGATTGATATATAAAGGTGGTTTTGGAAATGTGTACTATAATTGTACGAAAAGTACTAAATGGTACCATATTTGGTACTGGGTGAAGGGAAAGAGATAAAATTCTGAAATTTGATATTGAGATTACTGATGGTATTTGTGTTTGAGATTTAATAGTGGGTTTGAAATACGTCCTACATTTGTACGCATAGTACTAAATGGTCCAAAATTTGGTATTGGGTGAAGGGAATCCCGAAATTTGATATTGTGGTCTCTGTTGTTGTCTAAGATTGAGATATGTACATAGGTTGTTTTGTCTATGTTTACTATAATTCTACAAAAAGAACTAAGTAGTACTACATTGGGTGTTAGGTGAAGGAGTAGAGTTGAAATCCTAAAATTTGATATCACTTTTAATGCCTGTGGTTGGGAGAAGGAGCGAGTTTTGGATATGCGTTGTATAACTGTACAAAAAGGATGGTAGTCAATTTAGGATTAGGTCTGAATATGAACACGACTGTTGGTATATTATTTTCAGAGAAGAAGGTGGATCTAGGAATTCCTACTATGAAAAGAACCAAATTGTACTAAATATGACTATAAAAAGTTTGAATCTTGAAAATGTTGTTCCTAAAATTTAGATAGAAAGGTGGCCAATACATATTATGAAAGGATGTGGATTCCGGATTTCAGTTATTTCACTACTATTTCATATACCTAATCCAGTCAGTTATTTCACTACTATTTCATATACCTAATCCAGTCAGTTATTTCACTACTATTTCATATACCTAATTCCGATTTTAGTACCACTTGGAACTTTTCCTTCACGTAAGTATTCATTTCCAAAACCACTTCTTATCTCAAACCTACACACCAATATCGGCCATAATTCAAATGTTAGTACCTTTCGTACACAACCGGTACGTATTTCCAAAACTACCTCTATATCTCTACACTACATACAAATTCTGCACCATTTAGAAATCTAACTTTATCCGTACAATCAGTACTAAATGTTGCACCATTTATTACCTTTTTTTACTCTTGTGGTACTTATTTCCAAAATTAATTCCAAATTTCAGGACGCCAGGTCCAAATTCAATTTGTACCAAATTATTACCATTTAGACACATAAGTATGCATTTCTAAAAGTTCCTAAATAACACAATCCTACACTCCAAATTTCAGTATTACAGCCCTATCGGTTCACACAAATTAAAATTGTACTAAGTTTAGTACATAGAAAATTAGTTCACACAAGTACGAATTTCCAAAACTTCCTACATACCACAATCCTACACTCCAAATTTCCAAAACTACCTCTATACCTCAAAATTTACTCAAAATGCAAATTCTACCGAATTTAGTACCATTTTGTACACATAAGTACCAATTTTCAAAACTACCTACGTACCCCAGCCCTTCAATGCAATAGTAATCTTATTTCCAAATGTCAGGTCCTCTCAAAATTGAAATTATACAATAGTAATTCAGTACTATTTAGTACTTTTCGTGCACATAAGTACAAATTTCGAAAACTTCCTCCATATCCCAATCCTACACTCAACCAGTAATGTTAATTTCAAATTCCAGCTGCCTCCGTTCCTCCAAATTCCAATTGTACCAAATTTAGTACCGTTTAGTACTTTTCGTGTACATGAGTACACACTTCCAAAACTACCTCCTTACTTTGACTCTACATCTCAACCTTGATTCCCATTCCAAATTGCAAGTTTTTAGCTCTAACCGTTCACATGATACGAAATTCACTTATAGTGGAATTTCCAAAAACCCTTCGGTACATCTATCATACACTCCATCAATGACCCTCATTCAATTAAGAGTTCTAGCTCTACTGCTGCCACAAATACAAAGGGTGTCATATTTCCTTTTAATGCTTTTCGTACCGTTCTAGTACGAATTTCCAAAACCCCAGCCTTATCTGACCCCTCCTGACCAAGAGTGACCCTCATCCAAAATTTCAAGATTCTAGCTTCAGCCACTTCGTGTGGACGTCGATGAATCGTTAAGTCAGTCAGTCAGTCAATTACTTAACTCTTTTATTAATATAGATTACATACTTTTGTTTGTTGCTCTCCGTATATGTCAAGTTTTTTATCCACTTATTGCTACATGTTGCTAAACATTTCCGAATCAACATGACGCCGACAATGACCGGCGACAAATGTTGATCAACATTCAATTTCCCCTTCTGAAACAAAAAAATAATTGTTGCCTGCCACATAATGACGTTATCATTCAAGCTAAAGGGAATTTGCTGATTTGTTATCTAAAAATAAATGCATTCAGAGGGCATGACAATCTAGTGAATCATTTGATTTGTTTGTAAACAACAGCAACAAACCTGAATGACTTGCAGAAAAAAACAATGTTTTGTAATTAAATGTAATTTCGATAAGTCACTTATTCCGCACTTTTAACTTTTCCATTGATAATTAAACTATCTTTCCAATATTAAACAATTACAAATGAGATATAGAGGGACGGACGTCCCCGTTATACCCGAACGATGATAATTGTAGTGACCAGGAAATGAAATCATGTTGAGAGATGAGTACACTCCGTTTCTAGAAGCAGTCAATGCATTTAATAATCAACGCCCAGACGAAACGACTGAAGCTAGAATCTTGAAATTTTGGGTAAAGGTCACTCTTGGTCCGAAGGGGTTAGATAAGGTTAGACCCATTGTATTTTAGGAAGCAGTAGAGTGGGAACTAATAAATTTCAAATGAGTGTTACTAATGGAAATTCTGGAACCCTGAAATTGGAAATTAACATTACTTGGGATATGGGGGAAGTTTTCGAAACGTGTACTTATGTGCACGAAATGTACTAAATGGTACTAATTTCGATAAGTTTCGATTTGTGTAAACCGATAGAGCTGGAATTCTGAAATTTAGAAATAAGATTTCTATTGCATTGTAGGACTGAGGAATGAAGGTAGTATTGGAAATTGGTACTAAATGGTACTGAATTTGGTACAATTTAAATTTTGGGAGAACTGATAGAGTTGGAATAATGAAATTTGAAAATAAGATAACTATTGCATTGTAGGACTGATGAATGTATTTATTTTTGGAAATTCGTACTTATGTGTATTAAATGGTACCGAATTTGGTACAATTTTAATTTTGGGTAATTTGGTCGAGTTGGAATCTTTAAATTTGAAAATAAGGTTTCTATTGGACTGTGTAATGTAGATAGTTATGAAAATTTGTACTTAAGTGTACTAAATCGTACTAAATTTGGAAACAATTTGGATTTCGGTGTACCAATAGAGCTGGTATCCTGAAAATTGGAAATAAGATTACTGCCGGAGTGTAGGATTGGGATATGTAGTCAGTTTTGGAAATTTGTACTTATTCGTACTAAAAGGTATTAAATAAGGTACAATTTGTATTTAGGCGAATTAACAGGGGTGGAATCCTGAAAATTGGAAATAAGATTGCTGTCGGAGTGTAGGATTGGGTTATGTAGGAAGTTTTGGAAATTCGTACTTATCTGTACTATATGGTACTTAATTTGAAACAATTTGCATTTAGGCGAACCGATAAGGATGGAATGCTGAACTTTGGAATTGGGATTACTGTGGGAGTGTAGGATTGGAGCATGTAGGAAGCGTCGGAAGTTTATACTTTTCTGTATTATACAGGGTGAGATAAACAACTGCAACAAAGTCAAACGCCAAAATTTTATTTTTTTTTTTTAAATTTTATTGAATGAACGAAAAGAATGTCGGAAATAGCATCAAATTTTAGAATAAGATTAGATTTTTTCGAATTGGTCACTTTTGGCACGTATTATGGCCTTCAAACGCCCAATGAAACCGTCACACGCTGCCCGAATGTTGTTCTGTGGTATTTTGGCCCATTCCCGGCGAAGCGCTTGCTTGAGATGATCGACACTTTGGTATCTTTTAGTCCCAACCTTGCTTTCCAAAATACTCTGTAGCATGCATGGGTTAAATCGATTACAATTTTCCTGTAGATATTTTCAGATGAATCATATGGCCTGGCACGCATAGTTCACCAGCCTTATTGCTCGTCGTTGGGGTGGGATCTTGCCAAAATTCATCAAGAAATTATGCCAACTACCAGTCTATTTAATTATAATGCGTGCATAGGTGATAGAAAGAAGTACAAGAAGGAAAGAGATATATGAAGAAGGATATCTATAGTCCAAAGCAAAATATAGAAAAGAGGAGTCTATTTCCTTCATAATTTGATAATGCCATGCTTAGCTGTAGATGCATTGTTAGCCCTCCCATCCTGTTTGCCATGAAAATCCAAAAACAAAAATAAATTGTTTAACACATATGGCAAACCCATATTTGTTTACCCTATGTTACTTTTCTGACCCCTGTTTCAAACTAAACATAGAACATTCGTTTAGCACATGGTTAACAATACCAAAAATTTATTGAAAATAAAACTCATTATAACTACTCAAAAAGAAACAATTCAGATAAATATTGAAAATCCTAAATTTATAAAGATTTTAAAATTCAATATTTTTGAAACTATCATATTTATCACCGATATCAAATACTTGACCAATTACTAATAATTTCCACAAAAAAATCAGAAAAAAAACTAAAAATAGCTAAATAATTACGTATCAAATTATACTAAATGTATATCTATAAAATTATATTATTGAAAAACATAAGTTAAAATTTTTAAATTTTTCAAAAAAAAGTAGAATTTCAAAATTCAGAAACAAAATTCGGGCTTGAACGTTAGATGTTAAATTGAAAAAAAAAGAATCTTTATTCAGTTCTGTATATGTTTGTGTGTTTCTGTTTCCTTCATGTGAACAGCTGTTAAGTACATTGACCTTTTACAGCCATCATCAACACAAGCACAAATTATTGCAATCGGAGATTTTTTTATATTTTCATTTCAAGTTAAATTATTTAAAGATCATTCCCCAAAAATAAATTCATATGTAAAGCAAATGGGTTTCAATAAATATACAATGTTGGATTTGTTATTGAAAGCAAAACAAAATAAAATTAATTTAAAATAAGAAAGAAAATCATTAGCAAAGAATACATTAAAGCAGTGCTTTTCAAACTATGCTCTCTCAACAACATAGTTAACAGCGCCAATTGTTCGCAACAGCGAGCTGCCTGTTAACCCAATACTTAACATTAACACATCCAACACTTGTACATTTTTTTGCATAGCGAGTAAAATTCAAACAATCATCAACATCCGTATCCTTTAGAAATATTTTAATTGCAAAACAAGTAATTTTAAAGCCATGTAAAAAGTTTTATGATCATTTTATAATATCAGCAAAATATTTGCAAATTTAAAAATATCAATGCAAATATTTTGTGGAACGTGAGAGCAATAACGGTTCACCCGCTTACTCTCTGTACAATAGATCGATTGGTTGGTTGATGGTGGTTTGATGGAAGTTAAAGAGAGTTAACTTACTTTGAATATGTCGGAGCTCCCACGTTGAAAGGCCTTCCAGAATGGGTTGGTTGATATTTACAACAGCAAACTCCCGCAAATTAACCAATTTAACAGTCGTTGGATCTGTTCTCTCTTCTCAAACAAAACACTTATCATATGAACTTTTAACAGAGAATGATCTTCACTTTGATCTGTACTTTTCTTATTTTGTTCTCTGGCCTTCAATTTGGTTAACCACACAAACACTCACTTTCGTTTCAATGCCGAATGTTTCTGATTTTTTTTACATTTTTTCTTTCTTTTTTTTTTAGAAAACTAATGCAACCAATAAAAAATATATGGGTATTAATAATAATTTTGACGGGATAAACTACCAGTATGGCGTAATATTTAAATTTTTGGTTTTTTTTTTCTTCACTTGGTATACCCGCACTCAAATATTAATAATTATAAGATTTCCAAAAAAACTACCGATCGCTTTAAAGCCTACGAAACCACTAAACACTGAAAGTTGTTGAAGAAGTTTGGCAGACATAACAGCTTGTGGACGGCATCGGTGTATCAAGGCAGGGAAATAAGGGGGAATCCTTAAACCAAAGAGGAATGACAAAATTAGAACTATGGCAAAAGAGAGACATCTCCTACAGAGGATCTTACCAAGTGAAAACGACGACATAGAACATATGTGGTATTTCCACAAAGTAGAAAAGAAAAACAGGAGCTCTAAGGGATCCAATAAAAAAGTGTATCTGCGCCACTTGATAAGTTCCAGATTCGCAAGTTGTTTAGAGTTTCTTGCTCCAGCAAGAATTTATTCCAAAAATCGTGGAAACAGGCAGAAAAAATGATTTCGCCCAAAATTTACAACCACGTTCGGAAAATTGTGCTTTTTTTCCGCAAATTAAGAAAAACTTCAAAGTTGTTTTTTTGATAAAAATTGTCGGTTATAATTGGCAAATAATTCAACTTTTATTTTCTAACTTTAAAATAACTTTACAAGTGAACAGCTTCGAGGTTAAGATAAAATGATCCAAAATGTCTCCTCAGTTACCCCCTTTTGTATCCTCGGCTAAAACCAATCAAAAACGGCTGAATAACCAATACTATCTTAAATTTCCGAAAACAATTATGGCGACTTTTCTAGCACAAAGACATGGTAAAAGCACTCAGTTGAGGTGTTGTGCATGTACAAATGTATGAAATAAGAACATACCAAAAAAAAAAAGGTTAAAGAAAGTTTCACCACTATCATCAAAAAAAATTATAGCATTTCCCCTTATGGCATATTATAGCATTCAGAAGTGAAGGTGAACTTCAATCTGCTATAATTTGTTGAAATTAAATTTTATGTTTCAAAATGAATTTAATTACCATTAAGAAAATAAAAAAAATTAAAAAGACAAAAAAAAATAATAATAATGTCGGGGCTGGGATTTGAACCTGGTTCTCCCGGTCCATAGGCAGAAGCTCTTCCACTGAGCTATAACACATCTCGAAGTCGGTTCAGCTAAGTAAGATCAACATGCGATCGCGAACAGCATTATAGATTTAATGGAATGCATTAAGGGAAAAATGGCATTACATCAATGTAATGAACCAATAGAAACGTAACAAAGCAAACAAACAAAACAAAAAAAAAAAACTATAGACTAGAATTTCACAACAACGAGATCAAACGGTTGAAGAGGCGATCATGTGGATCGAAAAGTACGATCTAGTAATTATGTGTAGTGATATGTAACTAAATGTTAATTAACATTGCGTTACACTGCAATGCTTCACCAGAGCTGTCCAATCCCTAGTTGTGAGGGTGCCAAAGAAAACATTAATATTTTTCAACTGAAAATCTATATGCGCCACTACAAATACCCCCCGCTAAAATCAAACTTGTGGGATTAAAATGGACAACAAGGATGATCCCGCATGTAGATTTTCACTACTGTCTCAAATCTTTCGCATGATATGTACCAAGTAATTTACCTTGAAGGTCCTCCAGTTCATAATAGCTATTACCAAGCTTCCGACGAACTCTGCTTTTAATAAATGTTGGCGCTAGTTTCGCATTATACCCTTTCTCAAAATTACTTTGACTGAAGTTTCGCCTATATATCTCTTGGCCAACCTCATAGGAGACTTGTCGTGATCTTAGATTATAATGTTTTTCATTACGTTGTTGTTGTTTTTGCATTACCCTTACCGCTTTTGACCTAACGATGTCGAATGTGTCTGATCTATTGAAATTGATTGATCTATCTTCTAAAAGGTTCAAGTTCCTCAATATTTGGTAAGTGGAACCGTTTGTGACCATATGTTGGCCAAACGCCATAAAGTAAGGAGAAGTTCCTATTGCACTATGGACAGTTGAACGTAAAGCGCAAGCTATGTGACTTAGCTTTTCGTCCCAATCTTTTTGGTCTGGTTTTACATAAGCCTTGATTGCTGAAATGACCGATCTGTTAACTCTTTCAGATGCATTCGCCTGTGGCGAGTGCACTGCAGTATAAATATGTCTAATTTTGTAGGAATTCAAGAGATCGTTAAACTTTTTTGCTTTAAATTGTGTCCCATTATCTGAGATGACACATTCTGGTACCCCGAAAATGTGGAATAACTCTTCTTCCATGTATTTGATTACAACATCAGCCGTGAATTTTTTTACTGGTCGGAGAAATGAAAATTTAGAAAAATGATCTAAAACTATAAAAATCCCTATATTTCCTGACCTGGACCTCGGGTAGGGTCCAATAAAGTCCACATACAGACGCTGGAAAAATCTCTGTGTTATACCTGTATCGCCAATAGGTGGTCTCATGATAACGTTTGGATGTTTGGTACTTTTACATACTTCACACGAGTTAATGTAATTTTTAACATCGCAAACTAGATTTGGCCAGTAATAATATCTACGAAGTCGTTCTAATGTTTTGTTAATACCACTGTGAGAAGACAATGGATCATCGTGATGTTTTTGAAGAAGTTCTGGTACCATTGCTTTAGGGATCCATAACTTCCATGACATATCGTCAGTAACCTGTTCTCCTACAGAATGCTCTGTTCTTCTATAGAGATAACCATCTATAATCTTTAAATCTGGAGTCGAATCTAAATTTCTCTCAACCTTCTTCAAAAGATCCTTGTATTCGTCCGAAGAAAAATGACTGGACGCTAAATCCACGAATACTCCACGTTCATTATCAATGCCAGATAAACAGCAGATCCCCGACAAATCATCAGTGTTGGTACGCGAGAGCGCATCAGGAACTATGTTTTGAGACCCCTTTCTATGCTCTATTTTGAACCTGTATCCCTGAAGTTTTAAAGCCCACCTTGCCAGCCGTGAACTTAAGTCGGTTTGGGACATGAGCCATTTAAGAGAAGCGTGGTCTGTTATCACCGTAAACTCATGTTCCTCGACATAAGCCCTAAATTTTTTAATGCATAGCATTGCTGCCAAGCACTCTTGTTCGGTGACACTATAGTTGCGTTGGGCTTGGTTTAGTTTCTTCGACATAAATGCGATTGGAAACTCATCACCCTCCGCATTCTTTTGCACCAAAACTCCTCCTATTCCTGTTTTGCTTGCATCACAGTGTATGAAGAACGGCTGTGAGAAGTCAGGACTGTGCAAAACAGGGGCTGTGCAAAGAATGGACTTTAATTTCACAAAGGATAACTGGGCTTCATCGGTCCAAATAAACCTTCTATTAGTTTTTAATAAGTCAGTTAAGGGACTCGAAATCGCAGCATAGTTCCTAATGAACTTTCGGTACCAACCTGACATTCCCAGAAATCGACGCACCTGTTTGACAGATCTGGGCTTAGGAAATTCCATGATAGCCGAAATTTTGTCAGGATCCGTTCCAATGGTGCCATTACCGATTACATGACCCAAATACCGAACTTCGCTCATACAAAATTTACTTTTTCCCACGTTAATCGTTAACCCTGCCTGTCGAAGGCACTTAGCCAATTCCCTGAGCACTTCGATATGCCTCTCAAAGTTAGGAGATACCACCAGAAGATCGTCCAGGTAGACCAACACTTCAGTTCTGAGAGACGCTGGTACTACTCTATCCATCAACCTACACATCGTTTGAGGGGCGTTGCATAAGCCGAATGGCATAACCTTAAAATGGTAGAGTGGTCTCCCAGGAACCGTGAAGGCAGTCTTACCTTTCGACGAATCATCAAGAGGTATCTGCCAAAAAGCGTCTTTAAGGTCAATGCTCGATATGTACTCTGCCTTAGGCAGACGGCTCAAAATTCCTTCGATGTGAGGAAGCGGATAAGCGTCCCCTTCTGTTACGGAATTAAGTTTTCTGCTATCTAAGCATAGGCGATTCTTCCCTGGTTTCCTATGTAGAACAATGGGAGAAGACCACGCACTGGATGATTCTTCTATAACCCCCATAGCTAGCATTCTATCAAGCTCTTCATAGATTAATTTCTCAATTGCCGGAGAGACAGGGAAATGCCTTTGTTTGATTGGTGTTGCGTCACCTGTATTTATTGTGTGGCATATTAGGTTGGTTTTTCCCAGGCCCTCTTTCGCAAATGATGGAAATATATCTATGACGCTTTGTAGTTGAAATTTTTGTTCTAATGTCAGATTTTTCTGATCTAAGAGATTATCGATGTTAAAGGACATTCCAAGGCTCGAAACATTATTTATTAAGGACAATGGAAGAAGATTGTATAACCTCCAAAAATCTATACCCAATATTAAATTCTGAGATAAGCTAGGAACAATATAAATCGTCATAGGCAGACTTTTCTCTCTAAAAACTATTTCGGTTGTGAAAACTCCAACTATGTTTTGAGGCTTACCATCAGCCGTATTAACCTTGGTATTTAATTTTTTGTATGGTGTTTGAGAGGACAGAAAGTCGATAGCAGCTTGAGAACCCAAACAGGTCACAGAAGCTCCAGTATCTAACAACCCCATCATACTCTTGCCTAATAGACGAACCTCGGCATATGGTCTAACATCTCCTGGCCGCTCTAATATAGAGATATTAAAATTCTTCCTGAATAATTTAACATTTTTCCAAAAATTTCGCATTCTCGCATTGGACCGAGTAATTTTAGGGTCTTCATTGAAGATACGTTCTCTGATTTTATTATAATTACTTAACCTGACATGAAAAGGAATAATCGGTCTAGGACCTATCTGAGAAGAAGAAGAAGAACTCCGAGATAAAATTGTAACATGATTTGGGTCTTGGTTTGACACACTCAAAGGTTCTTTGTGTATCACTTCCTGAAATGATTGATTTTTAATGGTATCTGGACAAAAAGTGGAATAAGGAATATTTTTCACATCGTCTGCGAGGACTGCTGACATGTTGTCGGTTTGTGTGCACTTTTCAGTGCAGGAATACGCAAGTTTTTTGAATCGTTGCATTTTCTACAGTTGGGCTTATATACTTGTGGCGTACCACAACCATAACAAAATATTGTTCGATCAGCTAAGCACTCCTGGTATCTGTGGCCAGATTTTCTACAGTTCCAACATACCAATGAAACTTCAGATAATTCTTCAAATTCCAGCAACTCTGGATCTGTACCATCATTGTAATCTAATTCAGTAACTCTGCTTGCAAACTTATTTTGTCTATTGCCACCAAAACCTTGTTTTCGACTGATATCTTGCATGAAAAATTCCCGTCTACGACAAATTTCCCGAAGCTGACCAACAGAATTTATGGACATATTCAAAATCTCGTGCTGTATATCTGGTTGCAAATTACGGCGCAAGATTTCTACCAGGGTTTTATCATCTAACGGTTTATCTAACCTATCGACTAAATCAATAACCGAATCATAAAAGGTGTCAAATGGTTCGTTTGGCTTTTGCTTTCTATCTCTAATCAATTCTCTAAAGTCGATATCTGTTCTAGAATCTCGGTATTGCTGGCGTAAAGCTTTACAAAGATCTCTCCAAATGACAACTGGTACCGTGCGATGAAACCTCCAATACCAGTCACTTGCCTTTCCTTCAAACAACGAACTGGCACTACGACATAAAATATCAAAATCGCCGTTGAGCGTCTGCTTTGTAAGGGCTTCAACACGATAAATAAAGTTATCGACGGGTAAACTAGTAGAACTGCCATTAAACTTGATTTTCCAGTTAGTGATAATCTGGCTAACTTTATCAGGTCTTGAGGACAAATCACGACTAGAGGTAGGAAAGCTTAAACGAGACCTATTCAAATTTACCTCGTTATTAGCTTGGCCAAATCCACCATTGCTAACATTGTTAACATTGTTGGAAGGCAATCCCAAAAGTTGCTCCAAGGTTCTCTGTTCAACCTCACAAACATTTTGTATGCCTTGATTATTCCTAATCTCCACAGGAGAGGAAGAATTATAAATTTGAGGGACAGAGTTGATATTTAAACGAGCCAGACTCGCTTCAACACTTTTTTCTACTAAAGAAGAAATCTGACTTGAAATACTTTCAATTATTGTTGCCTGTTGACTACTCATGAGTGAAGCTACCATTTCTCTGACGGCATCTAAATTTAAATTTGCCTGAGAGGTTGATGTTCCCGCTGAAGGATTCGAGGTAGAAGCTATATCCTGTTGAGGAATTTCTTCTGTCCTGCTTGCATCAAAATTCCTGGCTTTAGATGATGATCTTGTTGTAATTGTGGAAGTTGATTTCTGAGAAGCTGAAGAATTGGACGATTTAATATCCTTAATAATTTTAACACCACAAACCGGGCAATCCGAATGAGTTTTTATGTAACTGTTAATGCATATCTTATGAAACGAATGTCTGCATATGGTTTCAGACAAAACTGAGGGACTCTGAATCGCAGAACTGCATATTTTACATATTAGACAATTATCCACTACGACTGGACCACCAGAAGCCATATCATCAGAACTCCTTTCAAGAGGCATTATTAACAAAAAATCTCAAAATCAAAAGGACAACAAGTGAATGGTAACAAATGAAGAAATATCCTAAATTTAATAATTAAATTATTAAGCAAAATGAAAAGTACTAAATAGGAAAATAATTATTTTTTTACAAGTTTAATTTGTTCAGGAGATCAGAAATTACATAGGGCAATGAATAAAAAAATAAATAATCAAAATTTGAGGAAATAGCAGAAAAGAGAAAGAGGCAAGAAAGATATAGAAATAGAAAGGACTATAGACTTTCATTTTCGATGGTTAAAAACATAATCTTTAACGTTTTTAAATTCCAAGTCGCAAAAATTGATAGAAGTAGAAGCTTCTTATAAGGCCTTAGAATTGAAGTCAGAATTAGACCAACCTCCAAAATCTGCATTCATTCAAACCTAATACCAGAAAAACCTTCTACAAAGAATATAAAGAGAACAAGTCAACAGAACTTCTGGTTATAAACTTAAGCACAACTGCATATCAAATTTATAAATTCCAAAGAAAGTTTGTTAACAAGACGTATGAAAAATGAAGAAGGGAAATGAAAGGATTAAAAGAAGAAAGGACCTGAGTGATAAAACTATGATATAAACTATATCAAGTCGTTTTGTGTCTAAAAATCTAAAATATACTCATCACTCGGGCCCCACGTTGGGCGCCAAAATAACTGTAGCATGCATGGGTTAAATCGATTACAATTTTCCTGTAGATATTTTCAGATGAATCATATGGCCTGGCACGCATAGTTCACCAGCCTTATTGCTCGTCGTTGGGGTGGGATCTTGCCAAAATTCATCAAGAAATTATGCCAACTACCAGTCTATTTAATTATAATGCGTGCATAGGTGATAGAAAGAAGTACAAGAAGGAAAGAGATATATGAAGAAGGATATCTATAGTCCAAAGCAAAATATAGAAAAGAGGAGTCTATTTCCTTCATAATTTGATAATGCCATGCTTAGCTGTAGATGCATTGTTAGCCCTCCCATCCTGTTTGCCATGAAAATCCAAAAACAAAAATAAATTGTTTAACACATATGGCAAACCCATATTTGTTTACCCTATGTTACTTTTCTGACCCCTGTTTCAAACTAAACATAGAACATTCGTTTAGCACATGGTTAACAATACCAAAAATTTATTGAAAATAAAACTCATTATAACTACTCAAAAAGAAACAATTCAGATAAATATTGAAAATCCTAAATTTATAAAGATTTTAAAATTCAATATTTTTGAAACTATCATATTTATCACCGATATCAAATACTTGACCAATTACTAATAATTTCCACAAAAAAATCAGAAAAAAAACTAAAAATAGCTAAATAATTACGTATCAAATTATACTAAATGTATATCTATAAAATTATATTATTGAAAAACATAAGTTAAAATTTTTAAATTTTTCAAAAAAAAGTAGAATTTCAAAATTCAGAAACAAAATTCGGGCTTGAACGTTAGATGTTAAATTGAAAAAAAAAGAATCTTTATTCAGTTCTGTATATGTTTGTGTGTTTCTGTTTCCTTCATGTGAACAGCTGTTAAGTACATTGACCTTTTACAGCCATCATCAACACAAGCACAAATTATTGCAATCGGAGATTTTTTTATATTTTCATTTCAAGTTAAATTATTTAAAGATCATTCCCCAAAAATAAATTCATATGTAAAGCAAATGGGTTTCAATAAATATACAATGTTGGATTTGTTATTGAAAGCAAAACAAAATAAAATTAATTTAAAATAAGAAAGAAAATCATTAGCAAAGAATACATTAAAGCAGTGCTTTTCAAACTATGCTCTCTCAACAACATAGTTAACAGCGCCAATTGTTCGCAACAGCGAGCTGCCTGTTAACCCAATACTTAACATTAACACATCCAACACTTGTACATTTTTTTGCATAGCGAGTAAAATTCAAACAATCATCAACATCCGTATCCTTTAGAAATATTTTAATTGCAAAACAAGTAATTTTAAAGCCATGTAAAAAGTTTTATGATCATTTTATAATATCAGCAAAATATTTGCAAATTTAAAAATATCAATGCAAATATTTTGTGGAACGTGAGAGCAATAACGGTTCACCCGCTTACTCTCTGTACAATAGATCGATTGGTTGGTTGATGGTGGTTTGATGGAAGTTAAAGAGAGTTAACTTACTTTGAATATGTCGGAGCTCCCACGTTGAAAGGCCTTCCAGAATGGGTTGGTTGATATTTACAACAGCAAACTCCCGCAAATTAACCAATTTAACAGTCGTTGGATCTGTTCTCTCTTCTCAAACAAAACACTTATCATATGAACTTTTAACAGAGAATGATCTTCACTTTGATCTGTACTTTTCTTATTTTGTTCTCTGGCCTTCAATTTGGTTAACCACACAAACACTCACTTTCGTTTCAATGCCGAATGTTTCTGATTTTTTTTACATTTTTTCTTTCTTTTTTTTTTAGAAAACTAATGCAACCAATAAAAAATATATGGGTATTAATAATAATTTTGACGGGATAAACTACCAGTATGGCGTAATATTTAAATTTTTGGTTTTTTTTTCTTCACTTGGTATACCCGCACTCAAATATTAATAATTATAAGATTTCCAAAAAAACTACCGATCGCTTTAAAGCCTACGAAACCACTAAACACTGAAAGTTGTTGAAGAAGTTTGGCAGACATAACAGCTTGTGGACGGCATCGGTGTATCAAGGCAGGGAAATAAGGGGGAATCCTTAAACCAAAGAGGAATGACAAAATTAGAACTATGGCAAAAGAGAGACATCTCCTACAGAGGATCTTACCAAGTGAAAACGACGACATAGAACATATGTGGTATTTCCACAAAGTAGAAAAGAAAAACAGGAGCTCTAAGGGATCCAATAAAAAAGTGTATCTGCGCCACTTGATAAGTTCCAGATTCGCAAGTTGTTTAGAGTTTCTTGCTCCAGCAAGAATTTATTCCAAAAATCGTGGAAACAGGCAGAAAAAATGATTTCGCCCAAAATTTACAACCACGTTCGGAAAATTGTGCTTTTTTTCCGCAAATTAAGAAAAACTTCAAAGTTGTTTTTTTGATAAAAATTGTCGGTTATAATTGGCAAATAATTCAACTTTTATTTTCTAACTTTAAAATAACTTTACAAGTGAACAGCTTCGAGGTTAAGATAAAATGATCCAAAATGTCTCCTCAGTTACCCCCTTTTGTATCCTCGGCTAAAACCAATCAAAAACGGCTGAATAACCAATACTATCTTAAATTTCCGAAAACAATTATGGCGACTTTTCTAGCACAAAGACATGGTAAAAGCACTCAGTTGAGGTGTTGTGCATGTACAAATGTATGAAATAAGAACATACCAAAAAAAAAAAGGTTAAAGAAAGTTTCACCACTATCATCAAAAAAAATTATAGCATTTCCCCTTATGGCATATTATAGCATTCAGAAGTGAAGGTGAACTTCAATCTGCTATAATTTGTTGAAATTAAATTTTATGTTTCAAAATGAATTTAATTACCATTAAGAAAATAAAAAAAATTAAAAAGACAAAAAAAAAATAATAATAATGTCGGGGCTGGGATTTGAACCTGGTTCTCCCGGTCCATAGGCAGAAGCTCTTCCACTGAGCTATAACACATCTCGAAGTCGGTTCAGCTAAGTAAGATCAACATGCGATCGCGAACAGCATTATAGATTTAATGGAATGCATTAAGGGAAAAATGGCATTACATCAATGTAATGAACCAATAGAAACGTAACAAAGCAAACAAACAAAACAAAAAAAAAAAAACTATAGACTAGAATTTCACAACAACGAGATCAAACGGTTGAAGAGGCGATCATGTGGATCGAAAAGTACGATCTAGTAATTATGTGTAGTGATATGTAACTAAATGTTAATTAACATTGCGTTACACTGCAATGCTTCACCAGAGCTGTCCAATCCCTAGTTGTGAGGGTGCCAAAGAAAACATTAATATTTTTCAACTGAAAATCTATATGCGCCACTACAACTCCAGACAGAATAGTCCAACCGATTGATATCCGAAGATTTTGGTGGCCATTGTGCGCTGGAAATGAAGTGAGGAACCTCATTTTGTAACCATTCTTGGATGGCGCTTGCTGAGTGCGATGGTGCTGGGTTCTGTTAGGATGTCCAAGGTCTGTGGCAAAAATGTTTGCTTGCCCAAGGCTTTAATATACCCTCTAAAATATTTTCGCGATAATATTCGGCATTTATTCTGATTCCTCGGTCGATTAATACGGCCGGCGCTTGAGTTCTGGTGGCCAACCGAAGGTGCACATTTTCAGCTGACCTCTTTGGCAAGTAAATACGATCATTTTGTTTGTTTACAAACTGCTGGACTACGAATGTTTTCTCATCGGAGACGGAAAAAAACGAATTCGGCAGTTCACCACTTTCGGCAAAGCGAAGCAACTCTATAGCTCTTTTGAGTATATTTTCTTTCTGCTGCGGTGTAAGTTCTTGCACTTTTTGGAATTTTAATGGCTTTACGCCGAGCTCATTTTTCAATATTTGCGAATATGATCGATATGTTCATTTTGAGCCATTTTTCGGTCACTGCGATGCGGGTTTCGATCAAGTCGCTTCTTTACTTTTCGAACCATTTCTGCTAATGTTGCTCTTTTCTTCCGTCCATTTCCTTGACGTCGGGCTACGCTACCAGTATCACAGTAACAAGCGATGGTACGAGACACAAAAGATTTATTCACATTTAAATGCTGGAGTGCTCTAACGATAGCCACTTGTGGTTTTCCAGCCAAAAATAAAGAAATCACACTATCACGCTTGAATTCCATCACGAATAAATTTTTTTCTACAAAATATCACCAAAATGTTTTTGTACGCTTGTAAACAATATAATGAGCTGTCACTGGAATAATTTTAACAGACGTCGGACAAGTGGCTTAGAAATGACAGCAGTCTGAAGTTGGCTGCAGTTTTTTCATCTCCCCTATATTTGGTATTGGGCGAAGGAATAAAGCTGAAATCCTGAAATTAGATATTGAGCTTTCTGTTGGTATCTAGGTATAGTTTTGAAAATTAGTACACTAACTGTACGAAAAGAACTAAATTTTACTAAATTAGTATTGAGAGAAGAGATAGAGCTTGAATCCTGAAATTAGATTTGGACGACACTGTTGGTGTCTGTGGTTGAGAGTGGAACTGATTTTGGAAAATTTTGTCCAAAAATCGATGAACAATTTGTGAATTTTGAGTACTAAAATGAACTGTTGGAATCTAAAATTTTAACGTAGACTTTTGCAGACGAGGGCACTTGCTACTCAACAAAAAGACTCATTACAATATAAGTAGTTATTCTTGGCCACAAATATGTCGTTGTCAAAGAAAGGCTACTTTTTTTGGGCAAGAATAACTACTTATTCAAAATGATGATAGATTATTAATCTGATTTGTAATGAGTTGTGCTTAGGAACACTTCTAACCAACAATACCTACCGTAGGGTGCAAAATGTGCCGTCTAGACATACATATGTATGCATGAATGTAAGTATTTAAGTTCATTGTATCATCAAATCAAAGCATGTGCTCGTTTCTTTTAAGGTTAGATTTAAAAATGCCGACAAACAACAAATACAAAACGAAATACGAGGAGGGGAAAAACTATGAACAAACATTCCTTACAAACACAAGAAACAAACGAAGAACATAAACAAACCGCATGCAAGACGGCCGGGTGAACGAACATAAACATACACACAAAAAGCGAAGAGACAGAAAGAGGTTTTATTAAGAAGCCCATTGATGACGACATTCTGGTATAAATTTTGCATCAGCTATTTGGTGTTGACGAAAAAGAAGTAGAGAATTGAAAGAAAAACACTTTAGAGAAGAACACAATATGACATTAATCAAAGTATATGGTGGTGGAAGGCGCCAAACCGAGAAGAGAACATGATTATCCCAGGATATAAATTTTTAAAGAGGTTGCACAAAAAGGAAGAGAGAGTCCTTTTAAGGGTAACATAGAAAGCACGTGCACGTGGTAAAATAACATACAAAATTAATTTACATTTTATACGAAAATAAATGACAAATGTTTATTCCACCTTTTTAGTATTCCATAGATGGGCAAGTAGACACGCTAGCGTTGCTGTCTCTTATTCTCTGTCATAAGTAAAACATCAACAAACAGGCAAGTAATAATACTTTTCTACAATTGTTTATATAAAATAATTTTTGAGCTTATTTTGATTATATTTTTGCTTAAAAAATCATTAAATTAGTTAAAATTCAGCGCAGGACAGTTATTTAAAAATACTCTTAAGAATATCTCTTTCATTATTTTTCCCATCTATGGTATTCCCATTGACTGTTAAGTATTCCTATGGGGGCCTGCGACTCGGCCGGGAGAAATGTGACTGCTGCAAAAAAGAAAACCACCGGCTTAATAAATACACAACAACAACAAAAAAACCAAAAGTCATTAACAACATCATCATTAACATAGTACAGCTAAATAAGCAAAGACCACAACACCACCAAAACACCCCTCTTTTCAAGAGAGCCCATCACATGAGAGAAATTCTCAGCAGAAAAGCTCCCTTAAAAATTGCTGGGCATTTCTCTATAACAGGGGTGCTCAAAACCGTGTTCTAGAACATGAAGAGAAAAAAGAAATAATTTAAGAGAAAATTAAAATTCTGTTTTTCTTTATATTTTACTGTTCTATTTAATTGTTTTTAAACACGAATGTTTGCCAAAATAGTTTATAAAGCAAATGGATAAAAAATATTTGTATAAATAATGACTTAACACTGTTTTGTTCTTGATAGAGTCTATAACACTCTTATTAAATGTAACAGTTGGCATTTTACAGTGTTGCACTATGTGCGGGGAAAAACACGCTATTTGCATTTTGATTTGTTGAAATCGGAAAACGGCGTTTTAGCTGTAAATTTGCTGTTTGGTATGTAAATTTTTCAAGTAATGATAGTCCTAATTGAACCATGAATGAGGTCGTAACATGATAACAACAAAATTGAGAACATATTAAATT
This sequence comes from Musca domestica, assembly GCF_030504385.1. NCBI lineage: Eukaryota > Metazoa > Arthropoda > Insecta > Diptera > Muscidae > Musca > Musca domestica. Next base: position 19,336,824 of record NW_026712435.1, read on the forward strand.
AAAAATATTTATTTTAATATATTTTAACAATTAAAAAGTTCGATTATTTAAATATATTTGGACCTCTTTTATGATTATTCAAATTGTTGACCCTCTATGGAGTATGTTCCGACGGAATGGGCCAATATTACCAATTTCGTATTGGACCTAAATAAATATGATATAATTTGTTGCGACGTGCCAGGTTTGGATTATATAGCGACTACTTCCTTCACTGTATATGAGATATGTGATTGTTAGAAAATGTTAAAATGTGTGTGACGTACCAGATATCGTATTTCAAACTTCATCTAATACAGATAAAAATATTTAAATGGGCAAAATTTCAAGGAAACCGAACATTTATATTCAATTTTATGCGAGATCATAAATTTCATATTTATCTCAGGTTTTTGGTTGAGAGAAATATTTAGAAATAGCAAGTTGTAAAGAATCGCTGACTTGTTTCGCAAGTTATGACAGATAAAAGTATTAAAACAGGCAACCCTTTGTGAGTAAGGTACCAGAAGGGGTTGGTAGATATATATCATCTTCACAACAAATCTTGCGCTAGCAAAAATATTTGGATGTGTGAGAGAGCGTTTTGTTTTTCAAAAATCTTGAACCCTATGTGTGGGAGGTACCAGAAGAAATGGTCCTATCTGTACTATCTTAATAACAGATCTTGTGTTTATGGAAATATTGAGATGTACCAAGTTTGATTCTTATTCTTATTTCTATTCTTATTCTTTCTCATTCTGTGCTGTAAAATATTTTTTTTGAACCTTTTGTGGGGGAGGTACCAGAAGGAGTGGACCGATATTGCCCATCTCCGAACTCGATCTAAGTTTGACAATAATACTACGATGTTCCAAGTTTGGACCAAATCGCGCGCACCAGCCAGACAGACAGACGGATGGATGGACGGACATGACTAGAAACGGAATTGGACTAAAGAGGCCTAGGATCTAATACCGTTATTTCGATGAAGCACGTTTTGGCCGTTTCAAATGATATACAGGATGAGAAAAAAAAAACTGCAACAAAGTCAAATGCCATTATTTTATTTAATTTTATTGATTGAAAGCAAAAAATGTCGGAAATAGCATCAAATTTTAGAATTAGTTTAGATTTGTTCGAATTGGTCACCTTTGGCACAAATTATGGCCTACAAACGGCCAATGCAACCGCCAAACGCTGTCCGAATGTTGCTCTGCGGTATTTTGGCGAAGCGCTTGCTTGAGGTGATCGACACTATGGTATTTTTTAGTGCCAACCTTACTTTCCAAAATACTCCAGACACAATAGTCCAACGGATTGGTAGCCGGAGATTTGGTGGCCAATGTGCGCTGGAAATGAAGCGAGGAACTTCATTTTGTAACCATTCTTGGGTGGCGCGTGCTGAGTGCGATGGTTCTGAGTTCTGTTGGAATGTCCAAGGTTTGCGGCCAAAATGTTTGCATCCCCAAGGCTTTAATACGCCTCCAGAACATTTTCGCCATAATATTCGGCATGTATTCTGATGCCACTGTCGATTAATACGAGCGGATGGCGACCATCGGCTGTTATGGCGGCCCACACCATCACCATGGCCGGCACTTGAGTTCTGGTGGCCAACCGAAGGTGCACATTTTCAGCTGACCTCTTTGGCAAATTAGCACGATCATTTTGTTTGTTTACAAACTGCTGGACCACGAATGTTTTCTCATCGGAGAAAACCAAATTCGGCAGTTCACCACTTTCGGCCAAGCGAAGCAACTCTTTAGCTCTTTTGAGTCTATTTTCTCTCTGTTGCGGTGTAAGTTCTTGCACTTTTTGGAATTTCAATGGCTTTACCCCGAGCTCATTTTTCAATATTTGCCGAATGGAATATTGCGATATGTTCAGCTTACGAGCCATATTTCAGCCACTGCGACGCGGGTCAATCATCGATCAAGTCGCTTCTTTATTTTCGGATCCATTTCTGCTGATGTTGCTGTTTTCTACCGTCCACTTCCTTGACGTCGGGCTACGCTACCAGTATCACGGTAACGAGCGATGGTACGAGACACAAAAGATTTATTAACATTTAAATGCTGGAGTGATCTAACGATAGCCTCTTGTGGTTTTCCAGCCAAATGTAAAGAAATCTCACTATCACGCTTGAATTCCATCACGATTAATTTTTTTTTTCTGGAAAATTCTCACCAAAATGCTTTTTTACGCCTGTAAACAATATAATGAGCTGTCACTGGAATAATTTTTACAGCTGTCGGGCGAGTGGCTTAGAAATGTCAGCAGTCTGAAGTTGGTTGCAGTTTTTTCTTCTCACCCTGTATACATAGACCTTGATTGGTTGGTTGTTCAAGAAAAACTTTGATAAATTGGCCTCTGGCGCGAGAACACCTTCTTTTTCAGCATTTTTATGACTTAATGTTTCATGACAATTTTTAAAATATGTATGCTGTTCCAGATAGCCGATAAAACATTACATTAATATTAATAAATAAAAAATACGTACACATTGATTTGTTGATAGTTAAGAAATCTAAGAAGAATCGACATCAAATTTAAAGTTGGTAAATCAATTACCAACCCAAAACATCCACATTTTAAGTGTTTTATTAACGCATTTTAAATATTGCATTGTTTAAAAATATAAGACAAAACTTGATAAAAAAACGTAATGAAATATCATGACAAAATTATAATTGTCGTTCTCCCTTAAAATTTCTCTTTTTCAATTTTCCTCACCACATTCAGCCTTAGCAGGGCTGTGTTAGCACATGAGTAGGCAAAAGAGAACGTTGAAGAGAAAAATGCATATTTAGAGTGGGTTGGTTGGCTTGCTTGCTCTCTCGCTCTCTATTTTGCCTCTATTTTACACAGTGCCACTACCATGCGGCAATGTTATATTAACACTCGTAACGCATTTTCTTCACAGTTTATGACGGTTCCCCTAACGGGTAGTTCCTTTCTACGCTTTACGGCACGGTGCTCGGAATATTGAGTTAATTTTTCGGTTTAATTTGCACATGTGTTTCTTGTGATCCAATAACCCAACCTTCGTTCTCCTTTTGATTGCCGAAAGTGAAGAAACAAAATCGAATTTATTTTGGTTAGAAAATTTTATTCGCCAGTCAACGAAGAAGTAAAGAAACCGTCTAAATTTTTTTCTCAAACAAACAAATTAAATATAAATAGCACAGAGAAGAGAGCGATTCTATTCGTGTTGTGTAAAATAAAAGGCGAGTGTCGTAAGAATCAAATTTAGGAAAGAACAAAAACGTTGCAACCCCATTTAGTGTTCCTCTAAAAATACTATCGGCCATTTTTGGAAAACAGAGACATTTGCTTTGGGACATAACAGACTGGCCACGTGCAAATTGTCATTGCATAAATATCTACAATATTTGTTGATCAAATAGGCAAAGTAAGTTTTATTTTTATGTCTAAGAGAAAAAAAAACCTATAAGCAGCGGTGCTCAAAACGGTGTTTTAGAACATGAAGAGAAAAAAGATATAATTTAAGAGAAAATTAAAATTCAGTTTTTATACCCTCCACCATACTATGGAGGGTATATTAATTTTGTCATTCCGTTTGTAACTCCTCGAAATACTCACGTCAGACCCAACAAAGTATATATATTCTTGATCAGCGTAAAATTCTAAGACGATTTAGCCATGTCCGTCTGTCTGTCTGTGTGTCTGTCTGTCTGTCTGTCCGTCTGTCTGTCTGTCTGTCTGTCTGTCTGTCTGTCTGTTGTAATCACGCTATCTTTCGAACAAATTGAGATAGAAGGCTAAAATTTTGCACACATGTATATTTTGCCAGTAGGCAGGTTAAGTTCGTAAATGGGTCATGTAGGTTCAAGTTTTCATATAGCCCCCATATAACGGTACCTCTCGATATTCGGTATTTTGATGATTTTAGCGACATTATTCACCGGAATTGTTTCAAATTTGGCATTTGAAGTTCGTAATGGATACTACAGCCTAAGACAGAAAATTATCTGTGCAGGTCCACGTCTTCGTATAGCCCCCATATAACGGTACCCCCCGATATTCGATATTTTGATGATTTTAGCGACATTGTTTACCGGAATCGTTTCAAATTTGGTATTTGAAGTTCGTAATAGGCACTGCAGCAGTAAACAGAAAATGGACCATGTAGGTCCACGTCTTCGTATAGGCCCCATATACCGTACCCCCCGATATTCGGTATTTTGATGATTTTAGCGACATTATTTACCGGGATTGTTTTAAATTTCGCATTTGAAGTTCGTAATGGATACTTCAGCCCATGCCAGAAAATTGTCTGTGCAGGTCCACGTCTTCGTATAGCCCCCATATAACGGTACCCCCTATATTCGGTATTTTGATGATTTTAGCTACATTATAAACAAATTTTTCTTCAAGTTTCGCATTTAAATGTTGTAATAACTTATGACAAAAGTTGCCTATGCAGGTATACGTCGTCGTATAGACATTCGGTATTTTTAAGATTTTAACAGAATTTTTAAAGGATTTTTTTATTTTATTTATTTATTTTTTTTTTGGAAATTGCCAAATTTATACCAAATGGTGGAGGGTATTAAAAGTTCGGCCCGGCCGAAGTTACAGCTTTTTTTACTTGTTCTTTATATTTTACGGTTCTATTTAATTGTTTTTAAACACAAATGTTTGCCAAAATAATTTATAAAGCAAATTGATAAAAAATATTTGTATAAATAATGACTTAACACTGTTTTGTTCTTGATTTAAATAAGCAAAGAGAAATTTGACTGAAAAGAGATATTTCTTCTTGAGCACCGCTGCTATAAGTAAAATAACAACAATAACAACAAATGTGGTCAAGTTCGCTGCTTTGAAATGTGTAGCCAAACATCAATTGTCTATGCTACACACACAGACTCATATGTAAAAGTATGAAGCTTGTGTGCGTGGCAAACCCTTGATGAAGGTGCGTCGATGTCATGCACATTGGGGCAGATGCCATAAAAAGTGAATAATTAAGACCGAAATTTATATTTCGGAACATAATTTAAGTTGAAGCCTTAATGGCATATTGTAGCTATTTGTGTGCAAAAATAAGTTGCGGCACCTTTTGTTAACGTAAAGTGAGCGTTGTATAAATGCATGTTTAATTATAGAAGAGTTATGCTTAAGCCATTTAACCTATGTTAGTAACAAGATTTGAATTAATAAAACGGTCACAGACTAATGGTGATTTGAAATGTATGTGCTGGAAAAAATATTAATCTTTACGAATTCTACAAATCTATATTTATGTTCAGTTACAGAAAAATAGTGGGGTACATATAGTATGGAGGGTATATTAAGTTTGTCATTCCGTTTGTAACACCTCGAAATACACATTTTAGACAGCATAAAATTCTATGTCGATTTAGCGATGTCCGTCTGTGGAAATCACTCTATCTTCCGAACTAAATGAAGTAGGTTGATAAAATTTTACTCTAATGTAGGAATTTTGTCTGTAGGAATTTTGGTATTGAAAATGGATGATGTAGGTCCACGTTTTGGTATAGCCTCCATATAATGATACCTCCCTTTTTTCGGTATTCTGGTGATTTAAGCGGCATTATTCATCGGAAATGTTTCAAATTTGGTATTTGAAGTTCGTAATGGGTACTACAGCCTATGACAGAAAATTGTCTGTGCAGGTTCACGTTTTCGTATAGCCCCCATATAATGGTACCTCCCAATATTTGGTATTTTGATGATTTTAGCGACATATTCACCGGAATTGTTTCAAATTTGGTATTTGAAGTTTGTAGTGAATACTACAGCCTAAGATAGAAAATTGTCTGTGCAGGTCCACGTTTTGGTATAGTCCCCATATAATGGTACCTTTCTATATTCAGTATTTTGATGATTTTAGCTAAATTATTCAAGTTTCGCATTTCAATGGCTTATGACAAAAGTAGCCTATGCTGATCCCCCTTGTTGAATAGAAAACGGCTACATTCGGTATTTTTAAGATTTTAATAGAATTTTTAACGAATTTTATTTTTTGAAAATTGCCAAATTCGTTCCAAATGATGGAGGGTATTCAGCTCGACCCGGCCGAACTTAAAGCTTTTTACTTGTTTCCCACGAGATCCAATAACATTGAATATAAGCAAACGTGTGAAAATTTTACTAGGGCGGTTTCCGAATAATAGCAACGTCGAATGGAATTCGTCAACAACGTATGAGAATAAAAATGGGACATTAGATAGTCAAAATATTGACACCAGCTTAAAATTTCGCTAATTAATGAAAGTTAGCGATGAAATTGAAGTTGTCGCTACGGCCTACCGATAGCAATGATGTTAACTTTAACTTGTTTTTTATATCAAAATTTTGCGTTAGAAATTTTTTGTTGCTATCTCAAAAATGAGTTAGAGAATCCCACTGCAGGTGGATAACAATATACTTAGCAATGTTAGGTAATTAAAATTGCAAAATCATTATTTAATTAATTGAAAAAGTCAATGGACCTCAATTTTGAGCTCAAAATTTTGGTTTTCGGAAAATTTGATTCGTTATCCTGCTCTGTAATTATGTTTTCATATCCTCCACAATACTATGGAGTTTATTTTAACTGTGTCCTTTCGTTTATAACTCCTGGAAGCAACCCACAAAATATACAAATTCTTGATGAGCGTTGATATTCTATGGCAATTTAGTCATGCCTCCCGTCCGTTTGTTTGTCCGTCTGTGGAAATCATTCTAGCTTCCGAACGGAAAGAATTATGTAGCCCAGTCCTTTGTAATCACGCTAGAGTTAAAACAAATAAAGATAGAAAGCTAAAATTTTGCACCGATGGAATTGGTTTACAATTCACACAAGGAGTTCCTTCTAAGTACTTTACCCCTTGATATAGAACTGTCTATATAGGTCCACGATATCGTATATCCTCCATATAACTGTATTTATCGGCATTTATATGATTGTAGTCACATTTTTCAATGACATTGCCTAAAATACTACACAAGGAGTTCTCTGTGAGTACTTTATCCCCTGAAAGAGAATTTTCTATATAGGTCCACGATATCGTATAGCCCCCATACAATGGAGCTCTCTGCTATTCGTTAGTGTGATAAATTTAGCCACATTTTTCAATGGAACAGTCTTAAAATCCACACAAGGAGTACCGTCTCAGCACTTTGGCCCCTGGAAGAGTATTGTCTATATAGGTCCCCCCATATAACTGTACTTTCCGACATTCGGTATTTTGATGATTTTAGTCACATTTTTCAATGGCATTGTCTAAAATTGTACACAAGGAGTTTTATGTGAGTACTTTAACCCCCTGAAAGAGAATTTTCTATATAGGTCTACGATATCGTATAGCCCCCATAAAATGGTGCCCCCAATATTCGGTATTTTGATGACTTTAGCCACATTTCACAATGGAATAGTCTGAGTAATTTACCCCCCCTGGAAGAGTATTGCCTATATAGGTCTACGTTTTAATATAGCACCCATATAACGCCACACCTAGATATTCGGTATTTCCAGGTTTTTTTTGCGATACTATTTACAGGAATTGCGTCAAGTTTTGTATTTGAAGTCCCTAATGGGTATTACAACTTATGACGGAAATTTGTCTATGCAGGTAACGGTATCTCCTTTTGTTCGGAATTTTGATGACATCTGTTCCGAATCGTTACAACAGTCTATGACAAAAAATTACTTATCCAGCACCACGTTTTCGTATTGCCCCCAAGTTCCTTCCTATGAGTAGATTTGCAAATATTATACGATTTCCCACAGGTTCTTTTTAAAAGTAGATTTGCAAAACACAAGGATAAGGTTAAACCCAAATTAAGTAGATCAAAACCAAAATTTGTGGCTACAAACTTTGGAGAAATTGCCGCATTAGAGACGATAATAAGCCACTGTGTTCCGGAATAAAAAAATCATTCCTAAATTCTGAGTAACCTAGCTTTACTTAGTTCCAACGTGTTTTATCCTTGTGTGGTTTTGCGGTTTTCAAATATTACTTTTTTTTCCCCATTCACTTAAATTTCGTATAGATTTCTAACTACAAAACTTTCAAATGCAAAACTATCAACTATGCCAGCCAAGTGATTTCCAGTGTAAATGAAAAAGATGATGCAATACAAATGTTAGATTTCATATTATCCTGTATGTCCTCATTGAAATTGACTATTTATTCTTCAGGACATAAGTGTGGTTGAATTCGCTCTCGGCCTCTCTGTCTCAACTCAAACTCTCTTTAGCATTGTTACCGGCAAATGTCAGAATATGAAATAAAAGCAAAGGGAAAAATATCTTGTGAACAGCTGACTGACTGACGTTGAGAAAGAAAACAAAAACAACAAGAACAACAGTCATTGCATGGCTTGAATGATAAACATTTTTTCTACCTCAATTATAAAAAATAACTGAAATACAAAACAATTAAATAGTAATTTCAAATAGAAAGTAACTATAAAAAAAAAAAACAATAACTCACTGAAACGAACATGAAACAAATGTATTGATGGAACTGTACTTTTAATGATCCGAAATAAGGTATTAAGGCATATAATTTCAACAACACGTTTCAAACTTTTTTTTTGTATCTGCTCCCAATCTAGCTGGGTCATCTTTATTCAACACCTCTGTTGTTGGTGTTCCACCAAATGTCATTTGGTCGATAAATTTGGGCCACAAAAACACCAAATGTCCAACACACAACAGAGAATGGTAATTTTCATTTTCACAGGCTAAAACAGGTAACATAACCACATGTACAAACAACCAAACTGGAAAAGTAAAACAAACAAAGTCCGCTGGAAAACAGTGGGTGATGGATTTAGATATGAAACAACAATGCGCGTCTTTTTGTCTAAATAAAAATTAGGGGAAATGGAAAACAGTTGTCATTTTCTCATCAATTGGCCTGGCCGTCAATGTAACATCACGCACACACACACAGACATTATTTTACCTATTTTTAGCCATAGGCAATAGCCAAAGACAATGTGCCAGTTTTCTATTGATGGTCATTGCTATCTTAGGAAATGTGAGGCATGAGGATGATGATCACAATTCCACATAGTATTTTGGAATTTTTCTTGTTGTTAACTCAAAAATTATTTTGTTCTGATCGTTAGAAAAGTAAAATATTGAAAATTTCTTGAAAATAATGATATTATTTTAGTTACATTTTTATACCCTCCACCATAGTATGGAGGGTGTATTAAGTTTGTCATTCCGTTAGTAACACCTCGAAATATAGATTTTAGACCCCACAATATATATACATATATTCTTGATCAGCATAAAATTCTATGTCGATTTAATGATGACCGTCCGTCTCTCTGTGAAAATCACTCTAGCTTCCGAACGAATTGAAGTAGGTTGATAAAATTTTACTCAAATGTGTGTTTCGTCTGCAGGACTTTTGGTATTGAAAATGAGCTATATACATCCACGTTTAGTTATAGCCCCCATATAACGGTACCTCCTCATATTCGGTATTTTGCGGATTTCAACGACAGTATTCATCGGAATTATTTCAAATTTCGTATTTGAATCTCCTAATCAGTACTTCTGTCTATTACAGAAAATTGTCTATTCAAGTCCAGGTCTTCGTATAGCCCCCATATAACGGTACCTCCCTAAATTCGGTATTTCTATGATTTCAGCGACATTATTCACGGGAATTGTTTCAAATTTGGTATTCGAAGTTTGTAATGGGTACTACATCCTATGCCCTAAAATGTTGTATGCTGGTCCACGTCTTCGTATAGCTCCCATATAACGGTACCTCCTCATATTGGGTATTTTGCTGATTTCAGCGACATTATTCACCGGAATTGTTTCAAATTTCGTATTTGAAGTTCCTAATGGGTACTACAGTCTATGACAGAAAATTGTCTATGCAAATCCAGGTCTTCGTATAACCCCTATATAACGGTACCTCCCTATATTCGGTATTTTACTGATTTCAGCGACATTACATGGTGAGATAAAAAAAAAAACTTCAAACAAAGTCAAACGCAATAATTTTTATTTTTTTTAAATTGTATTGAGGTAAAGCAATAAATGTCGGAAATAGCATCAAATTTTAGAATAAGTTTAGATTTGTTCGAATTGGTCACCTTTGGAACGAATTATGGCCTTCAAACGGCCAATGAAACCGTCACACGCTACCTGAATGTTGCTCTGCGGTATTTTGACCCATTCCCGGCGAAACGCTTGCTTAAGGTGATCGACACTTTGATATTTTTTAGTGCCAACCTTGCTTTCCAAAATACTCAAGACACAATAGTCCAACGGATTGATATCCGGATGTTTTGGTGGCCATTGTTCGCTGGAAATGAAGCGAGGAACCTCATTTTGTAACCATTCTTGGGTGACGCGTGTCGAGTGCATCAAATTTTAGAATAAGTTTAGATTTGTTCGAATTGGTCACCTTTAGCACGAATTATGGCACTCAAACGGCCAATGAAACCGTCACACGCTGCCCGAACGTTACTCTGCGGTATTTTCCCGGCGAAGCTCTTTCTTGAGGTGATCGACACTTCGGTATTTTTTAGTGCCAACCTTGTTTTCCAAAATACTCCATACACAATATTCCAACGGACTGGTATTCTGAGATTTTGGTGTGCGCTGGAAACGGATGGCGCATGCTGAGTCCTGTTGTCAAAGGTCTGCGGCCAAAATGTTTGCGTTCCCAAGGCTTTATACACTCTCCAGAATATTTTCGCGATAATATTCGGCATTTATTCGGATGCCACGTTCGATTAATATGAACGGAGAGCGACCATCGGCTGTTATGGCGGACTAAACCATCACCATGGTCGGCGCTTGAGTTCTGGTGGCCAACCGAAGGTGCACATTTTCAGCTGACTTCTTTGGCAAGTAAACACGATCATTTTGTTTGTTTACAAGCTGCTGGACAACGAATGTTTTCTCATCGGAGAAAACCAAATTCGGCAGATCACCACTTTCGGCCAAGCGAACCAACACTTTAGCTCTTTTGAGTCTATTTTCTTTCTCTTGCGGTGTATTGTCTTGCACTTTTTGGAATTTCAATGGCTCTATCCCGAGCTCATTTTTCAATACTTTCCGAATGGAATATTGGGATATGTTCAGCTCACGAGCCATTTTCGGCCACTGCGACGCGGGTTTCGGTCAAGTCGCTTCTTTACTTTTCGAACCATTTCTGTTGATGTTGCTGTTTTCTTCCGTCCACTTCCTTGACGTCGGGCTATGCTACCAGTATCACGGTAACGAGCGATGGTACGAGACACAAACGATTTATTCACATTTAAATGCTGGAATGCTCTAACGATAGCCACTTATGATTATTCAGCCAAATATAAAGAAATCACACTATCATGCTTGAATTCCATCACGAATAACTTTTTTTTCTGAAAAATTCTTCCCAAAATGCTTTTGTTCGCTTGTAAACAATATAATGAGCTGTCACTGGAATAATTTTAACAGCTGTCGAACGAGTGGCTTAGAAATGACAGCAGTCTGAAGTTGGTTGCAGTGTTTTCATCTCAGCCTGTATGACTCTTAACACGATGTTGACACTGTCCTTAAGGGGTTAAAAAAGTTAGGGCGATTTCAACAATTTTACGTGTTAATTATTACCGAAAAAACAGAGACCCTAGTAAGACTTTCAGTATCGATAAACCAATCTTCTTGAGGTTTTTCGCATAATATTGTGTATTTCTCTATTGTTAAAGAATCGAATTTTGGTTTAAGCATTTTTTTATAAGGTTTGTTAAAATTTGACTAATGTTGATGGTTTTAAGTTATACATTTAAAGAGATTAATATATTATTTTTCGAATTTCTCAAATCACTTCACTGGTAAATTTTTGGCTCCTTTTCTTATCTGTCAATACAAATCCTACTTGAAAATCTCAAAGTAAATATTTTCACAATAAATAAATCACCAAAAATTAAAAACATCACAACGTCTCGTCTAATTAACGTAATATTTTTTTTGTTATTGTTGTATAATAAATGAAATGCATTTGCAATTCTACGCCCGTAAACTAAACAAAAACAACAGCTGTAATCGTTGTGCATTCAGCCTAAGCTGTTTAGAATTTAAATCAACAAAAATTACAAAAAAAAAAAAAACTGAAATTAAAATTGATTTTTCTTTTGTAATAGTTTTACAATAAAATAAAAATGGTTAGGACCTTTTCTGTCTGCCAGCCTCTCGTTCTAACGCCCATCGAATATTGATATTTTTCCAACACATGTTTTTGCTTTTACTTGCCTATTTCGTCAAGAGACAAGACAATGCCTGCACCTGTTTTCAAAATAGAATAGGAAAAAAATAAGAACTGTACTCTTTTCGCATATTAACGACATAACAAAATGCTGCGGACGTAATCTATTTTTCGCCCACAACCCGCCCTTGCCTTATTTTCTCCGTTGCTGCTATTTTCGCGATCTCTTGGCATATTTCTCAAAATCATTAGAATTATTCTAATTTTTAAAAATAATGACAAATTTTAAATCTTGAACATCATCATTATCACCATCATTATCATGGGAATCACGATGGAAGGTGTCAATCCATGCTAAGTACTTTTATTTTTATGCCAAACGCACATGACAAACAACCGTACATTTATAGGAGGAGTATTTGGGCCAAGCAAACGATATGATGACACTCAGCTGGGTTGGATGTGTTTGGTTGGTTTGGTGGTTGCCAATGACAATTAACACCTTTTGTTGTTTTTTTTTGTATAAATTTGCGTCACATAGCTGTCATTCCGGGTCATGTTATGTGTTTTTTTTGAGTTTTCAAAAGATTAATCAACAAGTTTTACTGGCAGTGGATGAGGAAAAACGTAGAGATCACAGGTTATTTATGGTCACAGTAAAACACGAATCAGTAAACAAAATTATTTTTCCCATACGCTTTCACTCTTAGAGTCAACTTTTACTCTAGTTCGAGCATTTCGACTTTCAACTCTTTTCTTTTCCAAACAGGAGCAAAACGAGAGGGCTTCCATATAATACAGAAGGAATGGAGAGTAAATTTCGTATAAAACTCCTACACTTATTTTACTCGCGAGTAAAAACCGGTAAATTTAAAATTTACTCTCAGAGTAAATTTTTGCTCTAGTTCGAGCATTTCGACTTCCAACTCTTGGTTTTCAAACACGAGAGCGCTTCCATATAAAACAGAAGAGTGGGGAGTAAACTTCGTATAATTCTCCTACTCTTATGGCTGGCTCTTTGTAGTTAACGGCCAGATAAGACATTATGTTAGAGTCATATGTCAAGTGACTTTATCACATTTTATATTTTACAATTTTTATAGCATAAATTGAGGCGCTGTATAACATAAAAACCACAAAGACACTTGTATGTTATGTATTCTATACATATATCATATTATAAACGTATACACTATACTATATATTATTAATTTATATAATACTATAAAAACTTTCGTTTTACATTACAATTTCTGAGGAGCGTCTAGAAGTATTCCATAAAAATTGTAGATATTTGATGATATTTTACTCTAGCATTATATGTATCGGGCCTTTGTGGTACAAATTAACAAGGTGCTTGGAAATTACAAGCACGACTGAATAATCTTGAAATTTTGCACGAGAGTCAGTCTTGGTGCTTAGGCGTGGGTTTTTGGAAATTCGTACTAAAAGGTTACGAGTTAAGTACTAAAATGTATAAAATATTGAATAACTTTTATTAGACAAACGAAATGAGCTAGAATTCTGAAATTTGCAATGAAAGTCACTGATTGAGTGAATGTACCAAAGGGTTTTTGGAAATTCGAACTTTAGGGTTACGAAAAGTTCTAATATGGTACTAAACTTCTTAAATGGTATCATTTGGTATTATATGAACGGATAAAGCTAAAAACTTGAAGGTTTGGTGTGAGAATCAAGTTTGGCAAGGAAGTTTGATACATGAAGACGGTTTTTAAAATGTGTACTAAGTGTACTATCTATACTAAATGGTACTAAATTTAGTAAAGTTCGTTTTAGGATGAACAGATGAAGTTGGAATTTTGAAATTTTGTATTGGACTCCCTGTTGGTGGTAGGTTTGTGATAAAGAGGTGCTTTAGGAAATGTGTGCTACAAGTGCACGAAAAGTACTAAATAGTACTATATTTGGTACATTTGGCTTGAAATCTGAAATTTGGTATTAGGTTCGCTGTTCATGTGTAGTCTGGACATATGTAGGTGGTTTCGGAAATGTGTACAATAGTCGTGCGAAAATTACTGAATGGTACTATATTTGGGTTTGGGTGAAAGGATGGAGATACAATTATGAAATTTGATATTTAGATTACTGATGATATCTAATTTAAGATTTGGGTGTGGTTTGGAAATGTGTCCTATAATTGTTCGAAAAGTACTTGATGGTACAAAATTTGGTATTGAATGAGATGGAATCCTTAAATTTGACATTGACGTCTCTGTTGGTTTCTGGAATTGACACATGCAGGTGGTTTTTGGAAATGTGTACTATAATTGCAAGAAAAGTACTAAATAGTACTATATTTGGGATTGAGTAAAGGGATGAAGATAAAATTCTGAAATTTGATATTTAGATTACTGTGTTTGAGTATTGGCTGTGGTTTGGAAATGCTTCCTATATTTGTACGAAAAGTACTAAATTTGGTATTGGGAAATAGAGCTGGATTGGAAGGGAGCTGACCTTCAAACGGCCAATGAAAGCGTCACACGCTGCCCGAATGTTGGCCTGCGGTATGTTGGCCCATTCCCGGCGAAGCGCTTGCTTGAGGTGATCGAGACTTTGGTATTTTTTAGTGTCAACCTTGCTTTCCAAAATACTCCGGACACAATAGTCCAACGGATTGGTATCCGCAGATTTTGGTGGCCATTGTGCGCTGGATATGAAGTGAGGAACCTCATTTTGTAACCATTCATGGGTGGCGCGTGCTGAGTGCGATGGTGCTGAGTCCTGTTGGAATGTCAAAGGTCTGCGGCCAAAATGTTTGCGTGCCCAAGGCTTTAATACACCCTCCGGAATATTTTTGCGATAATATTCGGCATTTATTCTGATGCCACGGTCGATTAATACGCGGCAGAGTGCTACCATCGGCTGTTATGGCGGCTCACACCATCACCACACCATTATGGCGGCTCACACGCTTGAGTTCTGGTGGCCAACCGAAGGTGACATTTTCAGCTGACCTCTTTGGCAAGTAAACACGATCATTTTGTTTGTTTATAAATAGCTGGACAACGGATGTTTTCTCATCGGAACAAACCAAATTCGGCAGTTCACCACTTTCGACCAAGCGAAGCAACTCTTTAGCTCTTTTGAGTCTATTATCTTTCCGATGCTGTGTAAGTTCTTGCACTTTTTGGAATTTCAATGGTTTTACCCCGAGCTCATTTTTCAATATTTGCCGAATGTTGCGAATATTGCGATATGTTCAGCTCACGAGCCATTTTTGGCCACTGCGACGCGGATTTCGATCAAGTCGCTTCCTTACTTTTTGAACCATTTCTGCTGCTGTTGCTGTTTTCTTCCGTCTACTTCCTTGACGTCGGGCTACGAATTCTCACCAAAATGCTTTTGTACGCTTGTAAACAATATAATAAGCTGTCACTGGAATAATTTTAACAGCTGTCAGACGAGTGGCTTAGAAATGACAGCAGTCTGAAGTTTGTTACAGTGTTTTCATCTCACCCTGTATATTGTTTCTGCTGGTGATTTTAGAATATCAAATTTCTGTAATGTTCCTAATGAATTTTTGTCATGTCATCGGCCATCTGTTGCCTATAGGTATACTACCCTTTGCCAAGTAAAGGACAACACTAAAAATCAATCGTTGAAGGTTTTTTGCATCCACACCTTTTTTTAGTTATCTCAAAAAATAATCCTCTTTTGCTCGAAGGCCACAAAATAATATCACATTCGCTACTTAGTTATTGAATGAAATAATGACAGTCATTTCAATGAGTACGCCAACAAATATTCAATCTTTACAAATGCAATAAACACTTCAGATTGTTATTTTGCATTTGCGTTGATAATAAAGATCTAAGTGTTTATGGTTTATGAAAATGATATAACAATGAAATATTGAATATGTGTCTGTCAGCATGATGTTAGGATTTATTTTCGAATTCCCTATTAGAAAAATCGTTGAAAACTGACATGATTTGTTTTTTTTTTTTGGATACATTGCAACCTGTCCGTCCATTTTTTTTTTTACATTTTCGATCCTTTTTCTAGGTAATTAATATATGTACACAATTCGCATACGATACCAATAAACACAATGAGAATACCCGGAACATTTGACTTATGGTCATCCATCAATTTTCACATAACCGACACAAATCCCCTTATGAGACCGTCTTTTCAATTATCTATGACCATAAACAATGTCCAAGGTACTAGGACAAAAGCAGACACACAAACACACACATGTCTAATCCCTTGAAGGCCGTACGTACCCACACCTAAGCCACACCACCTATTCTATGAAATAATATGCAAGAAAACCAAACAATTGCGTCAACCTTTTTCGAAAGTGCGCCTGAACTGAATTTGTAAAGAAACCTAAATGCGATAGGAAAGGTAAATTACTTGAAGACGATATAACCATGTCTCTTTTAGGCATCATGCCAGCGAAACTACACATGTCTGTCTCCCTAGATAAGATACCTACTGTCAGACTAACAAAAATTAAAATTTGCCACACTTAGTTGTTTTGTTTTTCATTCTTTTCCGAAGAAATTGTTAATGTAATTGAATTGTTATCGAAAAATGGGAACACAAAAACCCAAACAAATTCTCCTTCGTCATGATGACTTTGTATGTTCGACAACAAACA
This sequence comes from Musca domestica, assembly GCF_030504385.1. Taxonomy (NCBI): domain Eukaryota; kingdom Metazoa; phylum Arthropoda; class Insecta; order Diptera; family Muscidae; genus Musca; species Musca domestica. Next base: position 19,353,630 of record NW_026712435.1, read on the forward strand.
TTTTGTACAAAAACATGCAATTTTAATTGAAAAGTGAAGTGAAACAAAGAAAATCGCTATATGATACGCAGACATTTTCCCAATATTTGAAAATAATTGTTTATTTAAATGACACAGGAAAATAAATTGCGTTTTGCTTTGGTAAGGAGGGAAAATAATTAAGAAATTTGGTAAACAATATTTTAAGAATTGCGTTGTTCAAAATGTTTGTTTATCCAAAATATCCAATATATTTCAAGTTTTCATATGTTTTAATGCCCAATTACACATCATGTTAGAGTCATATGTAAAGGGCCTCTTTTATAATTTATATTTTACATTTTTATGGCATACTTTAAGGAGCTCCCAACAATTTTGCAACTTAAAAGTAAAGATATAGAATACGTTAAGTATATTTATATTACACTATTAAGCGCCCACCACCATTTAGAAGGAATTTGAAAAATTTCCACAATTTTTCCGAAAAATACCGTTTGAATGATGAGCTTTTTGCGAGGGACATACGAAGACGCTGACCTGCCTAAATAATTTTTTGTCATAGGCTTCAGTTTCCCATTAAGATCTTCAAATATGAAATTTAAAACAATTCGGGTGAATGATGTCGTTAAAATCATCAAAATTCCGAATATCGGGAGGTACCGTTATATGGGGGCTATACGAAGTCTTGGACCTGCATAGACAATTCTCTGTCGCAGGCTGTAGTATCCATTACAAAATTCAAATTCCAAATTTGAAATTGTTCCGGTAAATAATGTCGCTAAAATCATCAAAATACCGAATATCGTGAGGTACCGTTATTTGGGGGCTATACGAAGACCTTGACCTGCATAGACAATTTTCTGTCGCAGGCTGTAGTACCCATTACAAACTTCGAATACGAAATTTGAAACAATTCGAACAAATAATGTCGTTAAAGTCGTCAAAATCGGGAGGTCCTTATATGGAGGCTATACGAACACGTGGACTGACATGACCCATTGCCGCTGGGAAAATACAAAATAGAAGGCTAAAATTTGCAAAATTTTAGCCTTTTATCGCATTTTGTTCGAAAGATAGTGTGATTGCAACAGACAGAGACACAAGCACACAGACAGACGGACATCGCTAAATCGTCTTAGAATTTTACGATGATCTAGAATACATACAGGGCGAGATAAAAAAACTGCCACAAAGTAAACCCCATAATTTTTACATTTTTTTAAATTTTATTGAATGAAAGCGAAAAATATCGGAAATAGCATCAAATTTTAGAATAAGTTTAGATTTGTTCGAATTGTCCACCTTTGGCACAAATTATGACCTTCAAACGGCCAATGAAACCGTCACACGCTGCCCGAATGTCTGCGGTATTTTGGCCTATTCCCGGCGAAGCGTTTGCTTGAGATGATCGACACTTTGGTATTTTTTAGTGCCAACCCTGCTTTCCAAATTACTCCAGACACAATAGTCCAACGGATTGGTATCCGGAGATTTTAATGACCATTGTGCTCTTGAAATGAAGCGAGGAACCTCATTTTGTAACCATTCTTGGGTGGTGCGTGCTGAGTGCGTTGGTGCTGAGTCCTGTTGGAATTTCCAAGGTCTGCGGCCAAAATGTTTGCGTGCCCAAGGCTTTAATACACCCTCCAAAATATTTTCGCGATAATATTCGGCATTTATTCTATTCGATTAATACGAGCGGAGAGCGACCATCGGCTGTTTGTGCGGCCCACACCATCACCATGGCCGGCGCTTGAGTTCTGGTGGCCAACCGAAGGTGCACATTTTCAGCTGACCTCTTTGGCAGGTAAACACGATCATTTTATTTGTTTACAAACTGCTGGACAACAATTCGGCAGTTCACCACTTTCGGCCAAGCGAAGCAACTCTTTAGCTCATTTGAGTCTATTTTCTTTCTGTTGCGGTGTAAATTTTTGCACTTTTTGGAATTTCAATGGCTTTACCGTGAGCTCATTTTTCAATATTTGCCGAATGTTGCGATATGTTCAGCTCACGAGCCTTTTTTCGCCTACTGCGACGCGTGGTTCGATCAAGTCGCTTCCTTACTTTTCGAACCATTTCTGCTGATGTTGCTGATTTTTTCCGTCCACTTCCTTGACGTCGGGCTACGCTACCAGTATCACGGTAACGAGCGATGGTATGAGACACAAAAGATTTATTCAAATTTAAATGCTGGAGTGCTCTAACGATAGCCACTTGTGGTTTTCCAGCCAAATATAAAGAAATCAAAATATCACGCTTGAATTCTATCACGAATAATTTTTTTTTTCTGAAATATTCTCACCAAAATGATTTTGTACGCTTGTAAACAATATAATGAGCTGTCACTAGAATAATTTTAACAGCTGTCGGACGAGTGGCTTAGAAATGACAGCAGTCTGAAGTTGGTTACAGTTTTTTCATCTCACCCTGTATTGTCTAATAGAAAAATTGAATGGCAATATGCATATGCATCCCATCTTTATGGTTTTAGGTCTTTTCTATAATTTTGCGCCGAAAACTATGCAATATGGACAAAAAGCCCCACCTAAAATCATATACCAAAACTGCAGTATAGATGACGTTTACCCTAAAGTGTAGGGATTCTACCAAACTCAGAAAGAGTTTTGTGCATTATTAAAGATAAAGATAATCTCGACAAGGGTACAGACATATTGATTTGATTTTGTACCCATTTTTAAGGAATAACTCAAGGCTTTTTTCCACCTTCTTATAATGTAAAGATTTGCCACTGTTTATTTATATAGAAATTCTTTGGCAATACGTCATAACTTCCAGGAAGCCGAAATATGATGTAGGACTCTTCGTCATTTGTCTGCATCCAGTATTCGTCGTCCATTTTCCCCCTTGTGTGCGGAAATACAATTTCACAATAGAAAATATTTGAAATTTTTATTACAATTCCACAGAATAAACTAACGAAATCCCAAATTCCTATGAAATAAAATTTTTTTCCCCCATTCACAAACCAAAAATATTCTTATCATTAACAACAACAGCATTATTTTTGTTTAGATAATATCGCAGCAAAGGGGTATGTGATTGGATCCCCCAAACCATGTGCTCCGGCTGCCACCTTCAGTGAACCATGAGTCAACTTTTTATGTTGTTTATTTAACAAAATACGCAACAACCAAATAACGGAAACCCAATTCCCTATTTTGTATTCGTTGGTAATGATAAAGCTTCCATTTCCTCCTGTTCGCCAGTTAGGTTGTTGGTGTGAAAACTCTTTGATAAGTTTTGCGCATGTTTGTTAATATTTTCACTCAAAGTCAAGGGGTAAGGTTTTGCAACAAAGAAGCCGAATTCATTCATACGCTAATGGATTGCCGCCTCTCTTTATCAATATGCAAAAACAAAGAGTGACGTCAAAACTGCTAAACCCACGACATGGAATGGAAAGAGATACCGTTTTACTGCATTGTTATGTGGGACAATGGGAATGACATCGTGGGGAAAGTAGGCGATAACTCTTTGGTTTTCCGTGCCACCTACTATGCCGCCTCATGTCCAAGAATTTTTGTAATGGTTCGTATATATCGATAAATGATGCATGTAATTATATGATAATGACATGCAAGGCTGGTAAAATTTGATTTTTACTACGTCAAATTGTTATTTGTTCGGCGTTGTAATTTTTATCAGCATACGACATTTATCAGCTTAACATAAAAACATAAAAAAAACAAAGAAGAAGAAGAGTCCGTATAGGGCCTTCTTCCTTAAAAGGGATTTTTTTCTTTCTTCGGAAGTTTTTTTTTTTTAAAGAAGAGCTAAGCGACATATCTTTTCTACCAGAGATCTTTAAAGGACCTAATATTTAGAGATGATCTTCGGGAAGCATTCTATTTTGCGCACCTTGAAAGCACATTTTTTTCTACAGAAGGCCTTGAAAAGTTATTGAAGATATTAATTTGGCCACAAAAATGTCTTTTATGTACTGAAACCTGCTGAATTGAAAGCAAAAGTGGAGACTGAATATAGTTTAGAAATGGGAGGCTAGGAAATGGTTTTCCACATAGACTAAATTGACCCTTCATTATACCCTACACCACAAGGTGGTCAGGCTATTATGTATTTATGCATTTGTTTGTAACAGGCAAAAGGAAACGAGATAGACCCACAGTTCCATAGTTTCTATGATCTGCATAGAATCACAGTCAATCTGAGTCGATTTATGCATGTCTGCCTGTCCATGTATTTTTGTAAACAAAGTACAGGTCGTATTTATTGCCCGATCCAGACTAAATTTTTGCACAATTCATTTGTTTGGCCCAAGGACGAACCCTATTAAAATTGGAGTCAAAATTTAGATATTGCTCCCATATATATCTTCGTCCGATTTGCCTTTTATTGTCCATCAAACCTGTAATATCAGCCCAAATAGAATGGAATTTTGCACATACGACCAAATTAAGCCTGGAAATAAGTATGACGAATTTTGTCAAAATCGGTTCAGATACAGTGTGAGATGAAAAAACTACAACAAACTTCAGACTACTGTAATTTTTAAGCCACTCGTCCTTCAGCTGTTAGAATTATTCCAGTGACACCTCATTATATTGTTTACAAGCGTACAAAAGCATTTTGGTGAGAATTTTCCAGAAAAAAAGTTATTCGTGATGGAATTCAAGCGTGATAGTGTGATTTCTTTATATTTGGCTGGAAAACCACAAGTGGCTATCGTTAGAGCACTCCAGCATTTAAATTTGAATAAATCTTTTGTGTCTCGTACCATCGCTCGTTACCGTGATACTGATACTGGTAGCGTAGCCCGACGTCAAGGGAGTGGACGGAAGAAAACAGCAACATCAGCAGCAAATGGTTCGAAAAGTAAAGAAGCGACTTGATCGAAACCCGCGTCGCAGTGGCCGACAAATGGCTCGTGAGCTGAACATATCGCAATATTCCATTCGGCAAATATTGAAAAATGAGCTCGGAGTAAAGCCATTGAAATTCCAAAAAGTGCAAGAACTTACACCGTAACAGAAAGAAAATAGACTCATCAGAACATATGCCGAATATTTTCCCGAAAATATTATAGAGGGTGTATTAAAGCCTTGGGCACACAAACATTTTGGCCGCAGACTTTGGACATTCCAACAGGACTCAGCACCATCGCACTCAGCACGCACCACCCAAGAATGGTTACAAAATGAGGTTCCTCGCTTCATTTAAAGCGCACAATGGCCACCAAAATCTCCGGATACCAATCCGTTGGACTATTGTGTCTGGAATATTTGGGAAAGCAGAGTTGGCACTAAAAAATACCAAAGTGTCGATCACCTCAAGCAAGCGCTTCGCCAGTAATGGGCCAAAATACCGCAGAGCAACATTCGGACAGCGTGTGACGGTTTTATTGGCCGTTTGAAGGCCATATTTCGTGCCAAAGGTGAGCAATTCGAACAAATCTAAACTTATTCTAAAATTTAATGCCATTTCCGACATTTTTTTGCTTTCGTTCAATAAAATTAAAAAAAAACAATGTAAAAATTATGGTGTTTGATTTTGTTGCAGTTTTTTTATATCACGCTGTATCTTCGTCCGATTTGCCCAATAGCCCAGGTGGGATGGAATTTGGCACTTATCACCAAATTGAGTATAGAAGCAAGCATGTCAAATTTGGTAAAAATCGGTTCTGTGGTGAAATTCTGTAACTCATTTTCTGAGTTATCAAAAAAATCGGTAAAATTTAAATGCTTAAATTTTCGGTAATTAACGAAATTTGTCGATAAGTTAAAGACAAAATTAAAGTGGTCGCTAAGGTCTACCGATAGATATCAATGTTGTCAACTTTTATTTCTTTTTTTAAATAAAAAATTTTGCGTTTGAAAGTTACCGATTCTTGTCGATAACTCCCAAAATGAGTTAGAGAATCTCACTACAGATATAGCTATAGCTCCCGTATATATTGTTCATCCGATTTGTTATATTTTTTATCTCTTTTATGAAGCTCTACTAAATATGCAAAGGGATGTAGGGTATCATAAAGTCGGCCCGCCCGAATTTTAGACTTCCATTGCTGGGTTTCTTTTATTTTGACCGCATACAATAAGGTATTTTCACTATTTCAAATGATAAGTTATCAAACTCCGACTTTTGTGGTTGTGCTATGGGGGCAAAAATCTGCATAATGTCAACGTCAGACCAAACCCCTATCGCAAATTATGCCAGCATAAGCCACACATTGAATACCCAAAGTTAACATGAACTTACCCACATGTTTATCACATGCTTCACATATGTGACGTCACACATCAGGGCCATTTAAGTTTGCAATTTTTTTATAGCTTGCGGTTATTTGTTAGGTGTTTTTAATTGCAACGAAAAACCCCCGTTTCGAAGTAATTTGAGAATTACTGGGAATTTTTCTGATAAAAAAATGTGATTTCAATGTGGCCTGGCGAATATTCTTTGGCGCCCCTTAAGTTTCCTATAGGTCATTTCAAAAAGTCTTTCCCGAAAAGAATTAAAACTAATCACGTTTTAACCTTTTTAGCCGGATAATGTCCAATATTTATGCAACCGTTCTGCTTGCCAAAAGACCAGATGTAACCAAGTGTTAGCCTTAATTAGGTGCAATAAATTTCACCTCACGTTTGTTTTACGATGCAAATGCAGCAGATAAGCCCTAAAAATGAATAGAGAAACAAAAAGTGAATTAACAACAATACCCCCGAAGGCTTGACAATTGAACTTGGCTTCCAAGTTAGATAAATAAACGAAAAGAAAGAAAAAAACACAAAATGCTTACATAAATAAGCAGTCATTTAAAATGTACTTTCTAATTGTTGGGGAGGTATTGATTTTACAAAATTGTGGCCTTTCTAACAATGGGGAAAAAAGAAAAAGAACAAAACATGTAAAAATGCTGCCCACTACTTTAAAATTTTAGGATTCCAGCCCTATGCCTGCATTGGACTCTTATTTCTTTTCTAACAATTATAGTTCATCTTTCCAAAACCATCTCCATATCTTAATCACAGACACCAACAGGACATCTGTTTCAATTTTCAAGGCGGCCCACACCATCACTATGGCTGGGGCTTGAGTTCTAGTGGCCAACCGAAGGTGCACATTTTCAGCTGACCTCTTTGGCAAGTAAACACGATCATTTTGTTTGTTTACAAACTGCTGGACAACGAATTTTTTCTCCTTTTCTTTCGGCCAAGCGAAGCAACTCTTTAGCTCTTTTGAGTCTATGTTCTTTCTGTTGCGGTGTAAGTTCTTGCACTTTTTGGAATTTCAATGGCTTTACTCCGAGCTCATTTTTCAATATTTTCCGAAAAAAAAAATATTGCGTAATGTTCAGCTCACGAGCCATTTTTCGGCCACCGCGACGCACTTGAATTCCATCACGAATAACTTTTTTTCTGGAAAATTCTCACCAGAATGCTTTTGTACATTCAGAATTTCATCCCAATTCCTCCATCCAATGCCAAATTTAGTACCATTTAGTAGTTATCGTACAATTGTAGTACATATTTCCAAAACCTCCTCCATATCCCAATTTCAGATACCAACAGAGACCTCAATATAAAATTTCGAGATTTGTGCTCCATACATTCACTCAATACTAAATTTAGTAACACTTATTACTTTTCGAACAATATTAGTACATCTTTCCAAAAACCACATGCATATCTTACTCACAGACACCAAAAAATTTTAAGATTTCAGCTCTTCACCGAATACCAAATTTAGTATTTTTCCAAATTTAGTATTTAGCCAATCCAGGCTACACATGAACCAAATTTCAGTTTCAAGCACTATCTTTTCACCAAACTGTATCAAATATAGTACTATTTGGTACTTTTGGTGCACTTGTAGTACTAATTTGCAGAACCACCTCATTATTAGATTACCACCAAGAGGGACCCCAATACAAATTTCCAGAATTCCAGCTTTATCCGTTCACCCCAAAACAAACTGTTCGCAATTTAGGACCATTTAGTACGGTTCGCATTTTCCAAAACCAACTTCATATATCAAACTTACTTTCCATATCTTGATGCTCACTCTAAAATAATATCAAATGATACAATTTTAGAAGTTTAGTACTATTTTAGGACTTTTCTTAAAGTTCGAATTTCCAAAAACTCTTTGGTACATCTATCCTGCACCCCATCAGTGACTCTCATTCAAAATTTCAGAATCCTAGCTCATTCCGTTCCGTCCAATGATAAGTAAATTAGATGGAATATAAGCAGTGTGCTACATTGTACTAGTTTTATACCCTACACCACAAGGAGGTCAGGGTATTATGTCTTTGTGCATTTGTAACAGGAAAAAAGAGTCGAGATAGACCCATAGTTCACTTTAATGATCTACATAGAATCACATTCTGAATCGATATATGCATGTCTGTCCATCTATTTTTGTAAACAAAGTACAGGTCGCATTTATTGTCCAATCCAGTTGAAATTTTGCACAAATCATTTGTTTGACCCATGGACGAACCCTATTGAATTTGGTCGAATAATCGGTCAAAATTTAGATATAGCTCCCATATATATCTCCGTCCGATTTTCGTTTTATTGTGCACCAAACGTGTAATATAATCCCAAATGGGATGGAATTCGGCACTTACGACCAAATTGAGTCTAGAAACAAGTATGTCAAATTTGGTGAAAATCGGTTCAGATGTAACTATAACTCTCATATATATTGTTCATCCGATTTTTTTAATTTGTCCTTCACAGCCGTAATATGCACCTTATAGTATCGATATTCGGGGAAATGTATCAAATACAGCTCAGAAATATCTTTGCCAAATTTTATCGAGATCGGTTCTGATTTGTATATAGCTCCCATATATATTTTTATCAGATTTAAAGGTAATATAAGCCCTAGCTGAAAGGCACAAATGCCTTGGAAAATTTAGTACAAATCGATTCAGAGGAGGATATTCCTCCCATATATTAGTTCCTTTGGACTTTAAATTATAAGTATAATCATAGTTGGTATGATTCAATTCTCACAAATTCCCCATAAAAACTTTTATTTGTTATGTGAGGCTCTACTTAATATGTAAGTGGTGTAGGGTATCAAAAAGTCGCCCCGTCCTTCTTTAAAACTTTCTTAACTGGTTTAAGAAGTATTAATTGAACCCGAAATTAAAATAGTACTTTTAGCGTTCAAACAACCTGCTACCGGTACAAGCCACCTGTTTCCAAATATTAATTTGGCAAACAAATTTAATTCTAGAATCTCATCCGAGGAATAAAATATTAGGAACCGGAACAACCCTATTTCAAATTCATTCTCCAAAGAAATGCCGACAGGATGTCGTTTGCCCTCCATCACATCACAAAAATGTGACCTAATGTTCAATGTTTTGGCATTTGAAATAAAATATGTCAATCTCAGTAGTATTGTTTGTATTTTTTCGATCCTAATCTCACTTTAGTACTACGCAATTTCCTGACGTTTTACTTTTTTTGTTTGTTTTTGTTTTACTCGTATGGCTGGATGGTTGGCAGGCGGTAGATAGTTCAATCATCTGCTCGGTTAGAACAACACATGATTGTAATGCTTTTTTGTTGTTGATGTCTTTGTTGTTTGTTCACTAATTGTTACAATACATTTTAGGTGTCAATGCTTGGATGAATTTGAATGACGTCCATTATCTGTTTGAAATGTTTCGAGACAAATGCAAAAAAATATGAAATGAAATTTTTCGCAATTATATTGTGGTCATTATTATTGTTTTAGAAGAGGAAAATTTTACAATTCATATTTTGTGCAAAAAAAAAAAAAAAAAAACATAAATAAAAATAAATAAATGTATTATTCTACGTTTTAAATAAAAATTTTCAAAAATTCTATTTTAGAAAACAACAAAAGTCTCTTGCATGCATACATTCTATGCATGACAAAATCATTTGGCTGACATTTTGACAAAATATCATATATTTATATATCTATGGTTGACAAAAACTTAAAATGAAATAAATAAATATTTAGAATTATAATTAATATAAAAAGTAATTACTTTGAATTAAATTTTGAATATAACTTCAAATAATTTTATTTGTTTTTGCAATAATAAATTTATTTTTTTGTTTATTTACAGGTAAGAGGTACTTCCTTTTTTCTGGTAAAAACATAATATTTTAATGTTTGGGTATGTAATTCAATTTAATTATGTTTTGAGTTCTGAAAAAGTTGTCTATAGTCATGTATTGTCTTATATGTACTGGAGATATCTGGTAGTTTTTTTTCGCGTTGAAGAAAAACTAAAACTGTGTTCTGTCTGTAGAAGATCTTCCAATTCCAGAACCCTTTTATATAACCCATTGAAAGATATTTTTATGTATTCCTACAATGTCTGTCTGGAAAGTATTCTATCTCTCAGAAAACTTCAATATTGGCTTACATACAGGGTGAGATAAAAATACTGCAACAAAGTCAAAAGCCATAATTTGTACATTTTTTTCAATTTTATTGAATGAAATCAAAAAATGGAAATAGCATCAAATTTTAGATTTATTCGAATTGATCACTTTTTGCACGAATTATGGTCTTCAAACGGCCAATGAAACCGTTGCCCGAATGTTGCCCTGCGGTATTTTGGCCCATTCCCGGCGAAGCGCTTGCTTGAGGTGATCGAGACTTTGGTATTTTTAGTGCCAACCTTGCTTTCCAAAATACTCCAGATACAATAGTCCAACGGATTGGTATCCGGAGATTTTTGTGAACATTGTGTGCTGGAAATGATGCGAGGAACCTCATTATGTAACCATTCTTGGGTGGCGCGTGCTGAGGGCGATGATGCTGATTCCTGTTGGAATGTCCAAGGTCTGCGGCCAAAATGTTTGCGTGCCCAAGGCTTTAATACACCTCCAGAATATTTTCGGGATAATATTCGGCATTTATATTAATGTCATGGTCGATTAATACGAGCGGAGAGCGACCATCGGCTGTTATGGCGGCCCACACCATCACCATGGCCGGCTCTTGAGTTCTCGTGGCCAACCGAAGGTGCACATTTTCAGCTGACCTCTTTGGCAAGTAAACACGATCATTTTATTTGTTTACAAACTGCTGCACAACGAATGTTTTCCCATCGGAGAATACCAAATTCAGCCAAGCGAAGCAACTCTTTAGCTCTTTTGAGTCAATTTTCTTTCTGTTGCAGTGTAAGTTCTTACACTTTTTGGGATTTCAAAGACTTTACCCCGAGCTAATTTTTCACTATTTGCCAAATGGAATATTGCGATATGTTCAGCTCACGTGTCATTTTTCGGCCTCTGCGACGCGGATTTCGATCAAGGCGCTTCTTTACTTTTCGAACCATTTCTGCTGATGTTGCGGTTTTCCTCCGTCCACTTCCTTGGCATATGTCGGGCTACGTTACCAGTATCACGGTAACGAGCAATGGTACGAGACACAAAAGATTTATTCACATTTAAATGCTGGAGTGCTCTAACGATAGCCACTTGTTGTTTTCCAGCCAAATATAAAGAAATCATACTATCACGCTTGAATTCCATCAGGTGTTATGACTCTTCGGGGTTACAGGCGGATTTTCAGTGCCCCAGAAGCGTTAATTTTGCTTATGTTCGTACCCGTTAAGATGGAAAAGGGCCTCACCACTAATGATTATTTTTGATGAAAAATCATCTTCTTCTTGGTGGTGATTGAGGATGGCTTGAGCGTATGTTAGGTGCGATTGGCGGTCTGCAACTGACAGCTGATGCACAATTTGGACTTGTACGGAAACATATTCAAATCTTGTACCAAAGTTCGCTGTAAAGACCGTCGACCGCCATTTGCGTTGCACGTCGTCTTGTGGATGTCGACGGCGCTTCCATGACATCCTCGGCTACAGCAGCAATATTCTCTAAAGAACGGATACTCCGGGGTCTGCCACGCCAGGCAGCATCTTTAGTTGTGCCAGTCTCTTCGAGGAGAGCGGCTAAACGTCGCAGTGTTTCACCAGTAGGCGTTGTAAAATATAATGAAAAAATGCAATTTTAATTTTCTCTTAAACACTCTCTTTATATTATTTTGCTCAGCTTAGCTCTCCTCTAAAAATATAGACATTAAAAAATTATTTTGAATTTTAAGTACTCGCTTAACATTTTAAAAAACTTAGGAGAACTCCACTTCCACGTGTTCAATAAGAAACCTTCTGTTTTATAATTACCAACCAATTGTCTCATGGTAAATGATGTTACTGCAAAAAAATGTATCAGTGTCTTTCTTTCACCACCTCAGAAAAAAATAGCACAGTGGAGCAACATGTTTGCCATCATTCTTCCCTGAATAAAAGTGTGTAAAATAAGAATGTCAAAGAAGACAAAAAAGCGTTATATTGTCATAGATCTAAATAGATTGCTACGAAAAAAGAAAATCATTTAAATCAAATGTGTCAAGAAATTCCTTCGCAAGTTATCTGAAATCAGACGGCGTCTAACGAAAAATTCGATTGGCGTCGTCTTATTTTAAACGAAATTCCCACCCTCAAAGTGTGATACTGCAGCCAAAGTCCACTTACGCGTCTATTTCGGTTTGAATGTCACGTGTAGTCGCATTGTCTTCTTCTCATAGCGCTGCGCTAGCCATTGATAAATTTTTGGCAGTTTGGCACTAATGAAGGCAACCTCTGGCATACCTCTAGCGATCAAAGACGATCAATGACAAAGTGGACACATTATGACACTTTTTTTGTATTACAATGCAGTTTTTTATTTTATAACAAAACTGTGATCATTGTATGTACTTTTTACTTTAAAATAAAAAAAAGTTATCTAACAGCTGCTGACTTAATTGTGCTATGAAAAGTATCGATTGGAATTATAATTGTTTTCAAAGCAAAAAGATATTTCGACTTTTTGTTCAAATGTCGGGATTCATAAAATATGACATTTAGGTATTACAACTTTCAGTTGTACCATGTGTTTGTTACGCTAATTTGTGTGGGGTAAAGGGAAATCGCACAAATCTTTCCATAGATAGCAGATACCAATTCCCAGTAAACAATTTTTGCCGAATTCGGTCCGATTTCTGTCAGAATCTCTGAAAAAATGTCCGATTCTGATTCCGAATTCCTTCCGATTTCGGTACGAAAGTTGTATGGACGTGGTCACCGAATTCGGAAAGATTTTCTGAAAAAAATCTGAAAAAATATTAGATTTTCTGGACGAATTCGGTGAAAATTCTTGAAAAAATAGGAGAAAAAATTAGATTTTCGGAAAAGATTCGGAGGACAACTCCGAATTTCTGAAAGAAATCGGGCAGAATTCGTCTGGAAATTCGGCGGAATATTCAGATTTTCTAAAAGAAATCGGTCAGAATTCGAAAGAAAATTCGGAATAAAATTCAGATTTTCTGAAAAAAAAAACGCTCAGAATTCGGAAGAAAGTTCCGATTTTCTGAAAGAAATCGTTCAGAATTCGGAAGAAATATCGAAAAAAAATGAAAAAAAAAACACATATTTATTTAAAAAACAAACAATTTATTTCGGGTTTCGTAAAAATGTAGTTTAAATATTACATCTATAATACATTTACATTATAAATATTATTTTTATTAGGAACATAACATACAGTAGCACGTTTCTGTTTCAACTGCTAAACAAGAACTATAGTTCTTTTCCATCATATTCTTTTGGGAACGAAAGAGAAAGAGGCTGATTCACAACAACAACAAAACGCACATGTTTACAACGGAAAATCTAACAGTTCACAATAACAAATAGCATTTTTGCTTTGCGCTTTGTTGTTGTTGAGATCTTGAAATGAATGATCACAACAACAACTACTATGGGAGAGAATGTGTCAAACCACCACCATCCGTTTACCTGTGGGAGAGAATATGCCAGAGCAATAGACAATCTACTCTCTCCGTTTGTACATTTTTCGAGTTTTTTTCGCTTAAAAACACAGGAAAATGTGCAGAAATTCTAAAAAAAAACGTTTAGAAAATCGGACCAATTTCTATCAGAAATTTCTGAAAAAAACGTCAGAAATTTCGGAAAAAAATCTAAAATCAGAGCAGTCGGAAGAAATTGTTTACTGGGTTGTTGACATATCAATAATTGTGTATTTATTTTTTAATAGGGTGTTTACAATTAGTATGTGAATATTTTGTGTTTGAATGAGAATCTACTAGTTTTGCAATTTTTTTTTTACCGATATCATCATAAAGGGAAATCGGTTATCGCATTGAAAAATTTTACATTCTTGCAGTTCTGGAATAGACCAATAATAGCACGTTTACAAACGAATTGTGATACCCTACACCACTATGCGTATTTAGTAGAGCTCCTGTAACAAAAAAAAAAAGCTACATCCAAGTCTGAATCGATTTTCAACAAACGAGTTTCAGTAAATGGTACAATTCGGTTGAATATGAAAAAATCTGTCCAATTTTGGCAGATATTACATATATGGGGACAATAAACGTAAAATCGGATGAAGAGTATATAACAATTTGGCAGAGGTATTTTCGTGCTGTATCTGCTGTCCGGTATCAAATATCATTGTTGTGGAGTGCATATTATGCATGTGAGGAACTTTAACACCAAATCGAATGAAACATATAAATGGGAGCTATGGCTATATCTCAACCGATTTTCACCAAATTTGATGTACTTGCTTCTAGACTGAATTCGGTTGGATGTGCCTGATATTCAACATTTGGTGCACAATTACCCCAAAATCGGTTGATGATATGTACAGGGTGAGATAAAAAAAAAACTGCAACAAAGTCAAATGCCATAATTTTTACATTTTTTTTTTTTAAATTTTATTGAATGAAAGCAAAATATGTCGGAAATAGCATCAAGTTTTAGAATAAGTTCAGATTTGTTCGAATTGGTCACCATTGGCACGAATTATGGCCTGCAAACGGCCAATGAAACTGTCACACGCTGACCGAATGTTGTTCTGTGGTATTTTGGCCAATTCCCGGCGAAGCGCTTGTTTCAGGTGATCGACACTTTGGTGTTTTTTAGTGCCAGCCCTGCTTTCCAAAATACTCCAGACACATTGGTCCAGCAGATTGGTATCCGGAGATTTTGGTGCCCATTTTGTAATCATTCTTGGGTGATGCGTGCTGAGTCCTGTTGGAATGTCTAGAGTCTGCGGGCAAAATGTTTGCGTGACCAAGGCTTTAATACACCCTCCAGAATATTTTCGCGATAATATTCGGCATTTATTCTGATGCCATGGTCGATTAATACGAGCAGAGAGCGACTATCGGCTGTTATGGCGGCCCACACCATCACCATGGCCAGCGCTTGAGTTCTGGTGCACATTTTCAGCTGGCCTCTTTGGCAAGTAACCACGATCATTTTGTTTGTCTACAAACCCAAATTCACTTTCGGCCAAGCGAAGCAACTCTTTAGCTCTTTTGATTCTATTTTCTTTCTGTTGCGGTGTAAGTTCTTGCACTTTTTGGAATTTCAATGCCTATTTTTCAATATTTGCCGAATTGAATATTGCGATATGTTCAGCTTACGAGCCATTTTTCGGCCACTACGACGCGGGTTTCGATCAAGTCGCTTCTTTACTCTTCGAACCATTTCTGCTGATATTGCTGTTCTTCTTCCGCCCACTTCCTTGACGTCGGGCTATGCTACCAGTATCACAGTAACGAGCGATGGTACGAGACACAAAAGATTTATTCACATTTATGCTGGAGTGCTCTAAACATAACCACTTGTGGTTTTCCAGCCAAATATAAAGAAATTACACTATACCGCTTGAACTCCATCACAAATAACTTTTTTTCTGGAAAATTCTCACCAAAATGCTCTTATACGCTTGTAAAGAATATAATGGACTGTCGCTGGAATAATTTTAACAGATGTCGGACGAGTGGCTTAAATATGACAGAAGTCTGAAGTTGGTTGCAGTTTTTTCATCTTACCCTGTATAGGTTCGCGTTTTTGTATAGCCCCCACATAACCTCACGACATTCGGTATTCTGATGATTTTCCTGCCAAATATAATGATTCCACGGATTTATAGCTCCGATAGTGGAACATAGTATACATACGTCCACGTTTTGGTATAGATCACGTATAACGATACACACGGATATTCGGTATTTTAATATTCCTAGTCACATTTACCACGAAATTGTTCAACTTTATGGATTTTTTGAAAAGTTTAAGAGTATTATCCAAACGGGTATTTGAAGTTTAAGGTGGAATACGTTTGAATTCAGGTACTTCTAAAAATGTTTTCTTTACCCAATGGTGGAGGGTATTAAAAGTTCGGTTCAATTTTCCCCACTTAGCTTTTTTGATTCATAATTTTTGGCTATTTTTTTTTTGCATTTTTTGTTTGTGTATATGTGCATAAACGAACATCAGCTGAGCGGGCATGTATATCCTTCTAAGGTTGTATATAAACGCATAAGGTTTACCCCCTAGATCTAATAAGCCCATTGAATTAACCTTCAATTATTTTTGGCGAACATCTGTTTTCTCGATGAATTTGATAAGAAAAACAAACTGCATATTTCAAATTTCACCTAACAATAACAATTTGTTATTATTATTATTTTTTTGGAAATACTTTTCCAGTTCATTCAATAGCGTTGGCCATTTACGTTTTTATATTTATTTGGAATATAATGACGACATCAATCGTTCTAATTTTATTTGGAAATATATTTTCGGCTATCTTTTTCGATGAAAAAAATGGTGTGCGTAACATGTTCAGTATCTGTTCGGTTTGCATGTTTTGTTTTTGTTGTTTGTTCACGATAACCTCGAAACAATTTCGTACTCATACTCATTAAGGTTGTAGTTGATTTTTCTCTTTCCCACACTCTCTCTCTCTTCATATACCTGTTGATACACCTCCATTTGTTATTGTCTATCTGAATGAATTGGTGTCTTCAGGTAGTTGTCGTTTTATTGTATTTCTTTAAGAAATCATCAAAGTCTATTGCATCAGCATTTAGCGGAATGTACGGTTGTGCCGCTACTGTGGAAAGTGACAAATGTCGTTGGGCACAGTTTTTAAACTGTGATCATTCGAAATGGTAATAGTAAGGTTTTTGTGTTGTTAACATCGTGTACTCGACGAAATACTATAATAATAATTGTTGTAAGTTATATTTTTATATTTTTAAAAATTTGATTTAATGTATTGTTTTTAAAAAATAAGTGCTTCTCCATTGGCGAAACGTCGCCATTGGTGAAATAATAAAAATGAATAATATATAGGAATTTATTTAAGCATATGAAAGGTTTTCTCTGCTATAAAAACCACGAAAAAATAATAAATTTGTAGTGGCGGGAAATAAAAAAATAGAAAAGTGTTTAGCTACAATGTTGTAAGTATGTATTTATGTATGTATAATCGTTTTTGTTTCGATGTTTGGCAAGATATCAATGAAATTTTCGGCAGTTTTTTTTTTAGATTTTTTCACACCCATCCAGACACGAGTTATTTTTTGGTCATTAATTTTTTTTTGTCGACCAGAGTGAAAATCATAAAAATAGAAACACAATGTGGCATGAGGAAATGCATATTATTATTTTATGATTTCATGTGTCTAATTTTGAAATATTAGATGGGCTTCATGGTATTGTTTTGAAAATTTGCAACGCATTAACAAAAATTATGGTCTCTCGACCTTGACCAGGTTAAAAATGTTTTAATTTTTTTGAGATTTTTCAATTATTGTTTATATAAAGAATAAGGATGTTACGTACAAATGGAATCAAAATCTTATTTTTATATGGCACACCTATTGGGGAAGGCTTGGGTGGAGGCATACCCTTTATAAAGATATCCATGTTGTCTCGGCAGAATTATTCTTCAAGATGTTCTGAAACACAGAATATTTCAGATATTATATATTTGGGGTTTATTCTGTTCCAATATAAACACTAATTTAAAGATTCTGTGATGTTTTTATTAAGACTTTTTGAGATTTTATTTTTAAAAAATTATAGTATACTTTTGAGCGCTTCCTACAATTTTTTAAGGTAAAAAAATGCTTTGTAAATTATACACCATACAATATATAACTATATAAATATTAAATTATACTATACTTTTAAGGTTTAACAAATATGGAGAGCGTCTGAAAGTATGCTATGGAAAGGGTAATGATAAGTGTGGAAAATTTTACTCTACATATGACTCTAGCATGATGTGTAATCTGACCTTAAGGAAAATGTTTACAAGTGTGAATTTTTGTTGACTTAGTAAAAGTGAGAATACATAAAACGTTTCTAGGGAGGGTATATTAACTTTGGCATTCCGTTTGTAACTCCTCGAAATGTTTATGATAGACCCTACAAAGTATATATATTCTGTTTCAGCGTAAATTTCTTAGTCGATTTAGCTATGCCCGTCTGTCTGAATGAATTGAGATAGAAGGCTAAAATTTTGCACAAATGTGTATTTTGCCAGTAGGCAAGTTCGTAAATGGGCCATATCAGTCCACGTTTTCTTAAGGCCCCCTATAACGGTGTTTCTCAATGTTCGGTATTATTCACCGGAACGGTCTTAAATTTCTTATTTGAAGATCTTAATGGGTACTACAACCTATGGCAAAAAATTTCGTATGCAGATTCACGTCTTCGTATGGCCTCCATATAATGGTACCTCCCAATATTCGGTATTTTTATGATTTTAGAGACAGTATGGACCGGAATTGCTGCAAATTATATTTAAAATTAGTAATAGCCCCCATTTAACGGGTTTCATTTAAGCGGTATTTTTCGGAATTTTTCAAATTTATTCCTTATTTCCTTCCTACTTGTTTGGCGCCTGGCTTCTTCGTAAAAAAAGGAGCGTAGGGTTAACACGTATAAATTATGGGCCTAAATTGAACGAATTTAAACTGTCACGAAAAGTACTACAATGTACGTAAAACTAAATTTGGAATTAGAGTCACTGATGGAGTAGTGCAGGATAGATGTACCAACGGGTTTTTGGAAATTTGAACATGTTACGAACATGAAGTTACGTAAATTTCTAAAATTGTGCTAAACATCTATAATGGTAACATTCGGTATTATGTGAAAACAAAGGTTACGAAAAGTTCTAAAATGGCACTAAACTTCTAAAATGTACTATTCGGTATTATGTGAAGGGATAGAGCTTTCAAGTTTGACATGAGAATCCAGGTTGGAAAGCAAGTTTGATATATAAAAGTGGGGTTTGGAAATGTGTGCTAACTGTACTTAGCGGTACTAAATTTGGAACAGTTGGGTTTAGGAGAAGGATGAAGCTTGTATTTTGAAATCTTGTATTGGACTCCCTGTTGGTGGTAGATTTGTGATAAAAAGGTGGTTTGGAAAAAAAGTGCACGAAAAGTACTAAATAGTACCATATTTGGTACAATTTTGAAGAGATAGTGCGTGAAATCTGGAATTTGTAGCTATTCATGTGTAGCCTGGACATATAGAGGTGGTTTCGGCAATGCGTACTATAGTGGTTCGAAAGTACTAAATGGTACTAAAGTTGGTATTGAGTATTGGTATAGCCCTCATAATTTTTAAAATTGGTTATTTAGTTTTTAAAATGCCCTCCCTTAACATCTAGAGATTTTTTTTATAAAAATGTTCTACCACATTTTGGTATGGCCAACAGTTAACGGATATACCCAATTGTGGAGGTTATTCAAACTTAACTGATTATACCCTACAACAATATGTGTTAGGTTATTATAAGTTTGATTGGGCCAAAAATTAGGTAACACCTCGAAATATTGGTCCCCGACATAGGAAACTATATATGAAGCTTCCTATCTCGCCGGGCTGAGTCGATCTAGCTATGTTTGTCCGTCAGGGTCAGAATAGAACCCTATGGTTTTTGGAGATGATAGCAAAATATTAAGAGGTTAAAATGGACCAAAAACAGAAAAAACAGAAAATATTATAGACCAATCGACGCAAAATTTTGCATGGAGTTAGAGTTTAGGGCTGCGCAGAAGCCTACCAATTTGACTTACAATTTTGAATTGTAAATATTCTAAAGTTTTTCTACACCCCGCAACACTATTTGTTGAGGGTAATATATACAGGTCGCATTTATCGTCCGATCCTCAAGAAATTTTGCACGGGGGTAGAGTTAGGGTGGATCAAAAAAAAAAAAAAAATAAATAAATAAATAAAAATAACACTTTCCTGATGTTGCAGGGTGGTAGGGGGTAGAGTTAGGGTGGATCAAAAAAAAAAAAAAAAACATTTTCCTGATGTTGCAGTCGCTCTACAGGTCACAATTGAAAACCAATCGCCAAGGATGGAGTCTAGCATTTTGGATGACCATTTACCATATTTAGCTGTAAAATGGACCACAACATTCGTGTGAAATATTTTTGAATGCCTATCAACACCACGGGGATTGTATATATTAGACAAATGCCCCTGGTCAAAAACTAAGGCTAACATCTTTGAAGCGCTCTATTACATTATTTAACAAGTAAAAAAACATTAAGTTCGGCCGGGCCAAACTTTTAATACCCTCCACCCTAGGGTAAAAGAACATTAGAAGAAATGTTTCAAAAAACATTAAAATGCCGAATATCGGGAGGTACCGTTATATAGGGGCTTCACCAACACGTGCACCTATAATTACAATGTTTCGCCACACGAACTAGGACCCATTATGACCCACAAATACCAACTTTTACACAAATCAGTGAAAAAATGTGGCATAAATCATCAAAATACCGAATTTCGGGAGGTACCGTTATATGGGGACTATACCAGAACGTGGACCTATACATGCAATGTTTTGCCACACGCTCAGGGACCCGTTGTGTCCTACAAATACCAATTTTCAGACAAATCCGTGAAAAAATGTGGCATAAATCATCAAAATACCGAATATCGGGAGGTACCGTTATATGGGGGCTATACCAAAAGTGGACCTATACAGGCAATGTTTTGCCACACGCTCAGGGACCCGTCATGACCTACAAATACCAATTTTCAGATAAATCCGTGAAAAAATGTGGCATAAATCATCAAAATACGGAATATCGGGAGGTACCGTTATATGGGGACTATACCAGAACGTGGACTGATATATCTCATTTTCAATACCAACCATCCTAGAGACAATACACACACTTGTGCCAAATTTCAAAGGTCTACGTCAAATAATGTGGGCTCTATCGTGATTTCAACAGACAGACAGACAGACAGACGGACAGACAGACAGACAGACAGACGGACAGACAGACAGACAGACGGACATCGCTAAATCGTCTTAGAATTTTATGCTGATTATGAATATATATACTTTATGGGGTCTACGACGAATATTTAGAGGTGTTGCAAACGGAATGACAAAGTTAATATACCCTCCTACCCATGGTGGAGGGTATAAAAAACGGAATCTTCCAAAATAGATTTGGGCATAACGAGGCTTCCAACATATTGTAGTGTTGTAGGGTATCACATAGTCGGCCCCGCACGTCTATGCCTTTGCTTACTTGCTTTTTATTTGCTGTTATATTCGCAAATCACATTAGAATATTAAATCAATTCTGGCTTCTCTTTTTTCCATTAAAATAACAGAATAAGTGTGCGTGGTAGCATTTTTTTGTATTTGTTTTATTTAAGTCTTAATTAAAATTTTCCAAGCAATTTCTCCGGACAACTAAAATGGAAAGCGAAAAAAGCGCGCAAATTATAATAAGTAATATTATGCAATAATACGATGCCTTCTCACTTTCGAAATAGTGGCCCAATGAATGAACACTATTCGTTTTCGATTTATGCAATACTATTTTCATGTTTCTACAATTGTCAATTAGACTTTGATTTTTATTTTATTACGTCGGAGCGTAAGAGAAAATTTACATTCTCTTTACATAGAACACGTGCGGATATAACATACATAAAGTGTCCAAAGACACATAAACTTGACAGGCCCCAAAGAGCATAAAATGCATTTAGAACCCAATCAATATGATTTAAAATTTTCAATGGACATTTTGTCTTTTTTCCAATACATTGCCATTTATGTACTTTTATGACGCCACCGCCACCGCCAACGCCATACAAAAAATGGCAAGCGATCACGTTTTTCTTTCATTCTTCTCATCTTCGTTGATTGGCCACTATCACCAATTGAAAATGGGCGCTTCCTATTTTAATCTAATTTTAGTTTGGCCCATTTAGCCATTCCCATTGATAGTTGTTGGTGGTAGCAGAGTGAGCGACCATGAGATATATATCTTGTGGCCTTCTGTCCCCATATCACATTGTTGTTTTATTTTTAATGGTGACTAATTGGTGTGATATGTTCTATAAAAAAAAAAACCATTTTTTTTGATAAAATGCCAGTGTCACAAAAATTTGCATTACAAATTTATGTAGTTTTTTGTTTTCGGTTTGTCGTATCTAATTCATGATTAATAGATACGATTTTATGAGCCTTTAAATACATTTTATATTTGCATATTATCTCTAACATTTAGGTTTTTTTTTTCAATTGGACTTTGGCCATTAATCTCACGGGATGGATACTGACGCATTTATAAATATTAAAAGGCACTGTATCAGTTCACAATAAATCGGGAACTTCTAGATACGATCACTTTTCCAGGATCGATAATATTTTTATTTATAGATATAGGTATTCTATACATGAAGTAAATTTTATGGAATTTCTATAGACAGATATTTTAAAGGTATTTTAAAGGTCTTCTATAGGAAAAAATACTCGCTTGAAGGCATTATATTGAAAGTGGAACCTTTTGAAGCTCTCAATTTGAAAGAATGTTCTTGTAATTATCTTCCATAGTGGACATGACTTTAAGGCTTTTTTTCTGAAATAAAGGTCTTTTAAAGGGCTTCTAAAGAAAACGGGTCCTTTAAGGGACGTCTATAATTTCAGACTTTACTGAATATCCTTCTAAAACCTTCTATAGAAAGGAAGACTTCAAAATTACTTTTAAAGAAGAAGAAACCTACAATTGCATTCTATAACAAATAAGAAAATATTAAGTTCGGTCGGGCCGAACTTTTAATACCCTCCACCTTTGGGTAAAGAACACATTTTTATACAAAGCAACGGGAACCTCTATAGACAATTTTATACTTCAAGGATTGTCATCTACCAAATCTTCTTAAATACCAAATTTTAAACTATTTCGTGGGTAAATGTGAGTAGGATTATAAAAATACCGAATATCGGTGGGTATCGTTATATGTGCGCTATAGGAAAAAGAGGACCTAAATATTCAATGTTCTGCCGCCGGAGCTAGAACCCATTACGAACTACAAATCCCAATTTTTAGACAAATCCGTGGAAAAATGTGGCGAAAATCATCAACATAGCGAATATCAGAAGGTACCGTTATATGAGGGCTATTCGAAAACGTGGACCTTCAAATACAATCTTGAGCTACCGGAGCTAGAACCCATTATGACCTACAAACACCAATTTTTAGAGATATCCGTGAGAAAATTTGGGAAAAAAAAACCTAAAAATATCGAATATGGGGAGGTATCGTTATATGGGGGCTATACGAAAACGTGGACCTATACATGCAATGTTTCGCCACCAGAGCTAGAACCCATTATGACCTACAAAAACCAATTTTTAGACAAATCCGTAAGAAAATGTGGCAAACATCGTCAAAAATCCGAATATCGGAAGGTACCGAATTTACAAAAAAAAGCCAGTCTTAACTCGCACATCCACTCCAAATTTCAAAACTTGGCTTCAATCGTTTCGTTTTCAACTGTTATGTATAAAGAATACCTAGAAGATCTGTAGATCTATAAGATCTGTAGAGCTTTCCCTGGATGATCAGCAAATCTTGTTCTATAAATCTTTAATTCTTTTTTATAAAAAAATCATCTAGAAGTCCCGCAGAGTTCCGAGAAGATTGGAAGACCTTCTCATAGATGATCGGTATAGCTTATCACAGAAGATTTGTAGATCCTTCCATAGATGATCGGTATAGCTTCTCATAGAAGATATGTAGATTCCCTCATAGAAAATCCAAAATTTCCTCATGGAAGATCTTTCGATCTTTTCATAGATGATCTGGCGAGATTTCTTGTAAGATCGGTAAATCTTCTACAAGAAGGTCTAAAGTGCGTCTGCTAGAAGATTTGTAGATTTTCTTGAAGATCTTCTCACAAAAGATCTGTAGATATTGTCATAGATCTGTAGATTTCAACACGGTAGAGAGGAGAAATCCTAGAAAATCTTGAAGAAAATTCGTACATCTTCATGTAGAAGATCTGTATATGATCTTATAAAATATCTGCAAATCATCTTATGAAGGATCAGTAGAACTTCTCCTTGAAGATCTGTAGTAGAAAATCTATAGACCGCGACTGCGCCATAGGCTACCTTTAAAATCCCTAAAAATTGGTCTGTTTCAGAACTACAAGAATGTAAAATTTTTTACCATGATAACCTATTTTCTCTTCATGATATCGAATAGAAAAATTGTAAGTTCTAGAACAGAACAAATGTGAAATATTTCTATTGCGTACTATTGAGTAAAGTTAGTCTACCCCAAAAAGATCCCGAAATGACAAATTATAGTTGGTTGGAAAATGGTGCCGAAACCTTCAAAATCCCGGAAATTAGGAGGTAACGTTTAATGTAGGCTATAATAAATTGAATCTACATTGAATATTTTTCTTTGGGAGTAAATTTACCCACAGAAAACCAGAAATATCAAATTGCAGCTGATATGATTGAAAATTTAGAGAGAAACCTCCATAATATCGAAATTTAGAACGGTATGTGCTGTGTGGGGGCTATTACCTAAAACATGGTTCGATATTTTCCATTTTCAATACAAAACATCCTACGAATAATATTTATCTTTAACAGTGCGAGCTCTTTCGTGATTTCAACAGACAAAGGTGAAATTGGAAAATGGTGTCGAAACCTTCGAAATCTCTTCAAAAATTGTACCTAAATTTAATATTTTTTATTAGCCTCCACAATATTGATTTGTAGAACGTACAGTGTCTATACCTAAACATGAACTGATATAATCCATTTTCAATACCAAATATCCTAGGAATAATATCTATCTTTAATAGAGAGTGCTCCTTTCTGATTTGAACTGACGAACATTAATTTATATACTTCATGTGGTCTCCGACGTGTTGAAAATGGAATGAATGGATGGAGGGTAAAACAACTTTCCAGCTAAAAAAATATATTTCAAAACAAATTTCCATTAATTTTAAATTTTTGTTTTTTTTTTGTCGTGTCTAAATATATGTCCCTAACTACTTCAAACTAATTGGAGAGAAAAATCAATAAAACCCAAAAATGTTGTTGCCATGTCACTAATTGATTTTGCCGATAAATACTAATTAAACCTCAAAGATTCAAATAAAATACAAATCTATGCATATGTACACATGTTTGTGTACATCATACCTTCATATTGTTTTAATCAAAAAATCGAAAACAATTCAATTTGTCAATTTTGTGAAAATATTTGTCTAATTCTTTGTTTTTTTTTTGACAAACATCTTAATTGGTAAATAAACAAAAATCACAACAATATTTAATTAAATATCAGACAATGTTATGAGCTTAATTCAAATAAATTTGGTTCATTTATACAAATTTTTGGGGAGAACCCCAAAATAAATAGAAATTTACCGATCAGCGACAACAATTAAGTGTCGCAGTGTTTGGTGCACTCATGGTACAGTAACAGGAGGCAGAATAAAGCCACCTCCTAAATATTTTTTTTGTCTTCTGTTGTCCCTATTCTGTCAGAAAGTAAATTGAAATTATTTGCAATCAGATGAAAAAAAAAAAAACAAATAAAAAAGTATCAGTCGGTTTTGCCGACAGATCTATACCCTCAGCCAATGTTCAATTATTTAAATATAGTAAATGTTGCTCTGTGGTATTTAGGCCCATTCCCGGCGAAGCGCTTGCTTAAGGTGATCGACACTTTGGTATTTTTAGTGCCAACCTTGCTTTCCAAAATACTCCAGACACAATAGTCCAACGGATTGGTATTGGGAGATTTTAATGGCCATTGTGCGCTGGAAATGAAGCCAGGAACCTCATTTTGTAACCATTCTTGGGTGGCGCGTGCTGAGTCCTGTTGCGTGCCCAAGGCTTTAATACACCCTCCAGAATATTTTCGCGATAATATTCGACATTTATTCTGATGCTGCGGTCAATTAATACGAGCGGAGAGCGACCATCGGCTGTTATGGCGGCCCACGCCATCACCATGGCCGGCGCTTGAGTTCTGGTGGTCAACTGAAGCTGCACATTTTCAGCTGACCTCTTTGGCAAGTAAACACGATCATTTTGTTCGTTTGCAAACTGCTGGACAACAAATGTTTTCTCATCGGAGAAAACCAAATTCGGCAGTTCACCACTTTCGGCCATGCGAAGCAACTCTTTAGCTCTTTTGAGTCAATTATTTCTGTTGCGGTGTAAGTTCTTGGACTTTTTGGAATTTTAATGGCTTTACCCCGAGCTCATTTTTTCAATATTTGCCGAATGGAATATTGCGATATGTTCAGCTCACGAGCCATTTTTCGGTCACTGCGACGCGGGTTTCGATCAATTCGCTTCTTTACTTTTCGAACCATTTCTGCTGATGTTCCTGTTTTCGTCTTCCTTGACGTCGGGCTATACTACCAGTATCACGGTAACGAGCGATGCTACGATACACAAAAGATTTATTCGCATTTAAATGCTGGAGTGCTCTAACGATAGTCACTTGTGGCTTTCCAGCCAAATATAAAGAAATCACACCATCACGCTTGAATTCCATCACAAATAAGTTTTTTTTTCTGGAAAATTCTCCCCAAAATGATTTTGTACGCTTGTAAACAATATAATGAGCTGTCACTGGAATAATTTTAACAGCTGTCGGACGAGTGGCTTAGAAATGACAGCAGTCTGAAGTTGGTTGCAGTTTCTTCATCTCACCCTATATACCCCCTCTCTAGCCATATGGCTGAGGGTATAATAAAACACCACGGAAGTATAACAATAATTTTTTATTTTGCACAAAACATATGCTTAATTATTCATAATTGTTTTATTGAAAATTGTTGAATATTGAATTATGGTCAAATATAAGGAAGATACTTTTTGTAAAGACGTTGAAAATCGGCTCGTGTGGTGGCAAATAAAAAATATTCAATAGCTGAATATGGATTTTTATTATGATTGTTAAGCAGTAACAGAAAAATATTTGTTGCACCATTTCGACTTTTCAAAAATATTGGTATTTTTCTTAAATTTTTCTTTTCCATTCATTTGAGCGCTACGTTTTGCTTTGTAAACCCAACCTTTTAATTTCCTCTGCCATTTTGAAAGAAGCACTTCCATAATTATGTCTATGAGTGCCAACATTCATATATGTTATTTCGCAGTTAGCAACCGTTGAAATTTGGGCTAAAATTATAAAAATACCAAATATCGAGGGGTTATGTTATATGAACTAGTTCGCTATTTCGGATAATTGGAAATACAAAAATATATAAAAATTTTCAGGATTTGACAAATGTACCATCATCATACACACTGGTACCCCAATTTTTATTTTTTCCTCCCTATATAATAGAATTTTTCCTCATTCTGCAGAGTATTAAAAATTCAACCGGGGCAAAATTGTTCTCCCAACTTACCTGCGATTTTATTTGTTTACTATTAAAATTGTGAAAGCAAAAATCGAAAAAAAACGTGACTAACATTCGTGCTTATATTTCATCATTCTCCTACTTCCATTTCTAAAAGTTCAATCAACTTTGGTGGATGACAAACCAAAAAAAAAAGTGGTTGTCTGGCATAGATTCATAATTAATTCCGTAAGATTTGGTTTTGTTTTTTTAAGTCTCGACGAATTATATTCATATTCGTTATTCCAAAAGGGGGGATTTTTCGTTTGTCTGCGTTTCGATGATACGATTTCTTTATAAAACCAGTTGCTATTTATGTCTATAATTAATCAATAGGTCATGGAGGCCGGAGATGAAATATCATAAGAAAGTCATTAAAAGTCATTTAAAAATAGTGGTTAGCGGCAGTTTTTTTAACAAATTAAAAACAATAAATATACTTTTCTCAATTGAGTTAGTTGGGTTATTGTAATACATTGGTGTATATTGAATTCATATAAAGTTTTCAATTTACAGAATGTGTCTATTCTGGGATTAATTTACCATTCTGAGAATTATAAACTTCTCTAATCCACATCCAATCACATGACACCAATTAGCATCGAATTTGGTGCTTAATAAGTGACATCACAAAAACCGATAATCACAAAATATATGATAATCTTATTGCAACGCCTAAATGAAATGACACGTTTTTTTATTCAGATATAATTTTATAACTAATTCAACAACATTTTGAAGTAACTTGAAAAAATGCTTGATTTTTAACCGTTTCCACCCGCCTCTGTATCCCGCGAATGAACTTAAATAGAAAACTAAATTTTGTCATGAGCGGGCTGGAAAAATATATTTTTACTAACAAGTGCCAGCTACTTCATCAGAAAATAGTTAACCTTAAAAATTTAGATTCGTTCCAACAGTTCATGTTAGGCCTTTTTTTTGTACTCGAAATGCAAAAAAATGTTAATAAAAACTTCATATACTGTACTTAATTTCAGACTGTCAAGGTTTTATATATTATTGAAGTATTTCCTTTTTCGGAAAGAATAATAGGAAAAATTTTTAACTTTTACACCAAAAAGTCTTCAAAATCTTTCGTTATGTAGTGTACCGTTGCGGATATTAGTAAAACCATTGCTAAATGGACCCATATCTGATTTTTGTACCCAAAATTATTTCAACCGGTCCATATGTAAACACTAGGAACCTTTTGCTACATTAAATACCAAATTTAGTAACATTTAGTACGCATATCCGAAAAAATCTACATCTTTCCATCCCAGACAACAAATGTGATCCAAAATTAGTACCATTTAGTACCTTTCGAACAATTATATTACGCATTTCAAAACCACCTCTATATCTCAATCTTAGATACCAACAGAAACCCCAATTTCAAATTTCGTGACTCCAACTCAACCTCTTCACTTAGTACTTTTGGAAAAAAATATAGTACATAATTCCAAAACACCTACATATTTTAACCACATACACCAACAGTGACATCAATGCCAAATTTGAGGATTTCAGCACTATTCTTTCACCCAATACCAAATTTAGTACTTTTCGTACATTTATAGTACACATTTCCAAAACCACCTCCATATCTCAATCCCAGATTCCAACAGATACATCAGTATCAAATTTCAGAATTTCAGCCCTATCTTTTCACCCAATAAAAAATTAAGTACTATTTAGTACTTTTCGTACAAATATAGGAAGCATTTCCAAACCACTGTCTCAACATCTCTCAACACATTACCATCAGTGATCTAATTATCAAATCTCAGAATTTTATCCCTATCCCTTCACTCAATACCAAATTTAGTACCATTTAGTGCTTTTCGTACAATTATGGTACACATTCCCGGAACCACTTCCATATGTCCAGGCTACATATAAACAGCGACCCACATTCCAAAATTTCATGTACTATCTGTTCACCACCTTCATATATAAATAACTTATTTATCAAACTTGATTCTCATTCCAAATTTCTAGCCGATCACATAATACCAAATTGTACCATTTTGGAAGTTTAGTACCAAATTTTCAGATTCTAGCTTCTGCCGTTTGGCCTAGATCAGTCAATCAGTTGTTTCATTCCCCTTTTATATATATAGATTTCAGAGGTCATGGAATTGCAATTTTCGAAAAAGGAAAATATGGTCATACAATTTTCGAAAAAATGCTATTTTTCAGAGAAAAAGTTGTGTTGGGCTCGATTTTTGCTCATTTGTGCCATTTATATTTTCAGGGTATTATGTCTTTGTGCATTTGTTTGTAACATGCAAAAGGAAATGATATAGACCAATAGTTCCTTTTGATGATGTGCATAGAATCACATTCTAAGTCGATATATGCATGTCAGTCCGTCTGTCCGTCTGTCCATGTTTTTTTTGTAAACAAAGTACAGATCGCATTTATTGCTCGATCCAGATAAAATTTTGCACGAAGGACGAACCCTATTGAAATTTGAGATAATCGGTCAAAATTTAGATATAGCTCCCATATATAACTTCGTCCGATTTGCTTTTTATTGTCCACCAAACGTGTAATATCAGCCCAAATAGTATGGATTTTTGCACACACGACCAGATTGGGCTTGAAAATAAGTATGCCGAATGTAATTGAAATCGGTTCAGATATAACTATAGCTCCCATATATACTGTTCATCTGATTTGTTATTTTTGTCCTCCGCAGCCGTAATATGCACTGTGTAACAACGATATTTGGGGAAATATAACAAATACAACTCAGAAATACCCTTGCTAAATGTTATCGAGATCGGTTCAGATTTGGATATAGCTCCCATATATATCATCGTCAGATTTGCTGTTTATTGTGCACTAAACGTGTAATATTAGTCCAAATGAAATGGAATTTGGCACTTACGATCAAATTGAGTCTAGAAACAAGTATATTGGAATTTGGTGGAAATCGGTTCAGATATAACTATAGCTCCCATATATATTGTTCATCTGATTTGTTGAATTTGCCCTGCACAATCTTAAAATGGACTCGTAGTAGCGATATTCGACGAAATATACCAGAAATACCTTTGCCAAATTTTATCAAGATCGGTTCAGATTTGGAAATATCTCCTATATATATCTTTATCCGATATTCCTCTCATATATTAGTTCCTTTGGACTTTAAATTATAACTATAATCCTAGTTGGTATGATTTAATTCTCACAAATTTTGCATAAAAACTTTTATTTTTTTATGTGAGCTCTACTAAATATGTAAAGTGGTGTAGGGTATCATAAAGTCGGCGCGTCCGACTTTAAGACTTTCTTTACAGGTTCTCAGTAGTTCTAGCCATTTTCGAGATATAACCACTTATAAAAACTAGTAGTTTATGGGTAAATCGCTGCAATTTCTTGTAAAAAATCAAATGTCGAGATGTCTATTTTCGAATATAAGATGTTTATATTATGAGTGCATTCTAACTTAGGTATTCTACTTTTCGCACAGTGGCCCTCAATGAAAAAATATTTTTTTTTTCAAAATGTCGAAAAATTTTTCATCGCAAATTAGTTTCCTCAAAAATTTAAAATTTGTCGATATCCTAAATTGATTTTAAATGTAGGGGTATTTCTTTTCACACAGTTGCCTGTTAAAATAGTTTTCTAAAAAAGGCCAAAAGATTTTAAATATTTTAAATTTATTTTGAATATACATTTTTTGAATGTTTTTATCTGTTGATCAATTTGTTTTGTTACATTTTATTCAATGATGTTGTGCTTATTGATCAGTTTTTCTTTTAATAAAAGAGAATACAACAATTTTTTACTTTTTTTCGCCCGACATTTGGTAGCCGCTTAGGAAACCTGGAAGAGGAAGCGTATTATCGCACTTTTGACACAGAATAAATCGAAAATTGATTTGTGTAAAATATCTCGTATATCTTTCTTTTAAAAAATCAATATTTTCGATTGAAACCATATAATCAAAATTTTCTCAATTTTTTTTGCAGTTTTCCCAATAAACAACGGCCCTTAAACCTTGACAAAAAGTAAAAGTTCTACTCTGGGAACTTATTAAAATAGCGGAAAAAACAATACAACGCCACCACCAATTAAATCACCAATCAATATTCGAAAAGAAACATTTAATAGAATTGTGTGAAAGCATTTATTTCTTTCAACCGGATATTTCCAGTTACAAAACCCACTGAAGAAAAACTACAACAACAACAGCAAAAATGGTGAACATAACTGTAAGTACAGAACAATAACAATTTGTCTATTGTATTGAATTGTTGGAGATTTTTTAATAGAAAAACAAAAAAAGAATACATTTATTAAACATATTTTAATTGAATTAATACGAATTGTTTATTAATGTTTCTTCTTTGTTTGTTTTTTGTTCTCTTCGTTCAATTGTCCAAATTTTAGGATAGCGGTGGCAAACATGCACCCCAAGAAATGGAACAATTCTTGCCCGGCGATGGCTTGGCCGGAAATACAAAGTGAGTATATATACGATACATACAGACATACAATGCGTGAATATATTTTGGTGGCTTTGTTTGACTTTCTTTGTCATGTGAGTTTGGCGGGATCAATGTGCTCGCAGCACGTGATGGAAATTTTGCTGCCGAAATTCGGCAATACAAAGGGAAATTATGTCACATAAAAATGTCATAAAAATTATATGGGGATTCATGAAGTAGAAAAACAATTAAGTATTTATTAGAAGACCATGAACTGTAATCACGAAAAATTTAACTGAAAAAGGTCATCTCAAATGTAACAAAATTGATTACTTGCCTTTGAAACCCGTACAATGACAACATATTTGTAAAACATATTGATTAAAAAAAATGGTAAACAACAAGAAGATGGAGGAGAATCTCATCACAATGTGGACGTCGTCACCACCCATTTTATTTTGACATGTTAAAACTGGAATGACCTTCCCTCTTATGGCGTTGGTCAAAGTATGGACAAGAAATTATGGGCGAATATTAAAGCTTTTCCTCTCAATTAAGTCAGATCGTGTTAGACATTTTTTTTTGGAACTCAAAATTTACAATTTGTTTAGTTTGACAACATTTTTTAATCAAAACTCGTAGTAAATTTCCAGATCAGCTTTTATATATTATTCATTTTTTTTTCTTTTTCGGAAAAAATAATAGGGAAATGTTTACCTTTTTACACCAAAAGTATTCAAAATCATACTTTTTGAAGTTTTTTGAGGAGGATATTTATGAAACCATTGCACAATGGACCCACATCGAATTTTTTTTTGCTGTTCAAAACTATTTCAATGTCTCCATATATAAACCCTAGAAACCAATAGTGACATCATTATAACATTTCTGAAATTCAGCTCTATGCATGCACCCAATACCAACATTTAGTTACGTTTAGTATGTATTTCCAGACAATCAACATTTTTTAATTCTAAATACCAAAAATTGATCCAAATTTAGTACTATTTAGTTCATTTCGTACACGTGTAGTACACATTTGCAAACCCACCACATACCAACAGGGATTTCAATATCAAATTTCGAAATTGCAACTCTATCTCTTTACCCAATACCCAATTTAGTACCACTTAGTACTTTTCGAACTATTGTAGCATGCGTTTCTAAAACCACCTCCATATCTCAATCCTAGATACCAACAGAGACCTCAATATCAAATTTCAGGATT
Source organism: Musca domestica (assembly GCF_030504385.1). NCBI lineage: Eukaryota > Metazoa > Arthropoda > Insecta > Diptera > Muscidae > Musca > Musca domestica. The sequence goes on from NW_026712435.1 coordinate 19,386,877, forward strand.
TCAGCTCTATTCCTTTACCCAATACCAAATTTAGTACATTTCGTAGTAGTATGCATTTGCAATACCGTTTTATATCTCAACTCCAGATACCAACATAAACCTTAATATCAAAATTTTGGGATTCCAGCTGTATCCCTTCACCCAATACCCAACTTAGTACCAGATATCTCCATATCTTAACCACAGACATCAACAGTGACATCAATATCAATAATTTCAGGATTTCAGCTTTATTCCTTTACCCATTACCAAATTTAGTACCACATATTTAGTACTTTTCGTACAATTATAGTACACATTTCCAAAATCACCTCTCAATTCCAGATACCTCAATATCAAATTTCGGAATTCCAGCTCTATTTCTTCACCCAATACAGAGTTTAGTACATTTTAGTACTTTTCGAACAAGTATAGTACGTATGTCCAAAACCACCTCCATCTCAATTCCAGATAACAATATAGAATTCAATATCAAATTTTAAGATGCCAGCCCTATTCCTTTATCCAATACCAAATTTTGTACCATTTAGTACTTTTCGTACAAATATTCGACGCATTTCTAAACCACCACCAAATCTCAAACATAGATACCATCAGTAATTTAAATATTAAATTTCAGAATTTTATCTATATCGCTTCACCCAATACCAAATGTAGTACTATTTAGTATTTTTCGAATAAATTCAGTACATATTTCGGAAACCACCTCCGTATGTCCAGACTACACATAAATTTCAGATTTAAAGTACTACCAGTGCACCCAATTCCACATTGTAACAAATATAGTTCTGTTCAGTACTTTTAGTGCACTCCATTACAAAATTTTAAAATTCCAACCAAACTGTTCCAAATTTAGTACCATTTAGTACAGCTCGCACACTTAGTAAACATTCCAAAAACCAACTTCATATATCAAACTTACTTTCCAACTTTGATTTTCACATAAAAATTGATTCTCATACCAATGGTACCAAATGGTACCATTTTAGAGGTTTAGTACAATTTTAGAACTTTTCGTTTACCTTAAAGTTTGAATTTACAAAATCCCTTGGTACATCTATCCTGCACTCCATCAGTGACTTTCATTCCAAATTTCAGAATTTGTCCAATGCAAAGTAATCAATTTTTAGTACATTTGAGTACTCTTCGTACTCTTCTAGTATGAATATCCAAAAACCCAATCTTATCCAAAGTCTGGCCCTCGAGCAAAATTTCAAGTTTCTAGCATCAGCCGTTTTGTCTGGACGTTGATTCTCAGTCAGTCATTTCGCTACTCTTTAATAGTATTTAGTTACATACTTTGGGGAGAAATGTTATCACAATATTGACATATAGATGTCGTCACTGCCGTTTTTATTTCGAGATGTTAAAATTAGCATGACCTTCGATCTTATGGTTTTGGTTATAAAAGAAATATACCTTGCGCTGAGCTTTAAACACAACGAAAGCAATCCATTCTTGAAGTTTTAAGCTGAAGGTAATGAAATAAATACTAATGGCAGTTGGTGGACAGATGCATCACAATATTGACGTGTAGATGGCGTAGCTAGTGAAAGTATTAATCCGAATTATTTAAAGTTTAACTGTTGAAATACATATGGTCGTTATCTCCTGAATTTGTTGAATTGACTACGGAGATAATTTAGGCAATCCTTCGATATAGTTATGTCTTAAATGCTTAACCCAGACAGTTTAAAAAGTGAAATATATTACTGGTGTTAAAAAATTATATTCAATGGGAAACGGTTTATTTATTAGTTTCTCATTTTTCCATTACTGAATCAAGAAAAATGTAAATAAATATTGATATTTTTAAATGTGCAGCTGCAGCGAGATTAGGACAATTGTCATAATATTAACATATAGATGGCGTTCTTTTCAACCTACGTATTTATTAATCACATTATATTATATATTATATTTTACATAATTTCAGACCATTCACAACAAAATTTTTTCTAAAATACATATGAATCTTCTAATAACAACTACAAAAAACTGTCACGCAATCAATGACACATTGTCATAACTTTGCCGTTATTCATTTGATATCGGCCAATTTCGCAATTATCTTTTCTAGCGGAAATAATTTATTAAATCTATTAGATGGACAATAGTCAGTTGGGGATCAATGTATTGAATGTGGAGGGCCAGACATGACAAAACTAGATATACATATACACGCAACAATAAGTCCAACTAATAAAAGGCATTATTAAATTATTTAATTGTTTCTTAGATCATGCCATGTCTGATTCGAAAAAAATTTCTCCTTCAATTTTTTTTGTTTGTCCAAATTGGATATTAAGCTGGTAATTACTATAAAGGTTCATTTCTGTTGACTTTTTGTAGTTTATTTGTACCTATATACACACATAGTTTTTTGGAGAGAAATAATTAAACTAATCTTTAAAGTATATGGTGGAGAAATACAATTGCAAAATTTAGGATCTTGCAAATACTTTGCAATATCATCGATATCGGAGCACACGCAAGGAATATTCAGAATTACAATATGTGTTGCTTTCACTCCAACAAATATGAACATAAAATGTCACATTCGTAGGTTATGTTTTTGGTTCAATACTAATACCATAATTGTGTAATCAACTAAGCTTTTTCAGTCAATAAGCCTGATATTCATAAAGCTGAGCTGGCGAGGATTATTATACACTTAGCTATATGGCTAGAGAGGGTATATATCATTTGATACGGCAAAAACGTGCCTCATCGAAACGGTTTTAACGGTTTTAGATCCTAGGTCTATTTGAACCAAATTCGTTTCAGGACATTTTGAGTCGATCTAGCGATGTCCGTGCGTCCGCCTGGCTGTCTGGTGCGAACGACAGCTCTGGAAGGGAGTATCCAATTTGGTCCAAATTTCGTACATCGTAATATTATGAAACTTAAATCGAGTTCGGTGAATATCGGTCCACTCCTTCTGATACCACCTCCCCCACAAAATGTCAGCATTTTCAAAGAAAACAAATTACTGAACAGAAAGAGAAAGTATAATCCGATTTTGCCCCAAATATGCAAATCGTAATATTTGCATCAGTGCTAGGTCAGGTGCAAAAATTGACAATATCGGTCCACTCCATCCAGTACTTCCCACACAAAGGATTAACATTTTGGATAATTATAACTCTTATAAAGTGTGAGGTAAGTATTCGATTGCCTTCAAATTACACACATCATAATATTTTTATAAACCCAAGGTTTGGTGTGAAGATGGGTAATATCGGTGCACTCTTTCTGGTACCTTCCCCAAAAAGGGTCAAAATTTTAAATACCCATGAAGTCCAGAAAACGCGAAATTAAAATTCGATTCTATTCAGACTTAGCATATCTTATTATTTCTAATAACTTAAGGTCTGTTATAAAGATGGTAGGGATCGGACCATTCCTTCTGGTACCTCCTACACAAAGGGTCAAAGTTTTGAATAACCAATACGATTATAAAATCCGAAATAAGCATCTGGTTCTCTTCACATTTCACACATCACAATATTTTTATTAAAACAAGGTCTGGTGTAAAGATGGCATATATAGGTCCACTCGTTCTGGTACCTCCCCCACAGAGGATCAAAATTTTGAATGTGCATGTTACTCATAAAACCCGAAATTAACATCCAAATCCATTCAAGCCGGAATATTTTTCCATCAACACAAGACTGTTATAAAGTTGGGTCACCATTTTTATACCCTCCACCATTCTATGTAGGGAAATTTTATAATAGACCCGATGTCCGGCTGTCTGTCTGTTCGTCTATTGTAATAACTCTATCTTTCGATCGAATTGAGATAGAAGGCTTGTAAACTAGGCATGTTTTCATACATAAAAGTAGGCAGGTTAAATTCGTAAATGGGCCATATCGGTCCACGTTTTCGTATAGTCCCCATATTACGGTACCTCCCGATACTCGCTATTTCCTTGATTTTTGTAACATTATTCACCGGAGTTGTAAAAAAATTCATACTTAAAGTTCGCAATGGGTACTACAGACTATGACAACAAATTTCGTATGCAGATCCACGTCTTCGTATAGTCCCCATATAACGGTTTTCATTTAAGTGGTAGTTTTCGGTTTTTTTTTTTTTTGAAAATTTCCAACTTCCTTCCAACAGGTGGAGGGTATTAAAATTTCGAACCGGCCGAATTTAGCTGCTTTTTTACTTGTCAATACTATTATCTGTCATAAATTGCGAAAAAAGACGTCAGCTATTTTTTTAAAAATGATCACATATCTTATATAAAGTGAAGGAATGTGACCAATATAGTCCAAACCTAACACATAGCAATATTTATATCATATTTATTTAGGTCCGATACGAAATGGGCAATATTGGCCCATTACTTTGGAACCTACTCCATAGAGGGTTAACAATTTGAATAATCGTAACAGAAGTCAAAATATATGAGGTTATACATCTGTCGGCAGCACTGACTGATACGTTCTAACTTCTTTTAATTTTCATATCACTCCCCATATACTGCTGTAGGGTAAAATAAAAGGTCTTAATGCCGGGCATACTGTGTTGTTGTCATGACGTCTGTAGAAAATCGCACATTCCATTGACTTGCAGATCAGTTTTTCTGTAACGTCTATTCCTATGCTCACTTTGCTAAAAATATCATTGCAATTCCAATCACCGCATTTTTTCACAAATATTTGTTATTTTTCAAACCTTCAATTAGTGGTCAAATGTTAATGCTAGCTAACAACAATACACAGACTTACATATCTACTTACCTATTATAACTTACATATGTACTTATAATGGGCATTATTATTGTTTGTTATTATATTGCGGTTTTTATACCCTACAACACTATGTGTTGGGGGTATTATAAGTTTGATTGGGCCAAAAATTATGTAACACCTCGAAATATTGATTTCCCACATAGGAAAGTATATATGAATCTTCCTATCTCGCCGAGTTGAGTCGATCTAGCTATGTATGTCCGTCCGTCCGTCTGTCCGTCTGTCCGTCTGTCCATGTTAATTTGTAATCACTCTACAGGTCGCAATTATGGCCCGATCTTCACGAAATTTAGAATGGAGGTGGGGCTAGGGTCAGAATAGAACCCTATTTCTTTTGGAGATGATCGCATAATATTTAGGGGTCGAAATGGACCAAATACTGAAAAATGTCGGATTTTGCAGTAGCTATGCAGGTCGCAATTATAGACCAATCGACGCGGAATTTCGCATGTAGCTAGAGTTTAGGGCGGGGAAGAAGCCTACCAATTTGGGTGGTCATCGGATAATATTTAGCGGGTAAAATAGACCATATCTTTTGTGTTGAAAAAAATCAAAATTTTTCATTAAACCGCGAATATTTTAAATCCCGGCGAAATCACAAAGCCATCACAAAGTTAGTTCTGACCTTTACATTGATGTTATTATCCAACAAATCGGATATGTAGCAAAATATGTGCGATATATATGTCTATCAAAGGAGATATGCTTGAAAGATCTCTTATATGTCGAGAACGGCTGAACTGATTTCGACAGTTCTCATTAATTCAGAAAGGCCTCTTGGCAGGAAAGAAAAAACGTCTAAAAAAATCGCATAAAAATATCTCTCTAAAGATGAAAATATGGATTTTGTAAAATTTTCTCATATTTTTTTCATTTTTGTCATATTTTTGGCACATTTTCATTTTGAATTAAACATTTGGTAATAACAAAACAAAGTAGTTAGGATATCAGGATAACATATACAGATCGCATTTATGGCCCGATCCCTACGAAATTTTGCATGGAGATAAGATGAGGGTCACAATAGAAGCCAGATGATCGCCATATATTTAGGGGTTGAAATGGACCAAAAAACTGGTCGTAATTATCGCCCGATCCTCACGCACATTTGAATAGGAGTTACCGGACATTACAAAAGCCAAGCAGTTTTGGATGGTCATCCAAAAATATTCAATATGTGAAATAGTTTGCCATCTTTTGTAGACAAAATACGAAAATGTCCATTCCAGTGACTTTTTGGAGAGTTCACAAATACAGGAAAGACGCACTTCTGACTATTTTGTTAACGCTGATTTCGTTCAGTCAAAAACCAATAATAAATATTAATCTTTTGCCACTTCTGAGAGATTATAGGTCTTTCGGAAATATTGGTTCCAGATCTAGGAAGACCATTTACGTGCAACATCTACCAATAAATTAGAAATGAGCAAATTAGTTAAAGTTGCTATTATTCCAAAATTAGAGAACGAAACCTGGTGGTTTTCTTTTATTATTTTTTGTCACAATATCTTGTGGAATACTTTCAAGTATCTCGCCTATATAAACTGTATCGTTTATTATAGTGTTGTAGGGTATTCAACGGTCGGCCCCGCTCGACTGTAGCCTTTGCTTACTTGTTTTACATTGCCTTTTATAATTCCCTTATCAATATTTTTTTTCTAATTAATATTGTTGAAATTAAAAATAACAGTTTCATTCCCTAGCACATTCAATGAAAAAAAAGTTTTTTATGAAATATTTTTCTGAACTTTAAACTAAACGAAAATTATTATTTTCAAAACTCAAAGCTACGTATTTATTATCAGCAATTCAAACCAATATTGAATTGTTTGTTTTTGTTATTATTGTTTAGGTAGCTGTGATTTGGTATAGTCACTTTGCTGTTAGGCGTTATAAATTATCAATTATAAAACAAATGAAATGGCAATAAACTTGACATTAGAAGCGATAATCAAAAAAGTCATTAGTTAAGGCTATTCACGGAACTAATTTCTTTTTTGTTTTCAAATGAAAATAAATCCAAATATTGTTTGTAATTAAATAATTGAATCACTTCTGCCCAGAGCTCAAGAGAGTTGCACTCTCGAATTTGAGCGGTAGTACTCCTGCGGGCGAATATGCATTTCCTGTTTTTGAGTGAGAGTTAAATCGACTCGAAATTGAGTGAAATCTACTCTTGCCGAGTTCTCTTTTAGTTTTGCCATACCGAGTATTTTGTAAGTACGGGCTTACAAAAGAGGAGTAATTCGCGTACTCTAACAAAAAATTGAACAGCATGTTTCACTCCCGAGTAAAAATAAATAAATATATGCCCTACTTCTGCCTATCTCAGTCTTGCTTAAATACTCGTAGCTTTTTTGAATCGTCAAAAAGAATGTTGCTAACATATTTATTTAACTTTTTTTTAATTTGCACAATATTGATCTTTAAAAACAGTTGAAACAAATCGTAAAATATAAAGAAAATGGACATTTTCATGATGACTAACGTTTAGCACAAGGTTTTGAGCAGATCTGCCTTCTTTAGAACCTATTCTGTCTGTTTGTTGCAAGGCATTATATGTTTCATAAAGTCTTTTTCCCTTTTAATGCAAAAAATGGTATTTTATTTTTTTTTTTTAATAAAAACAAGTTAAGAAATATCAGTCGATTTTGTTAGATCTATACCCTCAGCCAATATTTGATTATTCAAATATATTTTGACTTCTGTAATGATTATTGAAATTGTTGTCACACCACATATTGGATTAATAAAAATATTGTGATACCTGTAATTTGAAGAGAATCGGGCTCTTACATCACATTTTGTAACAGTTACAATTATTCACAATTTTGACCCTTTGTGGGGGAAGTACTTGATGGAATGAACCGATATTGTCCATTTTCGCACCTGGCCAAGCTAGCACTGATGCAAATATTAGGATTTGGAAAGTTGAAGTAAAATCGGATTATCTTTTCTCTTTCTGTGCAGTAAAATATTTTTTTTTAATAATATTTGATTTTGTGGAAGATGTACCAGAAGGAGTGGACCGATATTACCCATCTCAGAACTTGACCTTAAAATCCGAAATAAGTATCCGATACTCTTCAAATTACACACATCACAATATCTTTTTTAACCCAAGGTCTGGTGTGAAGGTGGGATATATCGGTCCACTCCTTCAAGTACCACCCCCCACAGGGGGTCAAAATTTTGGCTAACCTAAAACGCGAAATTAACGTCCGATTCCATTCAGACTTGATACATCTCTATATTTCCATCAACACAAGATCTGTTATAAAGATGGTAGAGATCGCACCATTTCTTCTGGTGCCTCCCCCACATAGGGTTCAAAGGTTCAAAACCAAAAGGCTCAAAGAAAGCAAAATAAGCATCCAACTATCTTCAAATTTCACACATTCAAATATTTTTGCTAACGCAAGGTCTGTTGTGAGAGTGATATACATCTGCCAACCCCTTCTGGTACCTAACCCATAAAGTGTCACAATTTCCAATACTTATATCTGTCGTAACTTGCGAAAGAATTCGGCGATTCTTTATAACTTTCTATATCTAAATATCTTTCTTAACCAGAAATCTGATATGAATATGTAATTTATCGGAATTTATGATTTCGCCTTAAATTGGATATGAGTGTTCGGTTTCCTTCAAATTTTGCAAATACCAATATAGAACAGTGTGGCTTGTTTGTTCGGGATACCGTAGTATTTTGTTGTTGCAAAATGGTCAGGCTTTATCCCTTTATTGTTGTTTTTATAAAAACAACGTTTGTTTATTAGTGGAGAAGGATGGTAATGTTTACCAGGGGGTAAGGCAGGGAATACCTAGGTTTCGGAAAGAGCCACCAATCCTCATCAGTTCCCTTGTTTTTTGTCTGGGATATTCTCCCCAGAAGTTATTTTAAAAATAACTTCTATGACAAAAAACATTTTTTACCCAAGTGACGAGATCGTAAGCTCAATAGAAGAGGAACCAAAGAATTAAATAAAACTAAAATTCTTTTGGAAAATCTTCTAAATCTTACAACCGCACTTATAAACATTTACATCTTTGTGCGGATGTAAGATTTAGAAGATTTTCCAAAAGAATTTTATATAGTCAAAGGTATAATTTTAAAACAAATGTAAATTTATGTTTGCACAGGGTTGCCGACTCACCAAAGACATAAACCTGTAAAGATTGGACAAAATGTATATTGGCCTTTAATGTCTCGAACAGACAATAGAGGGCCGACGACATGCCAAAAATGCGTTAGAAAATTTTACAGAAATATGGCGGTAAACCGCTGAGAAAACCAACAAATATGATAGATATGGACTAAAAACACTATCCCAGAGCATTTCTGTCAGGTCATTATGATATGATGACATGACTCAAGTATACAATAAAATGCCCTTTCTTACATTATATGTCTTTGCTACCATAATACATGCACGTCCTACAACCAAAATTTCGCATTGTCCTATTAACCACATCGGTTATATTGTCATGTAAACGTATAGAGATTAAATTAATTTCAACAACATTTCAATAAATTGTATAAAGTTGCCGGAGTTTTGCCATTGTATCAAAGAAGAACTTTACAGTTTCCTACATGATGAGTTTTTGCTAATCAATTAGCATATATTTCAATCATTTAGAAAAAAATTGTCCGCCCTAAAGTGTGCTTATGAATTTATATTTAAACAAGTGATTGCATAATATCCATATGTAGATGGCGCTCGACGTAACATGGCGGGTCACACAGGAGGCAAATTAATCGTCCTACTTGGTTTCTGTAATAGTTTCCTTCGGAGGCTGATAAAATCGACGAAACTTACATAATTTGTGATTGCATTGTTTTTACAAAGGTTCGAAAAATTCAGCATTTTTCAATATTGTAGTATATTCAATATTGCTCTTTTCCTTGGGCATTGATGATCTGTCATTAATCAACTTATCATCTATCTCTTTTTATACCCTCCACCTTGGAAAGGAGGGTATATTAACTTTGTCATTCCGTTTGTAACATCCCTAAATATTCGTTTTAGACCCCCTAAAGTATATATATTCATAATCAGCATAAAATTCTAAGTCGATTTAACGATGTCCGTCTGTCTGTCCGTCTGTCTGTCTGTCTGTTGAAATCACGATACAGCCCACATTATTTGACGTAGAGCTCCAAAATTTAGCAGAGCTATTTGCATTGTGTCTAGGATGGTTGGTATTGAAAATGAGATATATCGGTCCACGTTCTGGTATAGTCCCCATATAACGGTACCTCCCGATATTCGGTATTTTGATGATTTATGCCACATTTTTTCATGGATTTGTCTTAAAATTGGTATTTGTAGGTCATAGCGGGTCCCTGAGCGTGTGGCAAAACATTGCATGTATAGGTCCACGTTGTGGTATAGCCCCCATATAAAGGTACCTCCCGATATTTGGTATTTTAGTTTTTTTTTACCACATTTTTTACCGATTTGTCTAAAAATTGGTATTTGTGGGTCATAATGGTTTCCAGCTCCGGTGGCGGAACATTGCATGTATGGGTCCATAATTTGGTATAGTCCCCATATAACGGTACCTCCCGATATTCGGTATTTTGATGATTTATGCCACATTTTTTCACGGATTTGTCTTAAAATTGGTATTTGTAGGTCATAGCGGGTCCCTGAGCGTGTGGCAAAACATTGCATGTATAGGTCCACGTTGTGGTATAGCCCCCATATAAAGGTACCTCCCGATATTTAGTATTTTAGTTTTTTTACCACATTTTTTCACGGATTTGTCTGAAAATCGGTATTTGTTGGTCATAATGGGTTCTAGCTCCGGTGGCGAAACATTGTAATTATAGGTCCAAGTTTTGGTATAGCCCCCATATATCGGTACCTCCCGATATTCGGTAATTTGATGATTTTTGTCACATTTTTTCAGGGATTTGTTCGAAAATTGGTATTTGTTGGTCATAATTGGTTCCAGCTTCGGTGGCGAAACATTGCATGCATGGGTCCATCATTTGATATAGCCCCCATATAACGGTACCTCCCGATATTCGGTATTTTGATGGTTTTTGCCACATTTTTTCACTGATTTGTCTAAAAATTGGTATTTGTGGGTCATAATGGGTTCCAGCTCCGGTGGCGAAACATTGTAATTATAGGTCCACGTTTTGGTATAGCCCCCATATAACGGTACCTCCCCATAATCGGCATTTTAATGGTTTTTGCCACATTTCTTCTAATGTTTCTTTTACCCTAAGGTGGAGGGTATTAAACGTTTGGCCCGACCGAACTTAACGTTTTTTTACTTGTTTAAATCTCATCGGATGCTACCTTGCATTCCTCTTATTTTTCCTAGCAATATACATGAATATAGAAAAAGTAGGCATCTTAACATATGCCTATGGATTTATATTTCTCAGAAAACTAGACCTCCGACTAATTTCAATATTAAGATTGCGCTTGTTACAATATATTTTTCTATATTTTACAGATTTATTTAAAATTTTTCTTGGAAACATTTCAAAGTTCATTCATTGTTTATTAACGATTCTTCTACTTTACATGAATTCTAATTCTAATAATTGAAAATATTGATTTTTTTTTTTTTTTTGGTTTGTAGTACAATTTTCTCGATAATTTTATTTTGCCAATTTCATTGAAGATACTCACAAAGTAGGTCAATCCAGCAAAAGGCTTTGATGTAAACTTATTATTATATTGAGAATTACATTTTTTTAAATGTTGATTACCAAGATTTCCCTTCATTCGACCACTCTATTGATTCTTTATTTCGTCTTACCATAGGTCAGTTAAGGTGCTATAAACTTTTCTTTTTTGTTTGGACTTTATTCAAATATAAATTGAATTTTAAACATGGATATGCTAATTTATTGAATTAGAATTCTGTTATTTTTTTCCATTTGAATACGTACGTATTTCAGATTCGCTTATGACTAAATTTTCGTTTTATAACAAAAGTGAAATTAAAAGCGAAAATACACTTAATTCATTTGTATGAATGCGAAGAGAGGGGATATTTTCATTGCCGATAAGTAAAATCATTGTTGCTACTTCGTGGGTCATGGGAATCATTAATTTTAGGAAGACGCAAACGGTTGCCGTTGAGTTCCAGAAATGTTGGACTTTAACATAGCAATTGTTTCTACTTTGCAGCATAATGGTCTGAATATGCGAGATATTTTCTTCAAAATCGAGTATTGAAATAACTGAATGATAGATTGACAGAGTATCAACACCCAGACGAAACGGTTGAAGCTAGAATCTTGCAATTTTGCACGAGGGTCAGTCTTGTTACGTACGAGTATGATGAAGCTAGGTTTTTGAAAATATTGAATATTTTGTATTGGACAAACATAATGACCTAGAATTCGGAAATTTGGAATGAGAGTCACTGGTGAAGCAGGAATGAAGGGTTTTAGAAAATTCGAACAAAAAAAAAAAGGTCACGAAAAGTTATCTAATGGTACTAAACTTCTAAAATGGTACCAATTGGTATTATGTGAACGGATAGACGTGAAATTTGGTATGACTATCAGGTTGGAAAATACGTTTGATATATGAATGTGCTTGTGGAACAGCGTACTTAGTGCTAAATTGTACTAAATTGGGAACAGTTTGGTTTAAGGGTGAACGAATGAAGCTGGAATTTTGAATTTTTGTATCGGGGTCTAATACTAAATAATACTATATTTGGCACAATTTGATGTAGGGTAAACAGATGGTATTATGGTCTATGTTCATGGTTAGCCCGGACATATGGAGGTGGTTTCGGAAATGTGTATTATAATTGTTCGAAAAGTACTGAATGATTGAATGATAATTTAATATTTGTTGAAGGGATAGAGATAAAATTCTGAAATTTAATATTTATATAACTGTTGGTATTTGAGGTTGAGCTTAGGCGGTGCTTTGGAAATGTGTCCCATATTTGTACGAAAAGTACTAAATTTGATATTGGATGAAGGAATAGAGCCGAAATCCTCAAATTTGATACTGTTGGTATCTGGAATTGAGCTATAGAGGTGGTTTTGGAAGTGTGTGTTATAATTGTACGAAAAGTACTAAATGGTACTATATTAAGCCTTGGTTGAAGAGATAGAAATAAAATTCTGAAATACTAAATTGAACTAAATTTAGTATTGAGTGAATGCAAAGAGCTGGAATCCCGAAATTTGAAATTGAGATCTCTGTTGGTATCTGGTGTTGAGATCTGCTGGAAGTTTTGCAAATTCGTACAATAACTATATGAAAAATACTAAATGGTACTAAACTTGGTCTTGATTAAATGGGTAGAGCTGAAACCGTGAAATATTATGTTGCGATAACTGTTGGTTTTTATGATTGAGATTTGAGACTGTTTTGCAAATGAGTACTAAAATTACACGATAAGTACTAAATGTTACTAAATTTGGTATTAAGTGAATGTATAGAGCTATTATCCCGACATTTGATGTTGAGGTCTTTGTTGTTATCTGGTGTTGAGATCCTGCGGTGTTTTTGCAAATAGTACTAATTTTGGGTCACTGTTGGTGTCTAAAATGGAGAGATTTAGCCGTTATATTAGAGTCTACACGACGACGTGGACCCACATTGGCAACTTTTGTCATAAGCCATTACCATATTCAAATGCGAAACAAGATAACCAGACAATTTTCTGTCATAGGTTCCTTTACGAACTTAAAATACCAAATTTGAAACAATTCCTGTGAATAATGTCTCTAAAATCCTCAAAATACCCAATATCGGGAGGTGTCGTTATATGGGGGCTATACGAAGACGTGGACCTGCACAGGCAATTTTCTGTCCTAGGCTGAACACTCCACTGTGAACTTTAAATACAGAATTTGAATCATTTCCGGCGAATAATGTCGCTTAAATCACCATAATACCGAAAATAGGGAGGTACCATTATATGGGGGCTATAACAAAACGTGTACCTACATGGCCCATTTTCAATACCAAAAGTCTTGCAGACATAATATACATTTGAGTAAAATTTTATCAACCTACTTCATTTCGTTCGGAAGCTAGAGTGATTTCCACAGACGGACATCCCTTAGTCGACATACAATTTTATGCTGATCAAGAATATATATACTTTGTGGGGTCTAAAATGTATATTTCGAGGTGTTACAAAAGGAATGACAAGCTTAATATACCCTCTATATATGGTGGAGGGTAAAAAAGGCCCTTCTTGCTGACGAAGTTGAGAGCTCTTCCTAGTTTTGATATAAGAAAAAAAAACACAAAATATATTTTCAAAAAATTGCCAGTACGATAAATTTTCCAGTTACCATCCCCTTACCTTCCTCTCCTACGAACAAATACTTTCAAATTCGGGGTATTTGGTTATGGTTGTGCCTTCAGTATTCTGCAGTGTTATTGAAATTGACATTGTTAGTTTTGTAATTCATGCACACCCCCTATATAAATACGCCTATACATCGGTACCTTTTTTTTAATTTAAAAGCTGTATTCATTTCTATGGCCAACACTGTACCATCGAATGAATTTCTTATGTATGCGCCTAAAAGTATGCTTTAAATTATTGATAGTCCATTGCAGCTCAGTGTTTACATTGACAGTGAAACTATTGCTGCCTTAGAATGCGCGTATGTCGTTCGCATTACATATTTGGAGTATATTGACTTGTGTCGAATTACCGTTTCTATTGTTACAACCAAATTCTTCCACAAATGGTAATAGAAACCCACCAATGATAACTGATTCCAACTAAATACAACAGCGACATGCAGTACAAAAGCTGATGCAATGGAAATGTTCAATGCAGTCAGTCAGTCATACGGTGAAAGGAGAGAATACTGTGTGTTTAGGTGCTTCCATTTGCAGTTTTTTTTTTTTACTGACCAGACATGCATACGTACACACATACCACATTCTTTACCGTTCCATGCAACAAATGCTGAATCGGCATTTTGCACACAGTGTTTGGAAGTAGTTAAATTGAGCGTTTTGTAAGGTTTATGGAAAATTTTCCTAAATTTAGAAATTTAAGAATATTATTCCAATCAATAGTTTTTTGACATTTTTATTTTTTTGATTGTAAATTAAAAATAATGGGCCAAAGAGGGGAAGAGCTTTGCTAATAACCGCCTGTGAACAAAATGTTGGCGGCGAGTTAAGAAGAAGACGCTTTGCGCTGGATCGTTTTTTATTTTGTAATTTAATTGAAGCCTGAAATTTGAAACTGCCAACGCACACACAGACTGGCCGATCAACTAGCCAAGCAATTAATGTTGTTGCTGCTGCTAACGCTGCTGCCATTTGTGACAACAATTGAATGTTGCTCGTTCGCTAAACTCAATGGTCTGGTGTGGTGTTTTTTTGATCGTGTTGCTACAGCTTGTTGATAATTCAAAAGAATTTCACTACAAATTTAGCCATCGGAGAAGATAGTTGGTCATTTCAAGCTGCAGCCCTGATATTCTCTTAAAAGGAAATTGTCTTGCCTTTGCTAGGCATCAGTTGTCGTTAAGGTTTCTCAGAGTTAAGTTGGACGAAAAAAAAAACGGGAATTCGACAGAAATAAATAAAAACAAAATAACAATATTAAAACATGGCAAAAATGAATGAATCCTTAAACGAACCCATGGAATTAAGGCAGGTTTTGCGTTGTCAATCTTTTTTTTTTCAAAAATTTTGAAAAATATAATAATTTTTATTCCTTTTCTTTCTGTTACAGATACAAAATCCAGCCGCGTAAAGATGCTGAACAGGCTGCCTTGAATCAAACAGATTATGATCCATTTGCTGACAGACAAAATGAACATCCCACAACGTAAGTTTCTTCTGTCGTTTCCCCATTGATTTGAGGGTTATGAAATTTTAATATTTGAAATTGAATATTGAGTTTTTCTTATTTTCTTTTCCAGTGACAGTGAAACGTTGACGCATTTGCTGAAAGCCTCTCTGGGTACTGGCATTTTATCCATGCCCATTGCTTTTATGTACTCTGGTATTATAATGGGTATTTTTGCAACAATAGTAACCGCCTTCATCTGTACACATTGCAGTTATATTTTGGTAAGTTTTAAAATTAGATTGTGACAAAACTTATGGTGAAACATAAATTATTCAAAAATAACCGCGGTCTATGTGACAATGTAAAAAAAAAAAACAATTTCATTAATTTTGAAATTCCCAGCTATAAAACATTTGAAATGACGTGCGTACTTTTCCCAAGACGCATGTGAAATTGCATAAAAATTCGCCGACAAATATTTTTATCATTACAACGCAATTGATATTTAATAATTTAATCGAGTTCTTTAAAAAACAACAACAAACACACAATGGAAGAATTTAAAAAATGTGTAAAAGTGTCTAATATCACCTGGACCGAATCTCACATACCATTGTTGATAAACTCCTTCAGACCATTGTGAATGATAGCATTTACAACTAGTAAAGATGTTGTTAAATTCGTTCCGTCATAAACAAATCGCGAAGCTTTTATTTATTAAAATGAGTGCCTCTTTTATGTAAAGATCAGATTTGGATGTTATTTTTTTAGATTTGAAATAGAGGGGTAGAATACTCAATATCTTCAATACCTCAAAAATAGTAAGAATTGATTGGTACTATTTTTACTTGATTTTCGCCTAAAAGTATGCTCGTGCTTTGCTCGGATTGTCAAGTCTTCCCCACAGAGGACACTCGTAAAAGACATTAGCACCGTTACCGTACTTTTTATACCCTACACTATATATGTCTTTTTGCATTTGTTTGTAACATGGAGAAAGAAGCGAGATAGACCCATAGTTACTGTTGAGGATCTTCGTAGAATCACTTTCTGGGTCGATTTAAGCATGTCAGTTTGTCTTTCCGTCCGTCCGTCTGTCCTTGTATTTTTGTGAACAAACTGCATGTCTCCTTTATTGTCCGATGGAGATGAAATTTGGTCCATGGATAAACCCTATTGAAATTGGCGAGAATCGGTTCAAATTTAGATATAGCTCTCATATATATCTTTAACCGATTTCGGGTTAATTATGCACCAAATAGACAATATCAGTCTAAATGACCTGAATTTTGGCACATCGGATTTAATTCAGTCTAGAAACAAGGACTTCAAATTTGGGTAAAATTTCGGGTCAGATGTTGCTATAGCTCCTATATATATGTTTCATCCCGATTAGCGTCTTAATTCTACAACAATGATCTTTGGTACCAGATATCAGATGCAGCTCAGAAATACCTCTGTCAAATTTTATCGAGATTGGATCAGTTCATAGCACCCATGTATATCTTTAACCGATTTCAGGTTTTTTGTGCACCAAATGCCTAATATCAGCCCAAATGGATTGAATTTTGGCACTTCCGACTGAATTCATCAATGGTAAAAATATTTATTTATTCATTTTTTAATTATTTTACACATTTCATTCATTGATTGCCATCCCAGCTGTCACTGCATCCTGTTGCCTTGATACCTAGATGCTTTCTTTCCCCTTATTTGAGCTTCTGTATCTCCTCCACTTATTCTTCACTTCTGTTGAATTCCTGCAACTTTTTGACGCCTCCATTCTGAAATGAGATTGAAATAATTTATACTACAGATTCCCAGATTTATTATTCATCATTACCTTAGAGTTTCGTCCGGAAATGGGTCCTAAATTCGCGTGATTTTGATTTTAACCAAAGAAAATAATTTTTTGTTGACAATTTTCACCAAAAAAATCAAAACAAATTTGTCAACAAAGGACAGACTTGAGAAAAGTTTGTGCAAAAAAGTGTTTCTCAAGCATTGTTGAAAAATTCTTATGATAAACTATTTTCATAATATTATTCTCAAGCTGTATTGTATTTTTGGTATGTTGGGAAATTGTACAATTTTGTGATAAAACTGTATTGTCCTACAATTTTAGATTCAACTCTGTAGAATAACCCCGAATTCCATTCTTGTAAACAAAACCAACTGTTGCATATTTAACTTTGTTGTGCAAAATTGTTGCTTCCTATCTTTATTCGTTTTGACTCTAGCGCGATTACATTAGACGGACGGACTGGCAGGGCTACATTTAGAATTATACGCTGATCAAGAATATATATATATATATATATATATATATATATATATATATATATATATATATATATATATATATATATATATATATATATATATATATATATATATATATATATATATATATATATATATATATATATATATATATATATTCTTGATCAGCGTATAATTCTAAATGTAGCCCTGCCAGTCCGTCCGTCTAATGTAATCGCGCTAGAGTCAAAACGAATAAAGATAGGAAGCAACAATTTTGCACACCAAAGTTAAATATGCAACAGTTGGTTTTGTTTACAAGAATGGAATTCGTATAGCCCCCATATATCGGTACCTCCCCATATGCGACGGTTTGATGATTTTAGCTACATTATTCACCGAATTGTTTCTTCGTATAGACCATAATATAACGGCTATATTCGGTATTTTTAAGATTTTAACGGATTTATTTATTAATTTATTTTTTGTTTTTCGAAAATTTCGAAATTTGTTCCAAATGGTGGAGAGTATTCCAAGTTCGGCCCCGCCGAACTTACTGCTTTTTACTAGTTTTTATTTAAATACACGTGTCTATCCATATATCAAGAAACGTGGTATAAATCAATTCCGCATATATTTTATATTTATATTTTCTTGCATTTTTTCATATCGGCAGAGCTAAAATGCGGCAACTCGAAACCAACTACGTAACAACATTTTGTTCTTAAGTTTAAATTTCACATCACAATATGTGGTGTTATCTATTTTTTCAATGCATACCAATTATTGATGTTAATATGAAAAATAAAATTAAAAAAATGCTATCCACATTAGCTGATGTAATGTGAAACTATTTTTTGATTACATATTCTGGCAGGGAAATTGAACCAAATTCTTTTTATAATTTTGCAAAATTGCATTTATTTATTTTTATTTTTTTAAGTTTACATATTCTCTTTTTATGCCTATTGTTTTTATTCATGCTTCCATTTTCTTTCGTGTCATTTCAGGTGAAATGTGGCCACAAACTGTATTACAAGACACGGCGTTCACAAATGAGTTTTGCCGAAATTGCTGAAGTTTCATTTCAAAATGGTCCCAAATGGTGTCGTGGTTTTGCACCGGTAGCAAAATTCTCTATTTTGTTTGGCTTGTTCCTAACCTATTTCGGTACCTGTTCAGTGTACACTGTCATTGTGGCTAAGAATTTCGAACAGGTAAATATAGTTTGGAAAATTGTTGTCCATTACTTTTACTAATTGGTTTTAATTTCCCTTATAGGTCTTAAATCACTGGACCGGAACTGAAGTTTCGCTACGCATGCTCATCTCTTGTTTACTCATACCCTTGATTTTGCTCTCATGGATCCCCAATTTGAAATATTTGGCACCCGTTTCCATGATTGCCAATGTTTTTATGGGTTTGGGTCTGGGCATTACCTTCTACTATTTGGTACAGGATTTACCCTCCATTGAAACCAGAAATTATTTCCAAATGTCAACACTACCGGCATTCTTCTCGATAACCATTTTCGCCATGGAAGCCATTGGTGTGGTTATGCCATTGGAAAATAATATGGAAAATCCACGTCACTTCTTGGGCATTTGTGGTGTTCTCAGCCAGGGTATGTCTGGTGTCACCTTGATTTATATGTTTTTGGGTTTCTTGGGCTATTTGCGATATGGTGAAGGTACCGAAGAAAGTATTACCTTGAATTTGCCTGTTCATGAATGGTAAGGTGTTTGGAGTATACTCAAATGTTTCAATGTAAAATTTGTTTTGTTTTCCCGATTTTAGGCCTGCCCAAGCTGTTAAGGTTTTGATTGCTTTGGCTGTATTCTGTACATTCGGTTTACAGTTCTATGTCTGCCTGGAAATTGTATGGGATAGTATTAAGGAAAAATGTACCAAACGTCCAATATTGGTCAACTATGTTTTAAGGTAAGCTTAAATATTTGATTTCACTTTGAATTGAATCTTTGTAAAATTCAAATATGATGAAATAGACTTTACTTTTGGTCTGTTCCAGAACTGCAAGAATGTAAAAGTTTTTACTAGGAAACCCGAGTTTCCCTTTATGGTATCGAAAAATATTGCAAAACTAGTAGATTCTTGCATGTACAGGAACAGAGAATTTGTTTGTAAAATTTAGATGCAAAATGCTAACCATTGAGGATCTTCATAGAATTATTTTCTGAGTCGATTTATGCATGTCAGTCCGTCTGTCCATGTATTTTTGTGAACAATATGCAGATTTCATTTATTATCCGATTGAGATGAAATTTTCCAAACAATATTTGTTTCGCGGAAGGACGAATTCTATTGAAATTGGTGAGAATCGGTTCAAATTTAGACATAGCTTCCATATATATAGGGTGAGATAAAAAAACTGCAACAAAGTCAAAAGCCATAATTTTTACATTTTTTTTTTTTAAATTTTATTGAATGAAAGCCAAAAATGCCGGAAATAGCAACAAATTTTAGAATAAGCTTAGATTTGTTCGAATTGGTCATCTTTGGCACTTTGCTCTGCGGTATTTTGGCCCATTTCCGGCGAAGCGCTTGCTTGAGATGATCGAGACTTTGGTATTTTTTAGTGCCAACCTTGCTTTCCAAAATACTCCAGACACAATAGTCCAACGGATTGATATCCGGAGATTTTGGTGGCCATTGTGCGCTGGAAATGATGCGAGGAACCTCATTTTGTAACGATTCTTGGGTGGTGCGTACTGAGTGCCAATGGTGCTGAGTCCTGTTGGAATGTCCAAGGTCTGCGGCCAAAATTTTTGCGTGCCCAAGGCATTAATACACCCTCCAGAATATTTTTGCGATAATATTCGGCATTTATTTTGATGCCACGGTCGATTAATACGATCGGAGAGCGACCATCGGTTGTTATGGCGGCCCACACCATCACCATGGCAAGCGCTTGAGTTCTGGTGGCAATTCATTTTGTTTGTTTACAAACTGCTGGACAACGATTGTTTTCTCATCGGAGAAAACAGAATTCGGCAGTTCAACACTTTAGGCCAAGCGAAGCAACTCTTTAGCTCTTTTGAGTCTATTTTCTATCTGTTGCGGTGTGAGTTCTTGTACTTTTTGGAATTTTAACGGCTTTACTCCGACCTCATTTTTTAAATATTTGCCGAATGGAATATTGCGATATGTTCAGCTCACGACCTTATTTCGCCACTGCTACGCATGTTTCGTTCAAGTCGCTTCTTTACTTTTCGAACCATTTCTGCTGATGTTACTGTTTTTTCCGTCCACTTCCTTGACGTCGGGCTACGCTACCAGTATCACGGTAACGAGCGATGGTACGAGACACAAAAGATTTATTCACATTTAAACGCTGGAGTGCTCTAACGATAGCCACAATTTTGGGTTTCCAAGCAAATATAAAGAAATCACACTATCAAGCTTAAATTCCATCACGAATAACTTTTTTTCTGGAAATTTCTCACCAAAATGCTTTTGTACGCTTGTAAACAAAATAATGAGCTGTCACTGGAAAAATTTTAACAGCTGTCGGACGAGTGGTTTGGAAATGACAGCAGTCTGAAGTTGGTTGCAGTTTTTTCATGTGACCCTGTAATAGTCATAATTCCGAGGTACAATTAAATGGGAATTGTAGGAAAACCTGGATATATAAAGACAAGGTTGTGCCACAGGAGGTAGACGCCAATATAAACTGTGAATACCGACTTTTAAACTAATACGTTAAAAGGTTTGGCTAAAATCGTTAAAATACCGAAATGGAGAGGTACAATTATATGGGACCTATATGAATATGTTGACCAATATAGCTCGTCTTCGAAGTTGACCTGACTGCAGACAAAAGACAAGTCTGTGCAAATTTTTAGCTTCCTATCACATGCCGTTTGGACTCTAGCGTGATTACAACAGAAGGTGGGAAAGACATGGCTAAATCGACTTAGAAACTCTGATCAAAAATATATATAGTTTGTTAGGTCTATTTCCATGAGTTACAAACGGAATGACAAACTTAATATATCCTCCATACTATGTAGAGGTATAAAAATACAGAATTACAATTGCAGATGTGTATCCTTTAAAATACATATTTGTTTTGGTCTCAACATTGGATATTTTAATATTGTTACACACTATTAGGGTAGCCTAATTTTGAAAGTTATCGAATGTTAGGCCCTACCCGATTCACATAAAAATTATAATCTTTATATAAAATTAATGTTTTTTAATTTCTAAATCTCTTTATTTTTAGAACTGTCTTGGTAACCGCTGCTGTAGTTTTGGCTGTGTCAGTACCTACAATAGCTCCATTTATGGGTCTTATTGGTGCCTTCTGCTTCTCCATTCTTGGTCTGATATTCCCCGTAAGTTGTGAAATATTTAAAATAATTATTTTTCAAAGCAAATTATAACAAAAAACCTTCCTCTCTCCACCACACAGGTTTTCATTGAGATGGTCACACATTGGGACACTGGATTTGGTGCATACAACTGGATTGTATGGAAAAATATTGTCATCTTTTTGTGTGGCATTGCTGCCTTAGTATTCGGCTCGAATAGTGCCATTGCTGATATTATGAAATTGTATTCAGATGATACGAGTGCAGCCCCAGTTGCTGGTGGAATATCATAAGAAAACCCGAAAACTCCAAAGTTGTAAAAAAGCAAAGATGTTATTTACAAAATGAATCTAGTATTTGGTGCAAAATGCTATTTTTTAGAATATTATTATCGAAGAAGTGGAAGAAGAAAACAAAAGACACTTAATATTGAGAAGCTTTTTTGTGTTGTTTATATAACTGCTCCCTAACTATTGTTAGTGGAATATCTCTGGAGCTTAAATTACATATATATATAAACTTGCACATAGCAATATCAAGACAAAAAAATATAACAACATCTATTATTTTTTTTTTTAACAAAATGTTTTATGTATACAAAACAACAACAACATTGTGCACGCTTTTTGTAAGATATCTTTAAGAAGAACCACATCTACCGCAACTACATAATTAAGAAAATCCTGCATGATCTTTTTAAGAATATTTTCTCTAAACGAAACAGTGCCTTTATTTTTATATAAAACTCTGTTTCCTTTGTTTTGTAGTAACAACAAAATTATATGAATAGAATATATATATAAAACAAAATGGAGAAAAAATTTAGAAATTTAATATTATATTTATTAATTATCGTTTTTATTTTCGCTCTTTTTTTAATTCTATTTTATCTTTGTTAATTATGTTCCAAAGATAATGTTCTATTTTGTATTGCTCTTTGCCTGCTCTTTTTCGTATTAGACTTTAGTCTAGTGAAATAGAATAGAAGTTTATATATTTTATGTAATATTTAATTGCAGAAGATTTATTTTGTTTTATACATTTTTTTCTTTATCTCTATTTTTTTTTTTTTTAAATACCTCAATTTTTTATTTATAAATTTAAAAATTTATTGTAACAATCTCAGAATCAAAATCAAGTAGGAATTTTTGATACAATTTCGGGATTTAAAAATACAGAATCGAAGGAACTTATAAATAGCATTTATTTTCCAATAACTTTTTTAAGAGTTGTATTATTGATATCGAAATCGAATGTATACAAGAAGTGTCCTTTGATTCTTAATATTTAAAAAAAAAATCCATACCATTAAACATACAAATATTTTTGATTAATTATCAGTGGTTTTTATTTTGTTTTTTTAATTTGCAAATTTGTTTTTTTTAATCAATCTATTTAGTTAAACAATAATTGTTTGTAAATCTTAAACAAAATAGTACTCATCAAATTTATAAAAAGAAAAACTAAATATATTATTTTTATTTATTTTTTACACAAAAACATGGGTTTTATTTAAGTGGATTTAATAACAAAAGAGTTGGGAGGGGTCGGTTTTATGGCTCCCTATATCATTTTGGGTATCTATGAATTAATGTTTATAAATTTTGTCGTATTTAATATTTTTATATGGTAAATATTTTTAAAACATTTAAAAAAAAAATTCTTTAAATGATCCACTGAAATGCAAAGTATTAATTTCGGTTGGGTTGGAAAATACAGCAAAAGTATTTGATATTGAATAATCATCCTCCAGTTAAAACCCGTATTCCAAGGTAAATAAAAAATAGTTTTCAATTCTTGCTATGCGATCGATGCATAAATTTTTATTTGAGTAACCTTTACTTAAAAATTAACAAATATATTGACTAGTACTTACACTCACTAGCAAGTACCCGGTACTTCGTCAGCGAAAAGATTCATTCCAACAGTTCGTATTAGGACTAAAAATTTACAATTTGTTCAATTTGATAACGTTTTTTAATCAAAACTTTATACATCGTACTAAATTTTCAGATTTTCAGGGTTTTATATATGTATTATTCAAGTCTTTGCTTTTTCGGATAGAATAATAGGAAAATGTTTAACTTTTACCCCACAAAGTCTTCAAAATTTTCAATTTTGACATTTACCGAAGATGATATTAGTAAACCCATTGCACAATGGACCCACATCCAATTTTTCTCTCCAAAACTATTTCATTGTCTCCATATGTAATCCCCTAGAAACCAACATTGACCTTAATGTCAAATTTCAGAATTCCCTCTCTATTCGTTCTCTCAATACCAAATATAGAAGCATTTAGATCTTTTCGTACAGTTAAAGTACGTATTTTAAAAACAAACTCCACAGACACAAAAAGTGAATCTGTATCAACTTCAGGATTTCAACTCTATTCCTTTACCCAATACCAAATCTAGAACTTTTCGTACAGTTCAATATCAAATTTCGCGGTCTCATCCCTGTCCATTCACCCAATACCAAATTCAGTACACATATCCAAAACAATCTTCGTATCTTAACCACAGACACCAAAAGTGACATCTGTATCAAGTTTAAGGATTTCAATTCTTTTCCTTTTCCCAATACCAAATTTAGTACTTTTAGTGCAATTACTTTAGGACAATTTCCAAAAACCCCAACACATCTCAATCGCAGATACGAAGAGAGACCTCAGTATCAAATTTCGTGATTCTAGCACTATAACAAATTTGGTACCATTTAGTACTTTTGGAATAATCATAGTACACATTTCTAAAATCACCTCCATATCTCAATTCCATTTAACAACAGAGACCTCAATATCAAATTTGAGGTGTCCAGCCCTATTCCTTCACCCAATACCGAATTTAGTACCATTTAGTACTATTCGAATAACTATTGTCCATATTTCCAGAATCACCTCCATATTTTAACAACAGACAACAAAAGTGATATCTATATCAAATATTTAATTTCTATTCCTTCACCCAATACCAAATTTATTACCACATATTTCGTACTTTTCGTAAAATCATGGTACGTATTTCCTTATCTCAATTATAGATACCGACAGAGACCTCAACATCAAATTTAAGGCTTCCAGCGCTATCCCTTCACCCAATAAGAAATTTAGTACTTTTCGTACAATTATAGTACACATCTCCTCCTCCATATCTCAACTCTAGATACAAACAGAGACTTCAATATCAAATTTGAGGCTTCCAGTCCTATCACTTCACCCAATACCAAATTTAGTACCATTTAGTACTTTCTTAGCCACCAACACCAAAAGTGACCTCTCAACAAAATTGCAGGATTTCATCTCTATTGCTTCACCTAATATCAAATTTTGTACCAATTAGTACTTTTCGTACAATTGTAGAACACATTTCTAAAACTCCTCCATATCTCAATTTCACATAAAAACAGTTATCTAAATATCAAAAGTTTTATCTCAACCCCTTCACCCAATAACCAATTTAGTATCACTTTAGTACTTTTCGAACAATTATAGTACACATTTCCGGAACCACCTCCATATGTCCAGGCTACACATGAACAACGGCCCTAATTTCAAATTTCAAGCACTATCTGTTCAACCAATACCGAATTTTACCAAATATAGTAATATATATTGCTTTTCGAGCACATGTGGTACATATTTCCAAAACTACCTCTTTACCACAAACCTACAACCAACAGGTACCCCAGTACACATTTCCAAAACCACATTCATATTTCAAACTTACTTTCCAACCTTGATTCTCATCAAAAATGTTTAGCTCTATCCGTTCATATAGTACCAAATGGTACCATTTTAAAAATTTTCGTAACCTTAAAGGTGGTATTTCCAAGTGACTCTCATTCCAAATTTTAGAATTATAGCTCATTCCGTTTGTTAAATACAAAGTGTGTAATTTTTTTTGGTACATTTTAGTACTTTTCGTACTCATTTGTAAAAGTATCAACCGCCTACCTGCCAAGATTGACTTTCGTCTTGGTAAGCCGTTTTGTCTGGGCGGCTCAATCAGTCACTTACAGCTGATAAATATTCCTAGTGATCAAAATTGTAAATCCATTTAATGAATTAAAATCTCCCGATAAAATAAGGGTTCCAGTTTGCACATCGATAGTCCTTGACGTTATTATCGTACTATTATCTGCAATAGTAACGAGCGCTATATCGCCTGGGGCTTGCAATTCCAAAAAATTAGAGTCGATACAGTAACGGCGATGTTATATTAATATTAACAAGCCTCTGTCGAGGACAGCGCCCCTACATACATTTCCATAAACTGTCCATAAATAACGTATTTTTCCAATCTACCATTTTATGTCGTTTTTCCTTTTTCCATACCAACCTATTGCATCAAATCTAATCAATTAAAAATTAAAAAAATATGAGAGAATTAAACAATAGTTACGCTTAATTACCACAATTTCTGCACCAGCATTTAAAGGCAAAGAATGATTTGCAAATATTTTCCAAAAGAAAACCAGTGGATGCAATAATTTCGGCACAAAATTTCCCCATGGTCAGTCAGTAGGTAAGCAGCCAGCCAGTCACCTATCAGACGACGTTACTCGTTCAACATGAACCTTCGCAAATTCGCAATATTTCTCTGTCATTTTCAATCAATTCTCCAATCTGTGACATCCGAAATTTCTTTGAAGCAATGGGGCATACAATTAAACATAGCAAATCAATGTTTCGAAAAGGTAGTTGCAGATTATTTCCGAACTAAAACTCATATCCTTGGAGTGGCCGTCTATTTGGAATACTCCTGAGATTGGATGCATGAAATAGAGCGTTACATTACGCTGGCATTTGCTGGAAGAGATTCAATGAAATTTGAAACTTCTAGCCAGGGGAATAAGCAAAGCCTGCTGTATGGCTATAACTTATGGTATGTGGATTCGTATAAGGCTTTTTGGTAAGTCAAGCGATTATACTATGATGCGATATGAAAAGGCAAGTAAAGCAATTGCGGAAGTATCTTAGAAGTTTCGCCTAGGTGGATAATAATCATCATGGAAGTTATATATTGTAAAATTGTAATTTTGCTATAACTATGCTTAATACTCAATGTGAAGAAGTCACTTTACATATGACTAAGATAATATGTAATCTAGCTTATGTAATATGTAAAAATATTAAATGGTGCTGAATATTGTACTATCGATATGGAGAAAGTCGTGTGTGTGTGTGATTTTATTGAAAATGGAGGTCAGAGAAATAAAGCTCACGCTCATGTATTCAAAGTATAAAGGCCAGTTTCCACATCGTGGTAGCTAATGCCACAAAAATGTAAATTATAAAATGTTAAAACATCACTTTACATATAACTCTAACACGATGTGGAAACTGACCTTTAAAAGGCTGGTCTATGTCTGTCTGAAGCTATCGAGCTAGATGACCAAAATTAAAATCATGTTTTCCGATATGTAAACAATTTTTAACTTTGAAGAAATGCACACTATAGGTGTGTTCCAGAACCTGCATTATAGAACTATTTATATTAAGAGAAGAGTAAAGTAATTGACAGACTTTTTCATCAATGCCCAGATGAAATGGTTGAAGCTAGAATCTTCAAATTTTGGGTGAGGGTCACTCTTGGTCTGAAGGGGTCAGATAAGGCTGGGTTGTTGGAATCTACCTAGATTAATGAAAGTGTAAAGACATGGACTGACGACCTAAAGATTCATCAACGCCCAGATGAAACGGTTGAAGCTAGAATCTTGGAATTTGGAATTTTGAAAAGAACTAAAATGTACTACCTTTTCGAGTCCTGTGCACGGTTAGGGTTAAAAACTTGAAATTTGGAAAGGGAACCTCGGTTGAGGGGTAGAGTAGATGTACGGTGGTAGTTTTGGAATTGTACACTCATGTATACGAAAAGTACTAAACGGTACTTAATTTAGTACAATTTGAATTTGGAGGATTTATACTCAACATTACTGGCGGAGTGCAGGATTGGAATATAGAGAAAGTTTCCAAAATGTGTACTTATGTGCAAGAAAAGTACTAAATGGTACTAAATTTGGTATAACTTCGATTTGGGTGAACCGATAAAGCTGGAATTCTGAAATTTTGAAATGAGATTACTATTTCATTCTAGGACTGAGGGATGTAGGTAGTTTTGGAGATTCGTACTTATGTGTACTTAATGGTACTAAATTTGGAATCCTAAAGTTTGGAAATAAGATTCCTATTGGTAGTATTAAAAAATTGTACTAAAGTCTACTAAATGGTACTAAATTTGGTACGATTTAAATTTAGGTAAACCAATATAATTAAAAATTGGAAAAAATTGGTTTCGGATTTGGAAATGTAGGTAATTTTGGAAATTTATACTATGTGTACTAAAATGTTCCAAATTTGGTTTGATTTATGTGAACCAATACAGCTGGAATCCTGAAATTTGGAATTAAGATTACTGTTGGAGTATAGGATTTAGTTATGTAGGAAATTCGTACTTATATGTATAAAATAATGGTAAATTTGGTACAATTTGGATTTAAATAAACCTATAGCGCTGGAGACCTTTTATTTGGTATTAGTTTTGGGAGGTAAGGCTGGGGTTTTTAAAATTCGGTCTAGAAGTGTTTTAAAAGTACTAAATTTCGTGCCCTTTTGGTATTTTTGAATGGATACAGTTAAAATTTGAACATTTGATGTAAACATAAAGTTTGGTTGTTTGGAAATGTGTACTAAGTGCATCAACTGTCATAAATGGTACTAAATCTGATACAATTTAGTTCTGTTTAACCAAAATTTGATTTGGAAATTTAAAAAATGTAGCATTTTTCAAATTCGAATTATAATTTTTATACCCTCCACCATATGGAGGGTATATTAACTTTGTCATTCCGTTTGTAACTCCTCGAAATACTCATTTCAGACCCAACAAAGTATATATATTCTTGATCAACGTAAAATTCTAAGTCGATTTAGCGATGTCTGCCTGTCTGTCCGTCTGTCTCTCTGTTGTAATCACGCTATCTTTCGAACGAATTGAGATAGAAGGCTAAAATTTTGCACACATGTTTATTTTTTCAGTAGGCAGGTTAAGTTCGTAAATGGGCCATGTAGGTCCACGTTTTCATATAGCCCCCATATAACGGTACATCCCGATATTCGGTATTTTGATGATTTTAGCGACATTATTCACCGGAATTGTTTCAAATTTGGTATTTGAAGTTCGAAATGGATACTACAGCCTATGAAAGAAAATTATCTGTGCAGGTCCACGTCTTCGTATAGCCCCCATATAACGGTACCTCTCAATATTCGGTATTTTGATGATTTTAGCGACATTATTAACCGGAATTGTGTCAAATTTGGTATTTGAAATTCGTAATGGATACTACATTCTAAGACAGAAAATTGTCTGTGGATGTCCACGTCTTCGTATAACCGGCCAAATATAACGGTACCCCTCAACATTCGTTATTTTGATGATTTTAGCGTCATTATTCACCGGAATTGTTTCAAATTACGTATATAGAGTTCGTAATGGGAACTACAGTCTGTGACAGAAAATTGTCTATGCAGGTCCAGGTCTTCGTATAGGCCCCATATATCAGTACCTCCCTATATTCTGTATTTGGACTAGTTTAGGTACAATACCCACCGAAATTGTTCGATAAGTCGTATTTGAAGTTCGTAATGGATGCTACAGCCTACCGTTTACCGTTTATTTCAAGTTTCGAATTTGAATATGGTAATGACTTACGACAAGCAATACCTATGTAGGTCCACGTCGTATAGACCCCAATATGACTGCAATAATCGGTTTTTTTCAATTTTAACAGAATTTTTTAAGGATTTTATTTTTTGAAAATTTCTAAATTCGTTCCAAATGGTGGAGGGTATTCAAAGACCCAACAAAGTATATATATTATTGATCAGCGTAAAATTCTAAGTCGATTTAGCGATATCCGTCTGTCTGTCTTTATGTTGTAATCACGCTATCTTTCGAACGAATTGAGACAGAAGGTTAAAATTTTGCACACATGTTTATTTTTTCAGTAGGCAGGTTAAGTTCATAGGTGCACGTTTTCATATAACCCCCATATAACGGTACCTCCCGATATTCGGTATTTTGATGATTTTAGCGACATTATTCACCGGAATTGTTTAAAATTTGGTATTTGAAGTTCGAATTGGATACTACAGCCTAAGACAGATAATTGTCTATGCCGGTCGAGGTCTTCGCACATCTCCGATATAACGATACCTCTCTATATACGATATTTTGATAATTTTAGCTACATTAGTCACCGTTTATTTCAAGACATGACAATGACATTGTCTATGTAGGTCCACGTCGTATATACACCAACGTAACGGCTATATCCGGTATTTTCAAAATTTTAATAGAATTTTTTAAAGATTTTATTTTTTGAAAATTTCCAAATTCGTTCCAAATGGTGGAGGGTATTCAAAGTTCGGTGTATTCGGTCGAGCATGCTTGTCAGATTCAGATTGGTTAAAATGTTGATTTCAAAGTTTGTTATTTTTTTGCTCGTTTTCCGTTTCCGTGCTTTCTAGGCTAATCAGTTCCCAAAAAGTGAATGTAACATCTCTCTCCTTTGTGTTTAATAACACAAATTCAATTTTTTCAATAATTACGCGGAAAATCCATCAGAAAATTCTAAAGAAAAGTTGATAAAAAATGTGGAAATATTTTCGTTTAGGTATGATTCTCTACGTCTTCTACTACCTATAGTAGAATTTTATGACAAATAATTTGGTAGTAAACATATTTAAAAAAAGGACCAAAAAACTCCTTTATGGACTCGCTTGAGGGTTAACATTTCCGGTTCAGATATAGCTATAGCTCCCATATATGTGTTTCATCCGATTTGGTTTTTAAGTCCCTCACATTCATAATATTCACTCCACAACAATGATATTTGCTACCAGATATCACATACAGCCCAGAAATACCTCTGCCAAATTTTACCGAGATCGATTCAGATTTGTATATAGCTCCCATATATATCTGCAACTGATTTCGGATTAATTATGCACTACATGACCAATATAAGTCCAAATGACATGAATTTCGGCACATCCGGCAGAATTCTGTTTAGAAGCAAGTACAACAAATTTGTTGAAAATCAATTCATAATTGGATATGCCTCCCATATACAGGGTGAGATGAAAAACCTGCAACCTGCGTGATATTGTGATTTCTTTATATTTGGCTGGAAAACCAGAAGTGGCTATCATTACAGCGCTCCAGCATTTAAATGTGAATAAATCTTTTGTGTCTCGTAACATGGCACGCTACCGTCATACTGGTAGCGTAGCCGGACGTCAAGGAAGTGCACGAAAGAAAACAACAACATCAGCAAAAATGGTTGGAAAAGTAAAGAAGTGACTTGATCGAAACCCGCGTCGCAGTGACCGAAAAATGGCTTGTGAGCTGGACATATCGCAATATTCCATTCGGCAAATATTGAAGAAAGAGCTCGGGGTAAAGCCATTGAAATTCCAAAAAGTGCAAGAACAAGAAAACCGCACCATCGCACTTAGCACGCGCCACCCATGAATGGTTACAAAATGAGGTTCCTCGCTTCATTTCCAGCTCACAATGGCCACCAAAATCTCCGGATACCAATCCGTTGGACTATTGTGTCTGGAGTATTTTGGAAAGCAAGGTTGGCACTAAAAAATACCAAAGTGTCGATCACCTCAAGCAAGCGCCTTGCCGAGAATGGGCCAAAATACTGCAGAGCAACATTTGGGCAGCGTGTGACGGTTTTATCGGTAGTTTGAAGGCAATAATTCGTGCCAAAGGTGATCAATTCGAATAAATAAAAACTTATTTTAAAATTTGATGCTATTTCCGATATGTTTTGCTTTCATTCAATAAAATTTAAAAAGAAATGTAAAAAATATGGCGTTTGACTTTGTTGCCGTTTTTTTATCTCACCCTGTATACGAAATTTGAAATAATTCCGGTGAATAATGTAGCAAGAATAATGAAAATACCGAATATCTGGGGGTACCGTTGTATGGGCGCTATAATAAAACGTGGACCTACGTAGATTATTCTCTGTCAGCGGTAAAATACTCATAAAGAACTCCTTGTGTACAATTTCAGACAATTCCATTGAAAAATGTGGCTGGGGGTACTGTTATATGGGGGCTATACGCTCCTTAACTAGTTAGAGAATCGTACTAATTAACGTATTTGCATTTCTTTCAGCGCTCTCTTGCCGGCAATTGGGAGAAATGAATATGTCCAAAAACTGGGTCAGTATATGGTGGTTATGAAAACTGCCAAACATCTGAATGGTGACCAGGAACTGCAGAGAATTTTTCAACACGCCTACGAGCATAGGATTCTCGATATTACAGTGGTCATGTACCGGAAGCGGTTTATTTTCGCATTATACACCTATGATGTTTTTCATCCGTCAAATTGTCGACATGTGGTTATACAAAAATTTAACACATTTGAGGGCGGCCATTTGACAAGTGGCGACATTTTCCCCATAAAGTTACAAAATTTACATAAATGTCCCATTGATGTTTTTGTGCATCTAACCGAACCATATTTCAATTATTCCCTCGATGTCGTTAATGGGGAATTAACAAATTTTTGGGGTTTGGAGGCATGGATTTTGAGAATCATGGCGAAAAAGCTTAACTTCAAATTACGGCTGCAACAGTCGAGAGGCGCAACCATTGGCCTTGTATTCGAAAATGGTACTATAACAGGTCCATTCCTGGCAATGACCCAGGGAAAAATTGATGTACTTGTGGGCTATTATCATTCTAGGGTTCGGGCTAGTAGGTTTGGCGTGAGCATGCCGTATTTACTAACACCATTGGTGTTGGTGATACCCAAGCGAGAGAAACGCACTTTCGAAGGTGGATGGCTGTTGGTTCCATTCCAAAATGATGTTTGGCTGCTGCTCTTAGTCTCCCTGATGTTTGGATTAACAACATTCCTGGTGCTTCGTTACACTCTAAACAATGCTGCTGTGGCTCAAAACTCATGGTTGGATGTGGTAGGCCTGGCTTTGGGCAGTTCCCGAAACATCCGCTATCATAGCATGGGTACAAAATATTTTGTTATGCTATGGACTTTTGGATTTGTCATTGTGTGGGGTGCATTTCAGGGTAAATTGTATGGAGCCTTTCATATTGATGTGGTCCCGCCAGCCCATACAGTGGAGAATTTAGTAGCGGACAACTATACATTCCACA
Source organism: Musca domestica (assembly GCF_030504385.1). Taxonomy (NCBI): domain Eukaryota; kingdom Metazoa; phylum Arthropoda; class Insecta; order Diptera; family Muscidae; genus Musca; species Musca domestica. The sequence goes on from NW_026712435.1 coordinate 19,420,212, forward strand.
TTCGAAGGTATTTCCGAGGAGATTTGATAGAAGCTTTAAACATTCCCCCAACACAAATCGTATTCACAGACGTTTCCGAAACTCAGAGTGATTTTATGGCCCAACTCCAAGCTCCACATCCGTATGTCATAATGACCGATTACTGGCTATTTCAGAACTTTCTCAAAACTCACAATATGCATGACAGATTTGAAATAATTCCGCACATTCTAATCTGGAATCAAATGTGTGCCTATTTCAGGCCAAAATCGTTTTTAATTGAACCGTTTGATCGAATTTTTGACGCCCTGCAGTCGGGGGGCTTAATTAAGAAATGGCTGGAGGAGGTCGGAGAACAAATTCAGGTGTCGGTCTCAATGAAAAATGTTCCAAATACAGAGCCCGAACCACTGTCACTGACCAAAATGCTAATCGTATTTAAAGGTCTTTTGGTTCTGCATGTCGTATCGTTGTTGGTGTTTATGGGTGAAATTGTATTATCGAAGAAGAATTTGAATCGGAAAAAAGTTTTGAGAGAACTAAGAAATAAGATTAAAAATAAAATAATTAACCATTAATGTTTATATTATTTGTTTTTATTGCATATTTTATTACACTTAGGGTCTTACTATGGATCTCAACTCCTTTTGAGAGTAGCAAACGAAGAGAATTTATATTTATTCTCTCAATTATTGCAAGGAGAGTATATTAATTTTGTCAATCCGTCTGAAACAACTCGAAATATTAGTCGGTGACCCTATAAGGTATATATTCGTGATCAGCACGAAATTCTAAGTCTATAAAATGTCCGTCCGACAGTCCTTGGAGGATGCCAGTGGAGGTTATTGAAAGTCCCGTCCGATCGAACTTAATGTTTTTATACCCTCAGACATATGGATACAGAGAATATACAGGGTGACATAAAAAACTGCAACAATGTCAAACGCCATAATTTTTTTTTATACCCTACAACACTATGTGTTGGGGGCATTATAAGTTTGATTGGGCCAAAAATAATGCAACACCTCGAAATATTGGTTTCCCACATAGGAATGTGTATATGGATCTCCTATCTCGCCGAGATTAGTCGATCTATCTATGTATGTTCGTCTTTCCGACTGTCTATGTTAATTTGTAATCACTTTACAGGTCGCAATTATGAACCGATCCTCACGAAATGAAAAATGGAGGTGGGGTTAGGGTCAGAATAGAACCCTATTGTTTTTGGAGATGATCGCACGATATTTAGGGGTTGAAATAGACCAAAAACACAAAATTTTCCTGATTTTGCAGTTGCTCTATAGGCCACAACAATGAACCAATCGACGCGAAAATTTACATGGAGTTAGAGTTTAGGACTGGGCAAAAACCTACCAATCGGACAATAATTAGCGGCTAAAATAGACCCCAACTTTTATGTAAGAAAATAGGAATTTTCCACTAAACCACGAATATTTTTAATCCCAGCCAAATCACAAATACATTAAAAGATCACTTTTGACAATTACAGTCATTCTAATAGCCAAGAAATCGGATATATAGCAAAATAGGTACAAAATATATGTAAAAGAATTGATCTTATTTATTCTGCTTATAGATCAGGAACCGCTGGGCCTATTTTCACAATTCCCGTAAAACGATAAAATCTAACCAAATCGCGGGAAAATGTACCAATAAAACAGTGAATATCTCTTGTCGATTTTTTTTTTTCAATTTTTTCATATTTTTAATCACATGACTATAACTTTTGCTGATTTGTTTTTAAATATTATTGAAAGAAAGCGAAAAATGTCGGGAATATCCTTAAATTTTGGAATAAGTTTAGATTTGTTCGAATTGGTCACCTTTGGCACGAACTATAGCTCTCAAACGGCCAATGAAACCGTCACACGCTGTCTGAATGTTGCTCTGCGGTATTTTATCCCATTCCCGGCGAAGCGCTTGCTTGAGGTGATCGACACTTTAGTATTTTGTAGTGCCAAACTTGCGTTCCAAAATACTCCCGATACAATAGTTCAACGGATTGGTATCCGGAGATTTTGGTGGCCATTGTGAGCTGGAAATGAAGCAAGGAACCTCATTTTGTAACCATTCTTGGGTGGCGCGTGCTGAGTGCGATGGTGCTGAGTCCTGTTGGAATGTCCAAGGTCTGCGGCCAAAATGTTTGCTTTGCGTTCTCAAGGCTTTAATACACCCTCCAGAATATTTTCGCGATAATATTCGGCATTCTTCTGATGCCACGGTCGATTAATACGAGCGGAAAGCGACACACCATCGCCATGGCCGGCGCTTGAGTTCTGGTGGCCAACCGAAGGTGCACGTTTTCAGCTGACCTCTTTGGCAAGTTAACACGATAATTTTGTTTGTTTACAAACTGCTGGACAACAAATGTTTTCTAATCGGAGAAAGCCAAATTCGGCAGTTCACCACTTTCGGCCAAGCGAAGCAAGTCTTTAGCTCTTTTTTAGTCTATTTTATTTCTGTTGAGGTATAAGTTCTTGTAGTTTTTGGAATTTCAATGGCTTTACTCCGAGCTCATTTTTCAATATTTGCAGAATGGAATATTGCGACATGTTCAGCTCACGAGCCATTTTTTGGTCACTGCGACGCTTGTTTCGATCAATTCGCTTCTTTACTTTTCGGACCATTTCTGCTGATGTTGCTGTTTTTTTCGTCCACTTCCTTGACGTCGGGCTACGTTACCAGTATCACGGTAACGAGCGATAGTACAAACACAAAAGATTTATTCACATTTAAATGCTGGAGTTCTCTAACGATAGCCACTTGTGGTTTTCCAGCCAAATATAAAGAAATCACACTGTCACGCTTGAATTCCCTCAGGAATAACTTTTTTCTGGAAAATTCTCACCAAAGTGCTTTTATACGTTTGTAAACAATATAATGAGCTGTCACTGAAATAATTTTAAAAGCTCTCGGACGAGTGGCTTAGAAATAATAGCAGTCTGAAGTTTGTTGCAGTTTTTTCATCTCACCCTGTACATCTGTCGGCAAAACCGACTGATAATTTTTAACGTGTTTCCTCGTTTTTTTTTTTTTTTGTCTAATTATTTCTTGTTGATAATTTATTAGAGTTATTTGGTGTTGTCTTACAACAAACAACTTATCTGAGGAAATTTATGGCAAATGCCTGATATAACTAACACGCAAACAATGTGGGGATAGTGAAACCAATTATTACTTCACGACAAACAAATGAAGGCTACATGATACCACTTCTATCTATCACTTAAACATCTGAATTAGTTACTTTAATGCCAATTTCGATCTATCGATGGAAATGGAATAAGTATTCATCAATGTTAAGATAAGTTTTCACTGTGTCAAATTCAAGGGGCTTCACTAAGATATACAGGCTATTGACAATTCTGTTAAAATCTTTAAATTACCTAATATCGGAAGGTGCCGATATATGGGGGGATATACGATATTGTCTGGGGGTAAAGTACTCACAAGGAACTCCTTGTGTGGTTTTTTAGATAATTCCATTGGGAAATGTGGCTAAAATCATCAAATCCCGAATATCGGGGGTACTGTTACATGGGGTACATACGATATTGTGGACCTATATAGACAAACACCTTTCAGGGGTTAAAGTGCTCACAAAGAACTCCTTGTGTGAATTTTCAGACAATACCATTGGAAAATACAGCTTAAGTCATCAAAATACCTAATATCGGGGGTACCGTTATATGGGGGCTATACGATATCATTAACCTATATAGAGAATTCTATGTCAGGGGTTAAAGTGCTCGCAAAGAACCCCTTGTGTGGATTAACAGACAATTCCGTTGAAAAATGTGGCTAAAATCATAAAAATACCGAATATCGGGGGTACCGTTATATGTGGGATATACGATATTGTGGATCTATATAGACAATTCTCTTTCAGGGGGTGAAATACTCATATAGGACTCGTTGTGTGGAATTTCAGACAATTCAATTGAAAAATGTGACTAAAATCATCAAAATACCGAATATCGGGGGTACCGTTGTATGGGGGCTATTCGATATCGTCGACCTATATAGATAATTCTCCTCCGAGGTACAATGTACCCACAAGGAACTCCTTGCGTGGATTTTCAGACAATTCCGTTTGAAAAATGTGGGTAAAATCATCAAAATACCGAATTTTGTGGGGTACCGTTGTATGGGGGCTATACGATATCGTGGACCGATATCGCCCATCTTCGAACTTGACCTGTCTACTGGAAAAATAAACACGTGTGCAAAATTTTAGTCTTCTATCTCAATTCGTTTAGACTGTAGCGTGATTGCAACAGACGGACGGACGGACGGGGCTAAATCGTCTTAAAATTTTACGCTGATCAAGAATATATATATTTTGTTGAGTCTAAAATGATTATTTCGACGAGTTACAAACGGAATAACGAACTTGATATACCCTCCATACTATGTATGGTGGAATGTATAAAAAAGTTAAATGTTTTGGAAACTCCCATCTCTGTAATGAACACTTATTAAATTTTGTTTCGATCTGGCAACTCATTCCATATAGATTGTGAAGTCTGAGGTAAAGTACAGCAAGGTGTTGCAAATGAAATCAAAAATTTAACAATTTTTCTTTAAAACAGTGTTTGGCTTGCTTGTTTGGGATACCATAGTATTTTGTTGTTGCAAAATCGTCAGGCAAAATCCCATTATTGTTGTTTTTATAAAAACAACGTTTGTTTATGAGTGGAGAACGATGGTAATGTTTACCAGGGGGTAAGGCAGGGAATACCTAGGTTTCGGAAAGAGCCACCAATCCTCATCAGTTCCCTTGTTTCTCGTCTGGGATATTCTCCCCAGAAGTTATTTTAAAAAATAACTTCTATGACAAAAAACATTTTTTACCCAAGTGACGAGATCGTAAGCTTGTTGTAACAGACAAAACAAACTTACATGGTTATGTTACTTCGTTCAGGTTGAACGAAAGCATAACAAGTGGAGAAAGATGTAAATGTTTATAAGTGCGGTTGTAAGATTTAGAAGATTTTCCAAAAGAATTTTAGTTTTATGTAATTCTTTTGTTCCTCTTCTATTGAGCTTACGATCTCGTCACTTGGGTAAAAAAAATGTTTTTTGTCATAGAAGTTATTTTTTAAAATAACTTCTGGGGAGAATATCTCAGACAAGAAACAAGGGAACTGAAGAGGATTGGTGGCTCTTTCCGAAACCTAGGTATTCCCTGCCTTACCCCCTGGTAAACATTACCATCGTTCTCCACTCATAAACAAACGTTGTTTTTATAAAAACAACAATAATGGGATTTTGCCTGACGATTTTGCAACAACAATTTTTCTTTAATATACACCCTCTCTGCCTTTTGTTGAAAGACATAAAATGTTCATAAATAATTTTTATTTTATTTTTGTATCCCCAACTACTCTTCACTTCAAATATGTAAGCAATCAGTGCCAGGGACTAAGGGGACTTTTAACAATATTTAATTTTTATTGCCACAAATATTCTCCAACGGAAGAATATTTAAAGCAGCAATTCTCCCACTAACCACAGCAGTCAGACAACGTTTTGGTGTTCAACATGTGCCGTCATAAATTCGCAACATTTCTGTGGCTGTTACTATCAATTCTGCAAGCGGTGGCATTATTGAATTCTTTGGAACAATGGGGCATACAATTCGATGAAACAAATCGTAGTTTGGAAAAGGTTATTGCAGACTATTTCCGCGCGAAAACTCCTTTGCTTGGTGTTGCAGTTAATCTGCAATACACCTCGGATTGGGTTTATAAAATCGAACATTATCTGTCATTGGCATTTGTCGGAAAAGACTTGATGAAATGTGAGACTTCTACTGAGGGGAAGAAACAAAGTTTCTTGTTTGCCTATAATTTATGGTATGTGGATTCATATAAGGCCTTTAGGTAAGTATTAACACAGAAAATCCGAAAATCTTTTAATTTTTTATTCAAATTTAAATATAATTGCAAATGCCTACAGCTCCTTTTGCTTTATCTTTTAGGCAAAAGGTCAATTTTATCATTTGTATAATTTTGGTAAAAGCCATGAAACCACTGAGAATCGTGGCAAGGATTTTTGCTTTAGAATTAGAAAAAGGGATTCCATCCATATTTTGAAATCAATCTAAATTTTGTTTTGTACATTTTAGTACAAAAAAAAAAAACACCGAACGCGTACTATGTCCTTCCATTCAAAATTTTATCTTAACCTATCTGCCCAATACCAATACCATCAAAATTAGTATCACTTATAATCTTGTTGCAAATCATATGCTAATCTAAACCCTTCCGAAAATATATTTCTATTTTTTATATTTTAGAATTTTTTATTATACCCTACAACACTATGTGTTGGGGGTATTATAAGTTTGATTGGGCCACAATTTATGTAACACTTCGAAATATTGATTTCCCACATAGGAAAGCATATATGGATCTTCCTATCTCGCCGAGTTGAGTCGATCTAGCTATGTATGTCCGTCCGTCCGTCTGTCCGTCTGTCCGTCTGTCCATGTTAATTTGTAATCACGCTACAGGTCGCAATTATGGCCCGATCCTCACGAGATTGAAAATGGAGGTGGGGTTAAGGTCAGAATAGAACCCTATTTCTTTTGGAGATGATCGCATTATATTTAGGGGTTGAAATGGACCAAATACTGAAAAAATTTCAGATTTTGCAGTAGCTATACACGTCGCAATTATAGCATGTAGCTAGAGTTTAGGGCGGGGAAGAAGCCTACCAATTTGGGTGGTCATCGGATAATATTTAGCGGGTAAAATAGACCATATCTTTTGTGTTGAAAGAATTCAAAATTTTTCATTAAACCGCGAATCCCGGCTAAATCACAAAGCCATGACAAGGCTACTTCTGATCTTTACATTGATGTTAACATCCAACAAATCGGATATATAGCAAAATACGTGCGATATATATGTCTATCAAAGAAGATATGCTTGAAAGATCTCATATATGTCGAGAACGGCTGAACTGATTTCGACAGTTCTCATTAATGAAGAATGGCCTCTTGGCATGAAAGAAAAAACGTCTAAAAAAATCGCATAAAAATATCCCTTATTAAAGATGAAAATATTGATTTTGTAACATTTTCTCATATTTTTTCAATTTTGTCATATTTTTGGCATATTTTCATTTAGAATTAAACATTTGGTAATATTTCTACAGCTAACAAAACTAAGTAGTTAGGATATCAGGATATCATATACAGATCGAATTTATGGCCCGATCCTTACGAAATTTTGCATGGGTATAAGATGAGGGTCAGAATAGAAGCCTACTCTTTTTGGAGATGATCGCAATATATTTAGGGGTTGAAATGGACCAAAAAACTGCAAAATTGTCAGCAGGTCGTAATTATCTCCCGATCCTAACGAACATTTGAATGGGGGTTACCGGACATTGCAAAAGCCAAGCAGTTTCCAAAAATATTCAATGTGTGAAATAGTTTGCCAACTTTTGTAGACAAAATACGAAAATGTCCATTCCAGCGACTTTTTGGAGCAGCAGGAAAGACGCACTTCTGACTATTTCGTTAACGCTGATTTCGTTGAAGAATATAGTCAAATGTCTGTATCCCATATAGATGTGTTTCAGTCAAAAACCAATAATAAATGCTAATCTTTTGTCACATCTGAGAGGTTATAGGTCTTTGGGAAATATTGGTTCCAGATCTAGGAAGACCATTTACGTGCAACATCTACCAATAAATTGGAAATGAGCAAATTAGTTTAAGTTGCTATTATTCGAAAATTAGAGAACGAAACCTGATGGATTTCGTTTATTATTTGTCACAATATCTTGTGGAATTCTTCCGAGTATCTCGCCTATATAAATTGTTTATTATAGTGTTGTAGGGTATTCAACGGTCGGCCCCGCTCGACTGTAGCCTTTGCTTACTTGTTTTATTTCAGGTACAACAATGAACTTGATTTATTTTATGCTAGCAAGATCCTGCTATTTCATCAGTAAAAGCCCGCCCTAATTTTAGATTCGTTCCAACAGTTCGTATTAGGGCTTTTTATACCGTACCCCAAAAGATGGTCAGGGTTTTATGTCTTTGTGCATTTGTTTGTAACAGGCAAAAGGAAACGAGATAGACCCATAGTTCCTTTTGATGATCTGCATAGAATCACATTTTGAGTCGATTTATGCATGTCCGTCCGTCAGTCTGTCCATGTATTCTTGTGAACAAAATGCAGGTCGCATATATTATCCGATTGGGATGAAATTTTGCAAACAACGTTTGTTTGGCCCAAGGACGAACCCTATTGAAATTGGAGATAATCGGTCAAATTTTTGATATAGCTCCCATATATATCTTCGTCCGATTTGCCTTTTATTGTGCACCAAACGTGTAATATCAGCCCGAATAGTATGGAATTTTGCACATACAACCAAATTCGGCCTGAAAATAAGTATGTCAAATTTGATCGAAATCGGTTCAGATATAGCTATAGCTCCCATATATATTGTTCATCCGATTTGTTATTTTTGTCCTCCGCAGCCATAATATGCACTCTGTAACAACAATATTTGGGGAAATATATTAAATACAGCTCAAAAATAACTTTGTTAAATTTTAAGGAGATCGGTTCAGATTTGGATAAAGCTCCCATATATAACTTCGTCCGATTTATCCTTTTTTGTGCACCAAACGTCTAATATTTGTCCAAATGGGATGGAATTTGGCACATGCAACCGAATTGAGTCTAGAAGCTAGTATGCCAAATTTAGTGAAGATCGGTTCAGATATAGCTATAGCTCCATATATATTGTTCATCCGATTTGTTGTATTTGTTACCCACAGCCATAATATGCACTCCGTAACAACGATATTCAGGGAAATATATCAAATACAGCTCAGAAATATCTTTGCCAAATTTTATCGAGATCGGTTCAGATTTGGATATAGCTCCCATATATATCTTTATCAGATTTCAAATTAATTTTGCACCAAATGGGCAATACAAGTCCGAATTTAAAAGATACAAATGCTTCGGCATATTTAGTCCCTTGAACTTTAAATAATAATTATAATCATAGCATGTACGATTAAATTCTCCCATAAAAACTTTTAATTGTTATGCGGAGCTCCACTATATTAGCAAAGTGGTGTAGGGTATTATAAATTCGGCACCGCCCGACTTTAGGACTTTCTTTACTGGTTTGAACTCAAAATCCAAAATTTGTTCAGTTTGAAAAAAAATGTTATCAAAACCTTATACATTTTGCTAAATTTTTTGACTTTCAATGTTTGATATATTGTTCAAGATTTTTCTTTTCGGAAAGAATAAAAGAACATTTTTTTCTTTTACACCAAAAAAGTTTTAAAACCAATACACAATGGACCCACATCCACTTTTTCCATTTCAACATCCAATTTTTCCATTTCCATCAAATATTTCAACGTCACCTTATGAAAACTATAGAAACCAACAGCGACCTCAATATCAAATTTCAGATTTTTACTACGCATATCCGAAACAACGTACATCTCTCCATCCTAGACACCCTAATTTGTACCATTTAAAACTTTTCGAACAATTATAGTACGCATTCGCAAAACCACCACCAGATACCCACAGTGACCTTAATATCAAATTTGAGTTATATTCCTTGGTCCAATACCAAATTTAGTAACACTTGGTACGCATATCCAAAATATCAGAATCACTCTATATTCTGGAAAACAACATTGATCCAAAATTAGTATCATTTAGTATTTTACGTACAATTATGATACACATTTCCAAAACCACTCTATTCTAGCTCTACCCATTCACTTAATACAAAATTTAGTACTATTTAGTACTTTTCGAAAAATTTTAGCCCGAATTTTCAAAACTCTCTCGACATCTCAACCTCCGACGATTTCAGCTATGTAATTTCAATTATTACCAAATTTATTCACATTTAGTTCAATCATAGTACGCATATCCAAAATCCGCTCCTTCTCTCAACCACAGACATCAAGAGTGACATCCGAATTAAATTTCAGGATTCCAGATATCAACAGAGACCTGAATATCAAATTTGAGAATTCCAGACCTATCCCTTCACTCAATACCAAATTTAGTACCATTTAGTACATTTCGTACAAATAAAGGACGAATTTTCAAACTACCGTAAAATTAAACACAAATTCCATAAGTTATCTAAATATGAAATTACTGAATTGTATCTCTATCCCTTCAGCCAAAATCAAATATAATACCATTCAGCACTTTCCGTACAAGCGACCCTAATGCCGAATTTCAGATTTCAAGCAATACCAAATTGAATCAAATATAGTATTATTTAGTATTTTTCGTGCACACATCTCTACAACCCTTTTTCACAAACCTGCAACCCCAGTGCAATTTTTCAAAATTCTACCTTCATACGTTCACCGCAAATATTTGGAGTCGATCTAGCGATGTCCGTCCGTCTGGCTGGCGCGCACGATAACACTCGTAGGGAGTATCCGATTCGGTCCAATCTTGGTACATAGTAGTATTATCATCAAGCTTAGATCGAGTTCGGAGATGGGTAATATCAGTCCACTCCTTCTGGTACAACCCCCACAAAAGGTCGAAAATGTAAAAGACAAGGTTTTACTGCACAGGAACAGAAAGGATTATCCGATTTTGTTTTAACTTTGCAAATCCTATGTATTTGAATTTGAATATGTGCTAGGTCGGGTGCGAAAATGTTGAATATCGGTCCACTCCATTAAGTACCTCTCCCACAAACGGTCAAAATTTGAAATACTTATATATCTTACAAAATGTGAACAAGTTAAAAAGCAGTAAGTTCGGCCGGGCCGAACTTTGAATACCCTCCACCATTTGGAACGAATTTGAAAAATTAAAAAAAAAAAAACATAAAATCCATAAAAAATTCTTTTAAATTTTTAAAAATACCGAATATAGCCGTTATATTGGGGTCTATATGACGTGGATCTACATAAGCATTGTTTGCCATTAGCCATTACCATATTCAAATTCGAAACTTGAAATAAACGGTGAATAATGTAGATAAAATCATCAAAATATCGTATATAGGGAGGTACCGTTATATCGGAGCTGTGCGAAGACCTGGAACAGCATAGACAATTTTCTGTCACAGGCTATAGCATTCATTACTAACGTTAAATACGATATCTCAAACCATTTCGGTGGGTATTGTACCTAAATTCGTCAAAATACCGAATATAGGGAGGTACTGATATATGGAGCCTATACGAAGACCTGGACCTGCATAGACATTTTTCTGTCACAGACTGTAGTTGCCAATACGAACTCTAAATACATAATTTGAAACAATTTCTGTGAATAATGCCGCTAAAATGGTAGGTACCGTTATATGGTCGCTATACGAAGACGTGGACCTGCACAGACAATTTTCTGTCATAGGCTGTAGTATAAATTACGAATCTCAAATACCAAATTTAAAACAATTCCGGTGAATAATGTTGATAAAATCATCAAAATACCGAATATAGGGAGGTACCGTTATATGGGGGCTATACGAAGACGTGGACCTGGCCATATAATTTTTTGTCGTAGGCTGTATTATCAATTTCGAACTTCAAATACCAAAGTTGAAACAATTCCGGTGAATAATGTCGCTAAAATCATCAAAATACCGAATATCGGGAGGTACCGTTATATGGGGGCTATATTAAAATGTGGACTAACATGGTCCATTTATGAACTTAACCTGTCTACTGGAAAAATAAACACTTGTGCAAAATGTTTGCCTTCTATCTCAATTCGCTCGAAAGATAATGTGATTACAACAGACTGACGGACAGACACACAGACGGACATGGCTAAATCGACATAGAATTTTACGCTGATCAAGAATATATATACTTTGTTGGGTCTGACATGAGTATTTCGAGCAGTTACATACGGAATGACAAAGTTAATTTACCCTCCATAGTATGGTGGAGGGTATAAAAAAGAGTCCGGTTATCTGGTGTGAAGATGGAATATATGTGTACACTCCTTCTGCTACCTCCCCCACAAAGGGTCGACATTTTGAATATCCAAAAAGCTCATAAAACGCGAAATTAAAATCCAATTTCATTCCGACTTGGTACATTTCAATATTTCCATCAACAGAAGATCTGTTATAAAGATGGTAGAGATGGGACTATTTCTTCTGGTAGCTCACCCGCAACAGGTTCAAGATTTAAAAAAATGCTCAAAAAACCGATATAAGCATCCAACTCTCTTCAAATTTCACACACACGAACATTTTTGCTAACGTGAAATCTGATATATATCTGCGAACCCCTTCTTGTACTTCAACCACAAAGTGTCACAAGCTTCAATTCTTTTATCTGTCATAATTTGCGAAACAAGTCAGCGATTCTTTACAGCTTGCTATATCTAAATATTTCTCCCAACCAGAAACCTGAGACGAATATGGAACTTATCGGAATTTATGAAAATGGAATACACTGCGACTACATGAGGTACTCAAGCACGTTTTAACATTTTCTACAAATTAGCACATATCTCATAAAAGTGAAGGAAACCTGGCATATCGCAATAATTATATCATATTTATTAAGGTCGACAATATTGGGCCATTGGACAATATTGGCCCATTTTTTCAGAACCTACTCTATAAAGATGTTCAAAAATTTACATAATCCTAACAGAAGTCTAAATATATTTAAATAATCGAATATTGGCTGAGGGTACACATCTGTCGGCAAAACCGACTGATACTTTTTAGATTTTTTTATACCCTCCACCATGCATAGTATGGAGGGTATATTAAGTTCATCATTACGTTTGTAACTCCTCGAAATATTTACGTCAGACCCAACAAAGTATATATATTCTTGAACAGCGTAAAATTCTAAGTCGATTTAGCGATGTCCGTCTGTCTGTCTGTCTGTTGTAATCACGCTATCTTTCGAACGAATTGAGATAGAAGGCTAAAATTTTGCACACGTGTTTATTTTTCCAGTAGGCAGGTTAAGTTCGTAAATATGCCATGTAGGTCTACGTTTTCATATAGCCCCCATATATAAGTACCTTCCGTTATTCGGTATTTTGATGATTTTGGCGACATTATTCACCGGAATTGTTTCAACTTTGGTATTTGAAGTTCGGCTGTAGTATCCATTACAGCCTATGACAAAAAATTGTATGTGCAGGTCCACGTCTTCGTATAGACCCCATATAACGGTACCTCCCAAAATTCGGTATTTTGATGATTTTAGCGTCATTATTTAACGGAATTGTTTCAAATTACGTATTTAGAGTTCGTAATGGAAACTATAGTCTGTGACAGAAAATTGTCTATGCAGGTACAGGTCTTCGTATTCGAATTTCAATATGGTAATGGCTTATGACAAACCAGGCCTACGTAGGTCCATGTCGTATAGACCCCAATATAACGGCTATATTCGGTATTTTTAAAAATTTAACAGAATTTTTTAAAGACTTTATTTTTTGAAAATTTCCAAATTCGTTCCAAATGGTGGAGGGTATTCAAAGTTCGGCCCGGCCGAACTTAGTGCTTTTTAACTTGTTTTTTTTGTTTATTTTTTCCCTGTCTGAATCTTGATTTATCTATGATTTTACAATTGAATAAAATTAATGTCTCCGATATCTATCTTTGCAGCGCCCTTCTACCGGTTACTGAAAACAATGAATATGTTCACAAAATGGGTAATTATATGGTGATTATGAAAACGGCCGATCAGCTTAACAGTGGCGACGAGTTGAAGAAGATTTTCGAAAAAGCCTACGAACGCAACATCATACATATTACGGTGGCTTTGCATGTGGAAAGCTTTACGTTCAACTTCTACACCTACAGCATATTCCAGCCGGGAAAATGCCGAAACGTGGCATTGCAACTAATTAGCCAGTTCAAGGACGGCCGTTTGACAAAGGCGGAATTATTTCCCATGAAGCTACAGAATTTCCATAAATGTCCCATCGACATTTTTGTACGTGTATCCGATCCGTTCTTCAATTACTCGCTTAATGGTGCTGGCAAAGAAATCAAACATTTCTGGGGTTTGGAGGCCAAGATGTTGCAAGTTGTAGCTGAAAAACTAAATTTTAAAATACGCCTGCAAAAATCGAGAGATTGGACCATTGGCAGGTTATACCCAAATGGCACGGCCACGGGTGCCTTTCTGGCAATGTCGCGGGGAAAATTTGATGTCTTGGCTGGTTTTTATCATTCGGCAACTAGGGCGCGTATCTTTGCCGTGAGCATACCCTATATGTTGACATCATCTGTGGTGGTGTATCCCAAGCGAAAGCAATCATTGGCCGAGGGTAGCTGGCTGTTGGCCCCCTTTCAAGGCTCAGTGTGGCTTCTGGTGTTGATTGCGATGATTTTCGCTTTAACCTCAGTCCTGGCACTGCGTTGTGCGTTTAGGAAGACTAATGTAATCCAGAACTCATGGTTGGATGTAGTCGGACTGGTACTGGGAAATGCTAGAAATATACGCTATAGCATTATTGGCTGCTTTGCAACGCTTTGGACATTTGGGTTTGTCATTGTTTGGAGTGCATTTCAGGCAAAGCTGTACGGAGCTTTCCACATCCAGGCCATATCAAGGCCCTACTCCGTGGATAATCTGATAGCCAACAATTATACATTTCACATAAGGCGATACTTCAATGGCGATTTAATCGAGGCCTTGCAAATTCCCCCCGCACAAATCGTGTACACTGATAAGAGGGAAAATCATAGCGATTTCTTCGATCATCTCCACAATCCCCATCCGCATGCCATAATGACTGACTATTTGCTATTTCAGAATTTTCTCAAAACCTATCATTTGTATGACAGTTTTGAAATAGTTCCCCAGATTGTGGTCCTTAATCAATTGTGCGTCTATTTTAAGCCACAATCCATTTTCATGGAACCGTTCGACAGAATTCTAAATGCCATGCATTGTGCCGGTTTGATCAAGAAATGGTTAAGCGATATTTTCGGTCATCCTCACGGGCCCACCTCAAATAAAATGGTACCGAAAACGGTACCAATACCACTTTCATTGGCAAAAATGTCTGTGGTATTTAAAGGCCTATTGATATTGCATGCCGCATCTTTTTTGGTGTTTTTGTGTGAAATTTTTATGCACACTTATTTCAGGCGAATTGAAATATTGAAAAAATGTTAAAATTTTAAGAAGTTAAAAAAATACAGAATAATAAAAGTTTTGTGTGTAATGGAACGATTGTGTACAATGGAATGCTGTATGGATTTGGAAAATAAAAGGGCAAAAAGTGGGCAAAAAATGGATTGGTTTCTTTAGGACTTTGTTTTCCTGGGCTTTTAGGTCATTGTTTATTATAAACAACAATTTAATTAATTTATTTTTATACCCTCCACCATACTATGGAGGGTATATTAACTTTGTCATTCCGTTTGTAACTCCTCGAAATACTCATGTCAGACCCAACAAAGTATATATATTCTTGATCAGCGTAAAATTCTAAGACGATTTAGCCATGTCCGTCTGTCTGTCTGTCTGTTGTAATCACGCCACCTTTCGAACAAATTGAGGTAGAAGGCTAAAATTTTGCACACATGTATATTTTGCCAGTAGGCAGGTTATGTTCGAAAATGGTCCATGTAGGTCCAAGTTATCATATAGCCCCCATATAACGGTACCTCCCGATATTCGGTATTTTGATGATTTTAGCGACATTATTCATCGGAATTGTTTCAAATTTGGCATTTGAAGTTCGTAATGGATTCTACAACCTAAGTCGAAAAATGAGCCATGTAGGTCCACGTCTTCATATAGTCCCCATATAACGGTACCCCCCGAAATTCGGTATTTTGATGATTTTAGCGACATTATTTCCCGAAATTGTTCCAAATTTGGTATTTGAAGTTCGCAATAGATACTGCAGCATAAAGCAGAAAATGGGCCATGTAGGTCCACGTCTTCATATAGCCCCCATATACCGTACCCCCCGATATTCGGTATTTTGATGATTTTACCGGGATTGTTTCAAATTTCGCATGTGAAGTTCGTAATGGATACTTCAGCCCATGCCAAAAATTGTCTGTGCATATAAACAGATTTTTCTTCAAGTTTCGCATTTAAATATTGTAATAATTTATGACAAAAGTTGCCTATGCAGGTCCACGTCGTCGTATAAGCATTCGGTATTTTTAAGATTTTAACAAAATTTTTAACGGATTTTATTTATTTATTTATTTATTTATTTTTTTTTTTTTTTTTTTGTGGAAATTGCCAAATTTGTACCAAGTGGTGTAGGGTATTAAAAGTTCGGCCCGGCCGAACTTACATCTTTTTTACTTGTTATATTTAGATTACTGATGGTATCTGTTTTTGAAATTTAGCGATGGCTTGGAAATGCTTTCTATATTTATTCGAAAAGTACTGAATGGTACTAAATGTGGTATTGGAGGTATAAATAGGTCTGGAACCCTCATATTTAATAAATGAGGACTCTGTTAATACCTGAAATTGAGATATGAAGGAGGTTTTGGAAATGTGTACAATAATTGTGTGAAAATTACTAAATAGTACTAAAATTGGTATTGGGTAAAGGGACAGGGCGGAGACTGTGAAGTTTTATATTCCGATAACGGTTTGTGCCTAGAATTGAGATATGAAAACATTTTGCAAATGAGTACTAAAATTATACAAACAATTCTAGATGTTACTAAACTTGGTATTGGGTGTAGAGATAGATCTGGAATCCTGAAATTTGATATGTTGGTGTCTGTGGTTGAGATAAGGACCATGTTTTGGATATGTATTATAACTGAACTAAATTTTACTAATGGGGGAAATTACTGAGATGAAATCCTGAAATTTTATATTAACGACATTGTTGGTATCGGAAATGGAGAGTGTTTTGAAAATGTTTATTATAAATTTTCGAAAAGTACGAAATAGTACTAAACTTTGTATTGGGTGAATGGTTAGAGCTGGAATCCCTAAATTTGATATTAAGGTCTCTGTTGGTATCTGGGATTGTGATATGGAGGTGATTTTGAAATTGTGTACTATAATTGTACGAAAACTACTAAATAGTACTAAATTATATATTGGGAGAAGGGATAGAGCTGAAACATTGAATTTTTATTGCAATAAATGTTAGTGTCTAGGATGAGGTATGAAACGGTTTTACAAATGAGTACTATAATTATACGAAAAGTACTAAATGTTACTAAACATGGTATTGACTGAATGTATAGAGCTGGAATCCCAATATTTGATATTGAGGTCGCTGTTGGTATACGGTGCATACTATAATGGTAAGAAAAGTATTAAATAGTACTAAATTTGGATCACTGTTAGTTTTACTAATAACAAGTAGGTTATTAAGTTAAATTAAGGATTTTGATTTTTTTTTTTTTTTTGTATATAAAGTTGACATTTTCCTATTATTCTTTCCGAAAAAGTGACAACTTGTATAATATATAAAATTTTGAAAGTCTAAAAATTTAGTACGATGTATGATTTATTTTTTATTTTTTCATTTATTTACTCATTTAGTTTTTTTTTTTTTTTGAATTTTGCAAACTGGCAATATCTGTTCACTCCTTCTGGTCATCCCCGCGAAAGGTCGAACTTCTCCAAAAAAAAAAAAACAGAAAGAGAAATGATAATCCGATCTTGTTCCAACTTTGTAAATCCTAATATTTGCATCAGTGCTAGGTTAGGTATTAAAATGGACAATATCGGTCCACTCCATCAAGTACCTTCTCCACAAAGGGTCAACATATTGAATAATTCTAACTCTTAAAAAATATGATGTAAGATTCCGATTGCCTTAAAATTACACTCATCACATTTTTTTTACCACAAGGTCTGGTGTGAAGATTGAATATATCGGTTCATTCTTTCTGGTACCACCCCCACAAAGGGTCAAAATTTTGAATATACATTGATCTCATAAAACGCGAAATTAACATTCGATTCCATGCAGACTTGGTACATCTCAATATTTCTATCAACACAAGATCTATTATAACGATGGTAGAGATTGGTTAATTTCTTCTGGTAACTCCCCCACAAAGGGCCAAAGTTTTGAATAACCAAAACGATTATAAAATCCGAAATAAGCATCCGGTTCTTTGATATTTCACACATCCCATTATTCCAATTAACACAGCATCTGCTGTGAAGATGTGATTTATCGGTCCACACCTTCTGGAACCCCCCCCCCCCCACACACACACAAAGGATCAAAATTTTGAATATCCATTAAGCTCATAAAACACGAGATTAACATCCGATTCCATTCATACTTTGTACATCTCAAAACTTCCATCAACACAAGAACTGTTGTAAAAATGCTAGAGATTGGACCTCCACATAGCGTTCAAGATTTTGAAAAACAAAACGCTCAAGGAAAGCGAAATAAGCATTCAACGCTCTTCAAATTTCAGGTAGACAAACATTTTTGCTAACACAAGGTTTGCTGTGAAGGTGATATATATCTGCAAGCCCCTTCTGGTCCTCACCCACAAAGGGTCACAGTTTTCAATTCTTTTATCTCTCAAAACTTGTGGAACAAGTCAGCGATAATTTACAACTTGATATACCTAAATATTTCACTCGACCAGAAACCTGAGATAAATATGGAATTAATGTTCGGATATGAATGTTCGATTTTCTTGTAATTTTGCTCATATCTGTATTGAGTGAAGTATGAAAATTGAATACTTCGGTCGACTATATCTGGTACTTCACGCACATTTTAACATTTTCTAAAAATTATCACATGAAGGAAGAGACCTATACAGGATTGCCCATATTCGACGGACCCATGACTCATTGGGCCCATTCCAATCGACGAGGCTTGTCCGCAGGCAACATTCTTTGCGTCAATTTAATTTTGCACGGGAACAAATCAATGCGAATAATCCGTTGTAAAGTGGACCGAGCCATGCCCAACTGCTGAGAACGGCGTTTTTGGGATGTTCTTGGGGACCTCTCAACACTGGCTCGTACGGCAGCGATATTCTCGGCCGATCCCCTTGGTCGACTTTTATATGGCCTCTTCGGATTATAAAGAGCCTTACCAGTCGAAAATTTTTCGTATAAACGCTTAATGGTGTTCTTAGAAGGCGCACTTCTCACATTTTTTAGTGTTTTAAAAGCACGTTGAGTTTTCACAATTGACTTGAATGTAAATTTCAACTATTTCAGAGCGCTCGCGTGGCGTGTATTGGTTCATGGTAAAAATCTGCTTGGACTGACGCTTCAAACGCGGTATGTCATTAAGCGATGTGACATCTCTGTCAAAAGTTATGGCGTTGCCAGATGGGTCCGTCGAATATGGACAACCCTGTATTATCCAAACCTGGCACGTTTCATTATTCATATCATATTTATTTAGGCCCACTACGAAATGAATAATATTGGCCCATTCCTTCGGAACCTATTCCATAGAGGGTCAACATTTTGAATAATCATAATAGAAGGCCCAAGGACGAACCCTATTGAAATTGGAGATAATCGGTCAATATTTAGGTATAGCTCCCATATATATTTTCGCCCGATTTGCCTTATATTGTGCACCACACTTGTAATATCAGCCCAAATAGTATGGAATTTTGCACGTTCGACCAGAAATAAGTATGCCAAATTTGATCGAAATCAGATATAGTTCAGATATAGCTATAGATCCCATATACATTGATCATCCGATTTGTTATTTTTGTCCTCCACAGCCGTAATATGCACTCTGTAACAACAATATTTGGGGTAATATATCAAATACAGCTCAAAAATACATTTGCTAAATTTTATCGAGATCGGTTCATATTTGGATATAGCTCCCATATATAGCTTCGTCCGATTTACCTTTTATTGTGCACCAAATGTCTAATATTTGTTAGATTGAGTCTAGAAGCTAGTATGTTAAATTTGGTGAAGATCGTTTCAGATATAGCTATAGCTGCCATATATATTGTTCATCCAATTTGTTATATTTGTTAACCACAGCCGTAATATGCATTCCGTAACAACGATATTCAGGGAAATATATCTGTAACTCTGTAATATCTTTGCCAAATTTTATCGAGATCGATTCAGATTAGATATATCTCCCATATATATCTTTATCTGATTTCAAATTAATTTTGCACCAAATGGGCAATACAAGTCCGAATTTAAAAGATACAAATGCTTCAGCATATTTAGTCCTTTGACTTAAAATAATAATTATAATCATAGCGTGTATGATTGAATTCTCCCATAAAAACTTTTAATTGTTATGTGGAGCTCTACTAAATTAGCAAAGTGGTGTAGGGTATCATAAAGTCGGCCGCCCGACTTTAAGACTTTCTTTACTGGTATTTTTTTTTTGCAAAATTAAAAGGAATATTTTCTTTTCTCGCGCAATTCTTCTAAAATTATGTTGTGTATGAGAATTTTGCATAAATTTTGCTTAATTTACTGTATGAATACGGCCTAATTAAGTCCCCGAAGAAAATCTGCCTAACTTTTAAAAATATATCTAAAATGACTTTAACTCCTACCTTTCCGTTTCTCATTACATCCTATTACACAGTAACCTTTATGCTTAGAATTAATTATTTTCATTGATTTTACACATGCTTTTAATTAAGACAGAAATAAAATGATTTGCATTTTTGCCATAAAAAACTACGCGCGTAGGGAACAAAAATTTCCGCAAAGGCACTCAACGAAGTAACGACGAACGTCACATCATGAACCTTTATAAAATAATCGCAATATTTTTGTGTAATTTACAATTTCTCCAATCATTGGCGGATCAAATAAATGTTATGGAAAAATTTGATATAAAAATAATTGAGGATAATCGCAGTTTGGAACATGTCATTGCCAGATATTTTCAAAATAAAACCAAGTTACTGGGCGTGTCCATACATTTGGAATACTCCTGAGATTGGCTGTACGACATCAATTATTATCTAACCCAGGCTTTCAGGGGAATAGATTTTATGAATTTGGAAATTTCCATTAATGATGACCATCAACGTTTGTTACATCAATACAACTTGTGGTATGTGGACTCATGCAGGGCGTTCGGGTGAGTAGATATTATTTCGTAAAAAATACACAATGTTTTAAGCAACATCAGTAGTGCGATTCTCTGACTAGTTGATAATAGAAGTAACGACAGTTACACTGTGCGACAAAAGTATTTTTGTACATTACAGGAAAAACCGAGTAGATTTTGGAATTATATGCTAAAAAAGTACGAAAGTACTAATGATATTAAGTTTGGTATTTGGGAAAGAGATAGGCCTGAAAATGTTGAGTGTGGGTCTTTGATGTTGTGTGGGATAGATGAACGAAAGGGTTTTTGGAAATTTAAATATTAAGCGCAGCAAAAATATTAAAATTCACTAAATTTGGTAACATTTGGAATTAATAATTTTGAAATTTGAACAGGTCTGGGAAGTAGGGAAGAAAGTCAGAAATACGTACTAAATTTTATACGAAAAGTACTAAATTGTACCAAATTCGGCATGCGGAGAAGAGACTGAGCTGGAAATCTGAAATTTAAATGAGGATCCTTGATCTTGTGTGGGGTAGGCGAAAAAGTGTGTGTTTTGAACTCGAAAAATAATTGTACCAAAAGCACACTAAATTATACTATATTTTTATATGGTGTAGGAAAATAGCTAAAATGTGGTCTTCAATATTGAGATTTCTATTCATAGCTATATAATTGGAAATAAATAACAAAATTCAAAGCTAAAGATATTTATTGTAATTTGTATTAGATGAAGTATGAAAATGGAATGGAATTCTTTGAGCTTTTTGTTTTTCAAAATCTTGAACCCTTTGTGGGGAGGTACCAGAAGGAATTGTCCGATCTCTACCATCTTTATAACAGATCTTGTGTTGATGGAAATATTGAGATGTGTCAAGTCTGAATCGAATCGGAGATTAATTTTGCGTTGTATGAGCTCCATGGATATTCAAAATGTTGACCTTTTGTAGAGGATGCAGCAGAAGGAGTGGACCGATATATCCCAATTTCACACCAGACCTTCGGTTAATAAAAATATTGTGATGTGTGTAATTTGAAGAGAACCGAATGTTTATTTCGGATTTTATTATTGTTTTGGTGCCAGTGGTAGTGGGCCGATATTGCCCATCTCCGAACTCAATCTAAGTTTGACAATAATATTACGATGTGCCAAGTTTGGACTAACTCGGATACTCCCTTCGAGAGTTATTGTGCGCACCAGCCAGACGGACGGACATCGCTAGATCGACTCCAAATGTCCTGAAACGGATTTGGTCCAAAGAGACCTGGGGTCTAAAACCGTTATTTCGATGATGTACGTTTTGAACGTATGAAATGATATCCTCTGTAGCGGATCGAGGATATAAAAATAGTTTGTCTTTATACCCTCCACATTGAAAAGGAGAATATATTAACATCCCAAACATCATTTCGTATGTAACATCCCCAAATATTCGTCGTAGACCCCATAAAGTACATTTATTCATAATCAGCATAAAATTCTAAGCCGATTTAACTGTCTGTTGAAATCACGAAACAGCCCACATTTTTTTACGCAGAGCTTCAAAATTTGGCTGAACAATTTTGTATTGTGTCTAGGTTGGTTGGTATAAAAAATGAGATACAGGGTTGTCCATATTCGACGGACCCATCTGGCAACGCCATAACGCCTTTTGACAGAGATGTCACATCGCTTAATGACATACCGCGTTTGAAACGTCAGTCCAAGCAGATTTTTACCATGAACCAATACACGCCACGCGAAATAGTTGAAATTTACATTCAACAGAAGAAGTCAACTGTGAAAACTCAACGTGCTTTTAAAACATTTAAAATATCTGAGAAGTGCGCCTTCTAAGAACACCATTAAGCGTTTATACGAAAAATTTTCGACTGGTAAGGCTCTATCTAATCCGAAGAAGCCATATAAAAGTCGACCAAGGCGATCGGCCGAGAATATCGCTACGTACGACCCAGTGTTGAGAGGTCCCCAAGAACATCCCAAAAACGCCGTTCTCAGCAGTTGAACATGGCTCGGTCCACTTTACAACGGATTATTCGCATTGATTTGCATTTGTTCCCGTACAAAATTCTATTGACGCAAAGAATGTTGCCTGCCTCGTCGATTGGAATGGGCCGAAAGAGTCATGGGTCCGTCAAATATGGGCAACCCTGTATATCGGTCGGTGCCTCCCGATAGTCGGTGTTTTGATGATTTTTGCCACATTTTTCACGGATTTGTCTAAAAATTGGTATTTGTAGGTCATAATGGGTTGTAGCTCTGGTGGCGAAAGATTGTATGAATTGATCCACGTTTTTGTTTAGCCCCCCACACAACAATACCTCTGAATATTCGGTATTTTTATGATTTTAGCCACATTTTCAAGGGATTTGTCTAAAAATTGGCATTTGTAGTTTGTAATGGGTTCTAGCTTCGGTGGCGGAACATAATATATAGATCCATGTTTTGTTATAGCCGCCATATAACCGTACATCGGAAGGTACGGTTATATGGCCGTCGGTGTTTTGATTATTTTTGCCACATTTTTCACGGATTTGTCTAAAAATTGGCATTTGTAGGTCATAATGGATTCTAGCTCCTGGGGCGGAATATTGAGTATTTAATCCATTATAGCGCAAATATAACGATACTCGATATTTTGATAATTCTAGTCACAATTGTTTAAAATTTGGTATTAAAGAAGATTTGGTAGATGACAATTCTTGAAGTATAAAATTGTATATGGAGGTTTCCGTTTTGGTATAGCCCCCGTACAACGGCCTCACCCACTTTATGGAGCGGTCGTACTGGTATTTGTAGTTTAAATTGGAACGCATGTGAATTCAGATACTTTCATAAAAAAAGTTTTCTTTACACAAAGGTGGAGGGTATTAAAAGTTCGGCCCGGGCGAACTTATTTTTTTTTTACTTGTTTAATATGTTGATAGTGCTCTCAAGGATTATAAACTTTTCTTTTCAGCAAAATCTTGCAGTTAATTGGAAAACTACCGAATGTCAAATACATGGGCCAATATATGGCAGTTTTAAAAACTCCTCAACAGCTGGAGGACTACAACGAAATGCAGCGGATTTTCCAACAAGACATAAGGCGTAATATTATTGATATAACTGTGGCCATGTACATTGAAAATTCCAAATTCAATTTTTACACGTACTATATATTTCAACCTAACATTTGCCGCCAGTAGATAATACAACAATTTGCTAAATTTGAAAATGGCCAAATAACGACAAACGAATTGTTTCCCCGAAAATTGCAAAATTTCTACAAATGTCCCATCACTGTTTTTGTGCACCCAATTGAGCCTCTTTTCAATTATACGGAGGAGGGAGGGCAAAAAGAAATCACCGACGTTTGGGGCTTGGGAGCTAGAATTTTACGTTGCATTGCCAACAAACTTAACTTCAAACTACATTTCCAGCCATCCAAAGGAGGGGATATAGGATTGGTTCACGAGAATGGTACTGTAATTGGACCTTTTTTTGAATTATCGGAGAGAAAATTTGATATATTAATGGGTTATTATCATTCATTGAGCAGAGCCAGGCACTTTTCCGTAAGCATGCCCTATTTACTACAACCCGCAGTGTTTGTCGTTCGCAAAAGAGAATCATCACTTCTGAAAGGAGGATGGCTTTTGGCACCATTTGAGGGGACAGTGTGGTTACTGTTATGTATGTTGTTCGTTGTCGTCTATGTCGCGATATTTGTACTACCTCGCATGGTTATGAAAAAGAATTCCCCGATTTGCATGTGGTTGGATATAATTGGTCTGGCATTGGGAAATTCTCGAACCATTTCCCATCGTAGACCTGGCTCAAGATTCTTTGTAGCAGCATGGACTTTTGGTTTTCTAATTATATTGCGTACATTCGAAGGTAAGCTGTACGGAGCTTTCCATAGCCAAATCAACACACCGCCCAATACCGTGAAGAACTTACTAAAAGAGAATTATACCTTTTATATGAGACGTTTCTTTCAGGGAGATTTAATCCGACCATTTAATATTCCATCATCACAGATTGTCTACACAAATGTTCCGGAAAATCATAGCCATTTCCAGGCGCAACTTCACAGTCCCCATCGTCGGGTCATTTTGACTGACTATTGGACTATTCACCATTTTCTTCGAGTTCATCAGTTACATGACTATTTCGAAATTTTACCCAATACTGTCGTCTTAAATCCCGTTTGTGCCTATATGCGACCGAGTTCCACACTAATCGAACCATTTAATCGCATTTTGTATGACCTTCATTCGGGTGGATTTATTAAGAAATGGCTGATGGATGTTACCGGGAAATTTCCAATGTCTATTACCATGGCTGAAAGGGGGAGAAAATATTCAAAACTAGAACCTGTACCACTTTGTGTTGCAAAAATGCAAATTATATTCCATGGTCTTTGGGCTATGCATTTGATGTCGTTGTTGGTATTTTTTGTTGAAATTTTATGGCACACATTTTTGAAGAAAAGAATAAAGAAATTTAGACAATAATGTTAATTTTGAAATAAAAAATATTTTTTTAAAAGCAATTTTTATTGGATAGATGTTGGATTTTGTATACACTCAGCCTAGTGTACCCTCAGCCATATGGCTAGAGAGGGTATATATCGTTTGACACGGCTAAAACGTGCCTCATCGAAATAACATACATCGTAAATACATCGTAACATTATTATCAAACTTAGATGGAGTTTGGAGGTGGGCAATATAGGTCCACTCCTACTGGTACCTTATAAAATCCGAAGATGATATACATCTGCGAACCCCTTTTGGTACCACACCCACAAAGGGTCATAACTGAAAATGTAATATTTCGGTCGACTATATTTGGTACATCACGCACATTTTAACATTTTCTTGAAATTATCGCATATCTCAAATAAAGTACCATACCTGGTACGTCGCAATATGTATATCATATTTATTTAGTTCCAATACGAAATGGACAATATTGGCCCATTCCTTGCTTATTCAAAAAGTTGAAAAATCATAACAGAAGTCAACATATATTAAAATAATCGAATTGGCTGAGGGTATACATCAGTTAGCAAAACCGACTGATACTATTTTTTTTGGAAATCCAATTATAGATCTACTGAAAGTACATTGTGTTATTTTTACCAAAATTAGATCGATTTCGAAGATTAGCAATTGTAAATGAGAATATAGTCCAATCTCCCTCTTCGATTGTCAATCAACCGAATGGTGGCAGGGTTAGGATCAGAATAGAAGCCTATTGTTTTGATGTATATTTAGGGGTTCAAATGGACCAAAAAATTAAAATCTTCCTGATTTTGCAGTCTCTCTACAATTAAAAACCAGTAGACACCGAATTTAGCATGAGTTCAGAATCATTCTGAGTCGATTTATGCATGTCAGTCCGTCTTTTCGTCCGTCTATAATGGAGATAATCGGTCAACATTTAGCTATAGCTCCCATATATATCTTCGTCCGACTTGCCTTTATCGTGCACCAAACGTGTAATATCAGCGTGTATAGAATGGAATGTTGCACATGTTGCACGACCAAATTAGGTCTGAAAATCGGGTCATATATAGCTATGGCTTCCATATATATTGTTCATCCGATTTGTTATTTTTGTCCTCCGCAGCCGTAATATGCACTCTGTAACAACAATATTTGGGGAAATATATCAATATATCTAGATCAGGTCAGATTTGTATATAGCTTCCACATATAATTTCATCCGATTTGCATTTTATTGTGCCCCAAACGTGTAATATTAGCCCAAACGGGATGGAATTTGGCACATGCGACCGAATTGAGTTTAGAAGCTAGTATGCCAAATTTGGTGAAGATCGGTTCAGATATAACCATAGCTTCCATATATATAGTTCATCCGATTTGTTGTATTTGTTACCCACAGCCATAGTATGCACTCCGTAACAACGATATTCAGGGAAATATATCAAATACAGCTCAGAATTGTATTTGCCTAATTTTATTGAGATCGGTTCAGATTTGCATATAGCTCCCACATATATCTTTATCCGATTTCAAGTTAATTGTGCACCAAATGGGCAATACAAGCCCGTATTAAATGGATACGCATGCTTCGGCATATTTAGTCCACATAAAAACTTTTAATTGATATGTGAAGCTCTACTAAATATGCAAAGTGGTGTAGGGTATCATAAAGTCGGCCCGCCCGACTTTAAGACTTTCTTTACTGGTTTTTTATGTGAAATTGTTTTGAATACCAATCAGCACGACAGAGATGGCTAAACATAGGGCAAATTCCCCCGTCAAAAGCTAAAGGTAACATTTGTGCAGGACTGTCTGATATTATTTAAAAAATCAACTGAAATGGGTTTGGACCGAAGGAGGTTTCCCAATATATTGTTTAAAAGTAATTTTGATTGCAAAAAATGGATTAGGAAAAAAATGATTAAATTGTAAGTTGTGATCGAGGTAAAATGGAACATTAATACTAGAAATTGAAAAAATGCAGATTTCTTCTTATTTTTCGATTTTAGAGGCCAAATAATAACTACTTACTTCGGGAAACATGTCCTTGTAAAAATAATAAGTCAGTAGACGATTGCCAATGAATGATTGGGAGATCCAATAGTTGGTAATGCAATTTTTTTTATCAAAAAAATCCGAAATTATTCCCAGTTCTCTACAAATTTCGCACATTGCAATAATTTTATTAATATAACATCAAGTGCAAAGGAGGGCTATGGGAGCTCAATCTTTGTGGTACGTCGTCCTAATGGCAAATAAAATGTCAAATGCTAAGGGTCAGAACATAATCTTTACCATGTAAAATATATAAAAAGTGGCACAAAATGAGTTCGACCAAATATTTCTGTCGAAACACAAGCTAGAACTTTCAAACTTGTTTTTTGCAATTACTTCTTCCTAGAATTCTTGGAATTTTCTATTTTTAAAAAAATCGCAACAATGTCGTCCAAAGTCAATTGGACATTTTCAGTTTCTAGTAAATTAGTGTCCAGTAAGACTGGCAAGCCAATTAAATATTTTATACAACAACTCCAATTGACCATGTCATGTTCTCTAATTAACCACAAAGGTGATTAATATGTTTGCCATTGAAATAGTTTTTACATTCCGAATCGTTAGCTAGAGCATATTGCCATTACAAAATTCAGTTGCAAAGAATCTGCCAACATGAAAGTTTTAAAGTTCACACTTATATTCTTTTCTCTACAATTTGTCCACACTTCTGGATATGATGCATCCTTGAAGAAATGGAAATTGTCCTTGTACAGAACTAATCGAAGTATTGAAAATACAATTCGAGCATATTTCCAGAGGAGAACACGTCTCCTGAGCGTTGCTGTGAATGTCGAATCATGCCCGAGTTGGGAAATTGTTATTTACGATTATCTGACGAGCTATTTGAAGGGTACAACTTCATTGAAATATGAAATTTCCACCAAGCGCTATCATCAAAACGATCACATATACAGTTATAATCTGTGGTATGTGGACTCTTATCGTGCTTTCAGGTAAGTTCATGCAGCCCTTTTGAGTGAACGAGTTCCTCGCAATTTTGGTAATATAGTTAGACCACATAACAATCATTCCAAATATCAGGGATTGTTTTCCAGTTTTCGATTTTCACGGGTTATAAATAATGTATTAATATTCAATGTAGAGGTCGGATGTTGTCATTATAATAATAATCGAATAATCGTCATATAGTTATGAAATATTATTTATGTCTTTTCACCTTTGGCAAGAAATTATGCAAGATTTCGTGGAAATTGTCCTATATTTAAGCCCTCTGTCGTGCTGAAAGTTATTCAAACCCTTATTTGAAACTGTAGATAGCTATAGGGTAAGTGCGCCTAAGTTCGGCATGTCCCAGTAGTCGGCAGTTTTGAAATTTAAACTTAAATAACTAAAAATGGAATTGACCAAATAATGAAATAATTGCAAAAAAACGTCAACAGTGTTCTCTGCTCTCTTTCTGTAAAAAAAAAAAAAAAACAATGAGCTCCGATCATTTATTACGAGAGAATAACGGTTGTCGTCAGTGAGTGTCTTCCAGCGCGTGCGATAGTGCTTGTTTGTAAAGAAAAAAATAGTGGTGGCGACAACTTAACAATCGATTTAAGTAAATTAAATTTAATACTTTTGGAATCAGAAATATTTTATAATGGTAAATAACAGTCTAAAGATCATTTTATGACTTAAAGAAAAATACATAATCAGGCATTTTTCACTTATATTATTTAATGCCGACATTAGGAACAGAAAAAAAGAGATTTGCCAGTAGTCGGCAGGGGGTGCCGATTACTAGAAAAATATAATTGTTGACCTATTTCACCAAAACTTGAGAAAAGTATTAAAAAATAATCCAAAAACTTCTCAAATAAAAAAATAGTTTTGGGTCGGCAGTTGCTTTTATTTGTGCTTTTTGACCAACTTTTCTAAATTAAGAGGGTTGTTCTTTAAATCAGCTATTTGACATTTTAGATAGTGGTGGCATTTAAAAAAGATGTTGGTTATCTAAAGGAAAAAGATCAATTCACAAATTCCAAATATAAGAAAGGTACTTTTTTATTTAATCTCATTTTTATTTTAATTGAAGGTAACCATACTATTCTTGATTTTCTACCTATATTTGGTTTAGAATGATAAATAAATAAAACGCTATTTAAAAACGAAATTAGTTAATTAAACTGTGAATTAATAATATAGCATTGTTTTATACTATTTGAAATAAAAAATATACAAAATAATATTTTTTTTTTTCGATTTGGTGTTTAAGTTACTGAAATACCATATGCCGACTACTGGCAAATAGACATGCCGGGCATTGGAAAATGGTGCCGACTGCTGGCAAAAAACTACTATTTTAGTAAAATTGCAAATTTTGCCAATTTAATAAAAACAAATTCAATTGTTGTTTATTATTTCAAAAACTAAACAAAATTTGGAATCTGAACAACTCTACTTTTCTGCAATTAAAAGATTTCATTCAGAATGTCGAAAGATTGAAATATTGAAAAGCCTAAAAGTGCCGACTACTGGTACACTTACCCTATATATAGTGGCGACAAACATCTGCATCGACGAAAATCACTTTTGCAATTTTACAAGTTCTGAAATTGAGAACAGTAATTTGAGTAATATGTATTTGTGCATTTATTTGTAACATGGAGAAGGAAGCGACATAGACCCATAGTTACTTTTGAGGATCTTAATAGAATCAATTTCTGAGTCGATCTATGCATGTCAGCCCGTCCGTCCGCCTGTCCATGTACATTGGTGAACGAAATGCAGTTCTCATTTATTATCCGATTGAGATGAAATTTTCCAAAAAATATTTGTTTGGCGCAAGGACGAACCCTTTTGAAATTGGTGAGAATCTGTTTACATTTAGATATAGCTTCCACATATAACTTCAACTGATTCCAGGAAAATTGTGCACCAAATGGACAATATCAGTCTAAATGACCTTAATTTTGGCACATCCGACCGAATTACATCAAATTTGGAAAAAATGGGTTCGGATATGGCTATAGCTCCCATACAATGTTTCATCCGATTTGGGATAATATGCACTCCAGAAGAATGATATTTGGTACCAGATAACTCATATCAGGTATATTGTACACCAAATTGGTAATATCAGCCAAAATGAACTGCATTTTGTCTATCTGATTTAATTCAACCTAAAAGCATATACTTCAAATTTTGTGAAAATAGGTTCAAATATACCTATAGCTCCCATATATATGTTTCATCCGGTTTGGAGTTTTAAGTCCCTCACATTCGTAATATGCACCCCACAATAATAATAATCTATGGTACCAGATATCAGATACAGCTCAGAAATAAAGTTTTAAAATTTCGTCAAGTCCTCTTCAGATTTCAATATAGCTCCCATATATATCTTTATCCGATTTCAGATTTTTTGTGGACCAAATGGCTAATATCATCCCAAATGGACTGAATTTTGGAAATTCCGACTTAATTGATCCTAAAATCAAATATTCAAAATTTTGGTTACAATGGGTTCAGATATATCTATAGCCCCCGATTTGGTGTTTAAGTTCCTCATATGCATTCGACAACAATGATATTTGGAACCAGGTATATTATAGAGCTTCGAAATACCTTTGCCAAATGTTATCGGTTCAGATTTGGATGTAGCTCCCATATATATCCTTAATCCGATTTTATGTTTATTGTAAAACAAATGGCTAATATCAGCCCAAATGCACCGAATTTTGACTCTTTCCACAGATTTCGCCCTAAAAGTTTGTGTTTTAACCGATTTGGTGTTAAAGTTCCTCACATGCATAATATTCACTCCACAACAATGATATTTGATACTGGGCATCAGATACTGGTCGAAAATACCCCTGCAAAATTTTATCGAGATAGGTTCAGATTTTTATATAGCTTCGATATACATCTTTATCCGATTTTACGGTTATCGCTCACCATATATGTAATATCAGACCGAATTGAATAGATTTTTTCATATTCAACGAATCATTTGGTGAAACTCGGACCGGTATATCTATTGCTCCAATAAATATTTTTATACCTTCCACCTTGGAAATGAGGGTATATTAACTTTGTCATTCCGTTTGTAACATCACTAAATATTCGTCGTAGACCCCATAAAGTATATATATTCATAATCAGCATAAAATTCTAAGTTTGTTGAAATCACGATACAGCAAGCATTATTAGGCACGGACCGTTAGGAGAACAATTTGTATTGTTGTGTCTAGGATGGTTGGTATATCGTTTTGGTATAGTCCCCATATAACTGTACCTCCCGATATTCGGTGTTTTAATGATTTTTGCCACATTTTTTTAACGGATTTGTAAAAATATTGATATTTGTGGGTCATAATGGGTTCTAGCTCCGGTGCGAAACATTGTATGTATAGGTCTACGTTTTTGTATAGCACCCATATAACGGTACCTCCCAATATTCGGTATGTTGATGATTTTTGCCACATTTTTCCACGGATTTGTCTAAAAGTCGGTATTTGTAGTTCGTAACGGGTTTTAACCGCCTTATAATGGTACCTCTGGATATTCAGTATTTTGATGATTTCTGCCACATTTTCCACGGATTTGTCTAAAAAATGGTCATAATGGGCTCTAGCTCCGATTGTGCAACATTTTATGTATAGATCCACGTTTTTGTATAGCCTCCATATAACGGTACCTCCCGATTTTCCGTATTTTGATGATTTTTGCCACATTATTCCATGTATTTGTCCTAAAATTGGTATTTGTAGTTCGCAATGGGTTTTAGCTCCGGGGGCGGAACATAGTCTATATAGGTCCACGTTTCCGGATATTTTCTTTAAAAATGGGTATTTGTAGTTCACAATGCGTTCTAGCTCCGGTGGCAGAACATTATTTAGATCCACGTATTCGGTATTTTGATTATCCTAGTCATATTTACCCACGAAATTGTTTCAAATTTGGTATTTAAGAAGATTTCGTAGACGACAATCCTTGAAGTATAAAATTGCCTATATAGGTTCCCGTTTTGGTATGGCCCCCATATAATATAATATTAAAATTACTAAAATTTGTTTATTCCCTCTATATTCTCTATTTCAGTTCCCTGTTACCCATCATCGATGATTATTACGTGGAAAAAATGGGTAAATTTTTGGTAATAATGCAAACAGCTAAACATCTGCAGCGGCAACGAGAAGTGCAACGAATATTTGAAAAGGCATTCAAACGAAATATTGTCGATATTGTGGTCGCAATATATGCTGGCAATTCCACATTTCACTGGTATACCTATGACGTCTTTCGACCCGGACACTGTCGCCAAGTGATGCCGCGCAAATTTAATACCTTCCGCAAAGGAATATTGCAATCCAAAGAGATTTTCCCCAATAAATTGAAAAATTTCCACCAATGTCCGCTTAATATTGCAATGCGACCTCCGGTACCGGTACTGGGTAGGTCGAGTTATATGACACACGCACTCGACGAGAAATACTGGTGCATGCAAGGCGAAACTATACGTTTGTTGGCCAAGAAGTTAAATTTCCAAACAATTCGTCATCCAATTAACGAGAGTCTGGTCAGCGAGGTCTATAAAAATGGTACTGTGACTGGAGTATTTTACGATTTGAAGCAGAAGAAATTCGATATCCTTATGGGTTATTATAAATATTTAGCAAGGACACGTTACTTTGGCTCAAGTTCGGTGTACTTTCTTACGCCCACAGTGGTGGTCACTACGAAAAGGTGGCAACTTGATGGCGAGTGGCTGTTGGCACCTTTCGGTCCTCGCGTCTGGTTATTATACATATTCGCATTGACGCTACAAGTGATGGTGGTCCAGTTGTTGCGATGTATTTCGAAAATATTTAAACTAACCTGGTTGGATATACTCGGCTTGGCATTGGGCAATTCTCGCAATATCCAATACCAATTCCAAAGCACCCGATATTTTGTGATGCTCATAGCATTTGCCTTCATGGTTATTAATGGTTCATTTCAGGGCAAGTTGTATGCAGCCTTTCATCTGAAATCAAATCGGGGTCTTAACACGGTATCAGAACTGATTGCAAAGAACTACACATTTCTTAAGAAGAAATTTATTTTACAAGAATTGCTGGATGCTCTGCAAGTTCCACGAGCACAAATTAAGGAATTGAATTATACCGATGATTTCGAGAGCTATGAGCAAATGCTTGAGTTTAACTATCCAGTGGCCATGCTGACAAATTATTGGCAACATCAGGCCTTCATCAGAAGCCGACGTCTTTATGATGATTTCAATATTTTACCTGGCATCGTGGTGCTGAATCAAGTTTGTGCCTATACACGACCTCAGTCCTATTTGTTGGAGCCTTTTAATCGAATTGTGGATAATTTGAATTCGGCTGGTATTCTCAAGAAGTGGATGATGGATTTTTTGGGAATTTTCGATTCACAAGAAGAACTAAAAAATAATGACGGAAATATGAATATAACACCCATTGCATTGTCCTTGGAAAAGATACGTCTGGTTTTTATTGGTCTGCTGGTAATGCACCTGATAGGCGTCTTGGTACTTGTGGGTGAAATAATATTTAAGACAATTTTGAAGAAATAAAATAAAATATTCAATGTACAAAAACGATGTTTGCAAAATTTAAAATGTATTTTTTGACAAATTTTGTACTGGGAACAAATTTGTGCTGGAAAAAAGTTTTGCTTCTTCTAAACAATTTTAAGATTTTTTTTTAAATATTTCGACATCCTCATACTATAATAATGATTAATAAGTGATTTTCACTGTCGAAAGAGTAAATGTTACTGAAAAAGAACCCAGAGACATCCACATCCAATTTTTCTGTCCAAAACTATTCCCATATGTAAGCCCTAGGAAGCAGCAGTGACCTCAGTATCGAATTTCAGAATTTCAGGTATATCCCTTCACCCAATACCAACTGTAGTAACATTTACTTCGCATAACCCAAAACAATCCCCATCTCTCCATCTTAGATAACAACACTGATCCAAAATTAATACCATTTTTTACTTTTCGAATAATTATAGTACGAATTTGCAAAACAAACAAAACATCTCAACACCAGATATCAACAGAGACCTCCATATCTAATTTACAATTCCAGTTTTATCCTAAGAACCTATCCCATATTTAGTACCATACTTTTATACTACACAGTTATACTTTGCATATCCAAAGCTAACTGCTTCTCTCCAACGTAGGCACTATTTCTTCAGCTCTATTTCTTCAACCAATACCATATTTAGTACTTTTCGTACAACTATAGTACATATTTCCAAAACCACCTCCATATCTAGATCCGAAATACCAAGATACACTTCAAAATCAAACTTCGGTATTACAGGTCTATTACTTCGCCCAATACAAAGTTTTGTACCATTTAGAACTTTTCGTACAATTATAGTTCACATTTTCAAAACCACTTCCACATACTAGCTACAGACACCAAAAGCGGCACCTACTTTAAATTTCATGATTTCAGCTCTATTTCTTCAACCAATACCAAATTTTGTACTATTAAGTAATTTTCCCACAACAATAGTACACTTTGCTAAAACCACCTCCATATCTAGATCCGAAATACCAAGATACACTTCAATATCAAATTTCTGTATTCCAGCTCTATTCCTTCGCCCAATACAAACTTTTGTACTATTTAGTACTCTTCGAACAAATCAACTTCATATTTCCAAAACCACCTCCATGTCTTAACCACAGATGCCAACAGTGACATCCATATTTTATTTCGTGATTCCAGCTCAATCCCTTCACCCAATACCATGTTTAGTACTTTTCGTACAATTATAATATACATCTCTACATTTTCACCTGATATTGTACCATTTAACCACCTTCATAAATCAAACTTACTTTCCAACATTGATTCTAATACCAAATTTCAAGTTTTAACTCTATCCGTTCACATAATATCAAATGGTACCATTTTAGAAGTTTAATACTATTTTAGAATTCTTCGTAACCTTAAAGTTTGAATTTCCAAAAACCCATTGGTACATCTATCCTGCACTATATCAATGACTTGTATTCCGTTTGCTCAATACAAAGTTTTCAATTTTTTTGTGTACATTAAGTACTTTTTCGTACCCTTTCAGAACTCAGCTTTTTATCATACGCGTACACACCTTGTGCAAAATTTCAAGATTATTTCAAGATTCGCTCGTCTGAGCGTTCATTCTCAGTCAGTAATACATATATATAGGTGAGTAATAAGTGATGTTTCCTCCCGAAATTTTTAACTCAGTAAATAGGGTAAGTGTGCCTAAGTTCGGCATGTCCCAGTAGTCGGCACTTTTTATTTTTAAGCCTAAATAAATGAAACTATTATAACTGAATGTATTTTGTTTACTTCAAATATATTGTCAGCTATCTTTGTGTACAATTTCGGTAAGAAAAGATGATTTATTCTAATAAAAATTAAATTTTTGTCTGTGAAGATCCTCAACAATCCATATTCTTAAGAAAAGTACAATAAAGACGTCGAATCAGTTTAACTAAACAAACATATTATATTTTAATGAATTAATTTATTATTATTATTAATTATGCTTACAAAAAAATTGGTATGCCGACTGTTGGAACATGCCATACCGACAATTGGCATTGTTTTAATAAAACTACAAATTTATGAAATTTAATAAAAAGTTATTAAAACTTTATTTATTATTGCAAAAACTATACAAAATTTCGAATATGAATAAATTAACTTTTTAATAATTGAAAAGTTCCACTCAGAATGGTGAGCGATTAAAAACGCGAAAATCCTAAAAGTGTCGACTACTGGTACACTTACCCTATTAATTGAAAAGTACCCCGCAAATTTAAAATAAAAATATATATTTTTCATTAAAAACCGATTACAATGTTCGCTCGAATACGAGTAGAGAGCGAAACTAGCTCCAATTCGAGGGGTAGATTTCCTGCTAGCAATACTCGAGGATACTCTATTTTTCTATGTTACTCGAATAAGTTCGAGTAGGCTTTGCAACATATCTCTCAGAAGTAAAATATGAGCAATTGAATCTAAATTTAGACATTTGTCACATTATTGATATGGTACATGGAACATTTCCGCTATTCTAACACTGGAAATATGTCCCAGCAAATATGACAACAACGTACTTCTGCGTTACCAGTAAGTAAAATAATCTTACCAAGTAATGAGTAGCGACAGCATGGAGTATGCACGCCCGACTAAAAAAAAAAAACATGAGGCCACTGGTTCGAATCTCCGCTTCAGTAGTCAAACAAACCAAAAATAAGAAACTACAAGAAGGGCTAGCCAACCACTACCAACACAAAAGCTCTGATTTTGCATGTTTGAGACGTAATGAGACGTAATGAGACGTAAACATCGAGAGAGTAACTCTCCCTCCCTCGGCAAACATTGTGTGTGTAAATATAGACTAATGAAAATATAGACTAAGAAATGTTCTCACCGTTTATCTCCGAAAAAAATCGGATCGCCAGAGGTCGCCCATAGCATATGATCAGGAGTATGAGTGAAAATATAGAAGTCACTCAATTCTAAAATGTTAAGAATAGCTAAAACTGTAGAATATTTGTCAGTTGAAAATTGTTCCATAATAAAAACCAGTAAGGAAAGGTCAATAGTCGGGCGGGGCCGATTATGTGATACCCTACACCTCTATGCGTATTTAGTAGAACACCCGTAACAAAAAAGTCTATATTGGGTATTTATGTGAAGTAGATCATACCGACTATGACTTCGATAAGGCTATATCTAAGCTATATCTAAATTTCTCACAAATTTCAATAGGGTTCGTCCTTGGGTCGAACAAATATTGTTTGGAAAATTTCATCTTAGTCGGATAACAAATGCGACCTGAATTTTGTTCACAAAAATACATGGACAGATTGACATGCAAGGGGCTATCTG
The DNA here is from genome assembly GCF_030504385.1 of Musca domestica. Taxonomy (NCBI): domain Eukaryota; kingdom Metazoa; phylum Arthropoda; class Insecta; order Diptera; family Muscidae; genus Musca; species Musca domestica. Next base: position 19,457,656 of record NW_026712435.1, read on the forward strand.
GGTCCACTCCTTCTGGCAACTCCCCCACAATAGGTCAAAATTTTCAAAAAAAAAAAAAAAAATTTTACTGCACAGAAAGGGAAAGGATCATCCGATTTTGCTACAACTTTGCAAATTCTAATATTTGCATAAGTGCGAGATTAGGTACGAAAATGAAAGATATCATCAGGTACACACCCCCCCCCCCCCCCCCACAAAGGGTCAAAATGTTGAATAATTATAACTCCAATAAAATGTGATATGATAGCCTAGTTGTCTTCAAGTTACACAGACATCCTCATGTTTTTATTAACCCAAGGTCTGGTGTGAAGATGGAATATATGGGTCTACTCCTTTTGGTACCTCCCCCACAAAAGGTGGAAATTTTCAAATTTTTCAAAATTTTTTCTGCACAGAAAGGGAAGCAATAATCTAATTTTGCAAAACCTAATAATTGCGTCAGTTCTAGTACTCGTGCCAAAATGGATAGTATTGGTCCACTCCATCAAGTGCCTCTCCCACAAAGGGTAAAAATTTTGAATAATTATTACTCTTAAAAAATATGACGCAAGAGTCGGATTGTCTTCAAATTTCACACATCGTACTATTTTTATGAAACCAAGATCTGGTAGTAAGAGGGAATATATCGGCCCACTCCTTCTGGTACCTCTACCACAAACGCTCAAAATTTTGAATATCCATGAAGTTCAGAAAAAGCGAAATCAACATCCGATTCTATTCCAGACATGGTACATCTCAATATTTCCATCAACACAAGATCTGTTATAAAGACGGTAGAGATCGGACCATTTCTTTTGCTACCTATCCCACATACGGTTCAAAATTTCGTATCTGACATTAATAAATATGACATAAATATTATATATATATATATATATATATATATATATATATATATATATATATATATTATATTTATGTCATATTTATTAATGTCAGATACGAAATGGACAATATTAATCCACTCTTTCCAAACCCACTGCATAGAGGGTCGAGAATTTGAAAACTCATAACAGAAATCAAAATATTTTAAAATAATCGAACATTGACTGAGGGTATACATCTGTCAGCAAAACCGACTGATACTTTTTAACTTGTTAGTATTTGATAGATTATGTAATGCTTACTTCAGAAATAAATCGAAAAATTAATATTAAAGTCGAAATCGAATTTTATGTTATCTGGTGAATTCAAAACATCATTATGTTGCGATGTTGAATGTACAATTCTTATCGTATTTTCGTATCAACAATACGTAGGCCTCCCACAGCACTCTCTTTTCATTTCATTGAAATTCAATGCAATAAACTACTTTCTCAAGGACAGAAAAATGTAACATCGAAAGTAAGCAAAACAGTTAGGGCGGCACTTCTTGAATCCACCCGCAATTATTTCGGTATAGGCGGCTCACCTACTTTGTTTGTCCATTAAAAATTTTAACAACATAATTTCGAAATATCAATACACCGTATTCAATTCCGCCTAGACAATATTATCATGCCTATTCATCAAATACATAAAAATCAGAATTCATCACCAATCGTATCTTCATCAATTGTTCGTATTTACCAATTGCTTCTCCAACGGAAGGCACGTTTTGCTCTACATTTCGATTTTTACCACGTCATTTAAGATCTGAAATGATAACCACATTTGAAGAGGCTCAATATTATTAGTGTTGTTGTTACGGTTGCTGTTGTGTGGCGGCCACTTTCAGGTGAATGGAATGTATATTTGGATTGATAAATGCGATATGGCAGGCACTTGAAAAGTTGCGAATATTGTCTTGGGCGTAAGTATGCCGCCACTTGATATCACCATTGGTAGGCGGATTTGTTAGATAAATAAATGAAGTAATAAATTACTTCAAATTTCATTGCCGTTGTCGGTTTTGTTATTGTTGCTGTTCGTGTTGGCGGTCTAATGGAATCTTCAAGTAACTTCATTGACCTCAACTTCATTGTCTTCTCCAATGATGTGATTTATGATTGTGCGGTAAGTTGTTGGTCTCGTTTAGCAGCAGGTGAGAGGGAGGACACTACCGACACCTTTTTGAAATCATACGAAGTTTTTTTTTTGGCAATTGGATTGCCGCACAATTATTTACAAGTTTCACGACTTCCTTGTATTTTGTTTTCGTTGCATTTCGGGATGTATGCAATTCAGCCTAAGACCTTGACTAGAACGCTGGCAAGCCACAAGATTGAATATGTGTTTATTCACCTTTTTTAGGTGTATGTTTATTGTTTTTTCAGAGGAGGACTAGATACCAAAAAAAAAAAAAAAAAAACATCAACAGTGCCAAATGTCTACAGCATTCGAGCTGCACTTTAGAAAGGTAGACCAGACAACAATTCAAAGTTGTCGTTTCAAAAAACAATCCATTCGAAATATCCTCCACAACGTTATCAAGATAGAACGAAAAGGGGAATATATGTGTTCGAAGTTTTTATGGAAGCATCAAAAAATAATAAAAACAAGTAAAATAGTATCAATCGGTTTTGTCGACGGATGTATACCCCCAGCCTTGAGTTATGATTATTCAAACTGTTGACCCTTTTTGGGGGACGTTCCGAAGCAGTTGGCCAATATTGACCAATTCGTATCTGACCTAAGACAAATACAACCAGTAAAGAAAGTCTTAAAGTCGGACGAGGCCGACTTTATGATACCCTACACCACTTTGCTAAGTAGTAGAGCTCCGCATAACAATTAAAAGTTATTATGGGAGAATTCAATCATACACGCTATGATTATAATTATTATTTAAAGTTCAAAGGACTAAATATGCCGAAGCAATTGTATCTTTTAAATTCGGACTTGTATTGCCCATTTGGTGCACAATTAACTTGAAATCGGATAAAGATATAAATCGGAACCGATCTCGATAAAATTTGGCAAAGATATTTCTGAGCTGTATTTCATATATTTCCCTGAATATCATTGTTACGGAGTGCATATTACGGCTGTGGGTAACAAATATAAGTATGGAAGCTATAGCTATATCTGAACCGATCTTCACCAAATTTGACATTCTAGCGGTATTAATTCGGTAGTAAGTGCCGAATTCCATCCCATTTGGACACATATTAGACGTTTGGTGCACAAAAAAAGGTAAATCGGACGAAGTTATATATGGGAGCTATATCCAAATCTGAACCGATCTCGATAAAATTTAGCAAATGTATTTCTGAGCTGTATTTGATATATTTCCCCAAATATTGTTGCTACAGAGTACAGATTACGGCTGCGGAGGACAAAAATAACAAATCGGATGAACAATATATATGGGAGCTATAGCTATATCTGAACCGATTTCGATCAAATTTGGCATATTTATTTTCAGACCTAATTTGGTTGTATGTGCAAAATTCCATACTATTCGGGCTGATATTACACGTTTAGTGCAAAATAAAAGGCAAATCGGACAAAGATATATATGGGAGCTATATCTAAATTTTGACCGATTATCTCCAATTTCACTAGGGTTCGTCCTTGGGCCAAACAAATGATTTGTGTAAAATTTCATTTTCATGGACTGACGGACATGCTTAAATCGACTCAGAATGTGATTCTATGCAGATCATCAAAAGGAACTATGGATCTATCTCGTTTCCTTTTGCCTGTTACAAACAAACGCACCCCGACTAACTTGTGTTGTAGGGTATAAAAATTACAACGTGCCAGATTTGGACTATATCGACTAATTCCTATACTTTATAATGTGGAAATGTTGAAGGCGGCATTGGGAATGTGTACTTTAATTGTTCGAAAAGTACTAAGAAGTACTAAATTGGGTATTTGGATGAAGGAATTGAACTGAAATCCCGAAATTTGATATTGCTGGTATCTGAGATTGATATATAGAGGTGATTTTTAAAATGTGTACCTTAATTGTACGAAAAGTACTAAATAGTACTTAATTTTCTATTGGGAAATCCTGAAATTTGATATTTATGTCGCTGTTGGTGTCTGTGGTTAAGATAAGGAGCTGGTTTTAGGATTGCTTAATATGAACGTACGAAAAGTGTAAAATACCGCAAAATGTACCGTTGGGTGTTGCGATAGAGCTGCGATAAGGCTTACATATGGAGACATTGAAATAGTTTAGAACAGAAAAATTGGTTGTGTGTCCATTGTGTAGCGGTTTACTAGAATCCTCTGTGGTAAGCTTGAAAATTAAAGATTTTGAAGAAAAAACTAGAAAAATATATAAAACACGAAAAAAAATCCGATAACTTAGTTCGAAGTATGAATAAAAAAATATTGTCAAACTAAACAAATTGTGCGGTTTAAGTACAAAAAAGTCCTAACAGGAACTGTTGGCACGAATGTACAATTTTAGGGAGGACTTTTCTCTGACGATTTAGCTTGCACTTGCTAGCATTTTTAGATCGAAGATTTGAATTTTTATTTAATTTCACCACAATTTATTATTTATTTTGTTATTTTTTTTTGCCTGAAGATGGGGTTTAACTGCAGATCTTGCTCTCTATCAGTGACTCATTCAAATTACAGAATTCTAGGTCATTCCGTTGTATTCAGTTTTAGATTAAGTTTATTAACAAAAAATGGACATAGGGATGGTACTACCTAAGTCATGGAAGGATGGATTGTGCTGCAAATATTATTCAAAGCTCTAAGCCTAAAAAACCTTTGGGAGGAGTCAAATACCTCACCATAGTCCCCAGTCTACAGGATGAGATAAAAAAAAAACTCCAACAAAGTCAAACGTCATAGTTTTTACATTTATTTTTTTTTTTTAATTTTATTGAATGAAAGGAAAAAATGTCGGAAATAGCATATAATTTTAGAATATATTTAGATTTGATCGAATTGGTCACCTTTGGCCCGAATTATGGCCTTCAAACGGCCAAGAAAACCGTCACACGCTGCCCGAATGTTGCTCTGCGGTATTTTGGCCCATTCTCGGCGAAGGGCATGCTTGAGGTGATCGACACTTTGGTATTTTTTAGTGCCAACCTTGCTTTCTAAAATACTCTAGACACAATAGTCCAACCGATTGGTATCCGGAGATTTTGGTGGCCATTGTGCGCTAGTAATGAAGCGAGGAACCTCATTTTGTAACCATCCTTGGGTGGCACCTGCTGAGTGCGATGGTGCTGAGTTCTGTTGGAGGTCCTAGGTCTGCGGCCAAAATGTTTGCGTGCCCAAGGCTTTAATACACCCTCCAGAATATTTTCGCGATAATATTCGGCATTTATTCTGATGCCACGGTCGATTAATACGAGCGGAAAGCGACCGTCGGCTGTTATGGCGGCCCACACCATCACCATGACCGGCGCTTGAGTTCTGGTGGCCAACCGAAGGTGCACATTTTCAGCTGACCTCTTTGGCAAGTAAACACGATCATTTGGTATGTTTAGAAACTGCTGGACGACGAATTTTTTCTCATCTGAGAAAACCAAATTCGGCAGTACACCACTTTCGGCGAAGCGAAGCAACTTATTAGCTCTTTTGAGTCTATTTTCTTTCTGTTGCGGTGTGAGTTCTTGCAATTTTTGGAATTTCAATGGCTTTACCCCGAGCTCATTTATCAATATTTGCCGAATGAAATATTGCGATTTGTTCAACTCACGAGCCATTTTTCGCCCACTGCGACGCGGGTTTCGATCAAGTCGCTTCTTTACTTTTCGAACCATTTCTGCTGATGTTGCTGTCCTTCTTCCGTCCACTTCCTTGACTTCGGGCTACACTACCAGTTCCATTAACACTGTAACGAGCGACGGTACAAAACACAAAAGATTTATTCACATTTTAATGCTGGAGTGCTCTAACGATAGCCACTTGTGGTTCTCCAGCCAAAAATAAAGAAATCAGACTATCACGCTTGGATTCCATCACGAATAACTTTTTTTCTGGAAAATTCTCACCAAAATGCTTTTGTACGCTTGTAAACAATATAATGATGTGTCACTGGAATAATTTTAACAGCTGTCGGACGAGTGGCTTAGAAATGACAGCAGTCCGAAATTGGTTGCAGTTTTTTTATCTCACCCTGTAAATATATAGATTGATAATAGTAGATGTAGTCAAATACAAGCCAATATGTTGTCATTTATTTCATCATAGAAATGTAAAATTCAATTTATTCAACAAATAAATTGATCAATGTCAAATGGCTGTCACGCAATGAACCGTATTTTTTTATTACCTATCAAGTTATTTAATTTCAAGCTAATTATGGTTCCATGACGTCGATGAAGTCATTACCATCATCCAACTAGCATTAAACATTAAATTGTTTATAGAAATTAATACCCGGTATCAATGAACGCTAACGATCCCATTTTTCTAATATTATTAACGCTTTTCAGATTGGCTTGCTTTGTTTTTTGCTTTACTGTTTTCAAATTTTGGTTGAATTGAATTTTTAACCAAATGAAATATTGTGAACACACCAATAAAATATTTTATTGGAGGATCTATGGAATTTTGCTTAAAAGCCTGACTTTGAAAGATTTTTTCTCGAGAAATTAGCTAGTAGTTTTCATATCCTCCACCATACACAGTATGGCAGTTTTAGGTTTGTCATTCCCTTTGTAACACATCGAAATAATAATTTTAGACCTTACAAAGTATATACATTCTTGATCAGTGTAAAATTCTAAGACGATTTAGCCCTGTCCATCTGTTGTAATCACACTAGAGCCATAAAGAATTAAGATAGGAAGCTAAAAGAAATGCACAAATCAGTCTTTTGTCTGCTGCCAGGTCAAGTTCGAAGATGGGCTATGTAGGGCTATGATATGGTATAGCCCCATAGAAGCCCATTGCTTTTGGAGACAATCGAATAATATTTAGGGGTTGGAATGGACCAAAAACTGAAAAATTTCCGAAGTTAGCATGGGGCTAGAGCTTAGGGCTGAGTAAAAGCCTTCCAATTTTGATGGTCATCGGGTAATATTTAGTGGGTGAAATATACCATAACATTTGAGACGAACAGGACAATTCTGACGTTACGTAGATGCCGATAGTAAATATATCGGATATATATACGCAAAATATATAAAATGTATATATACAAAGGAAGGGGATGTTTGCTAGAATGCTTATATCTCAAGAATGGCTGGACCGATTTTGACAAATTTTGTCAATTCAGAATGCCCCCTTGGCATAAAAGAATAAAGTCTAAACAATCGCATAAAAAGATGCGAATAATGATATAAATATAGATTTTGTAATATTTTGTGACATTTTTTTAATTTATCATATTTTTTATCGCATGCGTTTTTTTAATTTGACTTATAATATTGAAGTATATATTTTCTAATGTTTTTATACCCTCCACCATACTATGGAGGATATATTAACTTTGTCATTCCGTTTGTAACTCCTCGAAATACTCATATCAGACCCAACAAAGTATATATATTCTTGATCAGCGTAAAATTCTAAGTCGATTTAGCGATGTCCGTCTGTCTGTCTGTCTGTCCGTCTGTCTGTCTGTCTGTCCGTCTGTCTGTTGTAATCATGCTATCTTTCGAATGAATTGAGATAGATGGCTAAAATTTTGCACACATGTTTATTTTTCCAGAAGGCAGGTTAAGTTCGTAAATGGGCCATGTAGGTCCACGTTTTCATATAGCCCCCATATAACGGTACCTCCCTATATTCGATATTTTGATGATTTTAGCGATATTATTCATGGGAATTGTTTCAAATTTGGTATTTGAAGTTCAAAATGGATACTACACCCTAAGACGGAAAATTGTCTGTGCAGATCCTCGTCTTCGTATAGCTCCGATATAACGGTACCTCCCGATATTCGGTTTTTCGATGATTTTAGCGACATTATTCACCGGAATTGTTTCAAAATTGGTATTTGAAGTTCGTTATGGGAACTACAGTCTGTGACAGAAAATTGTCTGTGCGGGTCCAGGTCTTCGTATAGGCCCCATATATCAGTACCTCCCTATATTCGGTATTTTGACGATTTTAGGTACAATACCCACCGAAGTTGTTTGAGATGTGGTATTTGAAGTTCGTAATAGATGCTACAGCCTGTGACAGAAAATTGTCTATGCTGGTCCAGGTCTTCGCACAGCTCCAATTTAACGGCACCTCCTTATATACGATATTTTGATGATTTTAGCTATATTATTCGCCGTTTATTTCAAGTTTCGAATTTGCTTAATGGCTTATGACAAACAGTGCCTATGTATGTCCACGTCGTATAGACCCCAATATAACGGCTATATTCGGTATTTTTATAATTTTAACAGAATTTTTTAAGGATTTTATTTTTTAAAAATTTCCAAATTCGTTGCAAATGGTGGAGGGTATTAAAAGTTCGGCCCGGCCGAACTTACTGCTTTTTAACTTGTTCACCTTACAAATTGCAATTATCGTCCGATCTTTCACAAGGGTAAGGTTAGGCCTATTGTTTTCAAAGATGTCCGTAATATATTTCGGGGTTGAAATGGACCAACAACTAAAAATGTACCTGATTTTCCAGTCGTTATAAAGGTCACAAATAAAAACCAAAGGACACGACATGAAGTTAGAGTTTAGGACAACGGGTAGAATGGACCACTACTATTCTACCGAAAAGCTGAAAATACATATACTTACAGGCGATATCCAAAATACGCAAAAAGGCAAACTTCTGGCTTCTTATGCTATATGCAAATCATATAGATGAGTCTAAATTTAGAGTAGAAAAAGGCATCTTGCTTTTGAGGATGATCGCAAAATATTTAGAGGTTCAAATGAACCAAAAACAACAAAAATTTCTTGATCACACAATTGAAACCAATGGACATGCCTGAGAAGAGAGTTAAAGACAGGGAAGAATTCTAGCATTTTAGATGACCATTGGATTATATTTAGCTGTAAAATGGACCACAACAACTAACTGCACGACGGAGTGCGTAAATATTGGGTAAAATGCTAAAGGTAATATCTGGGCACTGCTCCGTGACATAATTTCAAAAGCGAAATCCATGGTCAAAATGCTAAGGGTAATATCTGGACAGTGCTCCGTGGCATAATTTCAAAAGCGAAACCTTCCAAAATGGATTTGGACATAAAGGGGTTTCTAACATATTATAGTGTTGTAGGGTATTACATGGTCGGCCCCGTACGACTATAGCCTTTGCTTACTTTTTTTTAATGGAATTGTTTAAAATTCTATAAAATAAGTTCTTTGTGAATAATTTTTATATTAGTCAAGATTTTTGATAGCCACCATCCTACCGCTATGTGGTATTTTAATGATTGTAGCCAACTTTTTTACAAAATTGTTAGAAATTTGGATTGGACGTTTCTAATAATAGAAGTGACGCATACCCATCGAATACTGAAATTTGGAATGAGAGTCACTGATAGAGTGCAGGATAGATGTACCAAGGGTTTCTTTTGAAATTGGAACTTTAAGGTTACGAAAAGTTCTAAAATGGTTATAAAATCCTACCATTTGGTATTATGTGAACGGATAGAGCTAAAAACTTTTAAAATTTTTTTATGAGAATCAAGGTTGGAAAGTAAGTTTGATATATGAAGATGGTTTTGGAAATGTGTACTAAGTGTGCGAACTGTACTAAATGGTACTAAATTTGGAACAGTTTGGTGTAGAGTAAACGTATGGTTTGGAACAGTTTGGTGTAGAGTGAACGGATGAAACTGACTTTTTTTTATTGTTGTCCCTGTTGGTGGTTGGTTTGTGATAAAGAGGTGATTATGGAAATGGGTACTACAAGTGCACGAAAAGTACAAAGTAGTACTATATTTAGTACAATTTTGTATTGAACGAACATGTAGGGCTTGAAATCTGAAATTTGGTATTAGGCGCACTGTTCATGTGTAGCCTGGACATATGGAGGTGGTTTCGGAAATGTGTGTGATCTGAAATCCTGAAATTTGATATTTAGATTACTGATTGTATCTGTGTTTAAGATTTAGTGATGGTTCTGGAAATTTGATATTGTCTGTGGCTAATATATGGAGGAGATTTTAAATATGTGCTATAATTGTTCGAAAAGCACAAAATTTGGTATTGGGTGGATGAACAGGATGAAATCTCATATTTTTATATAGATGTCAGTTTTGGTACCAGAAAAGTATTAAGTTGCACTTAATTGGGTATATTGGGTCAAGGGGTGGAGCTGGAATCCCTAAATTTGATAATGAGTTGGTTACGAAAAGTGCAAATTCTGAAATTTGGTATCGTAGATTGTTTTGGATATGCTTAGTCGGTTTAATCGGTATTTGAGTGAAGGGAAATAGGTGGAATCCCGAATTTCAGAATTGAGGTCTCTGTTGGTATCTGGAATTGAGATATGGAGGTGGTTTTGAAAATGTGTACTATAATTATACGAAAAGTACTAAATGGTACTAAATTTGGTATTTGATGAAGAAATAGAGCTGTAATCCGGAAATTGGATATTGATGTCGCTGTTGGTGTCTGTGGTTGAGAAACGCCACAAAATGTGGCGTTGGGTATTGGGATAGAGATGGAATTCTTAATTCTGGTATCGTTAATATGCTTTCCAAATGTTAATAAATTTGGTATTGGGTGAGGAGATGGAAATGAAATTCTGAAATTGGATATTGAGGTCACTTTTGGTTAAAAGGAGTTACATATGGAGACATTAAAATAGTTTTGCACAGTCAAAATTGGTTGTGGTTCCATTGAGCAATGGTTTTACTAATATCCTCCTCGGTGAATTTCAAAATTAAAGATTTTGAAGATTTTTTGGTGTAAAGGGTAAACATTTTTCTATTATTCTTTCCGAAAAAAGAAAAACTTGAATAAAATATAAAACCTATTCAGTTGTACGAAGAATTACAGAAAAAGGATGAAAGCCACTTGGATGGAGTGATTTCTCCGGAATTATTAAACCACTACCTTCCTTGAATTCCAAGCATTCCAGACAGCATAGATACTGTTATGTTGTCTTATAGTCGGGCACAATGACGTTGTGTATGTGTAATAGAATTTACAACATTCTTCCGTGTGGCGGGTGGCCCAATTTCGGAGCAATCTAAAAAAGTTATTTTTTTTTAAATCACAATTTATCCTTGAAGCTAAAGAATATTTGCGGAAATCTAATTACAATTAATGCATATTGATAGACTAGCTTTGTTAATCAGGTGTCGATTTTGTGAATGAACTTGAAAATAGAAGAAATAACAACTTCCAATAACAATTATTAATTAGATGCTTATTCACAATAATTTCAAATAAAAAATAGACGCTGGTTTGCGATTTATTTCGATATCGAATGAAAATAATAATTAATAATCACATTATTAAACATAATGACCAATACCGCAACCGATTCAAACAGGGTAAAAAATAATATTGGATAAAACGTAATGATCAGCATTAAAGAAATCATAATTGTCAAGTACAAAAGGTCATCACCCACCAACCGAGAAACATGTGCTTCGATCACACTTTTTTTTATATTGAAATTAAAATTAGAAAAAGTTTGAATTAACTCGTAAAAACGGCATTATATTCGAAGGTTAGTACCTTTTATACCATCTACAATCGGAAAGCTGTAAAAAAAAACAAGTAAAAACTACTAAATTCGGCCTGGCCGAATTTTCTATACCCTCCACCATGTGGAAAGTAAGGAGAGGGCCATGGAAGCTGACATAAATAGAAATTGTTCTGCTACCGAAAAATCAAAATAACGAAGTTTACGTGATTCCGTTAGAAAATGAGGCAAAATTCGTCAAATTCCTAATGTCGGGAACTACCGTTATATGGGAGCTATCGGAAAACGTAGACCTATAAAGAAAATATCTGAGATAGAACCCGTTATGAAATCTAAATACTAAATTTTAGAATATTGCGTTCGAAAGTGTGGCTAAAATCGTCGTGGGAGTATATTTTTCTGTCCAAAACTATTTCAACGTTTCCATATGTAAACCATAAACCCAACAGTGACCTCAAAATCAAATTTCAGAATTTCAGTTCTATCTCTTCACACAACACAAAATTTAGTAACATTTAGTACGCATAGCCAAATAACCTACCTAGTATCATTCAAAACTATTCGAACAATTATAGTACGCATTTTCAAAACCAACACCAGATACCAATAGAGACCTCAGAATAGAATTTCGGGTTCCACCTCTATACATTACCCCAATACGAAAGTATCAAATTTCAAAATTTTATCTTTATCCCTTCACCCAATACCAAATCTAGTACCATTTAGTATTTCCGTACAATTATAGTATACATTTCCACGTCCATATCTAAATCCCAGATTCCAACAGACTCCTCGATAACACATATCGAGATTCCAGCTCTATAGCCCAATACCTCGTTTAGTACCACTTAGTACTTTTCGATAAATTATAGTACACATTTCCGAAAACACCTTCATATGTCCAGGCTACACACAAATTTCTGGTTTTATTTTTCAATAACTACATGGTGAGATGAAAAAACTTCAAGCAACTTCAGACTGCTGTCATTTCTAAGCCACTCTTTCGACAGATGTTAAAATTATTCAAGTCATAGCTCATTATATTGTTTACAAGTGCACAAACACATTTTGTTGAGAATTTTCCAGAAAAAAAGTTATTTGTGATGGAATTTAAGCGTGATAGTGTGATTTCGTTATATTTGGCTGGAAAACCACAAGTGGCTATCGTTAGAGCACTCCAGCATTGAAATGTGAATAAATCTTTTGTGCTTCGTACCGTGATACTGGTAGCGTAGCCCGACGTCAAGGAAGTGGACTGAAGAAAACAGCAACATCAGCAGAAATTGTACGAAAAGTAGTGTGGCCAAAAAATGGCTCGTGAGCTGAACATATCGCAATATTCCACTCGGCAAATATTGAGAAATGAGCTCGGGGTAAAACCATTGGAATTCCAAAAAGTGCAACAACTTACAGCGCAACAGAAAGAAAATAGACTCAAAAGAGCTAAAGAGTTGCTTCGCTTGGTCGAAAGTGATGAACTGCCGAATTTGGTTTCCTCCGATGAGAAAACATTCGTTGTCCAGCAGTTTGTAAATAAACAAAATGATCGTGTTTACTTGCCAAAGAGGTCAGCTGAAAATGTGCATCTGCGTTTGGCCACCAGAACTCAAGCGCCGGCCATGGTGATGGTGTGGGCCGCCATAATAGCCGATGAGGGTGTATTAAAGCCTTTTGGCCGCACCCAAGAATGGTTACAAAATCATGTTCCTCGCTTCATTTCCAGCGCACAATGGCCGCCAAAATCTCCGCATACCAATCCGTTGGACTATTGTGTCAGGAGTATTTTGGAAAGCAAGGTTGGCACTAAAAAATACCAAAGTGTCGATCACCTTAAGCAAGCGCTTCGCCGGGAATGGGCCAAAATACCGCAGAGCAACATTCGGGCAGCGTGTGACCGTTTCGTTGGGCCCTTTTATCACAAACCTTTCATCAAAAGAGACCCCAATTTTAAATTCCAGCGTTCACCCTAAACCAAACTGTTACAAAATTAGTACCATTGGTGCAGTTCGAACATTTAGTACACATTTCCGACACCATTTTGATATAGCAAACTTACTTTCCAACCTTGATTTTCACACCAAACTTCAAAGTATTAGCCATATCCAATTTTTCTGTCCAAAACTATTTTGCCATATGTAAACCAACAGCGACCTAAATATCAAATCATTCCTATCCCCTAACCGAGAAGACTTTCGTTATTTTCTTAATGTTTTACCTCCAGGTGTGAGTACATAGGCAGTTTAAAGTCTTTGCATGGTTTATTTTTTGCCACATCATAAGGGGATGCCAGAGCCGCACTCGAATCCCACCATCGTTTCCCCTTATAATTTGAGATTAATCTGCTTAGCCATGACGTCAAGCTGCTTATGTTCCCCTTATTTTAGTTATTAAATTTTCAATATTCAATATTTTCAATATTCAAAAAATTTTCAATATATTCAATAAAGTGTATGGATTCTTGTCACATATTAATTTTTAAACGCATGTCCAACACTGCCAATAACAAAATTGTATTGTCTAATTACTTGATGACAATTTAATCAGCTTCGCCATATAGCGATACAAATACGGGTGTGAAAAAATCTTACCAAATATAACGCCTCTAAAAATTGCCATTGGCCGATTACAGACAGCATTTTTGTAATAGCAGCTAATAAAAGAAGACTTATTGGAGCAACATTGTTTGATCTCCGAATGAATGACGAATGCCCCAATGTCATTGCATGGTGTCGCATTGTTTTATTTATTTGTTTGGCGAATTTTTCAAGCTAGTCATTGAACTTTTTTGGAGAACTGAATAAAAAACACACATTGTTATTAACAACTACTATTGGTCCCCCTCTCCTAAAAAAAAACACATTCAGTGACGAAGTCATTGAGAAAAATATTCGAAACAAACCGAAAAAAAAAAACAATCAATCGAACCACTTGTCAACGACTTAACATTTTTGGTAGTTCTCCAAACAAAACACATGTCTCGTTAGGCTTTTCATCTTCGGAGTAACATTAAATTGTAAGTGGCCATCCATTTGAACGCTCACTCGATCAGAGAGAAACATATAACAATAGCACGTACCAGTATCAAACGAAAATGATCTGCATTTTCACAACCTAGACCTACTTTTTATAATATTTCTAGATCAATACAATGAAGGCTCGATGATGAGTTGATGATTTATTAAAGTACTTACAATAGCTTCAGATATCAATGGTTGTGCTACGAATAGAAACAATAGAAAAGAGGGTTAAGTTAGGCCAGCCCGAACTTTTAATACCCTCCACCATGAGCTATGGGAAACCTTTAAAATAAAAGTATCGAGATTCAATATTCGAACGAATGCTCAAGCAAATATCAGTGAAATCAGTTGGATAATGAAGTATAAGTCTTCCAAATACCGTAAAGTAGGCGGCACCGTGATATAGAGTACCATGAACGTGAAACTACTGAGATAATGTTATTGTTCCGTTTGACAAAATTTCATATTTTTCACAGTTATCTTAATACAGAAATGCACATTGCCAGCTACTTTCCTACTCTATGTACCAACTTTTATATCCACACTGTGTTCAGGGTATTATGTCTTAGTGCATTTGTTTGTAACATAGAGAAGGAAGCGAAGATAGACCCAGTAGTTCCTCTTGATAATCGGCATAAAATCACATTCTGAGTTGATTTGTGCATGTCCGTCCGTCCGTCTGTCCATGTATTTTTATACCCTCCACCTTGGTGGGTCCACCTTCACGACGTCAGGGAAGTGGACGGAAGAAAACAGCAGAAATGGTTCGAAAAGTAAAGAAGTGACTTGATCGAAACCCGGGTCGCAGTGGCCGAAAAATGTCTTGTGAGCTGAACATATCGCAAGATTCCATTCGGCAAATATTGAAAAATCAGCTGGGGGTTAAGCTATTGAAGTTCAAACAAGTAAAAAACTGTAAGTTCGAGTTCGAAGCCCGAACTTTTAATACCCTCCACCATTTGGTACAAATTTGACAATTTCAAAAAAAAAAAAAAAGTTAAATCCGTTAAAATCTTAAAAATACCGAATGTCTATACGACGACGTGGACCTGCATAGGCAACTTTTGTCATAAGTTATTACAATATTTTAATGCGAAACTTGAAGAAAAATCTGTTTATAATGTAGTTAAAATCATCAAAACACCGAATAAAGAGGGTACCGTTATATGGGGGCTATACGAAGACGTGGACCTGCACAGACAATTTTCTGGCATGGGCTGAAGTATCCATTACGAACTTCACATGCGAAATTTGAAACAATCCCGGTAAATAATGTCGCTAAAATCATCAAAATACCGAATATCGGGGGGTACGGGCTATACGAAGACGTGGACCTACATGGCCCATTTTCTGTTTTATGCTGCAGTATCTATTACGAACTTCAAATACCAAATTTGGAACGATTCCGTTAAATAATGTCGCTAAAAACATCAAAATACCGAATATCGGGGGGTACCGTTATATAGGGGCTATACGAAGACGTGGACCTACACAGATTATTTTCTGTCTTAGGCTGTAGTATCCATTACGAACTTCAAATGCCAAATTTGAAACAATTCCGGTGAATAATGTCGCTAAAATCATCAAAATACCGAATATCGGGAGGTACCGTTATATGGGGGCTATATGATAACTTAGACCTACATGGCCCATTTACGAACTTAACCTGCCTACTGGCAAAATATACATGTGTGCAAAATTTTAGCCTTCTATCTCAATTCGTTCGAAAGATAGCGTGATTACAACAGACAGACGGACAGACGGACATGGCTAAATCGTCTTAGAATTTTACGCTGATCAAGAATATATATACTTTGTTGGTTCTGACATGAGTATTTCGAGGAGTTACAAACGGAATGACAAAATTAATATACCCTCCATAGTATGGTGGAGGTTATAAAAAGTGCCAGAACTTACACCGCAACAGAAAGAAAATAGACTCAAAACAGCTAAAGAGTTGATTCTAGCCCTCTTTGGACCAAATCAGTTTCTAGGGATGTCGGTCCATCCGTCTGTCTGACTGGCTGTTGCGCACTATAACTCGCGAAGGAAGTATCCGATTTGATCCAAATTTGGTACATCATAATATTATGATCAAACTTAGATTGAGTTCGGAGATGGGCAGTTTCGGTTCACTCCTTCTGGTACATCACCCCTCAAGGTCTGGTGTGAAGATGGAATACACCTGTCCACTCCTTCTGGTACCTTCCTCACAAAGGGTTAAAATTTTGAATAACCATGAAGCTCGTATAACGCGAATGAGCATCTGATTTTTTCAAATTTCATACATCCCAATACTTCCTTTTAAGCAAGATCTGGTGTGAAGATGGTGGATATTGGGCCACTCCTTCTGGTACCTCTCCCACAAGGGGTCAAAATTTTAAATAATTTTAACATTTAAAAATTTTGATCTAAGAGTCCGATTATCTTCAAATTTTGCAGGACGGATTGAAATGACCACTGCTTCTAGTGCCTCCCCCACAAAGGGTCAAAATATGGAATAACCATTAACCACATTTAACGCAAAATGAGCATGCGATTACTTTCAAACTCGCCGCATCCCAATACTTCTATCAACACAAGATGTGTTGTGAAGATGGACAATATCGGACTACTCCTTGTGGTACCTCCCTTTTCGAAACATTATTAAATATCTCATTTAAAGTGAAGCAAGTAGACGATTTAAAATCCAAATCTGATACGTTTTAATATTTTTATCATACTTATGTCAGATACGAAATGGAAAATATTGGATCACTCCTTCGTAACCTCTCCTATGAGGGGTTAACAGTTTAAATAATCATAACGCCAGTCAAAATATATTTAAATAACCGAACATTGAATGAGGGTATGCTGCAGAGGGCTGCAATGAGTATGATTGAGTAGGCTTGATCACACACAGTGCAAATACAATCAAACTCAATCAGTCGGTCAGATGCAACATGTTCATTCGAGTTACACAAGCCAAACGAAAAGATTGTGATCAAACATGTATTGATCGAAGTTTTGTGATCGCAATCAAACAGCTCACATGAGTTATTTGTTTACGAACTTATGTTGAATTGTTCATAACGGGTCGATCATCTACGATGAGTCTGATCGGTTTTATTTATCCTAGTTAAGTGAGTGATTTGATTTGATTAAAACACAAATGTTCGAATCTGAGCGAAATCATGATTGAAATTTTACTAAGGATTTCATAACTAAAATCTGTCCCCATTAAATAAATTGGTACAAATGATATTTAATAAACATACAATTTTTTCATTTTATTTGGGTTTTTGGTATTCTAGACTTCAGTAACTTATTTGAAAAAAAAAAAAAAAAAAAAATTTAAATTTTTAATAAAGAAACACATCATTGCTATTTAGAAAACTAAAAATGTTTAAATATTTTACAATATTGGTTTACAATATTGTGTAGTTTCTACTTGCAACAATTTCGGTCGCACTATCACAATATTCTTCCATTTCAAATATTAAAAAAGTCAAAATAAACTGTCCCAACTTGATTAAATGGTTGAATAAACAATGACGCTGAGCGAACTCGATTCAAAGAAGACAATCACGGTTGTGATTGCTCATTAACATTCATGTGTTCGATCAACTCATGTCGCTGAACACATCAAACCGTCTCGAACGCTCATGTTTGATTGTGAGTGAAGTGATTCAAACTGAGCGTTCGATTCGATCAGAATCGAAAACGGCCATTTCATTCAGATCAAACTAAACGAATGCATCAACAAGAATCATGTAAGAAACCGAGTATGCTTGAATTTTTGAATACTCATTGCAGCCCTCTGGTATGCAGCTGTCGACAATACCGACTGATTCCATTTAACTTGTTATACCTTCAGCACCAAATGGTTAATAAAAACCCCAATTGACTGGATTTTGGCACATAGGAAAAAATTGGAAGAAATGTTGGTCAAAATCGTTTAAGATATAGGTATACGTCCAATATATATGTTTCATTCGATTTGGTATTTAAATCCCTAACATCCGCAAAATGCTCTACACAACAACGATATTTAGTGCCAGCAATCAGATACAGTAAAGAAATAGCTCTGCTAAATTTTACAGAGATCGGTTCAGATTTGGATATAAATTGTACTAACAGCTCAAATACGATGAATTTTGATGAATATCCCTACATGCAAAGATCTCAACAACTATAGAGTTCCCGAACTAACTCAACACTAATTATTGAATTCAATGTGTTTATTGCAAACAAATTAATATATCAATGTTTTCTGTCTCAAAACAGCATTTGGCTCTAATAACAAAACATCATAACATGTTCGAGACATTTCATAAAGTCCCTGACAAACAGAGGAACATTATAACATATTTACGAAATACACTGTCCCTTTTTTCTTTTGACATAATTTGTTAACTTCATAGCAACAACATTAGACAAAAACTTTTGCAATTTATTATTTCAAGTATATTTTTTAAAAATATTAACAATGTTTTGTTTGTTTTATTACTGTTTTGCCCAAATATTTGCACGACCAACGGAATTTTTTATTGTTTTGTCCACAAAAGTTCAAGAAATGTCAAGGTGACAACAGGGCTCATTGATTGTTAAACGTTACGATTTCCGCTTTAGAAAATAATGAAGATTAGAAAAATGATGCAATAGTTAAATACCACGAATATCAAAATAATGCTTCACAATCATTTGAATCGTGATTGAAAGTTATGAGACGATTAGTTTAAAGCAAATATTGAAATAAACAAGTAAGCAAAGGCTACAGTCGAGCGGGGCCGACCGTTGAGTACCCTACAACACTACAATAAACGATACAGTTTATATAGGCGAGATACTCGAAAGAATTCCACAAGATATTGTGACAAATAATAAAAGAAAACCATCAGGTTTCGTTCTCTAATTTTCGAATAATAGTAACTTAAACTAATTTGCTCATTTCCAATTTATTGGTAGATGTTACACGTAAATGGTCTTCCTAGATCTGGAACCAATATTTCCCAAAGACCTATAATCTCTCAGAAGTGGCAAAAGATTAACATTTATTATTGGTTTTTGACTGAAACGCATCTATATGAGATACAGACATTTGACTATATTCTTCAAGAAATCAGCATTAACGAAATAGTCAGAAGTGCGTCTTTCCTGTATTTGTGAATTCTCCAAAAAGTCACTGGAATGGACATTTTCGTATTTTGTCTACAAAAGTTGTGCTTGAGGGTACGACCTGCTGACAATTTTGCAGTTTTTTGGTCCATTTCAACCCCTAAATATATGGCGATCATCTCCAAAAAGAGTAGGCATCTATTCTGACCCTCATCTTATCCCCATGCAAAATTTCGTAAGGATCGGGCCATAAATGCGATCTGTATCTGATATCCTGATATCCTAACTACTTAGTTTTGATAGCTGTAGAAATATTACCAAATGTTTAATTCAAAATGAAAATATGCCAAAAATATAACAAAATTGAAAAAATATGAGAAAATGTTACAAAATCAATATTTTCATCTATAGAGAGATATTTTTATGCGATTTTTTTAGACGTTTTTTCTTTCCTGCCAAGAGGCCATTCTGAATTAATGAGAACTGTCGAAATCAGTTCAGCCGTTCTCGACATATAAGAGATCTTTCAAGCATATCTCCTTTGATAGACCTATATATCGCACATATTTTGCTATATATCCGATTTGTTGGATAATAACATCAATGTAAAGGTCAGAAATAACCTTGTGATGGCTTTATGATTTCGCCGGAATTCAAAATATTCGCGGTTTAATGAAAAATTTTGAATTTTTTTCAACACAAAATATATGGTCTATTTTACCCGCTAAATATTATCCGATGACCACCCAAATTAGTAGGCTTCTTCCCCGCCCTAAACTCTATCTACATGCGGAATTTCGCGTCGATTGGTCTATAATTGCGACCTGTATAGCTGCTGCAAAACCCGACATTTTTTCAGTATCTGGTCCATTTCAACCCCTAAACATTTGGCGATCATCTCCAAAAGCAATAGGGTTCTATTCTGGTCCAAGCCCCACCTACATTCTAAATTTCGTGAAGATCGGGCCATAATTGCGACCTGTAGAGTGATTACAAATTAACATGGACAGACGGACAGACGGACAGACGGACAGACGGACGGACGGACATACATAGCTAGATCGACTCAGCTCGGCGAGCTAGGAAGATCCATATATACTTTCCTATGTGGGAAACCAATATTTCGAGGTGTTACATAATTTTTGGCCCAATCAAACTTATAATACCCCCAACACATAGTGTTGTAGGGTATAAAAATGGGTTCTGAATTGGACAACAAATCTATATATATAAAAGAAAGTTGTGTTAGTTACTACGCTTATAACTTAAGATCCGCTGGACTGATTTTAACGATTCACACAAATTTTGAATTGTCTCCTCTCCGAAAAGGATAATATCCAAAAAAATCGCGTAAAAATGTGATATATTAACATTTTTATTGTGACTTTTGAAATGTACAATAGTAATGTTTTATTTTTCATGATTTTTTTTCCATTTTGACTTACTTTTTTCTAATGTACATTTGTAGTGTTTTGTATATTTTATTTTTGAATTCGAATATTAATACCAATTTATTAAATTGACTTGATTTCTTGAGAACTAAAATTGATGGCGGGTTACATGGAAGTGTAGTACCGAATTATGTGGTGGCGAAACGGAATAGATGATATCGAAATAATTTAACGCGATCACACCAAAGTTAAAAGATAATTACTTTTTCAAAATCGCTAAAAAATCACGAAAAAGAGATCTCATTGCAAAATTATTCAAATCGGGAAAAAATCGAAAAAAACATTCAATAGAATCGAATTTTAAAATAATAGTACATTCTATTGACAAACTTTGTAGGGATCTTTAAACATTTGCTGTAAAAAATCAGCGAACAAGTTGAAGATTTTTTCAATTTGTTATTCTTCTTTTGTCAATTTTTTCAATTTGTATTATCATATTGAATTCAGTGGATTTTTTGTGAACAAAATAAAGAATAATTTTTCACTATATACAATTTTTCACCAAAAAAATGAAATAAGTGAGAAATACGATGGTAACTGACATCTACCTTTCAACCTCAGGGCCTACATCGTGCTTCAGCTGGAAGATGCGCAGACATTTCAACAAACAAAAATGACCGAAAAAGTCTAATAAGCCTCATTTCAAAGCATACTTCTTTCAATGTGACAATAATCCATCCAATGAGACAATAATCCATCCAATGAGAGCTCAAAATTCAAAATTCTTTGGGAGTACAATCAGTAAAATACCAAATTTAAAGGGTGCAAAATAGTAGAGCGAATCGGACTTTTAGTAAGAAAAGGATTTATATCCTTCCAGAAATTCTTCCCAAACATTCAAGATACCTTAAATCGCTTTTGCAGGTCTTCATATCGATCATAACTCACGGATAAGGGTACAACCCGATTTCATATTTATATAACCGTCTATGATTTATAATTTTTTTGGCATTTTTGTTTCTAAGGGGGTAGAGAACCTCTTCGCATAAAATTTGAAATTTTCAGAGTAGGGCCCATATTAGTCTTGACCACCTTCATCAATTGATTTGGCTAAAAAGATTATTTATGCTACCCTGGGGTAGGGAACCATCATACAGATAATTGCCACATAGGAATTTATTTAAGAAAAGCCCCCACATTGGAGTATCCCCAAGTCCACTTTCACATCTAATGTGTGGTCAGAAAAGAAAATTTTGTATTCTATTGAATTTGTAACCTCCAAGAGAATGTTGGTTGGGCCACGTTTTGATATAACCCTCATATGAATGTATCCCGGATTCCAGCTATGACTGTGGTCTTGGCCACGTTTTTCAACTGATTTGGCCATTATTTGGCCTCTTGGCTTTTCTATTTCGAGGGCCTTGACCACATTTTCCAATCGATTTTGCTGTATTTAGGCTACTTTGTGAGTAGAGAACCATCTTACAGAAAAATGTCAACAAACATAAATATTTTGGTACAGTCCCCATATAGTCCCCAGGGCCGCCGATCTATAGTGATTTTTACCGATTGGCGCTAATGCGCAATTTAAAATTTGTTCACCTTTATGAACTAGATTTGTGAAAGATTATGTTATATAAAATTTGCATTACAGACTAAAACTACGGGCCGGCAACGCGGACCGGGCCAGCTAGTTTATGATATAGTTGAACTAGTTCAAAATTGGAATTTTTCGGGTGTATTAAAATATTTCAATTTTCCATTTCCATTTGCACCGTTAAAGAACAAATGGAAAATTGAAATCATCCATATGTTTGTGTTAGATTATGGCAAATGTTTTGCGTGTAGCATGTATGGAGAATAAGATCACACAATTGGGATGCCGAACAGTTAGGACCTGCATTTCTCTTCACCGCTAGAATTCTCGAAAGTATTGTGTGTGTGTGTGTGTGTGTCGATTCCGAGAACTACAAGAAGGATGAGTTTTTCACTAGATCAGGTATGACCTCAGAAAGGCTCTGAGTAAAAATGTCTAGGCCAGCTTTGAAGGAAGTGGAAATGTGTAGAGCAAGTAAGTTCTGAGCCTAGAATTAATAAGTAAAGCCGCATCCAGCAGTTTTAGTTGAGATAAAAAGTCAAACGCCCTAATTTTTACATTTTATTAATTTTATTGAATGAAAGCAAATAAGTAAAAAAGCTATAAGTTCAGGCCGAACTTTGAATACCCTCCACCATTTGGAATTTGGTAATTTTCAAAAATAAATAAAATCCGTTAAAAATTCTGTTAAAATCTTAAAAATACTGAATGTAGCCGTATATTAGGGGCTATACGAGGACGTGGACATGCCTAAGCAACTTTTGTCATAAGCTATTACAATATTCAAATGCGAAACTTGGAAAAAATCTGTTTATAATGCAGCTAAAATAATCAAAATACCGAATATAGGGAGGTACCATGGGAGTTATAAAACGTGGACCTGCACCGACAATTTTCTGTCATAGACTGTAGTATTCATTACGGACTTCAAATACCAAATTTGAAACAATTCCGGTAAATAATGTCGCTAAAATCATCAAAATACCGAATATCGGGAGGTACCGTTATATGGGAGTTATGCGAAGGCGTGGACCTACATGGTCCATTTTCTGTCTTCGACTGCAGTATCCATTCAAATCCCAAATTTTCAAATACCAAATTCGAAACAATTCCGGTAAATAATGTCGCTAAAATCAACAAATATCGAATACCGAATATTGGGAGGTACCGTTATATGGGGGCTATACGAAGTGGACCTGGACAGACAATTTTCTGTCATAGGATGTAGTATCTATACGAACTTCAAATACCAAATTTGAAACAATTCTTGTAAATAATGTAGCTAAAATCATCAAAATACCGAATATCGGGAGGTACCGTTATATGGGGCAATACCAAAACGTGGATCTACATGGCCCAATACCAAAAGTCCTGCAGACATAACATACATTTGTCTAAAATTTTATCAATCTACTTCAATTCGTTCGGAATCTAGAGTGATTTCCACAGACGGACAGACGGACGAACATCGACATAGAATTTTATACTGATCAAGAATATATATACTTTGTGGGGTCTAAAATGTATATTTCGAGGGGTTACAAACGGAATGACAAATTTAATATACCCTCCATACTATGGTGGAGGGTATAAAAATGTCGGAAATAGCATCAAATTTTAGAATAAATTTAGATTTTTTTGAATTGGACACCTTTGCCACGAATTATGGCCTCCAAACGGCCAATGAAACCGTCACACGCTGCCCGAATGTTGCTCTGCGGTATTTCTATTCTGATGCCACGGTCGATTAATACGTGTGGAGAGCGACCATCGGCTGTTATGGCGGCCCACACCATGACCGGCGCTTGAGCTCTGGTGGCCAACCGAAGGTGCACATTTTCAGCTGACCTCTTTGGTAAGTAAACACGATCATTCTGTTTGTTTACAAATTACTGGACTACGAATGTTTTCTCATCGGAGAAACCCAAATTCGGCAGTTCACCACTTTCGGTCAAGCGAAGTTCTTTTGAGTCTATTTTCTTTCTGTTGCGGTGTAAGTTCTTGCACTTTTTGGAATTTCAATGGCTTTACCCCGAGCTAATTTTTCAATGTTTGCCGAATGGAATATTGCGATATGTTCAGCTCACGGGCCATTTTTCAAGTCGCTTCTTTATCATTTCTGTTGATGTTGCTGCTTTTTTTTGTTCGTCCACTTCCTTGACGTCGGTCTACGCTACCAGTATCACGGTAACGAGCGATGGTATGAAACACAAAAGATTTATTCAAATTTAAATGATGGAGTGCTCTAACGATAGCCACTTGTGGTTTTCCAGCCAAATATAAAGAAACCACACTATCACGCTTGAATTCCATCACGAATAACTTTTATTCTGGAAAATTCAGCTGTCGGATTAGTGGCTTAGAAATGACATCAATCTGCAGTTGGTAGCAGTTTTTCATCTCACCCTGTATATGGGAGCTATAGCTATATCAGAACCGATTTTCGCCAAAATTTGAAGCACTGACTGAATTCCATCGAAGTGCCAAAATTCAGTCCATTTGGGCTGATATTACCCATTTGGTGCACAATAAACCTGAATTCGGATAAAGGTACATATGGGAGCTATATCCAGATCTGGACCAATCTTCATAAAATTTGGCATATTTATTTTTGAGTTCCATAAGTTATATGGTACCAAATATCATTCTTGTGAAGTGCATATTACGTATGTAATTACTTCTAAACTGAATTCGGTCGGATGTGCCAAAATTCAGGTTATTTAGACTGATATTGGTCATTTGGTGTACAATTAACCCGAAATCGGTTGAAGATATATATGAGAGCAATATCTAAATTTGGACCGATTCTTAACAATTTCAATAGGGTTCGTCCTTGGATCAAACAAATAATTTT
This sequence comes from Musca domestica, assembly GCF_030504385.1. Taxonomy (NCBI): domain Eukaryota; kingdom Metazoa; phylum Arthropoda; class Insecta; order Diptera; family Muscidae; genus Musca; species Musca domestica. Next base: position 19,483,080 of record NW_026712435.1, read on the forward strand.
TTCAAAATTTCAATGAATGCGACCTGTACTTTGTTTACAAAAATACATGGACAGACGGACGGACGGACGGACGAACATGCATAAATCGAATCAGAATGTGGTTTTATGCAGATCATCAAAAGAAACTATTGTTCTGTCTCGCTTCCTTCTCCATGTTACAAACAAATGCACAAAGACATAACACACTGACCACAGTGTGTTGTAGGGTATAATAAGATGGGACATTTAATTGTTGCTTTGATTCAATAGATGGCGTTGGTAGTACAAAAATATGTTATGTCACCATATCGTAACATAGCATTATGCTTATGATTGCTATGCAATTTTGACATGTCGTCGGTCATCCATTAACTGATCGAAACATTAATAAATCATATGCATTTTGTCCAATCTTTATATTTATATGTCTTTCTACTATTCGAGCAGATGGTGTTGAATTTGTTCTCTTTTGGGATTAGATTTGAATGACCAATTTCCTTGACATTTTTTTCTTTAAATTTCCAATTTTTTTCAATTATTATGCAGTATAAGATACCCCTCCGCAGGGCATTTCAACTTGTATAATGACTTTGTCAACATTCATGTACCTTTGTTTTTTGGTTTTTGTATTATTCAATTTAAGTTCGAATTGTCGACAGTCTAACCTCGCCAGCCACTCTCTTTACAACATTGAACTCCTCTTTGTTGTAGTTGTTGTTGTTTTTTCGTAATATATTCTTTAATTTTTGTTATGGCCTGTCATTTTTGAAAGTGATATAATGATCGACTACCAATCATTTCATTACTTAAACTTAAAATTGTCTAAGATTATGGCAGCCGTAAAACAAATCAATGCAAGAAATAAAAATTTTACTATCGAAACTGGAGTCGACTGCAATGGAGATGGAGGGCAGCCGCTAAGGCATCAACATCATCAGTGTTTGCAATGTTTTCAAAAAAAAAAACTCAACTTAAACGATCACCATTGCCAAGCTGGGCCGGATGATGCCGAGGATCGTCATAAAAAAATAGTGATTTTGTTCAAGTTTTGGATTTTTTACGCTCACTCCATGGAAGAGTTTTATGTTTGTTCTACAATTTGGAGGCATTACATTGATTATAGTATTCCGTTTGGAGTAGAATGAATGTTTGTTTGTTTACTTTTAACGACTTTTTTGTGTCGTCTGGTAATTTGGTTTTTATTTTTAGAGGGGGTGAAGAAGGAGGAGTGCCGTAGATTGTGTACCCACGTTCACCCAATTTAAATGAAATTGCACAAAAACAACTTCAAATTAAGTTGAGACTTTTTTCTAAGATTATTTTGGACTAATGAGACAGTAGTCGTGTAAGATTTAACGTAGAATAATGCATCCCGATCTACTGGTAAGGTATAAGGTATAGCGGATCACTCTATCTTGTTCGAGGTACCTCCCCCACAATTTCTCAAAATTTGAAATAATTATTAACCCTTATACTATGCCCGTCAAGTTAGGGATATTCTTCTCTGTGAATATAAGGTACTAGCAATGGCCCACTACTTCGAAGTCAAAAAATCCATCTTAAAATTTTAGATTCGCTCAAACAGTTCTTGTTGGGCCTTTTTAGTACTAAAGTTTAGTACTCAAAAGTCACAATTTGTTCAGTTTGACAAACAATTTTAATCAAAATTTTACACAACAAATTTTACATTTCCGACTTTCAAGGTGTTATACAGGGTGAGATGAAACAAGTAAAAAAACATTAAGTTCGGTCGGGCCAAACTTTTAATACCCTCCACCTTAGGGTAAAGGAAACATTACGACCAACATATACCAATTTTCAGACAAGTACGTGAAAAAATGTGGAAAAAATCATCAAATTACTAAATATCGGGAGGTACCGTTATATGGCGGTCATACCAAACCGCGGACCTATAAACAATGACTCACTACACGAACTGGAACCCATTATGATCTACAACTACCAATTTTCAGAGAAATTCGTGAAAAAATGTGGCAAAAATCATCAAAATACCGAATATTGGGAGGCACCGTTATATGGGGACTATACCAAAACGTGGACCTATACATACAATGTTTCGCCACACGAACTAGGACCCATTATGACCTACAAATACCAATTTTTAGACAAATCAGTGAAAAAATGTGGCAAAAACAATAAAAAATACCTAATATCGGGAGGTACCGTTATATGGGGGCTATACCAAATCGTTGACCCATACATGCAATGTTTCGCTACCGGAGCTGGAACCCATTATGACCAACCAATACCACTTTTCAGACAAATCCGTGAAAAAATGTGGCAATAACCATCAAAATACCGAATATCGGGAGGTACCATTATATGGGGACTATACCAGAACGTGGACCGTGGACTATACCAACCATCCTAGACACAATACAAATTGCTCTGCTAAATTTTGGCGCTCTACGTTAAATAATGTGGGCTGTATCGTGATTTCAACAGACAGACAGACAGACGGACAGACAGACAGACGGACATAGTTAAATCGACTTAGAATTTTATGCTGATTATGAATATATATACTTTATGGGGTCTACGACGAATTTTTAAGGATGTTACAAACGGGATGACAAAGTCAATATATCCTCCTTTCCAAGGTGGAGGGTATAAAAACTGCAACTAATTTCTGACTGCTGTCATTTCTAAGCCACTCGTTCGACAGCTGTTAAAATAATTCCAGTGACAGTTCATGATATTGTTTACAAGTGTACAAAAGCATTTTGGTAAGAATTTTCCAGAAAAAAAAGTTATTCATGATGGAATTCAGGCGTGATAGTGTGATTTCTTTATATTTGGCTGGAAAACCACAAGTGGCTATCGTTAAAGCACTCTCAGCTTTTAAATGGGAATAAATCTTTTGTGTCTCGTACCATCGCTCGTTACCGTGATATTGGTAGCTTAGTCCGATGTGAAGGAAGTGGACGGAAGAAAACAGCAACATTAGCAGAAATGGTTCGAAAATTAAAGAAGCGACTTGATCGAAACCCGCGTCGCAGTGGCCGAAAAATGACTTGTGAGCTAAACGTATCGCAATATTCCATTCGGCAAATATTGAAAATTGAGCTCTGGGTAAAGCCATTGAAATTCCAAAAAGTGCAAGAACTTACACCGCAACAGAAAGAAAATAGACACAAAAGAGCTAAAGAGTTGCTTCGCTTGGCCGAAAGTGGTGAACTGCCGAATTTGGTTGGTTTGGTCTCCAATGAGAAAACATTCGTTATCCAGCAGTTTGTAAACAAACAAAATTATCGTGTTTACTTGCCAAGAGAGGTCAGCTGAAAATGTGCACCTTCGCCATAACAACCCATGGTCGCTCTCCGTTCGTATTAATCGACCGTGGCATCACAATAAATGTCGAATATTATCGCAAAAATATTCTGAAGAGTGTATTGAAGCCTTGGGCACGCAAACATTTTGGCCGCAGACCTTGGACATTCCAACAGGATTCACTCAGAATGGTTACAAAATGAGATTCCTCGCTTCATTTCCAGCGCACAATGACCACCAAAATCTCCGGATACCAATCCGTTGGACTATTGTATTTGGAGTATTTTGGAAAGCAAGGTTGGCACTAAATAATACCAAAGTATCGATCACCTCAAGCAAGCGCTTCGCCGGGAATGGGCCAAAATATCGCAGAGCAACATTTGGGCAGCGTGTGACGGTTTCATAGGCCGTTTGAATGCCATAATTCGTGCCAAAGGTGACCAATTCGACAAATCTAAACTTTTTCTAAAATTTGATGCTATTTCCGACATTTTTTAAAAAAAAATGAAAAAATTATGGGGTTTGACTTTGTTGCAGTTTTTTTTTTATCTCACCCTGTATTTGAATAATTTTAACTCTCATACACAGATCTGTTTAAAGTTTGTTCATTGCAATATTTGACTTGTTTATTATTATTTTATTAATAACAACAAAATTAAACCATTCACGAAGAAATACGAACCATTCACGAAGGCCTGTTACTATAAAGAAAATTCTGTAAATTTTATCGCAAATTTTATAAAAATTACCAATAATTAAATAGCTCATTCATTTGTGCAAAAAAATCGAAAATCTTTACAAAAACAACTTGACTTATTGGGCTCTAAAGGCGAGGATACATAAGCAGCTTGGCATCGTCGCATGCTATATTAAGTGACATATTATCAAGGAATATCAAAGTCGCACTTGAATTCTGCCATTGTTGTCCCTTATACTTTTGACCTCAATATTTCATGCAAGGATGCTGCTTAGGTATTCCCTCCGTTGCTGTAGTCAACGAAAAAAAAAACAATTCAATAAAGTCATCGACTCGCTTGCCATTACGAATTATCGGTACTCCACTGTTATTAACAATCGTTTTTGATTTATGAATCCTCACTTCAATTAATTATTTATCCAATAAAACTTTTTTAATACACTATAACTACGCCATGTCAAAAACAAAACAAAAAAATAAAAATAATTAATACGGAATTAAGCATGCAAGGTCTTTCAAATTGTAGACGATTGATTGAAGTGTTCATAAATAAAATTCAAAAAAGAAAAAAACTGAAATAAATCGCCCTTGAGCTCCATTAACTGAAAGTAGTTTTGAGCAATATAGATCAGCGGATTTAGCAAAGACTATATTTAGAATTGAGTTGAAGCTAAAACAGTGGACAATCGATGCTGCCCACTGTATCGGGAGCATCTTCTCTACTGACTTATATTTTTGTTAACCAAAAAAAAACAAAAAAAAACAGATCTACTCTTAATCTTTTATAGCATGTACATTTGGGATTGTATTGTACATATGTGCATAAATGTATGTGCAAAGCTGTGAGTGTTTTTACCGCAAAAAAAAGAAGAGGAGGTAAATGAAAATAAGAGTGAACCGAACGAGACATGTCTGCTTTAATAAGACCAGACAACATCTGTTTTAACGGTTTCATATGTTAGTGGATAAAGTGGGATTTTTTTCTCTCTCTACCATGAGGTCGAGCAAAAAAAAGGGGTGGAGTATTAAGTTTAGGTAATTTTTAAAAAATATAAATTGTGTAGAAACATATTAAATAGTATCAGTCGGTTTTGTCGACAGATGTATACCCTCAGCCAAAATTCGATTATTAAAATATATGTTGACTTCTGTCATGATTATTCAAATTTTTGACCCTCTATGGAGTAGAGGGCCAATATTATCCATTTCGTATCGGCCTAAATAAATACGATATAAATATTGCGACGTGCCAGGTTTGAACTATATTGGTTATTTCCTTTACTTTATATGAAATGTGTGATAATTTTTAGAAAATGTCCCTTAGGTACCAGTTATAGTCGACCGAAGTATTCCATTTCTATGCTTCATCTAACACAGATAAAAACATTGGTATGAGCAAAATTACAATAAAATCGAATAGCTCACTTGTTTCTCAAGTTATGACAAATAAAAGAATTGAAAATTGTGACCATTGGTGGAGGAGGTAACAGAAGGAATGGTCCGATCTCTACCATCGTTATAACAGATCTTCTGTTGATAGAAATTTTGAGAGGTGCCAAGTCTGAATGGAATCGGGTGTGTATTTCGCGTCTGTGGGGTAGGTAGCAGAAGAAGTGGACCGAAAAAAACCCATCTTCGCAGCATATCTTGTGTTAGTAGAAATAATGAGATGTGTGAAATATAAAGAGAATCGGATGCTTATTTCGGATTTTATGATCGCTCTGGTTATTCATAACTTTGACCATTTATGGGGGAAGTACCAGTGGTCCGATCTCTACCATCTCTATAACAGATCTTGTGTTCATAGAAATATTGAGAGGTTCCAAGTCTGAATGGAATCGGGTGTGAATTTCGCGTTAAATGAGCTTCATGGATATAAAATTCAAAATTTTGACCCTTTGTGGGGTACGTACCAGAAGGAGTGGACCGATACATCCGATCTTCACAGCATATCTTGTATTAGTAGAAATAATGAGATGTCTGGAATATGAAGGGAAACGGATGCTTATTTCGGACTTGATGATCGTTCTGGTTATTCATAACTTTGACCCTTTGTGGGGGAGGTACCAGAAGGAGTGAATCAATATATTCCATCTTCACACCAGACCTTGGGTCAATAAAATTATTGGGATTTGTGCAATTTGAAGACAATCAGGCTCTTACATCACATTTGATGAGAGTTGTAATTATTCAAAATTTTGACCCTTTGTGGGGGATGCAGTGGACCGATATTGTCCATTTTCGCATCTGACCTAGCACTGATGCAAATATTAGAATTTGCAAAGTTGGAGGAAAATTGGATTATCGTTTCTCTTTCTGTGCAAAAATTATGTTTTTTTTTTTTTTTTTGTAAATTTCGACCATTTATGGGGGAGGTACCAGAAAGAGTGGACTGATGTATTCCACCTTTACACCAGACCTTGGGTTAATGAAATTATTGGGATGTGTGCATATTGAAGACAATCAGACTCTTACATCACACTTTATAAGAGTTATAATTATTCAAAACGTTGACCCTTTGTTTGGGAGGTATTTGGTGGACTGGACCGAAATTGCAAATTTTCGCACCTGACCTAGCACTGACGCAAATATTAAGAATTGCAAAGTTAGAACAAAATCTGATTATCCTTTCTCTTTCTGTGCAAAAAATATATTCTTTGAAAATTTCGACCTTTTGTTGGGGGGAGGTACTAGAAGGAGTGGACCGATATTGCCCATCTCCGAACTCGATCTAAGTTTGACAAAAATATTACGATGTACCAAGTTTGGATCAAATCGGATACTCCCTTCGAGAGTTATCGTGCGCACCAGCCAGACAGACAGACGGATATCGCTAGATCGACTCCAAATGTTCTGAAACGGATTTGGCCCAAAGAGACCTAGGGTCTAAAAGCGTTATTTTTACTAGTCACGTTTTGACCGTATCAAATCATATATACTTTCTGTAGCCATATGGCTGAGGGTATAATGAGTGAGTTGTTTCGAGAATATTGAATTTTGGATTCCCTTCCACCCTTTGCATTTGAATCGAAAAAAGGAAAAAAAATATTTCCTATACTACCCCCATTTTTACTAACCACAAAAAAAACAAAATCAAAATTGTGTGAAAAATATTGAATTTGGCGCTAAAGCAACCCGCCGAGCATACTCACCACACTTCGGCGTCATTATCATCATTAGCAACGTAAAGATCTACAAAAACGTCAACATGAGCAGCGTTGGCGTAGCCGTAATGCTGTTGATGCTTTTCGGGGGTTGCTGGCTGAGTGGCGATGAAGAACAGCTCAACGACAACGTTAGCGAAGACTCCACTCCACAGCTCATCAGTATCGCAGGCATTGTTTTACTAAACGGACTTCTGTCGTACGAAACACATCGTTCACTTTTTGCTAGCGCATAACTCAAAAAATATCCAGTGCGAGACAAAGTGGTACTCCATTTTAAAATAGAGTTGATCAGAATTGTAACCAAACAAAAAATAGATTTAAAAATCAACAAAAAAATCGGAAATTCGTAAAAAAAACGATTGCAAACCATAATTTGTTAAACGAAAAAACGTGACCGTTCTTTTTTGTTTTTTGTGGATCTGTAAGAATATTTTGCAATATTAATTGTGTCCCCCGTTAAAGCTTTAAAGATTTGAAAATTTAAACTACAAAACTCCATAGACGCCGGATGAAGACGACACCAAAACCAATCACGAGCTAATGTTTGGATAGCAAAACAAACAAACAAAAAATCGTTGATTGCTGCAAATCGCTGAACAAATAGCATTGTTGTCGGGGTTGCATTTTAAATGATTGCAGATTTGAATTGAAATTTGAATTTATGTTCTTCGTCTCTTTTTGTGCTGACACACATCGTCGTGTGTCATCGATTGGTTGCATCTTGACACATTGTGTTTATTTTTTGCATGTGCTGTGGCAAAAACTTTTCATGAGACAATATCTTCTATATCTATAAAAGAGGAAAATGTTTGTACGTTTGTTTGTTTGTTTGTTTGTAATTTATGGACTCGAAAACTGCTGAATAGATTTTTCTGAAAATTTCCATATATACTGCAACATCGCCTGAAAGTAACATAGGCTATATACATTTTTGAATTTCCACTTGGAACTGGAGATATAGCATCAGAATCGGAGGTACCTCCCAAAAATTTAGATTTTATATGCACATATCTATTGATCGGTTAAAGACACAGTCTCCAAATTTGGAATGTGTAACGGAATTTGGAACAAAAATAAGTTTGGTAAATTATATTGTAATCGGTTCAGATTTGGATATAGCTCCCATATATATTTTCGACCGATTTCGTTCATTTGATGCCTCAAACACAATATGAATGTTCCATTCCAATGAAATTTGGAATATGTGACGGGATTTGATCCGAAAATAAATTTGTCAAATTATATTGAAATCGGTTCAGATTTGGATATAGCTCCCATATATATTTTCGGCCGATTTCAAGCATTTGATGCACCAAACACGCTATGTATCCCCAATTTCAATGAAATTTGAATCGTGTGATAGATTTTATCTAAAAAAAATTATTTCCCAAATTATATTGAAATCGGTTCAGATTTGGATATAGCTCTCATATACATTTTCGGCCGATTTCATGTATTTGGTGGACCAAACAAGATATGTATGTCCAAATTTAATGAAATTTAAAATAAGTAACGGAATCGGGAGCAAAAATGAATTTTTCAAATTATATTGAAATCGGTTCAGATTTGGATAGAGCTCCCATATATATTTTCGACCGATTTCATGTATTTGATGCACCAAACACGCTATGTATCTCTAATTTCAATGAAATTTGAAATGTGTAGCGGAAATTAAAACAAATATACATTTGTCAAATTATATTAAAATCGGTTCAGATTTAGATATAGCTCTCATATATATTTTCGACCGATTTATGCACCATACACGATATGTATGTTCGATTCCAAAGAAATTTGGAATATGTAACGGGATTTTGATTAGAAAATAAATTAGTCGAATTATATTAAAATCGGTTCAGATTTGGATATAGCTCCCATATATATTATCCGCCGATTTCACATATTTGATGCACAAAACACGATACGTATTTCCGATTCTAACGAAATTCGGCATGAGTGGCTAAATTTGGTACAAAAATAAATTTGACAAATTATATTCAAATACGCTCAGATGTGATTATAGCTCCATATATATACTCAGCCGATTTCACATATTTGATGCACCCAAAGCGAGAGAGACAAAATCTGGCACCAGCAAAAATTGCCAAATTATATTGAAATCAGTTGAGGTTTGGATATAGCTAACATATATATTTCGGCCGATTTCATACATATTATGCACCAAACACGATATATATGACCGATTCCAATGAAATTCAGAATGTGTGGCGGAATTTTGTTATAATAATAAATGTGATAAATTAATTGGAAATTAGTTAAGATTTGGATATAGCTCCCATATATATATTCTCGGCCGATTTCACATATTTGACGCACCAATTTCAATTAAATATGAAAGGTGTGGCGGAGTTTGGTGTAAAAGTAATTTTTTTTTAATTATATTTAAATCGGATCAGATTGGGATATGATTTTAATAAGAACCATTGACCCACAACGCCTTAGGCTAACACTAAAAAACAACACAACAATTTATTTGAAATACGCTTATTACGGCGAAGTATGTTGCTATCTCGAATTCACTACTTGCAATAGAAATGCCACTCTACTTAAAAAAATTGCAGTTTCCTGCACGCTTGGTATTTGCTATGAAATAAATAAATCCAAAGGACAAACCCTTCGTGTATGTATGTCATGTTACTGCTTTTCTAATGGTTTTGGTTATTTACGCCTTAAATTAGTGCAATATTTTTTTTTAATTTTTAAATTTGTTTTTCTTTATCCAACATATATTCGTAAATAAAATTTTGAATGCATATAAAATCAAAAGGGGTAGCGAAGCGCACCGGGTTCAGCTAGTAAACTAGTAAAAAAGCAGCTAAGTTCGACTGGGCCGAACTTTCAATACCCTCCACCATTTAGAAGGAATTTACAAATTTAAAAAAAAAATCCGAAAAATAACGTTAAAATGATGATCTTAATACGGGGACTACACGAAGGGACCTGCCTAGACGTGGACCTGCATTAGCAATTTTTGTCATAAGCTGTAGTACCCATTAAGATCTTCAAATACGAAATTTGAAACAATTCCGATGAATTTTAGGAATAGGTTGTATTACCCATAACAATCTTCGAATACGAAATTTGAAACAATTCAGGAGAATAATGTCTCTAAAATCATCAAAATACCGAATATCGGGAGGTACCGTTATATGGGAGCTATACGAAGACCGGCATAAGTATTTTTTTTTCATAGACCGTGGTTCCCATTAAGATCTTCAAATACGAAATTTGAAAGAATTCCAATGAATAATGTCGCTAAAATCGTCAAAATACCGAATAACGGGAGGTACCGTTATATAGGAGCTATACGAAAACTTAGACCTGCATATGAAATTTTTAGGCATCGACTATAGTACCCATTACAAACTTCAAATACGAAATTTGAAATAATTCGGGTGAAGAATGTCGCTAAAATCATCAAAATACCGAATATCGAGAGGTACCGTTATATGGGGCCTATACGAAAACGTGGATCTGCATACGAACTTTTTAGTCATAGGTTGTAGTATCATTACGAGCTCCGAATACGAAATTGGAAACAATGCGAATAAATGATGTCTCTAAAATCATCAAAATAGCGAATATCGGGTGAGATGAAAAATCTGCAACCAACTTCCGTAATATTCCATTCGGCAAATATTAAAAAATTAGCACGGGATAAAGCCATTGTAATATCAAAAAGGGGAAGAACTTACGCCGCAACAGAAAGAAAATAGAATAAATGTTAAATATTATCGCGAAAATATTCTGGAGGATGTACTAAAGCCTTGGACACGCAAACATTTTGGCCACAGACCTTGGACATTCCAACAGGTCTCAGCACCATCGCACGCGCCACCCAAGAATGGTTACATGGTTCCTCACTTCATTTCCAGCGCACAATGGCCACCAAAATCTCCGGATACCAATCCGTTGGACTATTGTGTCTGGAATATTTTGGAAAGCAAGGTTGGCCTTAAAAAATACCAAAGTGTCGATCACCTCAAGCATGCGCTTCGCCGGGAATGTGCCAAAATACCGCAGAGCAACATTCGGGCAGCGTATAACGGTTTCATTGGCCGTTTGAAGGCCATAATTCATGCCAAAGTTGAACTAAGTCCAAAGCTATTTCCGACATTTTTTGCTTCCATTCCATAAAATTTAAAAACAAAATGAAAGAAGAAAAAAGCTGTAAGTCCGGCCGTGCCGAACTTTGAATACCCTCCACCGTTTGGTACAAATTTGGCAATTTTCATAGACGAGTTTTGTCACAAGTTATTACAATATTCAAATGCGAAACTGAAAAAAATCTGTTTATAATGTAGCTAAAATCATAAAAATACCGAATATAGGGAGGTACCATGGGGATTATAAAACGTGGACCTGTACAGACAATTTTCTGTCATAGGCTGTAGTATCCATTACGAACTTCAAATGCGAAATTTGAAACAATTCCGGTAAATAATGTCGCTAAAATCATCAAAATACCCAATATCGGGAGGTACCGTTATATGAGGGCTATACGAAGACGTGGGCCTATATGGCCCATTTTCAATACCAAAAATTCTGCAGACATAATACACATTTGATTTGAATTTTAACAGCCTACTTCATTTCGCTCGGAAGCTAGAGTGATTTCCACAGACGGACAGTCTGACGGACATTGATAAATCGACATAGAATTTTATGCTGATCAAGAATATATATACTTTGTGGGGTCTAAATGGTATATTTCGAGGTGTTACAAACGGAATGACAACCTTAATATACCCTCCATACTATGGTGGAGGGTATAAAAATTATCTCGTTTGACTTTGTTGCCGTTTTTTTATCTCCCCCTGTATAGGGGCTATACGAAAACGTAGACCGAGATGACCCATTTACGAACTGAAACTGCTTACTGGGAACTTACACATGCGTTTTCTTCTATCCCTGATTATTTTGTAGTGTCTGTCATGAATATTTCGAGGAGTTACAAACGGAATAACAAAGCTAATATAGCCTTCATAAAATGGTGGAGGGTATAAAAAGAAAAAAAAAACAAATAAGGAAAAAATATAAAGAAAAGCATAAGAGATTTATTGTAAACAAAAGTGATTTCCATCCATCTATTCTCTCGCTCAAGATATTTGCATGAATTGGTCATACCCAAACTAAGCCGAGGATTACTAAAACGCCATGATTATACGCTAATTGTCGGGAATTAACAAAAATACAAACACACACAGAGACATATTAAGTGGATTATTATTGATCTTGTAATGAAATAAAAAGTGGGACTCAATAGCACCTGCCACCATCGAACTAACTACCAAGTGATCCAGCAAAATTTATCGAAAGACATACACGCGCACACACACATGGACAATTACAAGAAGATCACCTCCAGCAGCAGCAGTATTTTATCATTTTTCTATCTGCGTTTTTAGCATCTCCAACACCTTGTCATTGTTATTGGAATTGGAATTATTGCCATTGTTAATTAGTAGTGAATTCGGTTTCAATCTTTTTCACATTGAACAAATGTCAAATCAAAAATTAAAGTGCAATTGAAAACACAAACAATAACAACACAACACAAAACATAAATAAGTTAATAGTTTTGTATTTTATTTCAATCATTCATTCGTTAAGCGAATACCGCCGCATCCACAACAAGAAACTATTTCGAAAATGTTGTCTTATCTTTTTAAACTGTTGGCGATCATCACTTTATTGGCAGCAGCAGCATCAACGACACGTGGCGCCGCTGTGGAACACAATCCCAAAGTAAGTGAATTTTTATTTGTTAATTAATTTGGAAATTGTTTTACAAATTTAGGTATTTATCTTTTTGTTTTGTTTTGACACCTCACAGTAAATGTTTATATTTGTTTTTGTTTAAAAATTGGTGGATTTTATTATACCCTACACCACATAGTGGTAAGGGTATTATGTCTTCGTGCATTTGTTTGTAACACGGAGAAGGAAGCGGGATAGACCCATAGTTACTTTTGAGGATCTCCATAGAATCACTTTCTGAGTTGATTTATGCATGTCAGTCCGTCTGTCCGTCCGTCCGTCCGTCCGTCCATGTATATTTGTGAACAAAATGCAGGTCGCATTTATTATCCGATTTGGATGAAATTTTCCAAACAACATTTGTTTGGCCCAAGGACGAACCCTATTGAAATTGGAGATAATCGGTAAAAATTTAGATATAGCTCCCATATATATCTTCGTCCGATTTGCCACCACCAAACGTGTAATATCATACCCGAATAGTATGGAATTTTGCACATACAAGCAGATTAGGACTGAAAATAAGTATGCCAAATTTGATCGAAATCGGTTCAGATATAGGTATAGCTCCAATATATTTTGTTCATCCGATCTGTTGTATTTGTTACCCACAGCCGTAATATGCACTCCGTAACAACGATATTCAGGGAAAAATATATCAAATACAGCTCAGAAATATCTTTGCCAAATTTTATCGAGATCGGTTCAGATTTGGATATAGCTCCCACATATATCTTTATCTGATTTCAAATTACTTTTGCACCAAATGGGCAATACAAGTCAGAATTTAAAAGATACAAATTCTTCGGCATATTTAGTCCTTTGAACTATAAATAAAAACTTTAAATTGTTATGTGGAACTCTACTAAATTAGCAAAGTGGTGTAGGGTATCATAAAGTCGGTCCCGCCCGACTTTAGGACTTTCTTTACTGGTTAAAATTAAAGGCGACATGCGATAGTTTCACGTTAAATAGAATAATTAAAAGTTTACCATGGAAGTTTAGATGTTATAATGTTCGTGTCTTAAGTCTTTCGTTTTAAAGGTAAATGCGCTCGTTTCTTAAGTCTTTTCATTGGGCAGCAAGTTTTTTTCTACAGTTTTTTGCGTGGAAAGTATAATATGACCCGAGGGCTGCAGTAATGTCATCATATTTTTGTACATCGACCGAATATAGAAATAAAATGGCATTGTCGAAATCTTCCGCTTAAAATGGAGGCGTGAGATAAAATCAGCTGTTTAACTAGCAAATAACCCATTTTCCTGGTACTCTTTGAGTGCTTCAAAACTTTGTTGTAATTGGGCCAAAAAGTTTGTAACACCTCGAAATATTGAGCCAACCTAGACCCACCATGATCTAACTATGTGCCTATGTGCCAAACTATGTGTCTGTTTCGCATCGCAAAATTCTTAGGGGAGGAAATGGTGACAAAACAAATTTTTTCTTAATTATGTCATTATAGCAGAATTTTACGTGGAATTGAAGCACCGAAATCTATAATTTTGCACTGTTATCGGATAATATTTAGAGGGCGATATGGACCAAGGTATGGTCCATATCACGAAATATAAAAACACCACACTATGTAAAGGGAATTATATATTTACTAGCAAATGCCCGCTTCTTCGTCCTTCAAATCTTAGATTCGTTTCAACAGTTCATGTTAGGCGTTCTTAGCACTCAAAATGCACCTAAGTCTTTATGGACCAAATCCGTTTCAGGACATTTGGAGTCGACGCCTGTCTGTCTGGTGCGCACGAAATCTCTCGAAGGGAGTATCCGATTTGGTCCAAACTTGGTATATCGAAGTTAGAGTTAGGTCAAAATTTTCAAAGAAAATAATTTGCCTCATAAAAAAAGAAAGGCTCAACCGATTTTGTTCGAACCTGGCGAATTCCCATATTTTTATCAGTGATACATCTGGTGCGAAAATGGACAATATCAACTGATTCCATCAAGTACCTCCCCCACAAAGGGTCAAAATTTGTAATATTATTATAACTCTTTTAAAATGTGAAATAAGAGTCCGATTCTCTTAAAAGTTCATCCCAAAATTTTTAAACACAAAATCTGGTGTAAAAATGGTCTGTACCTCCCCCACGACAGATCAAAATTTTGAATAAGTATTTCTGTCATAAATGCGAAATAAGCATCCTATTCTCATCAAATTTCACATATTTCAATATTTATACCAACACACATCGGTCCACTATAGCTCGCTCAGCTCCATCCCTCCACCTAACACCAAATGTAGTACTATTTAGTACTTTTCCATCAATTACAGTACGTATTTGCAAAACATAAATTACATCTCTACACTAGACTACACTATCTAATATCAAATTACGGGATTCCAGTCCTATCCCTTCACCCAATACCAAATTTAGTACAATTTGGTACTTTTTGTACAAATATAGGACACATTTCCAAAACCACCTACATATCTTAACCACAAACACCAACAGTTACATCTGCATCATATTTCAAAATTCCATCTCTATACATTACATCTCTTTTCGTACATTTCCGAAACAACCTCCACATGCCCAGGCAACCCATGAACAGAGGCCCTAATACCAAATTTCTGTATCCGTTCACGCAATACCAAAATAAGTACCTTTCGTACCCTTGCTGAACGCATTTCCAAACCCACGTCCACGTTTTCCTATATTCTAGTTTTACATAGTTGAACTTGTTCGAATATTGAATTCGGATGGTTTTACTATTAAAGGCGTTATTTGCCTTATGTAGAAATGAATTAAAAGTTCAGCAGGGCCGAACTTAAGTCATATTAAATTATTTTCAAATTAGAAATAAAATAATTCGAATAGAACAGTGTCGGGTTTTTTCGGGATACCGTAGTATTTTGTTGTTGCAAAATGGTCAGGCTTTATCCCTTTATTGTTGTTTTTATAACAACAACGTTTGTTTATTAGTGGAGAACGATGGTAATGTTTACCAGGGGGTAAGGCAGGGAATACCTAGGTTTCGGAAATAGCCGCCAATCCTCATCAGTTCCCTTGTTGTTTGCCTGGGATATTCTCCCCAGAAGTTATTTTAAAAATAACTTCTATGGCAAAAAAACATTTTTTTTTTATCCAAGTGACGAGATCGTAAGCTCAATAGAAGAGGAACCAAAGAATTAAATAAAACTAAAATTCTTTTGGAAAGTCTTCTAAATCTTAAAATAACTTCTGGGGAGAATGTCCCAGACAAAAAACAAGGGAACTGATGAGGTTTGGTGGCTCTTTCCGAAACCTAGGTATTCCCTGCCTTACCCCCTGGTAAACATTGCCATCGTTCTCCACTAATAAGCAAACGTTGTTTTTATAAAAACAACAATAAAGGGGTAAAGCCTGACCATTTTGCAACAACAAAATAATTCGAATTTAAAAAAAAATAGTGAATTACAATTGAAATGTTTCAAAATACGAATTAATTTGTGAATTATACATGAAATTAATCAGAGCTTAAATATTGTACCTTGAAAAATATTTCCCAAAACATTAAACGAAATTTGTTGCGATAGTCGAATAGGAATGCTGTTTTGCCAAAACTTTTTCACTTAGCATTCCAGGGATTTGCTCTAATGTTTGTATTTGTAATTTTTGTGTTGGGAATTCCTCAAAAGTGGAAAATAGCACTTCGATTTGATCGTAGAAGTCCGACTTCAATGGATGCTTCCTCAAAATGGATTTTACTTATATCCACTGGTCTTAATAAATCCAATAAACAATATTCACATTTTCACCAATACAATACACCAAATTTTTGAAATATTTGTTATTACAAACAACAATTTACCTCGAGTATTTCGTTGTCATGTAATGCAATATGTATCAATGTATGTACTTTAAGTTTTGAACCAATTGTGGCTTTTTTATTCAATATATTTTATTTTGCAAGACATTTGTTTGGTTAATGGTAGAAAAAGACACCAAAGATGTGTGGTCTTAGAACCACATCAAAAACATTCTTGACAAGTGTCGTAAAGTATGGGTTTCACAAAAAAAAGAAAAAAAAAACTAGAAGAATTGGCAAATGAACGGATGTTGATTTCCAAGGCAAAGGTGAAGAAATTCAGATAGAATAAAACATTAAATTCGGCCGGGCCAAACTTTTAATACCCTTCACCATTGGGTAAAAAAAAAATATATAAAAGTATCTGAATTCAGTAATTGAATACTAAAAAGATTTCCTATATGGACAAACCAATCTTTAGACAAGTCCGTGGAAAAATGTGGCAAAAATCATCAAAATACCGATTATTGGAGGTACTTTTATATGGGGGCTACGCGTAAACATGGACCTAGACATACAATGTTCCGTCACCGGACCTGGAACCTATTATGACCTATATATACCAATTTTTAGACAATTCCGTGAAAAATGTAGCGAATATCGGGAAGTACCGTCATATGGGGGCTATACGAAAACATGGACCTAGAATGGGATTTCTTTATATATGGCTGAAAAACCAGAAGTGGCTATCGCTAGAGCACTCCAGCATTTAAATGTGAATAAATCTTCTGTTTCACGTACCATCGCTCGTTACCGTGATACTGATACTGGTAGCGTAGCCCGACGTCAAGGAAGTGGACGAAAGAAAACAGCAAAAAAACAGTAAAGAAGCGAAAAATGGCTCGTGAGCTGAACATATCGCAATATTCCATTCGGCAAATATTGAAAAATGAGCTCGGGGTAAAGCCATTGAAATTCCAAAAAGTGCAAGAACTTACACCGCAGCAGAAAGAAAATATACTCAAAAGAGCTAAAGAGTTTCTTCGCTTGGCTGAAAGTGGTGAACTGCCGAATTTGGTTTTCTCCGTCTCCAATGAGAAAACATTCGTTGCAATTTGTAAACAAACAAAATGATCGTGTTTACTTGCCAAAGAGGTCAGCTGAAAATGTGCATCTTCGGTTGGCCACCAGAACTCAAGCGCCGGCCATGGTGATGGTGTGGGCCGCCATAACAGCCGATGGTCGCTCTCCGCTCGTATCGTAATCGACCGTTGCATCAGAATAAATGCCGAATATTATCGCGAAAATATTCTGGAGGGTGTATTAAAGCCTTGGGCACGCAAACATTTTGGCCGCAGATCTTGGACATTCCAACAGGACTCAGCAGCATCGCACTCAGGACGCGCCATCCAAGAATGGTTACAAAGTGAAGTTCCTCGCTTTATTTCCAGCACACAATGGCCACCAAAATCTCCGGATACCAATCCCTTGGACTATTGTGTCTGGACTATTTAGGAAAATTTATTTTTGTTCCAAATTCCGTTACGCATTCCAAATTTTGAAACTTTATATGTAATCGATCAATAGATATGTGCATATAAAATCTAAATTTTTCGGAGGTACCTCCGATTCTGATGCTATATCTCCAGTTCCAAGTGGAATTTCAAAAATTTATATAGCCTATGTTACTTTCAGGCGATGTTTTAGTACACTTGGAAATTTTCAGGAAAGTCTGTGGAGCGGTTTTCGAGTCCATAAATTACAAACAAACAAACATACAAACATTTTCCTCTTTTTATAGATATAGAAGTATTATATTATTATTATTATAAAATTATATAATTATAAAAATTGTTTTACAAACCGACTCATGTAATTCTGCATTAGCAGAATGTCCATTTCCGACCGATAAAGTGTTAATTGCTAATGAGAACATGGTATGAAATCTAGCAAGACAATAATTCTTTTGTAAAATTTTGAGAAAATCTAATCAAAATTATAATTTTTATTGGAAAAAAATAATTCTTTGGTGATATAATAAAGTTGCTTATTGTCCAAATATTGATTAAAATATTTAAATTATTGTCAGTAACTTCAAACTCTCAGTACTTCAAGTGTCAAAATTACTCTCTCAACTAAAGAGAAGGCTGCCTCACTTATCAGCATGTATATTTTATGAACTTCCCTACATAAACTTGTAGGACTTTAGAGGCCCTCGTTTTGGTATATATGATATAAATGTACATTCCGTTTTTTGGCTGAATTTCTTAAAGCCAAAGATCTAAAAAATTATAAACTTTTTAATTTGGCATTACATTTCTCCCTTTGTTGTATTACATTTCTTACAGAAACGACAAATCTATCGTGAGCAGGTTTTACCACATGCCGGTGGCAGGATACCCGATACAGCATTCGAGACAGATCGACTATTTCTGAATCAGTTACAAAAGGATGGCATTGCAGTACCGGATGGCATACTACCAGAACAGCGTAATCCTCAAGTAAACAAAATTAACAAGTTTATATCAATATGAATATAACATTTAAATTTCCCTTTCCAGGTCTATCCCTTCTTCAATCGTCCCTCGCGCAAAGTATTTCGCATTGCCCTGAGCTCGGACGGCCGGTATATACCGCAGGAAGGACGTTATCATTATCAAGAATTACCATCGATTGAGACCACCTATTTGTATCCACAAATACATGGACAAAAGACGACATTGTCACACGACGGTGTAACTCTGCCCGTCTACAGTCCGTTTCGCATTCACAATCCACTACTGAATCAAGTGAAATTCCAACCCAAGGATAAATGTGAGTGTTTTCAGGTTTTGTTGTTTTGAGAAAATTACGAATAGTTTGTATTGAAATTTTCGTTTGCAGCCCAATTTCAAAATGTCTCACCGTTCGGTGGCAACAAGCCCCTGGCTAAGGCCAAATCCTATCAAAATGTGAACATTTTGAATTCACCATTAACGCCGTTGGCTGGAGCAAAGGTATCGCTGGTACAACAACAGGGTGTCAGCGGTGGAGGACCTAAAAATTATTTACCCGATTATACGTTGACCAGTCAGAGTCATGTAAGCTAGACAGCGTACGAACTTGAATGTAATTAAACATAGATATATGATAAAATTCTTCCAAAATTATTCTGTCGGCTGAGGGTTCTACATTTGTTATACCCTCCACCAAAAAAGGTATGGAGGGTATATTAAGTTCGTCATTCCGTTTGTAACTCATCGAAATAATCATTTTAGACCCAACAAAGTATATATATACTTGATCAGCGTAAAATTCTAAGACGATTTAGCCCTGTCCGTCCGTCTGTCCGTCTGTTGTAATCACGCTACAGTCTAAACGAATTAAGATAGGAAGCTAAAATTATGCACAGATCTCTCTTTTGTCTGCAGGGAGGTCAAGTTCGAAGATGGGCTATATCGGTCCACGATATCGTATAGCCCCCATATAACGGTACCCCCCGATATTCGGTATTTTGATGATTTTACCCACATTTTTCAACGGAATTGTCTGAAAATCCACACAAGGAGTTATTTTTGGGTACTTTATACCTCGGCAGAGAATTGTTCATATAGGTCCACGATATCGTATAGCCCCCATGTAACGGAACCCCCCGATATTCGATATTTTGAAGATTTTACCCACATTTTTGAACGGAATTGTCTGAAAATCCACACAAGGAGTTCCTTGTGGGTACTTTATACCTCGGCAGAGAATTATCTATATAGGTCCACAATATCGTATAGCCCCCATATAACGGTACCCCCCGATATTCGGTATTTTGATGATTTTACCCACATTTTTCAACGGAATTGTCTGAAAATCCACACAAGGAGTTCCTTGTGGGTACTTTATACCTCGGCAGAGAATTATCTATATAGGTCCACAATATCGTATAGCCCCCATATAACAGTACCCCCCGATATTCGGTATTTTGATGATTTTCCCACATTTTTCAACGGAATTGTCTGAAAATCCACACAAGGAGTTTCTTGTGGGTACTTTATACCTCGGCAGAGAATTATCTATATAGGTCCACAATATCGTATAGCCCCCATATAACAGTACCCCCCCAATATTCGGTATTTTGATGATTTTACCCACATTTTTCAACGGAATTGTCTGAAAATCCACACAAGGAGTTTCTTGTGGGTACTTTATACCTCGGCAGAGAATTATCTATATAGGTCCACAATATCGTATAGCCCCCATATAACAGTACCCCCCCAATATTCGGTATTTTGATGATTTTACCCATATTTTTCAACGGAATTGTCTGAAAATCCACACAAGGAGTTTCTTGTGGGTACTTTATACCTCGGCAGAGAATTATCTATATAGGTCCACAATATCGTATAGCCCCCATATAACAGTACCCCCCGATATTCGGTATTTTGATGATTTTCCCACATTTTTCAACGGAATTGTCTGAAAATCCACAAAAGGAGTCCCTTGTGGGCATTTTACCTCCTCAAAATGAAGTGTCTATATAGGTCCACGATATCGTATATCCCCCATATAACTGTAACCTCCGATATTCGGTATTTTGATGATGTTAGCCACGCTTTTCAATGGAATTGTCTTAAAATCAACACAAGTAGTTCCTTGTGAGTACTTCACCCCCTGAGAGAGAATTGTCTATACAGGTCCACGATATCGAATATCCCCCATATAACGGTACCCCCCGATATTCGGTATTTTATGATTTGACCCACATTTTTCATCGGAATTGTCTGAAAATCCACACAAGGAGTTCCTTGTGGGTACTTTATACCTCGGCAGAGAATTATCCATATAGATCCACGATATTGTATAGTCCTCATATAACGGTACCCCCGATATTCGGTATTTTGATGTTTTTAGCCATATTTTTCAACGGTATGGTCACAAGGGGTTCTTTGTACACAAGGGGTTATTTGTGAGCACTTTACCCACCGACAGAGAATTCTCTATATAGGTTAACGATAACGTATAGCTCCCATATAACGGTACCCCGCGGTATTCGGTATTTTGATGATTTTAGCCACATTTTCCAATCGTATTGTCTGAAAATCCACACACGGAGTTCCTTGTGAGTACTTTACACGCAGACATAGATTTGTCTTTATAGGTCCACAATATCGTATATCCCCCCATATATCGGCACCTTCGTATATTAGATATTTTAAAGATTTTAAAAGAATTTTTATTGGATTTTATTTTTTTGAAAATTTTCTAATTCGTTCCAAATGGTGGAGGGTATTCAAAGTTCGGCCCGCTCGAACTTACTGCTTTTGTACTTGTTGTTGTCTCGTTTTGTTATAAATTTACCTCATCTGACTCTTATTAGCTATAAAACTGGTACTTTATAAACCTAAACTGAAAAGGCTTCATGTTCTATCTGTCAACACGTTTTAACTCTCCTGCTATTAACCATAATGTTAGTTTTTATTAACATCTTTCCCAACTAGATCACTGTTGGTGTCTAGGAACTAAATTTGTCTAAATGGTACTAAATTTAGTATTTGGTAATTTTGAGGTCACTGTTGGTTTCTAGATTTTCACATGTAGACGTTAAAATAGTTTTAGACTTCCAAATGAAAGAACTTAAGAACAGAGACCTCAACAACTCTGAAATTTCCCTTATTACCAAATTTTGTATCTCATAGTACAATTATAGCACGTATATGCAAAAACTAGCTCTTTTTCTCAATCACAGACACTGACAGTAACATCCATATCAAATTTCAGGATTCCAGCTCTATCCCTTCACCCAATAACAAATTTAGTACTTTTCGTACAATTATAGTACACATTTCGAAAACAGCCTCCATATCCCAATTCCACATACCAACAGAGACCTCAATAGCAAATTTGAGGATTCCACCTCTATCCCTTAACTCAATACTAAATTTAGTACCGTTTAGTACTTTTCGTACGAATATAGTACGCATTTCCAAATCTCAAACACAGATATCATCATTAATCTAAATATCAATTTTCAGAATTTTACCTCTATGCCTTCACCCAGTACCAAATTTAGTACCACATAGTACTTTTCGAACAATTATAGTACACATTTTCGAAACCACCTCCATATGTTCAGGCTACCCATAAACAGCGAATCTAATACCAAATATAGGATTTCAAGAACTATCTTTTCACCCAATATCAAATTATACCAAATAAAGAACTATTTAGTACTTTTCGTGCACTTGTAGTACACATTTAAAAACACCACTCTTTATCAAACGGGGATCCCAACATTTTTTTTCAAAATCCCAAATTTAGTACCATTTAGTACACTTAGTACACATTTCTAAAAACCACCTTCATGTATCAAACACACTTTCCAACCTTGATTATCATATCAAGTTTCATAATACCAAATGGTATCATTTTAGAAGTTTAGTACCATTTTAGAACTTTTCGTAACCTTAATGTTCGAATTTCCAAAAACCTATCATCAGTCATCTATCATTCCAAGTTTCAGCTTCTAGCTCAGTCCAATACAAAGTATTAATTTTTTAGTACATTTTAGTACTTTCCGTATCGTTTTTGTGTGAATATCAATATCACACGCCTACGCACCAAGACTAACGCTCGTGCAAAATTCTCAAGATTCTAACTTCAGCTGTTTCGTATTTCATTTTATATATATATAGAATATATAATATACTTTATATAGCATAGTGATATATCTAAGTTTACAAATGGTTGGAAGCTCCTTAAAGCACCACTAACTGTTAATACGAACTAATTTCCCCCTTTACATTCCTCTTACACCTTTCTCCGTCAAACGGATATGTGCCACTCTTCATACTTTAAAATTTGCCTTTTGATGTTTCGTAACCGTTTGCGCCTAAAATTATGCACTGCCCAAAATTTGCCACTAACAACATTTAAATATAGATGGCGTCCTAAATGTCAGATGTAAAAGAATAAATAATTAATTTACCAATACTTTTTTAATTCTTCTTGCAGCTATTCAATGATTTTGATGAATTATTTAATCAATTCGATGTAAATGACGGTAATGCCAAGAAATCTCAATCATATTCCAGGATCAACACCAATGGACAACAGCGACAGCATCATCATGTCTTAACGTATTAGATAGAATATTATTAGTTTTGTATATTTTTTATTATTTTATAATTTAGTTTCTAAGCAAACAATTTCTATACCTTTTGTATATCAATATTGAAAATTTGAAAATAAATTTACATAGAGAAGTATTTTTTTAAATACATTTTAAGTGTATTATTTACATTTCTCATTTAGTTGGGACTTATTTTTTATATTATGTTACTATTTACCGGTCAAAGCACGCAGTGTTTATAATGCAATATAAAATTGTAGTATAGATGGCGTTTTAAACATATATACATATCTATACAAGAAGAAAATGTTTGTACGTTTGATTGTTTGTTAATTATAGACTCAAAAACTGCTAAACAGATATCCCTGAAAAGTTTTAAATATACTGCAGCATCGCCTGAAAGTATTATAGGCTATATACAATTTTTGCAATCCCACTTGGAACTGGAGATGTAACATCAGAATCGGAGGTAACTCCAAAAAAATTAGATTTTGTCGGTTCTAGATACAGTCTTCAAATTTGGATTGTTTAACGACCCTCCGAACAAAAATAAACTTGCCAAATTATATTGAAATCGGCTCAGATTTGGATATACCTCCCATATATGTTTTCGTCCGATTTCATGCGCCAAACACGCTATATATGTCCGATTCAAATAAAATTCGAAATGAATACCGGAATTTGGTACAAAAATGAATTTGTCATATTATGTTGAAATCGGTTCAGATTTAGATATAGCTCCTATATACATTTTCTGCCGATTTCATGTATTTGATGCACCAAACTCGTTATGTATCGCTAATGAAATTTGGAATTTGTGACGGAATTTGGTCTACAAATAAACTATAAATTATATTATAACCGATTCAGATGCGTATATTTACTTATTAAGGAACATAGACCCACCACGCCTTTGGTATGGTGCTAGGTTAGCAGTAAAACAAGTTTAAATATAGCAATTTTTTATTATTTAAATATATTTTGATTTCTGTTATGATTATTCAAATTTTTGACCCTCTATGGAGTGGGTATATGAGATATGTGATAATTTTTAGAGCCTTTTCTTTTTCAAAATCTTGAACCCTATGTGGGGGAGGTACCAGAGAAAATGGTCTGATATCTACCACCTTTATAACAGATCTTGTGTTGATGGAAATATTAAGATGTGCCAAGTCTGAATGGAATCGGATGTTAAGTTCGCGATTTATGAGTTTCATAAATATTCAAAATTTTTACCCTTTGTGGGGGAGGTACCAGAAGGAATGATCCGTTCTCTACCATCTTTATAACAGATCTTGTGTTGATGGAAATATTGAGATGAGCCAAGTCTGAATGGAATCGAATATTAATTTCGCGTTTTATGAGCTTCAAAATTTTGACCTTTGTGGGGGAGATACCAGAAGGAGTGGGCCGATATATTCCATCTTCACACCAGGCTTTGAGTTAATGAAAATATTATAATGTGCGTAATTTGAAGACAATCCGACTCTTACATCACATTTTGTAAGAGTTATAATTATTCAAAATTTTGACGCTTGGTGGGGAGGTTCTGACCTAGCATTGATGCAAATACTAAGATTTGCAAATTTGAAGTAAAATTGGATTATTCTTTCTCTTTCTGTACAGTAAAATATATATACATTTTTTTTTTTTTTTTTTTTTTTTTTTTTTTTTTTTTTTTTGAAAATTTCGACCAAAAGAAGTGGACCGATATTTTCCATCTCCGAACTCGATCTAAGTTTGATAACAATATTCCTATATACCAAAATTGGCCATTCAAGAATTATCGTACGCATCAGCCAATCAGACAGACAAACACACAGACATCGCTAGATCGACTCCAAATGTCCTGAAATGGATTTGGTCCAAAGAGACCTAGTGTCTAAAACCGTTATTGCGATGAGGCATGTTTTGGCCGTATTAAATTATATATACCCTCTGTAGCCATATTCACTATTTTATTGGAACACTTCTACGCGATTTTCTTAGATTTTATCCTTTGCTGGCAAGTGTCAGTCTTTAACATGTAGATTGTACCTATTTTGTTATATATCCGAAGTCTTGGCTATCAGTATCACTGTAATGATTAAAAGCCGGGATTAAAAATATTCGCAGATTAATTCGTTTTTTCATAAATGTTATGGTCTATCAGGTTATGGTCCAGTTGGCTTCTGTTCACCCTAAACTCTAGCCCCACGCCAAATTACGAGACGATTGGTCTACACTTGTGTTCTCTAGAGCAACTAGAGCCAAATCAGGAAATTTTTCTGTTTTTGGTAAATTTTCACCACTAAAAATATTTTGGGATCATGTCCAACAACAATATGCTTCCATTCTGACCCAGGATCACAAGAAACTTATCAAACTATTTCCCCATCCAATACATTAGAATAAATGTCTATAGTTTGAGTTTCATATTGCATTTGATTTGTATATCCCGGTGTAGGTTATTCGATTGTCGTTGTTGCCAACTAAACATTTTTGTTTTCCCCTTTTCTTAAACATCTCAATTTGTTATTAAACTGAAGATTCCAAATGCCTATCAATAAAAATTTTGATAGGAAGCTAGCCGACATGTCTGTGTTGAATGATAATCACGTAATTCAGTAAATGGATTACATTCGTCATGCTTGTAGAGTAGCACACAGAAAACAAACAACAGACTAATGGCATAGATGCAATAAAACTAAACAACAAAAAAAAAACAAATGCAAAAAGACAAGCAAACAAAAAACTCAAAAACCCTCAAAAATAAAAATACAAACCAATGAAAGTAAAAGTCCAACAATAGCCAAGCCGCACAGCAACTGCCCAAATGTACAAAAACAACATGTATGTTACTGCCAGATTTAGTTGTATGCCCACAACAGAAAATCATAATGTTAATGGGGGAGTGGTAAATGTGACGTATGACTTAGGGTACACAACATAATTTGTACATTAAAAAGCTTTTTCATATCTGTTTTATACCCTCAAGCTTTTCATCCAAGGCAGGACAATTTCGATAATTTCTTATATTCAAGAGTACCCTTTTGATAATATTAACGTATATATATATATATATATATATATATATATATATATATATATATATATATATATATATATATATATATATATATATATGTATATATGTATCATGTGATAGGACAAAAATGTTTGGTCTACAAATAAATTCGTCAAATTGTATTGAAACCGGTTCAGATTCGGATATTATTTTATTACGGAACACAGTCCCAGTACACAGTAAACCAGTAAGAAAAAGTCTAAAGTCGGGCGGGTCCGATATGGGGTATGTATCATGTGATAGGACAAAAATGTTTATATTATATTGAAATCTGTAGAGGTTTGGAATTTGTGATAGAATTTGGTCTACAAATAAATTCGTCAAATTGTATTGAATCCGGTTCAGATTCGGATATTATTTTATTACGGAACACAGTCCCAGTACACAGTAAACCAGTAAGAAAAAGTCTAAAGTCGGGCATATTTAGTAGAGCTCCCGAATTTATTTGAATTAGATCATACCACCTATCAACATTTGGCTATAGAGCAGTTACAATTTGGTTCCAGAGGGAACTTATATTTGGAAGATATTTTTATCTTTTATACCAAATATCATTGCTATAGAGTTGCTATATCACTCCGAGATGCATTATATTAAAAAATATATATCGGAGCCAAGTTCCACCAGCTTACGTCGCGAAATTCATCTCATTTGGGCTGATTATATGCACAATAAACCTGAATTCGGATTAAGAATATATATGTGAGAGCTATATGCAAATCTTATCCGATATCGATAAAACTTGGCAAAGGTATTTCCGAGCTCTATAAGATATATGATACCAAATATCATTGTTATCGAATGCATATTACGAATGTGAGGGACTTAAAGACCAAATCGGATGAAATATAAATGGGAACTAAAGCTATATCGGGCAAAAGCTATATCAATGTACTTGCTTCTAGACTGAATTCGATAGAATGTGCCAAAATTCAGGTCATTTGGACTGATATTGGTCATTTGGAGCACAATTCTGCACCGATCCCGATACAATTGGTCCAAGTACGAACCATATTGAAATTAATGAGAATCGGTTCAAATTTAGATATAGCTCCCATATATATCTTCAAACGATTTCGAGTGAAATGTGCACTAAATGGCCAATATCAGTCCAATTGCCTGAAATTTGGCGCTTTCTACGGAATTTAGCACAGAAGCAATTACATAAAATTTGCTCCCATATGTATGCTTCATCCGATTTCGTGTTTAAGTCCTCACATGCGTAATAGCACTCCACAACAATAATTTTTGGTACCATTTTTAACAAAAACATTTTAAACAAAAATAAGTGTTTAAAATGTTGTCAAAATCGGTTCAGATTTGGATATAGATCCCACATATGTCTTTATCCGATTTCACGTTTTGTGCACCAAATGGCTAATATCAGCCCAAATGGACCGAATTCTGGCATATCCGATGGGATTTAGCCTAAAAGCAAGTGCTTCAAGTTTTGATGAAAATCGCTTAAGATATAGCTATAGCCCCCATGTATATGTTTCACCAATTTGGTGTTAAAGTCCCGCACTATTACGCATGCACTCCATAAGAATGATATTTGATACCGGGCGGTTCAGATTTTAATATAGCTTCGATACACATCTTCATCCGATTTTACCTGTCCCCAAAAGTTTAACATTTTTCACATGAAGATATGTTTCTCCACTTCTTCTCATACCTTTACCACAAAGTATAAACACTTTTAATAGTTATAAATCTTTTAATTTCAGTGACATACACAGAAATGCATTTCGAAATCATTTCAAAGATGGGCCCAAATAGTAAAAAAAAATATTACAATGGAAAATGTACAAAAAAAATAGTAAAATAACCATATTGGATGGGACCGGGCTTTTTCTCAATGCATCCGAAAATTTCAGGTAGGGCTATCTCCTTGTTCTAATGGAAATCTGCCTTACAGACGTTATATCTGTACGACATTTAGTTTATCTGGCTCTGTTATCAGACCTCCTTGCTGTTTCCCAAAGAAGAGCATGTCCCTTATACCACCAAACCGGCTGGGATTTCCTGCCAGGGTAGGACCTGCAAAATAAACAAAGACGTAAATATATGCAGATAGGACAATACAGAGTCAAGACATTCATGATATTGTAATAACAACGTTGGGCGCCATTTTGTCAGTTTTGGTGCGTTGGCGTTTGATAAGGCAGGGTTTTTGGAAAGACGTCTTAAAAAGGGCAACAAAGTTCTAAAACATACCAAAAATGGAATACTTTCAGTTGCACGAACGGAATGGGCTAGAAAATTTGGAATGAACTACCAAATTTAGAATGAGTCACTGGTGCAGTACAGGATGGATGAACCAAAGGGTTTTTGTAAATTCGAACTTTAAGATTACGGAAAATTGTAAAATGGTACTAAAATTCTAAACTGGTACCATTTGGAATTATGTGAACAGATAGAGGGTATTATAAATTTGCGAAAAGCACTGAATGTTACAATATTTGGTATAGGGTGAAATTATAGAGATACAATTTTGAAATTTGACATTTAGATTACTGATGGTATCTATGTTTGAGAGAGGTAGTGATATATGAGACCTATACGAAGACCGGGACATGCAGAGACAATTTTCTGTCTTAGGCTGTAGTATCCATTACGAACTTCAAATACCAAATTTTTTAACAATTCCGGTGAATAATGTCGCTAAAATCTTCAAATCACCGAATATTGAGAGGTACCGTATAAAAAATTAACTTTCAGGAGGTAAAATATTCACAGAGAACTCGTCGTGTAGAATTTCAGACAATGCCTTTGAAAAATGTGACTAAAATCATCAGGATATCGAATGTCGGGAGGTACAGTTATATGGGGGATATACGACGTCGTGGACCTATATAGATAATTTTCTTCTAAGGAGTAAAGTACCCACAAAGAACTGCTTGTGTAGAATTTCAGCCAACTCCATCGAAAAATGTGCCTAAAATCATCAAAATTCCGAATATCGGGAGGTACGGTTATATGGGGGCCATTCCATATTGTGGACCGATATAACCCATCGAACTTCGAACTTGACCTGCCTGCAAACAAAAGACTGATCTGTGCAAAATTTTAGCGTCCTATCTTAATTTGTTTTGACTCGAGCGTGATTTCAACAGACGGACGGACAGGCGGACAGAGGGACGGACGTCTTAGAATTTTACGCTGATTAAGAATATATATACTTTGTTGGTTCTAAAATAATTATTTCGATGAGTTACAAACGTTAATCATCCGCTACCTTCTAGCGGGTAGATTCAAAACTATGTTTCTTGTATAAACGCCAGGTAAGAATACTGAATCGCAATGAAAATCTATAAAGTTTACCTACCCATTTCACCAGTTTCCAAACACTGTGCAGCTGCGCAAAAAAGCATAATGAAGCTTGAAAAAGCATACACATGAACCTCGGGAAGTATTCAACTAATGCTGCACAGTTTATTTTACCATTAGCAGCAGCAGCTCATGTACCAAGTACATACCATGCCGACCAACATTAAGTGTAACAGGCACCAACAACAATTTACAAACATTTAAAGCTTTTGCATTGTTTTTTTTTTTTTTTTTTTTTTTTTTTTTGAAAAAAAAAGTAAAAAAAAATAAACTCAACATCTCAACATTGATTGCATTGAAAGACTTTGGCGGATAGTTCGTTGGTGGTTTGTGGCCAATCAGTTGAAGTTTTCAAGTCTAACGGAAAAGAAGTTAAACAAAAGTGGACGCAAGGAGGAAAGCCATATATTGAACCCCCTAAATTTCCAAATTAGAAAAAAGGTGGGTTGAAATTTTCTTTAAAAAAAAAATTAAAAAAAATTACATGTTGTAATCATCATCTTTGAAAGGTCTCTCGTCGTTTCAAGATGCAGTCTCAACGTTTTCTTGCCACAATTTGTCTGTGTTTAGTCTCGGCCTATGCTGTCTATGCCATTCAAGTTCAGGTAAGTGGATTTGCTTCTTTCGTTTCAAGTTTTTTTCTTTTAGCCACAGAAAAGAGTAAAATTTGACATTTAATTAAAATCAAAAAATACTTTTTTTGGCAATCACTTCCTTATCACAAAATTGCAAATTATTATGTAGGTATTTATTTATTTATTTTATTTTTTTTTTTTTTTTTTTGGGTTTTGCAATAATTTTGAAACCCATAATTTTGCGAATATCCATTTTCATTTCATATTCACAACAATCTCTTTTGACCTATAAAATTGTTCCTAGCCTAAGTTCGATTCGTTACAATTTAGTTTCGTGTTGTGTGGTGGCTACTCGTTTTGCTTTAGTGTTTTTTTTTTTTTTTTTTGGATTTACTTTTAAACAATCCATTTAATTATCTCATTCATTCACAATCACTGGGTTTGCATTAATGTGTCGTTTCGGCCAGTTTCTTTTTTGTTTTGATTTTCTCAAGACAATTTGATAACTTCTTTTTGTTTTTGGCTCAAGCTAACCATGTTTTGAAACCGGTCCACTTGTTACAGTTTCAATATTTGAAGGTGCGTAATTATCGGGTGGTGTGTGAGTGAATGTGTTCGTCAGTTGTTTTATGTATCGGACTTTCCATGTTTGTTAAAAGAATTACAAGTCTTTTAATGCCTATGCCTTAAATGGGAATTTGATTAGTTTTCCGTTAGGCATTGATTGTTGTCAATTGTCAATTCGATTATTGTCAAGTGTATGCAGATTTATATGGGTTTAAATGTCAGATTTTATGGGAAGTTGTGAAAATCTCCTCTAAGCGCACATTGCATAGGACAAGTAAATAGAGCCATGGGTTCTTTTTTAATTCTTTACCATAAAACATTTTAAAATGAGGCCAAATCGGTTATCCTATAAAATTCCTAAAATTGGGGGTTAGTGGTACCTGATCTACAGGGTGCGATAAAAAAACTGCAACAAAGTCAAACGCCATAATTTTTAATTTATTTTAATGTTATTAAATGAAAGCAAACAAGTAAAAAAGCTGTAAGTCCGGCCGGGTCGAACTTTGAATACCCTCCATCATTTGGTACAAATTTGGCAATTTTCAAAAAAATAAAATCCGTTAAAAAATCTGTAAAAATATCGAATGTACAGACAATTTTCTGTCATAGGCTGTAGTATTCATTACGAACTTCAAATGCGAAATTTGAAACAATACCGATAAATAATGTCGCTAAAATCATCAAAATACCGAATATTGGGGGTACCGTTATATGGGGGCTATACGAAGACGTGGGCCTGCTCAGACAATTTTCTGGCATAGGCTGTAGTATCCGTTACGAACTTCAAATACAAAGTTTGAAATAATTCCGGTAAATAATGTCGCTAAAATCATCAAAATACCGAATATAGGGAGGTACCATTATATGGGGGCTATACCAAAACGTGGACCTGCTCAAGCTATTTTCTGTCATAGGCTGTAGTATCCATTACGAACTTCAAATAGCAAATTTAAAATAATTCCAGTAAATTATGTCGCTAAAATCATCAAAATACCGAATAGAGGGAGCTACAATTTTATGGGGGCTATACCAAAACGTGGACCTGCACAGACAAATTTCTATCACCGGCTGTAGTGCCTATTGGGAACTTCAAATACGAAATTTCAAACAATTTCGTTGAATATTGTACCTAAAATCGTCTAAATACCGAATATAGGGAGGTACTGATATATGAGACCTATACGAAGACCTGGACCTGCATAGACAATTTTCTGCCATAGACTGTAGTTCCCATTACGAACTCTAAATACGAAATTTGAAACAACTCCGGTGAATAATGTCGCTAAAATCATCAAAATACCGAATATTGGGAGTTACCCTTATATGGAGGCCATACGAAGTTGTGGGCCTGCATACGCAATTTTTTATCTGCAGTACCCATTACGAACTCTAAATACGAAATTTGAAACAACTTCGGTGAATAATGTCCCTAAAATCGTTAAAATAGCGAATATAGGGGGGGGGGGGTACTTTTGTATCTGGGCTATGCGATATCGTAGACCTATAGATACATCTCTCTTCCAGGGCTTGAATAGAACTTCTATTATGGATTTTTAGAAAATTCCATTGAAAAATTTAGCTAAAATCATCAAAGTACGAATATAGGGAGGTAACGTTATATACTATATCGTGGACCTATATAGACAATACTCTTCCTGGGGCTAAGGTTCTCAGAAGAAACTACTTGTGTTTATTTTCAGATAATTTCATTGAAAAATACCAAATATAGGGAGGTACCGTTATTGGAGGACATACGATATCGTGGACCTATATAGACAATACTTTTTTAGGGGATAAAGTCCTTCTGAGTACTAGTAGTACGGGGGTACCGTTTTATGGGGCCTATACGATACCGAGGACCGATATAGCCCATCATCGAACTTGGGTGGCGCTGCTGTGTCCTGTTGGAATGTCCAAGGTCTGCGGCCAAAATGTTTGCGTGCCCAAGGCTTTAATACACCCTCCAAAATATTTTCGCGATAATATTCGGCATTTATTCTGATGCCACGGTCGATTAATACGAGTGGAGAGCGACCATCGGCTGTTATGGCGGCCCACACCATCACCATGACCGGCGCTTGAGTTCTGGTGGCCAACCGATGGTGCACATTTTCAGCTGACTTCTTTGGCAAGTAAATACGATCATTTCGTTTGTTTACAAACTGCTGGACAACGAATGTTTTCTCATCGGAGACGGAGAAAACCAAATTCGGCAGTTCACCACTTTCGGCCAAGCGAAGCAACTCTTTACCTCTTTTGAGCCTATTTTCTTTATGTTGCGGTGTAAAGATGGAAATACATAAAGGGCTTATCTGGCTGGATTAAGTCATCGCTGGCTTCTTCGGAAATGAACAAAGGAACCTAGGGCCAAAATCGAACTAAGTCAACCTAAAACTCCTTTGTTTATCAAAGAATAAGCCAGCCGATGACTTAAGCCAGCCTAATATGCCCTTTACGTATTTCCACCCTAAGTTCTTGCACTTTTTGGAATTTCGATGGCTTTACCCCGAGCTCATTTTTCAATATTTGCCGAATGGAATATTGCGACATGTTCAGCTGACGAGACATTTTTCGGCCACTGCGACGAGGGTGTCGGTCAAGTCGCTTCTTTACTTTTCGAACCATTTCTGTTGATGTTCCTGTCCTTCCGTCCACTTCCTTGACGTCGGGCTACGCTGCGAGTATCACGGTAACGAGCGATGATACGAGTCACAAAAGTTTTTTCACATTTAAATGCTGGAGTGCTCTAACGATAGCCACTTGTGGTTTTCCAGCCAAATATAAAGAAATCACACTATCACGCTTGAATTCCATCACGAATAACTATTTTTCTGGAAAATTCAATGCTTTTGTACGCTTGTAAACAATATAATGAGCTGCCACTGTATTAATTTTAACAGCTGTCGGACGAGTGGATTAGAAATGACAGCAGTCTGAAGTTGGTTGTAGTTTTTTCAACTCACCCTGTATACGGCGTAGACGGATATAGTTGATTTACAGTACCAATCATTCTAGCCATAATCGAAGAAAAAGTATGCCACAAGCGTTAGGCCATTACACAAAATATGGTATTCAGTAAAACCTTAAATACTTGTTACATCAGATAATGAAAAGAAAAACTCAATCGACCGTATCACAAACAATAGCTACAATTTCCAAATGAAAATAACTTGTGAAAAACCGCAACCGCACTTGTAATTGAATTGTTGGTAAACAAAACCAGCAGTCAGGAGGCCAAATACAAAAGTAGATTGATTCCGCCCAAATAACCACAAATCATCATCAGTGCAACAAAATGTATTACACCTCTTTGTTGTTTTTCTTTTGCAGACCTATGGACATCTTTTCCACCCGCCAGCCGCCGAAGCACCCCATCATAAGGAGGAAAAACAAGATTTAAATAAAATACCCGGTGTGCCAGGTGTCGACTATCCGGTTTATCATGAAGTGCCTCACACCTCGTTCTCTTGTGCCCATGTCCCGGCCGTGCCTGGCATGTATGCCAATGTGGAGACCGGCTGCCAAGCCTATCACGTCTGTCACGATGGCCGTGAAGGAGATCAGGGAGCATCGTTCTTGTGTACAAATGGTACTATTTTCAATCAAAAAGAATTCGCCTGTGACTGGTGGTACAATGTCAAGTGCGAGGAGGCTGTCAACTACTATCAGTGAGTCTGCCAACTCTTCAAAAATGAGCCAACATTAATTTTGTTATTTTCCAGATTGAATGCTGATCCAGAACACAATCCTTATACACCTAAGAAGAAAATCATTGAAGAGGAACATTTGGCCCCCGTCCATCCCCAACATGGTCAAGGTTTTCTTATCCACGCCTAAATCTCTCGTTTTTATGAAGATTTTAAATATTCTTCTCGTCGTCTTTACATTGTTGTTTTTTCGGTTTACCACATCATTGTTAAAATCAATTCATTTGTCCATTTAAATTATTTTGTTGTAAATAGTTTTCAAAAAAAAAAAAAAATTGATTCATATTTTAATCGGAATGGTGCTTCATTGTTTTTTTTTTTTTTTTTTTTTTTTTTTGTATATTATTGGTCTTATTACTCCCAACATGCTCAAGTTATTACAAACTGCTATTTTTATTCATATTTAACATCAAAGAATCTGAAATAGTAATGTTTCCTAAGCCTAGAAAAGATCCAATGGATGTCAAATCATATAGATCCATCAGATAAAAGTTATTCGAGACAACATTAGTAAAGATATCACACGTTAAGGATTTTACATATGTACTGTCAAATTTTCCATATGTTAAAGTTGCACACATCGTGTGACACATGGACGACATTTCAGTCGTCATGTCATGTCATGGTAGAAGAATGGATTCGACCACCTGTATTCTTCTACAATGGTACATGTGTTCTTAGTGTTCATCGGATATAGGGCCGTTCGTTTACTTTCCCAGAAATATTTACTCAGTAAAAAGTTACTGAAATGAATAAAAAATAAATACCAATTCACAAATTCCATACTCATCTCAGGTTTCTAATTGAGAACAAGTAAAAAAGCTGTAAGTTCGGCCGGGCGGATCTTTGAATACCCTCCATCATGTGGAACGATTTTGGCAATTTTCTGAAAAATAAAATCCCTTAAAAATTCTGTTAAAATATTAAAAATGCCAAATGTAGCCGTTATATTAGGGTCTATACGATACGACGACGTGGACCTGCATAGGCAACTTTTTTCATAAAGCATTACAATATTCAAATGCTAAAATTGAATAAAAAATTCGGTGAATAATGTAGCTAAAAATATCGAATATAGGGAGGTACCGATATATGGGGGCTATACGAAGACGAGGACCTGCACAGAAAATTTTCGGTCATAGGCTGTAGCATGGTACAATGATATCAAGGTAGGGCTATGATACCATATGATTTAAATTTTTTTATTTTCTTGGCTTAATATGTCATCTTTATCTGTTTATGTATGTGTTTTCTTTTCAATAACAAAAAAATTGTTCAGAAAACTTCAAATTCGGGTGTTTTCAAAATGTTTATTTCAACGTATGCATCGACAAAATCTACAGTTTTTGTAGCGAAATAATCCTTTAGAGATATATAGTACATGATTTTGAAAAGAAGTGTTGACTTTTCATTCAGTTATCGCAGTTTTAAATTATTTATTCAAAATAAATGCAACAAGTTGTTTGATTTTTTATTGTTTTGATACTAATTCTGACATTACAGGCCAAACAGGTAGACCTCTATACTTGCAATTTTTTTAAAGTTGACCTACCTTCTCTTCAATGTACCTAGGCTGTAGTATACATTATGAACTTCAAATACCAAATTTGAAACATTTCCGGTGAATAATGTCGCTTATATTACCAAAATACCGAAAATAGGGAGGTACCATTATATGGGGGCTATACCAAAACGTGGACCTACATGGCACATTTTCAATACCAAAAGTCCTGCAGACATAACATACATTTGAGTAAAATTTTATCAATCTACTTCAATTCCTTCGGTAGCTAGAGTTATTTCCACAGACGGACAGACGGACGGACATCGCTAAATCGACATTTACATCGACATCGAATTTATGCTGATCAAGAATATATATACTTTGTGGGATCTAAAATGTATATTTCGAAGTGTTACAAACGGAATGACAAACTTAATATACCCTCCATACTATGGTGGAGGGTATAAAAATTATTTTACAAAAAAAGTAGGAAAGCACCCAAAAATTGTACACTTGTACCCATGGTACAATAAATACAAGGTAGGCTAACTTTGAAAAAATTGCAAGTATAGAGGTCTACCTGTTTGGCTTGTAATAGGTGTGTCTGGTTACCCTAAAGTTGGTAACAATTGTTACAAATTGTTACTGGAAGTCGTCTGTTAACCCAAAAGTTCTGCAAAAGAGAGCGGTCGGAGAGAGAAATTTTGACAGTTCTTTCAGTGAGAGTTTGCTGGACACATTTTTTCTTGCAATCTCTTGCAACTCTTCTTCTGCACATTCATCGACATTCAATCAGATGTTTTCTATTGTTTGTTTATATCTTTTTGTGCTTTCAATTTGAAAATATTTTTTTGGAATGGGCAAGACTAATTGTTTTTTTTTTTTTGAGATAAACTTTACAAAATGTGAAAAACGTAAATATTAATATGTAATAAGAAAATAAAAGGATATTTCCAAGGTTTTTAGACAAACGCCATTAGCAACAGATTGAAAGGACTCCGGGGAACACATAAAATCTATCTTTCTTTTATTGCTCATATTTTTGTTTAATTGCTAATTTCCTTTTTATTTAAAAAAAACTTGTAAAATTGGTGGTTGGTTTGGTTTGACAAATCAGCTGATTAGTT
Source organism: Musca domestica (assembly GCF_030504385.1). Classification (NCBI taxonomy): domain Eukaryota; kingdom Metazoa; phylum Arthropoda; class Insecta; order Diptera; family Muscidae; genus Musca; species Musca domestica. The sequence goes on from NW_026712435.1 coordinate 19,520,712, forward strand.
GCAAGCTTTTGCAGGAATACCGTCTGTTTACTTTTCGCATTTTCCTTGCAAAAGAGAATAAAACTACCTTACTCTCTCAGAAAGATTTTGCTGGACAATTCCTGCAGGAAAAGTAACCAGACACACCTAATGTCAGAATCACTATCAAAACAATAAAAAAGCAAAAAACTTGTTGCATTTATTTTGAATAAATAATTTAAAATCGCGAAAACTGAATGAAATGTCAAAATTTCTTTTCTAACTCATTTTCTATATATCTTTTATGGTTCATTTCGCGACAAAAACTGTACACTTTGTCGATGCATACGTCGATGCATAAGCATTTTGAAAACACCCAAATTTGAATATTTTCTGAACAATGTTTTTGTTATTGAAAAGAATACGCACACATAAACAAATGAAGTTTACATATTAAGCCAGAAAAATAAAAAAAAATTGAAATCATATGGTAGTTCCAAGGTAGATCTAACAGGTAACCGCATCGGCGAATTGCTACAACAAAGCAACTTTTGTGGTCCCCTCAAATGTCAAAATTGGCATCTAAGGCGAAAAACATAGATTCGCCATGACATTTAAAGGTTGCGGCAAATTTGTTTCAACCAATCAGAAACGAGGTGTTTGTTTACATTTTATTTTGTGTGCCTCTCGTCGTAAACGAACGTCGCAATAAAAGTTTTTATTGTAAAACAAATTAGAGTAAAATAAGTATTAATTGTAGTATTGCGATATTTTTTAAACCAAGAAACTTATAATGACTATATTTTACTGGTTTAAACCGAAAGTTTTCCGGAACTGCAAATGACAAGAGTCGAATTCTTGCACTACCTCCCGTGATGTGCTTTGGGAATCTTAGTTGTTGAGGCTAACTTATTTCTTAAAGCTACACTCCATTCTAACCTCCTTCCTTCATCTTCTTTTATTTATTTTACTGGTTTCACTCTTAACTTGCTCTTAAATTATTTGAAATATTATAAAAAGGTACTTTTAGGGAAGACAACATAAACAAATTTGTTGTTGCATTCATTTAGGGCGAATTCTTCATTACAACAATTTGTTTTGACATTTAATGGTGCCGTCAGCTGGGCTGATGCGATTACCTAGTACATCTACCTTGGGTAGTTCTGCCCTACCTTGAATTCATTGTACCATGCTTGTACCCAGTATCATGTTAACGAGCAATGTTCTAACGATAGCCACCTTTAGTTTTTCAAATATAAAGAAATCAAACTATCACGCTTGAATTCCATCACGAATAACTTTTTTCTGGAAAATTCACACCAAAATGCTTTTGTACGCTTGTAAACAATATAATGAGCTGTCACTGGAATAATTTTAACAGGAGTCGGATGAGTGGCTTAGAAATGACAGCAGTCTGAAATTGGTTGCAGTTTTTTCATCTCACCCTGTATATTCAAATTCCTATGAGAACATAGTATTAACACAATTGCGCGGCAAAACAAAAGTCAGCTTATACATCCCTACTAACCCAAAACAACAAAAAACATATGGCCCTTTCATAGGTAAACAAAAACATATGTTTTTTCTCTGGCGACAAAAAGGAACATCTCCGCCTTTACCATGTCCACCAAAACCATTGAAAGCAAATTGCTGTTAAATGAATTAAAGGAAAAGTGGCAACAATTACAATCCGTTCCGAACATCTTTGCCTATCGTCTAAATGTAACCGAAAGTAAAATTCTTCCAGGCAACTATGGTTTTTATTCAGAGGTATGTGGATATAGACGTACCATAAACAATATAAGTAAAAACCTAAATTGGATTTCAGTTCAATCCTGACCGCACTGCCCTGCGTAGAGCACCACAAACAATTCTATCACTGGATCCTGCATTCGATGAAAAGAAATTTAATTTTAAGAAAATTAAACCAGAAGAGTGTTTAATGAATGTGGAATATGAGGGCAGTAAGATATCCATGATTATTAACAACAGTCCCCTGACACGTTATCACACGCTTATTTGTCCTGATGTTCACTTGGGTTTACCACAACGTATTTGTGAAAAAGCTTTGAGATTTTGTGTAGATTTTCTAATGAACCTAATTGAGAATGGCGAAAGTAATATCCGCATTGGTTACAACAGTCCCGGAGCTTTAGCATCTGTAAATCATTTACATTTGCATTTAATGTTTATTGAACAAGAATTGTATATTGATCGGGCAGTAAGTTATAGTGCGAGTTTTCTTAATGATTCTGACTTTGATACTACCTTTCGGTTTTTTTTTTCAGGAACTACAATTTCTCAGCCAATCAGAGGTTTTGCGTATATCTCCAAACATGCCTACCGAAGCCATATGTTTCCAATTTAAGGCGGAAGATACAGAGGCTATAATACTTAAAAAAGTACAAAAATTAAATGCATTCCTGCAATGGCTGTGTACAAACAATATGCCCCATAATTTATTTTTAACACCAGAAAGGATTCCAAGCAAAGAAAAGATGTTAAAAGTATTTGTTTTTGTAAGGCAAGAATATTGTATTGTAAAAAATCTCAACACTTACAATATAGGATTTTGTGAACTGGCTGGATATGTTCCAGTGGGAGGTAAGTATAAATAATGCATCTTGTACGTAAAATTGTTTTTAAATGGATTTTTATATATTTTTAGCAAAACAACTATATGATCAATTGCAAGAGGAGGATATTATACAAACTATTAATACAGAAACTGGAAATGTGTTTAGTCAAATTTACAATTATTTTTTAAATGTCATCTAGTTATTTTATCATATGTGTTTTCATTTATTTGTATAAGTACAAATAGCTTTAAAATTATACGTGTTGATTTTTGTCAGTTTTGTTTCTATGATTTACTCTCGACAAATCCTTTACCTAGACCAGCTTTACTAATAACTTTAGTATTGGCAGTTACACGATATTCTACAACTTTGTCTCCACCTTGATATTTTATTAGTTGTATCAAATTATCTAAACTATCCGCGGCAATGGATTCATGTATTTTCTTAAAGAATTGCATTAAGTGATGTAAATTATGGCTGTAAATGAAAATAGAAGACAACCATTACTACGAGATATAAATAAAAATGTCAAAATACTTACATCATTAACAGTATTGGTCCCAAAAGTTCCGAAGTTTTATATAAATGGTGAATATAGGCTCGGTTGTGTTTCTGACATGCCAAACACAAGCAATCCTTTAGCAAGGGTGTAAAGTCTTCTCTAAGGCTGTAATTTTTAAAATATGTTTAAAAAGTTTTGAGTGACCAATTTAATAAATAATTATTTAGTGCAATAAATTAATAAAATAACAAGTAAAAAAGCTGTAAGTTCGGCCGGGCCGAACTTTGAATACCCTCCACCATTTGGAATGAATTTGCCATTAAATCCGTTAAAAATTCTGTTAAAATCTTAAAATAAATAATGTCGCTAAAATCATCAAAATACCGAATATCGGGATGTACCGCTATATGTGGGCTATACGAAGACGTGGACCTGCACAGACAATTTTCTGTCATAGGCTATAGCATTCATTACGAACTTCAAATACCAAATTTATAAATAGTTCCGGTAAATAATGTCGCTAAAATCATCAAAATACCGAATATCGGGAGGTACCGTTATATGGGGGCTATACGAAGACGTGGACCTGCACAGACAATTTTCTGTCATAGGCTATAGTATTCATTACGAACTTCAAATGCCAAATTTAAAAAAGTTCCGGTAAATAATGTCGCTAAAATCATCAAAGTACCGTTAAATGGGGGCTATACGAATACGTGGACCTACATGACTCATTTTCTGCCTTAGGATGTAGTATCCATTACGAATTTCAAATACCAAAATTGAAATAATTCCGGTAAAAAATGTGGCTAGAATCCTCAAAATATCGCATATCGGGCGGTACCGTTATATGGGGGCTATACGAAGACGTGGACCTACATGGCCCATTTTCAATACCAAAAGTCCTGCAGACATAGTACACATTTGAGTAAAATTTTATCAACATACTTCATTTCGTTCGGAAGCTAGAGTGATTTCCTCAGACGGACGGACATTGATAAATCGACATTGCATTTTATGCTGATCAAGAATATATATACTTTGTTGGGTCTAAAATGTATATTTCGAGGTGTTACAAACGGAATGACAAACTTAATATACCCTCCATACTATGGTGGAGGGTATAAAAAGGATCATTTGGAAATGGCGAAATTCTGACGGTACATCAGCACAACAATTTATATGACCTTATAGGCTGGTTCCCCCACACAGGCACGCCAGAAGACATCTTAAAAATCCAGGTCCAGAGGTAAGTCTTTAAACGGCAGGTCTTTGTAGGACTAACACTGCTGAAGTCGCTAATACCCTAAAAAAATTTATTTGAGTTTGTACCGCACACAACCATAGAGAAAAATCTTCGCTAACAATCCAAGTCCTATTGGTTTAATATTTCAAACCTAGGATACATTGTAAGCGTTCCTCCACGGCCGAACATTGTAAAGAATATCGATCGGTCACAATTTGGAGAATGAAAAATTAAAAACTATTAATTCTACTTACCAATCATCAGTGATGTCAATAAATGGTGTATCATTAACATTGAATTCCTTTTCTTCCCAACTAAATGACAATGCTTTGAAATTCACAGCAGCACAATAGGCATAGGATGAGTCGAACATATCTACGCCCATTTTTATTAATTCCAATACCAAGAGAGGTGTATATGCACCCGGTAACATAATGGGTTTACTATCAGCCTGTAATTCCTTAAGGCAGTGAGTCATTATGGGTAACAACTGTTCCGAGGTAACTTCCGATGCTGACAAACCATAATTATGGAAACCCTCAAATATATAGCCACCACATAAGTCGCCACCATTGGCCCTAGCATCTTTTATAGATTGCGAACGATTAAAGGTGTTATAGCCTCCAGCAATGGGAACAAAAAGACATGATTTCTTTAATATCTCCGACTTTGAGTGTTGTTCATAACAAAATCTCATAAATATTTCAGTTCGATCCACTGACTTTTGTATTCTCTTTTTGGCGCTATCGAAATTTGTGTCGGCATCATTAAGACCTTGATAAATATCCGGTTTAAACGTTTCCACTAGTTCAATATATTTTTCAGGGCTTAATATTTCTTTGCCGCGACGTGTAAACAAGGGCACAATATCTTTGTCATTCGAGCCATTGGGCATTGTTTCACAGGGATCACGTATTGTCAGGACGGTGGGATAATCTTTGAAACCAACAAAACCACTAAGGCCGCCTTTGAATAGCATCAATGCCTCCTTCATATGATCCATGGTGGCCAACGACATTTGCAGGACATGGCAATCTTTGGAAACATGATCGAATACTTCACGTGAGAGATAAGGTATGCTGCCACCCTAGAATGTTAATGTTCATACAGATTATTGGCAAACGTTTGGTTAAAAAATAACTCACTTTTGTTGTTTGTAATAATAGCGGGGTCTTGAACTGTTTTCCCGTATCTTGTTGGACCAAATAACCCAAACGTCCTGAATTTTTACTCAAATTTTCAATAACAAACTTCATTTTGCCGGCTTTGGTCTAATTCTTTTTACAAAAATACATGTGTTAATAAATATGGAACGAAAATGAAAGACGTCCCCAACGAAACGAATGTGAAGGCCAAAAAGGAATACTTGACAAAAAAATAAACAGAAAGCAAATTCCCGGGGCACTCTGTTGTTTACGAATGAGGCATGAGGAAAACTGAACACATTCACTAAAAGAGCACGGAACTCAACACCGCCGCGTTTTTTTTTTATAAATAATCGATTATTCCTTAACGTAACGTATGAAAAGTATGACATATCAGCTGTTTACAAATGTTGTGACATTCCAAATAGTAGAAGAATACAGGTAGTCGCATAGTCACAGCTGCTGGGACAATGAACTGTCAAACTGATTTTGGAATCGAAAATGTTGAATGGAAATTTTTTGAAATTTGTACAAATCGTTGAAAAATGTATATCATATCAACATTTGAATTGCATCGTATGAGAACACATATAAAAATCTACTTATTTTTGACAAAACATTTAAACGATTTTGACATTTCAATATTCCCAAGCGTTGATTCATCTACCTATATTCTTCTACCAAGGAATTACATGTGTTAATAACAATAAAACAATTATCATAGGGATATGTAAGTCGACTTTCGATTAATCGACTTTTAGAGTGCTCAAAGTTCTGAAACTCGAACTCGACTATGGACTTGGGTGAAAACCGAGTACTAGACTATTCATAGTCGATTGTTCGACTTATGCTATGTTCTCCTTGCATCATTTTTTTACAACACTGTCGCGTTTTTTTATAAATAACCAATTATTCCTTAACGTGACGTATGGAAAGTATGACAAATCAGCTGTTTACGAATTTTATGACATTCCAAATGAAAGGCGTTCCGTTGCAGCTGGGGCAAGCTCGGCAATAAGGCTACGTTTATACCATGACAAAATTATACTAGCTAATCTCATGCTAACATCTGATATACAATTTAATAATATATATTTCATTAACAACACTCAAATTTCACAACTTGTCCCCTCTAGAAAAATACGGTTTGAAAACCCCCACTTTTATATACTATAAGAAGTAAAAAACCATTAAGTTCTGCCGGACCAAAATCATCAAAACACCGAATATCGCAAGGTACCGTTATATGGGGCTATACAAAAACGTGGACCTACGCACATAATGTTTCGCCACCGGAGCTAGAATCCATTATGAACTACAAATACCAATATTTAGACAAATCCGTGTAAAAATGTGGCGAAAATCATAAATACCGAATATCGGGGGATACCGTTATGATATACCATCCTTTTCAAGGTAGAGGGTATAAAAATATATTGTAACAAAGAACAATAGATCGCGAGAACAATGAGGATCGTAAAATCGTCAAAAATATATAATTTTCTTTTACCGTTAAAGCGATCTCATACGATTTTTAGCAGTAGTATTTATGTCAATAGACACATTCGTATATACAAAAACGAATAATTAAAAGGAGAATACTTAAAATGCTTTTTTGACTGGATTAAGTCATCGGCTGGCTTCTTCGGAAAAGGACAAAGGAGCGTAAGGCCAAAATCGAACTAAGTCAACCTAAAATTCCTTTATTCCTTTACGAAGAAGTCAGCCGATGACTTAAGCCAGTCAAAAAGCGTTTTATGTATTCTTACCTTTATGGTTGCGCTTGATTCATCATTTACCCCAACGTCTTAGGGGTCATATTTGATAGTCATTTTTGAGTCGTCCGCGCAGGCAAGTAAGAAAAGGACTTCATGATCTAGATCAAAAAGGTCTCTAGATCATTAAGGCCTAAGGCTGGAAATACATAAAGCGCTTATTTGGCTGGCTTAAGTCATCGGCTGGCTTCTTCGTAAATGAACAAAGGAGTTAGTTTGACCTAGTTCGATTTTGGCCCTAGGCTCCTTTGTTCATTTCCGAAGAAGCCAGCCGATGACTTAAGCCAGCCAAATAAGCGCTTTATGTATTCCCAGCTTAAGAGAGAGCCTCTAGATCGCCAGGCCTATCAAGCAGCACTGAATGGTAATCACTCTGAGGCAGTCTCACAAAAAGTCAACAGTCGAAATTTTCAAAAAATATATTTTACTACACAGAGAGAGAGAGAGAGAAGGAATAATCCGATATTGCTCACACTTTGTAAATCCTAATATTTGCATCAGTTCTAGGTCAGATGCAGAAATGGACAATATCGGTACACTCCATCAAGTACCTCCCCCCAAAGGGTCAACATTCCGAATATTCATAAGGCTCATAAAACGCGAAATTAACATCCGATTCCATTCAGACCTGGCACATTTCAAGATCTGTTATAAGAATGCTAGAGATCGGACTATTTCTTCTGGTACCTCCCCAACAAAGTTGAAGATTTTTAAAAACGGCTCGGAAACGAAGTTAAGCTGGAAATACATAAAGAGCATATTTGTCTGGCTTAAGTCATCGGCTGGCTTCTTCGTAGATGAACAAAGGAGTTTTAGTTTGGCTTCGACTTTGGCCCTAGGCTCCTTTGTTCATTTCCGAAGAAGCCAGCCGATGACTTAAGCCAGACAAATATGCTCTTTATGTATTTCCAGCTTTAGCATCCAACTCTCTTCAAATTTCACACATCTAAGTATTTTTGCTTATGCAAGATCTGTTGTGAAGATGATATATAACTGCGAACCCCTTTTGGTACCTCATCCACAAAAGGTCACAATTCCCAACACCTATATTTGCCATAACTTGCGAAACAAGTAGGCGATTTTTTACAACTTGCTATATCTAAATATTTCTCTTAACTAGAAATCTGTCATGAATATGTAATTTGTCGAAATTTAATTTATATTTCGCATAAAATTGGATATATATGTCAAATTTTGTCCAGACCAATATTTTTATCTGTATTAGATGAAGAATGAAAATGGTATACTTAAGCTGGGAATACATAAAGCGCTTATTTGGCTGACTTAAGTCATCGGCTGGCTTCTTCGGAAATGAACAAAGGAGCCTAGGGCCAAAATCGAACTAAGTCAACCTAAAACTCATTTGTTCATTTACGAAGAAGCCAGCCGATGACTTAAGCCAGCCAAATATGCGCTTTATGTATTTCCAGCCTTAGGTCCGCTATATATGTTACCTCACGCATACTTCCAAAAATTTGCACATATCTTATATGAAGTGTTTGAAGTAGTCGATATAGTCCAAATCTGGCACGTTATAATATTTTATCAGTCTTAGGTCCGATGCGAATTGGTCAATAGTGTCCAACTGCTTCGGAACCTCCCCATAAAGGGTCAATAGTTTGAACAATCATAACTCTAGGCTGGGGGTATACATCTGTCAGCAAAACCGACTGATACTATTTTACTTGTTTTCATACATTTTTATGCTGACATATCTCTATTGTGACCAACGTCTCTACATATTTGTCACATAAACTATTTTTCCGGCAATGCATTTTGTCTAGGCTTTACCATTACGTTTTCGTTTGTTCTTTTACGAAAAAAGCCACCTTAAAAATGTATCTTTCATGAATTTCCCCGTCTACGTTTTTCAATCACCTCATTCACTCAACGAATTATCGTGAATGGCAATCTCTATTATCAACTCTCTTCACAAAAAAAAAAAAAACTCTCTCCTAACTGTGCCGGTAAATTCCCCTCTTTAGTTCGCTCTCACTCTCTATTAATTTCCGTGTACTTAAGTCGGGTGCCGCAAAATAATATTATTCCAGCAACTACTTTATTTGACACACCTTTTCCCTTAAGTCGCTCACAGCGAACTGGCTACCGTTAATCGCAAAACGCAATCCCACAACAGCTTGCTACAAAGAAACACACCGAAAAACGAAACTAATTTCAAGCTCCCCAAAACAGCAAGCACAAGAGAGCACAACCGCGCTGCCAGTAATGACGGCTACGCCAGTTAATGTGTATCGCAATTTCTTCTTTTGTATGATGTTTATCTTTGCAGTTTTTGTTTTGACTTTTTATTCAGGGTAATATCAAAAAAATGAAGAAGCATGATTAAATAAACTGTGTGTGTGCGACAATGATGCGAAAACAAAACAACTACTGAAATTTCAGTATGTCAGAAAAGGCTGGAGAAAAAACTCGCAACGAAATAAGCAAAGGTACAATGACAGAGAAAAATCATTTCCAAAAAGGAAAATCAACAATTCACAAACTGCCTATACAGCCGCTGACACACACACTACACTAACACAACTACATACTTCCACTTTATTTGAGGCGGCTGTCAACGGCGGCGACGAGAACGGCAACTACATCCACAGCAACAACAATTCAAGTGCCAAAAAACACAATTTCTTTTTATGCTTTTGCTCTTTTCTTTTCTGCTGTTTTTTTTTTTCGTTTTTGTTTTGCGTTTGATGTTTGTTGCTGCTGCTCCTGCTTCTGCCTAATAATAAAAATAATTGAAACCAGTGCAAATCGAGACGTTAAACAGGCGGTGTTGGTCGCTGGTTTGGTCGTGTCGTGTTATGTTTTTTGTTTTACTTTGCCGTTTAAATCGTTTTGAAATTGTATATGAAAAGAAAAAAAAAAAAGACAAAAAAATATATCTACAGAAAAAGAGAAATTCCAAGAAATATAAATTGAAAATTATTTAATTAAACAAAAAGTACGTGACCCGCATATTAAAAAATAAAATTGAAAAGAAAACAACAAAACTACATTTCCTTTTGCCATGTATGATGGAGTGGAGTGTGAATAAAAACGCCCCGAAAAAAATAAATGAATTGTACGTTGAAAATTGTATTTCTTTTCCCTCATTCCACGAATAAAAAATTACAATTGATTTTTCTCCATGCACAACTTATAAGTGAAAATGAACTGCACACATACATATGTACATACAGCGAATATAATAATTACATATTTATACATTTAATTTCTGTGTTCCGCTTTTCTCCTTCATTTACGTGGTTGCTTTCCATCGTCAACGTAATGAGACGACAACGACGATGAACAATTGTGTGCTGTGCCGTTTTTATTTTGCCCAGCCATGTGTTTGTTGCTATTTTTGTGCCCCAATGTTGTCTCTTATTAGTGGCAAATTGTTGTTGTGACAAACTATCCAAGAAATTGAGCTAATAAGACCCCCACAACCAGTCTCTCTTTCTCTCGCTCACATGTATTTTCGTGTTCTCTTTAAATTCCATTGTATTGGGTATGGTCTATTTTAACTCTCTTGTTACAACATTTCCTAGTGTGGGGCTAGAAAATGCAATAGAATGGCAATACTCCGTTGTCATAATTTCCCCAAAAATGGTTTTCTATAGATTGTGAGATTTTTTTTTCAAACACGTTGCATCGAAACGTAATAACTAATGAATGATTCGCGAGAACCAAAGTTTAAGAGAAATATATCTTGAATTTGTAATTTAAAACAGTATTTTATTAGTTGGATTGAGCCAATTATCAATGTGCAAATCAAAATTTAGTTTGTATTTTAGTTAGTAAAGTGACACATTTGGAATACCGTTAACCGGTTCATTAGGGTTTTGTAATTCGTAGAACGCAAAGCAAGAAATAGTAATTTTTACAAGACGTTTTCCAATGACTCTCCTAAAAGTTTATTGAAAGTTTTGTGGGTTAGGGTACCCGTATAATTAGCCCGAAATAGGGTTCAAATTCCGGGTTAGACCCGCACTAATAAAACAATATTTTATAAGAAATCTCGGTGCAAAAAATCAAATATCAGCGTTCTCCGTCCATCCGGCTGGTGCGCACGATTACTCTCGAGTATCAGATTTCGTCCAAACTTGGTACATTGTAATATTATTATCAAAATTAGATCGAGTTAGGAGATGGACAATATCTGTCCACTCTTTCTGGTATCTCCCCCATAAAAGGTCAAAATTTTCAAAAAAAAAAAAACATTTTACTGTACAGAAGAGATAGGATAATCGATTTTGCTCCAACTTTGCAAATTCTTATATTTACATCACTGTTAGGTCAGGTGCGAAAATGGATAATATCGATTCACTCCTTCAAGTACCTCCCCCACAAAGGATCAAAGCTTTGAATAACAAAAAACGATAGTAAAATCTGAAATAAGCATCTGGTTGTCTTGATACTTCACACATCCTATAATTTTCACTAACACATGATCTGCTGTGAAGATGGAAAATATATCGGTCCACTCCTTCTGGTACTTCCCCCCAAAGGTTCAAAATTTGGAATATCCATGAAGCTCATAAAACGCGAAATTATTATCCGATCCCATTCAGACTTGGAACATCTCAATATTTCCATCAAAACAAGGTCGTTTATAAAGATGGTAGAGATCGGTCAATTCCTCCCCCAAAAAGGGTTAAAGGTTTGAATAACCAAAACGACTATAAAATCCGAAATAACCTTCCGGTTCTCTTCACATTTCACTCATATCATTATTTCTACTACAAGATATGCTGTGCAGATGGTAGAGATCAGACCATTTCTTCTGGTACCTCCCCCACATAGGGTTAACGATTTTGAAAAACAAAACTCTCAAAAAAAGCATAATAAGCTTCCAAATCTCTTCAAATTTTACACATACAAACATTTTTGCTAACACAAGATCTATTGTGAAAACGATATATATATATATATATATATATATATATATATATATATATATATATATATATATATATGCGAACCCCTTCTGGTACCTCACCCATAAAGGGTCACAAATTTTAATATTTATGTCTGTCATAAATTGCGAAACAAATGAGCAATTCCTTAGAACTTGCTATATCTAAATATTTCTCTTAACCTGAAACCTGATTGGATATAAATCTTCGACGTTCTTGTAATTTTTGTAGTTTTTAGGAGTTTTATAAAAAAAAAACCTGGTACAAAAAATCCATAATTTAGTTTTAACTTCGGAACCGTTTTAAATAAGCTTATCATCTGACCAATTGTTGGATAGGATTGGATTAGCTTTCAAATGATACCTATATTGTCTATATCGGTTTATCGGTGGATCCGGGTCTTGGACCCGTATTTTCGGGTTAAATATCTGGGTATCCGTACCGCAAGAAACTAATACTTTCCCGGAATCAGTGTAGAAATACCTACATCTAGAAAAAAATTAAAAAACTTCCAGAGTTTTTACTAAACTAGAGTTGTTCGTTGCTCGTTGGGATAGAAGCATGGAGAGCAGTTTGTGCAGTTAAATCTGGATCCATTGGCTCTGATAAAAAATTTCTTAAAATTGTTATTGAACCTATCTCAAATTATCCCTAATCTTGGAGAGTGGCAAAAGTTATTCTCATCACTTAGCTCACAACTTCTTTTCTTCTTGTTCTAGCATAGAGTGGTTGAGTAACAAGACCCTTACGTTGGGCGCCACTAAATATTTAATTATTTGACGTGCCTTTGCTGTCCAATTTATATTTTGTAGTTTTTCATTAAATATGGGTGTACGACTGTTAAGAAATCTGTTATTATGTTTGAGTTTAGCTTCAAAGTATCAATTTGCTGCAGCTAGCACAAGTATGAAGCATAGCACAAAATTTGCTCATTCTCACTCGGGAGCGAAACTTGCTTGCGTGCAGGATTGCTCGAAGAGTGGGAGTTTTTTTTTTGGACTCTACTCTTCACTCTTTTGTTTTGTTTGGTCACTCCTGTTTGAAAAATTGAAGTAGTGGCAGGCAGAATCGCTCAAAAAAGAGCTAGAGTTTGCTCTAAGAGTGAACATGAGTAGAAAATACACATTTGATGTTGATATGTACTGTAGAAAAGTGCGAAGAGGGTGGTGTGTTCGTGTACAGAAAAAATACACATACGTAGAAATACAACAATGGTATGACAAAAAGTAAAAGAGTGCCTGGCAAGAGTAGGATCTGCTCGATCTTCAACGAATTTTGCTCCCGCTCAAAAACGAGGAAAATATGCTCACTCCTATTCGAGCAACATCGAAAAATTATATTTGCCAGAATTTTATTCTGACCCCAGGAGCGCTCCCGCTGGAATTTGAACAAAGAGTGAAACTTACTCGAATTCGAGCGGGAGCGCTCCTGGGGTCAGAATAAAAATCGAACAAACTCAAGTTTGCGATATTGCTCGAATGGGAGTGAGAGATTTAAATCTGTTTACATCCAAACAAGTAAAAAAGTATCGGTCGGTTTCGCCGACAGATGTATACCCTCAGTCAATGTTCGATTATTTAAAAATATTTTGACTTCTGTTATGATTATTCAAATGTTTAATCCCTTATGCAGTAGGTTCCGAAGGAACTTTTTATGAGCTTCATGTATATTCAAAAATTTCTGCCTTTGTGGGGCAGGTACCACAAGGAGTGGACCGATATATCCCATCTTCGCAACGGATCTTTTGTTAGTGGAAATAATGGGGTGTGTGAAATATAAAGAGAACCTGATGCTTATTTCAGATTTTATAAATGTTTTGCTTATTTAAAACGTTGACCCTTTGTGGGGGAGGTACTTGATGGAGTGGTCCGATATTATCCATATTTGCACCTGATCTTATTGCTTCTCTTTCTGTGTAAATTTTTTTTTTTGAAAATGTCGACCTTGTGTGGGGTGGTTCCAGAAGGAGTGGACGGATATATTCCATCTTAACACCAGACCTTGGGTTAATATAAATATTGGGATGTGTGAAATTTCGAGACAATCGGACTCTTACATCACACTTTATGAGAGTTGTAATTATTCAAAATTTTGAACATTTGTGGGGGAGGTACTTGATGGATTTTCACACCTGACCTAGCACTGACGCAAATATTAACATTTGCAAAATTGGAGCAAAATCGGTTTATCCTTTCTCTTTCAGTGCAAAAAAAAATATATTATTTTATTTGCATCATAGAGTAAAAATGTCCCTTATTTTTTTTTTCAATTTTGACACTATACTATTTTTTGATCTTCAGGCCTAAACTAATAAAAATTGTCATCCATACAAAGAATTGACAGACAGAATTAAATCGATTCAGCTTCCGAAGGGAGTTAATAGGTAGGTCTAACGCTATTATTTAGGTATATTAAAAACGTATGTTATAATCCCCATTTAATGGTGTAGGGTATAAGATTTCCGATGTCGACACGTGTGCTTCGTATATATACGAATTGAATATTCACAAATAAACATATTAAAGAAATTTTAAAGTCTTATTCATAGACAGTCCTAAACACGTATGAGTATAAATTTTACAGTCTTTTTTGTTTGTTTCCTAATTAAGTTTATAATTAAAATTAATTGAATTGAATTACATTCATTTTATTGGGGTTTACGTCGTGCAGTGTGAAGATACTGTGGCATGTTTTAATTTGTTAGGATGCCAAAATTTTAATGGAAATTTTCTGTAATTTCGGAATAATGTCTTTCTTCTTTGCAGCTTTGTAGAAAGAGATGGCAAATTAGCTTTGCAGGGGAAAGCCACAAATCAAATAATAAATATGCCAACACTTGAATATAATTTAATAATTTTGTTAACAGCAACAACATTCATTGGTTTTATGTTAGTTGTTGTTGTTGTATTGGATTAACACAAAAAAAATAAAACCCATAATTCATGGGTGGGGATAGTGTAATTGATTAGTTGTTTTGTATTTTTTGTGTTTGCCTCAATATAACAAACGTTCTCTTATGCTCTTTAATTTATCTCTCTCTCTCTCTTTTGCTATGGGTGTTGGGAGACCTATCTCTTGTGTCGTGGGGGCCTTCAACAACTCAATCGTTGTGTGGGGCCGGTTTTCGTTGTTAGTGTGTTTCACATTCGTTAATTCATTCATTCATTGACATGAAACAACAACAACAACTACTAAAAAGGCAAAAACAGAGCTGTTACTTTGCGGTGGGCCTCAATTTCAATTGTTCACAGTGCCTGTCTTCGTACCATATTTGCCATTGATTTAAATTTTAAAGCATTTTTTGTCGTTTTGCTTTAGCAAGAATTCTTCGTTTTTTTCATTGATTGAATACATAATTGAAGAATTGAGTATTTGTAGGGATGTTATAGTTCTTGATTTCAGTCTTTTTTTTTTGCCTTAGGTTGCCACACCAAGAATATTTTAAAATTATATTATACGCAGCACACGTACCATGGCCAACAACAACAACTGCAACATAAACTCAAGGAAACTAATTTATAATTGTAGAATATGGGTGGTGTGAGTTGCTTGGCTATGTGTTGGTTATTTCCTGTGGTGGTATTGGCATTTGTACCCATCCAAATGTATGTATGTATGTATGTTTGTACAAGAGTGTGTGCACAAAGGAAATGAAATTCATCCTTTTCCACATGTAATTTATGCACATTGTTGTTCGTTTAGGGTTGCCAACGTACAAGTATATTGACATTTAAAAGTGGCACAAGGACATTTGACGCAAGAAATTAAGTTGTCTGTCACCTTGAGTTTAATATTTTGTTTTGTGTTTTAATGTGATATTTTAAAGTCAATCGGATGGTTTATTGCAAGAATTGAATTCAGATCTTATTTTCGAAAATTGTATTAACGCATGGTAAAATTTTTTAAGCTAATCTCATGTTAACATATGATACACAATTTCTTCATTTCATTGACAACATCCAAATTTCAAAACTAACCAGTAAGCAAAAGTCAAAAGTCGGGAGGAGCCGACTATATGATACCCTACACCACTATGCATATTTAGTATAGCTCCCGTAAAAAAATAATTTATTTGAAGTAGATCATACCACCCATCAACATTTGGCTTTAGAGCAATTATAGTTTGGTTTTATAAGGAATTAATATATGGGAGACATATCCAATTCTAAATCGATTTTCATTAAAACCCAAATCGGATGAAACATATATATATGGGAGCTATAGCTATATCTGAACCGATTTTCACCAAATTTTATGTACTTGCTTCTAGACTGTGCCAAAACATTGTTCCTCTACGAAGAAGCCAGCCGATGACTTAAGCCAGTCAAATAAGCGCTTTATGTATTTCCAGCCTTATTCTACCATGGGTGTATACACAAATCAGAGATGGGATTACAGAAAATACACAGATCGATGCACTTATTTAAAATGACTTTACTTTCTTAATTTTACCTAAACGCTGATGATTCATACATACTGGGAAACCAGTCTAGGCCTTAAACAAGTGAAAAAGCTGTTTGACTACCCTCCACCATTTGGAACGAATTTGGCAATTCTCAAAAACAATAAAATCCGTTAAAAATGCTGTTAAAATCTTAAAAATACCGAATGTAGATGTTATATTAGGGTCCATACGCCGACATAGACCTGCATAGGTAACATTTGTCAAAGGCCATTACAATATTCAAATGCGAAACTTAAAAATTGGTAATAATTTAGCTAATATCATCAAAATACCGAATATCGGGAGGTATCGTTATATGGAGGCTATACGAAGACTTGGACCTGCACAGACAATTTTCTGTCTTAGGCTGTAGCATCCATTACGAACATCAAAAACCAAATTTGAAAGAATTCCGATGAATACTGTCGCTAAAATCAACAAAGTACGGAATATCGGGAGGTACCGTTATATAAGGGCTATACGAAGACGTGAACCTGCACAGACAATTTTTTGTCTTAGGCTGTAGTACCGATTACGAACCAAATTTGAAACAATTCCGGTGAATAATGTCGCTAAAATCATCAAAATACCGAATATCGGGAGGTAGGTACTGTTATATGGGGGCTATACCAAAACCTGGACCTACATGGCTTATTTTCAATACCAAAAGTCCTTCAGACATAACATACGTTTCAGTAAAATTTTATCAATCTACTTCAATTTGTCCGGAAGCTAGAGTGATTTCCACAGACGGACGGACATCGCTAAATCGACATAAAATTTTTTGCTGATCAAGAATATATATACTTTGTGGGGTCTAAAATGTATATTTCGAGGTGTTACAAACGGAATGAGAAACTTAATATACCCTTCATACTATGGTGAAGGGTATAAAAAGGCGTCGGCTGTAAGAAACCCCTGCTCGCCTGGAAAGGTAGTATCGACGGAAGTTGTTAAAAAGAAGCCTCCAAAAAAGGTGTCTGGTGTGCTAGAGCCGGAGTTGCTACTCTCCATAGTAAAGGGAAGACATGGCTGAGATTAAATCTTCAACACCGTAGACCACTAAAAAGGCTACGAGGAAGATGAGGAAATTTAAGCTTGCTAAACCCTTGGAATTCACTCTACCGAGCCCATCAGATGATTTATCTATTCACCCCATTTTAACGGAGAAGGCGGCGAAACAGGTGGACAGAACAAAGTCAACAGGTGAACAGAACAAAGTCTGCTGAGTTGACAATCTCACTGAAGGAGGTAACGTCAAAGGCGACAAGTCCTGCCCCCAGCCAGGGTCGCGAAGACGATGCGGTGAACTGAGGGGCAGCAACCCAAGGCGAAGAAAAGAGCGATGACGAAAATTGTGCAACAGTTCGTCTCGTATGCTTCGGTGGCTGCGAAAAAGGATAGCGGGAAGACGAAAGTCACTCCTGTCGGTAATGCTTCTCAGAAACCTTGCGATCCAAAACTTAAGCAAGATAATAAAGCTGCTCAACGGATGATACCAGACGATCTTAGTGTAGTGGTCATTGATCAGGCCAAACTCAATGAGTTTATCAGCTAGGATCATTTCCTGCGGATCGATGGGAAGATCCGGTGTATCGGTTGAGGTCGCACAGCGAAATGCACGGATTGGCCGAGCTTCACTCTATAGGGGAGTCAGGGGTATTACCTGCGAAAATATAGAATCGGTAGATTTCCTAATTTCCGCAGTTAATGGCCTTGAAACCGTTTGGGAAGTCAGCAAGGTCGGAATATCGGATGAGGTCGCACAGCGACATGCGCGGATTCGCCGAGCTTCACACTATAGGGGTGTTTCGGCAGTTAATATCCTTGAAACCCTTTGGAATAGCAGCTTGTATCGGAGATCCCATGCGGAGATTTCGGAGATCCCTACAATGGAGTTGAAGGATCCTAAAGCTTGTACAGAAGCGGAATTCAGGTATTAGCACTAGAAATTGGTGTGTGCTAAATTCCTTTACAAAGAACAGCGGAATGGTTCTTAAGAACAAAAAAAAAAATCATGCCAAGAGCTAGTGAGACACCTGGTAACACTGATACAATAAGGACCTCATTTAACTGTCACGCTTACACAATAATTATGATGTGATGTGTGTGTGTGTGTAAATTCGAGAAGCGGAATACAACAAGAAGAAAATAGAACAAATTCTCAACCATCATTACTTCTATGGAACGCCGCTCACAATCAATTGAGGCACATGCGAACAGCTTATTTAAAAGCCTTGAATAGAAGATAAATTGTGTTCTAAACTCACAGCTGTATTTAGATTATAAATACTTTTATTTTGAGGAACTTAGAATTGAGAAATACCCCTTAAAAAGGAATGGGGTAAATACGGATTTGAGTACGGTCAAATCAAGCTCTTTACATCCTCCACAGTGGAGGCGAAAAGTATACGAAATAGAACGAAAATTGTTAAGGAAGTTCAAAAAAAAATATATCACAAAACGGAGCTGAAAATCCGACCTAAATACACATAGCTTGTCATAGACGTCCCTATTGTCATGTAAGAGGAAGACGAGATTTTCTGCAACGCCGCAAGCTCTGGCGACCAGGAACTTATGTATTTCCATTTCTGATCTTATCAAAAATTGCGGTGACAGCGCAGATAATACAACGAATCTGGTTAACATTGCCCCAGGTATTTGTTTTTGAAACTGGAAAACCATTGTTTAATATTTCGGCGAGGCGTAAGCAGCTTGGCATCATGGCTAGGCATATTGATGTAAAATTTTAATGGGAAACGACGGCAGGATTCGAGTGCGGCTATTGTATCCCTTTGTAATATAGGGTAAGATAAAAAACTACAATAAAGTCAAACGCCATCATTTTATTGAATGAAAGCAAAACATGTCGGAAATAGCATCAAATTTTATAATAAGTTTAGATATTTTCGAATTGGTCACCTTTGACACGAATTATGGCCTTCAAACGGCCAATGAAACCGTCTCACGTTGTCCGAATGTTGCTCTGCGGTATTTTGGTCCATTTCCGGCGAAGCGCTTGCTTGAGGTGATAGAGACTTTGGTATTTTTTAGTGCCAACCTTGCTTTCCAAACTACTCCAGACACAAAAGTCCAACGGATTGTTATGCGGAGATTTAGGTGGCCATTATGCGCTGGAAATGAAGCGAGGAACCTCATTTTTTAACCATTCTTGGGTGGCGCGTTCTGAGTGCGATTGTGCTGAGTCCTCTTGGAATGTCCAAGGTCTGCGCCCAAAATGTTTGCGTGCCCAAGGCTTTAATACACCCTCCAGAATAATTTCGCAATAATATTTGGCATTTATTCTGATGCCACAGTCGATTAATACGAGCGGAGAACGACCATCTGCTGTTATGGCGTTATGGCCCACACCATCACCATGGCCGACGCTTGAGTTCTGGTGGCCAACCGAATGTGCACATTTTCGGCAGTTCACCACTTTCGGCCAAGCGAAGCAACTCTTTAGCTCTTTTGAGTCTATTTTCTTTCCGTTACAGAGCACTTTTGGAGATTTCAATAACTTTAACCCGAGCTCATTTTTCAATATTTGCCGAATGGAATATTGCGATATGTTCAGTTTACGAGCCATTTTTCGGCCACTGCGACTTCGATTAGGTCGCTTCTTTACTTATCGAACCATTTCTGCTGATTTTGCTGTTTTCTTCCGTCCTCTTCCTTGACGTCGAGCTACGCTACCAGTATCACGGTAACGAGCGATGGTTCGAGACACAAAAGATTTATTCACATTTAAATGCTGAAGGGCCCTAACGATAGCCACTTGTGGTTTTCCAGCCAAATATAAAGAAATCACACTATCACGCTTGAATTCCATCAAGAATAACTTTTATTCTGGAAAGTTCCCTACAAAATGCTTTTGTATGCTTGTAAACAATATAATGAGCTGTCACTGGAATAATTTTAACAGCTGTCGGACGAGTGCCTTAGAAATGGCAGCAGTCTGAAGCTGGTTTGCAGGTTTTTCAGATATACAGTACCAACCAGAGTGCTGCAATGAGTATGATTGTAGGCTTGATCACACACAGTGGAAATACAATCAAACTCCATCAGTCGGTCAGATGCAACATGTTCATTCGAGTCACTCAAGCCAAACGAAAAAGTTGTGATCAAACATGTATTGATCGAAGTTTTGTGATCGCAATCAAACAGCTCACATGAGTTACTTGTTTACGAACTTATGTTGAATTGTTCATAACGGGTCGATCATCTATGATGAGTCTGATCGGTTTTATTTATCCTAGTTAAGTGAGTGATTTGATTTGATTAAAACACAAATGTTCGAATTTGAGCGAAATCATGATTGTAATTTTACTAAGGATTTCATAACTAAAAGATGTCCCCATTAAAGAAATTGGTACAAATTATATTTAATAAGCATACAATTTTTCATTTTATTTGGGTTTTTGGTATGCTAGACTTCAGTAACTTATTTGGAAAAAAAAAAAACAAAATTAAATTTTTTAATAAAGAAACACATCATTGGCATTTAGAAAACTAAAAATGTTTAAATATTTTTTTTTTATTTTACAATATTGGTCAAGATTTTTCACAAACTTCGACCTTTTCGTTTACCTACACCTGTGTAGTTTCTACTTGCAACAATTTCGGTCGCACTATCACAATATTCTTCCATAAATATATCAAAAAAAGTCAAAATAAACTGTCCCAACTTGATTAAATGGTTGAATAAACAATGACGCTGAGCGAACTCGATTCAAAGAAGACAATCACGGTTGTGCTTGCTCATTTACATTCATGTGTTCGATCAACTCATGCTGCTGAACACATCAAACCGTCTCGAACGCTCATGTTTGATTGTGAGTGAAGTGATTCAAACTGAGCGTTCGATTCGATCAGAAGCGAAAACGGTCATTTCATTCAGATCAAACTAAACGACTGCATCAACAAAAATCAGGTAAGAAACCGAGTATGCTTGAATTTTTGCATACTCGTTGCAGCCCTCTGGTACCAACCCCTTCTGGTACCTCACCCACAAAGGGTTTCAATTTCCAATGCTTATATCTGTCATAACTTACAAAACAAGTTGGCGATTTTTTACAACTTGTTTTATTTAAATATTTTTCTTACCCAGAAATCTGTTATGAATTTATTGAAATTTATAATTTCGCATAAAATTGGATATAAATGTTCGTTTTCCTTCAAATTTTGCACATACCAATATTTGTATCTGTATTACATGAATCATAAAAATGTAATATTTCAGTCCGCTATATTTGATACCTCACGCACATTTCCACATTTTCCAAAAAATTTGCACATATCTCATATAAAGTATACGAAGTAGTCGTTATAGTCCAAATCTGGCACGTTGTAATATTTATATCAGTTTTAGGTCAGATACGAATTGGTCAAT
Organism: Musca domestica; assembly: GCF_030504385.1. NCBI lineage: Eukaryota > Metazoa > Arthropoda > Insecta > Diptera > Muscidae > Musca > Musca domestica. Next base: position 19,542,669 of record NW_026712435.1, read on the forward strand.
ATTGGCCAAATGCTTCGGAACCTCCCCGACAAAGGGTGGACAGTTTGAATAATCATAACTCAAGGCTGGGGGGTATAAATCTGTCGGCAAAACCGACTGATACTATTTTACTTGTTTTAGATTTTCTAATTCCATTTTTATTTTCACCCAAAATGCACCAAAGCCATGGCCTCACAATACGCCAAACTAAAATTTCATTTGATTGAGACATTCGATTTGTAAATTCTCCATTGAATTAACCAAAACTCTTTCACACTTCTCTCTTAAATAGTTATCTCTTTAAAATTGCAATTCTCTCTCCGCCTCTTCTTTTTGGGAGGTCTCAAGCAAACGGCAAACTAAAAACGCACAGTATTCGTTCTGTTTGCCGTTCTGCTTTCATTACAACTAATAAAGGAAATAGCGGTGAACGGGTTTTAGAAATGTATGCACAGCACAACATTGTGTATGGGTGTGTGTGTGTGCGGCTGTAATGCTAGACACCAAAACAAAAACACTGACACCAGAAGAAAAATTATTCATGTTTTTAATGGGGGGAAATTGTCGTGTTTTTCATTTCCCCAACATTGTGTGTGCCCGTTAAACCGCTACAGCACGTTTTTCTTGGCTATGTGCTCAATTGATGGCGATGTGTGTGTGCGGTTTGTGATTTTCTACCTTTGCTGCTATGTAGACATTGATGATGGCACACCGTTTGTGTAGCTCCTGCTTTATTGTTATTTTCTTATTTGCATTTCTGTTTCTTCTTTTATTTTGTTTTGTCGCTTCGTTTTGCAAACGCATTGCCTTGTCTGTGTGCCAATTGTTATTGTTTTTATTTTGTAGTCCGTCTTAGAAACGTACGTTTGGTGTTGCTAGACTTCAGTTGTTGCCACAACACGGCAACATCATACATATATAGTTATATGATGTCTGTTCGTTCGATCGTCTCGTCTGGTCGCGTCGCGTCCTACTGTTACAAAGTATGTCTGGCTGTTTATGTTAGCGACAAAATGAGCAAAATTCATAAACAGGAGGACGGTGGATCGACATTCATGCCTGCTGACATGTATCCAGACAGCCAAACAGACGGCGACGACTACTGACGACCACCACCAACCAGTCAAACAAATAAAACAACCAAACATTTCCATAAATTTATTTCTAGTTGGTTTGTAAATTTGGCACATTAAAATAGAGTTGCCATCCCATGTAAGAATTAGAAGTACAACTGGGATTTTTATGGCAAAACAATAAAGGAAGCAACAAAATGTTCGTTGAAATTAATAGTATGTTTACATAAGTGTGAAAATACATAAGAGTATTACCTTCTGGCAATAGTCATCGGCTGGTTTTTTTTTTTTGTTTCGTAAAAGAGCAAAAGGCTTAGGTCGACTTAGTCAAATTTTGGCCCATAAAGTCCTTCGATCCCTAAGATCCGAGCCTTCAGTGATAGATTGGGCATCAGACTCCGAATCTGACAGCAATAGCACCAATAACAATATCAGTCTCTTAAGGACTTTAACCAACACAGGGTTCATATCCTTGCTATGCAGACGACGTTATAATGCAGGGGAGTTAAAAAAACAGCAACAAAGTCAAATCTCATAATTTTTACATCTTTTTTTAATTTTATTGAATGAAAGCAAAAAATGTCGAATTATGGCTTTCAAACGGCCGATGAAACCGTCACACGCTGCCCGAATGTTGCTCTGCGGGGTTTTGGCACATTCCCGGCGAAGCGCTTGCTTGAGGTGACCGACATTTTGGTATTTTTTAGTGCCAACCTTACTTTTCAAAATTCTCCAGACACAATAGTCCAAGGAATTGATAACCAGGAGATTTTGGTGGCCATTGTGCGCTAGAAATCAAGCGAGGAACCTCATTTTGTAACCATTCTTGGTGCTGAGTCCTGTTGGAATGTCCCAGGTCTGCGCCCAAAATGTTTGCGTGCTCAAGGCTTTAATACATCCTCCAGAATATTTTCACGATAATATTCGGCATTTATTCCGATGCCACGGTCGATTAACACGAGCGCAAAGCGACCATCGGCTGTTATGGCGGCCCACACCATCAACATGGCCGGCGCTTGAGTACTGGTGTCCAAGCGAAGGTGCACATTTTCAGCTAACCGCTTTGGCAAGTAAACACGATAATTTTGTTTGTTTACAAACTGCTGGACAACGAATGTTTTCTCATCGGAGAAAATCAAATTCGACAGTTCATCACTTACGGTCAAGCGAAGCAAATCTTTAGCTCTTTTGAGTCTATTTGCTTTCTGTTGCGGTGTAAGTTCTTCTTTTTTTGGAATTTCAAGCTCATTTTTCATTTCATATTTGCCGAATGGAATATTGCGATATGTTCAGGTCTATAGCCATTTTCGGCCAATGGGACGCGTGTTTCTTTACTTTTCGAACCATTTCTGCTGATGTTGCTGTTTCGTCGGGCTATGCTACCAGTATCACGATAACGAGCGATGGTACGAGACACAAAAGATTTATTTATATTTAAATGCTGGAGTACTCTTTTTTTCTGGAAAATTCTCAACAAAATGCTTTTGTACGCTTGTAAACAATATAATGAACTGTCACTGGAATAAAAATTTTACAGTGTCTTAGAAATGACAGCAGTCTGAAGTTGGTTGCAGTTTTTTATCTCACCCTTTAAATCGAGATAATGACCTTTACCACATATAAACGTACTAACCTCTTTTTTCATGGAAAATATTGCAGTGGCAACACTGACAATTATTAATGAGAATAACTGATTCTCTCTTTACTCATTTCGCTTGCACTCATCATTGTCATCACTCTCTCTTGATTTTGTGGCACTTTGTGTGTTTCGTTGTTCTTATTGCCATATGAAGGCACATAAAGTAAATCTGGATCAGTGGTGCTCAAAACCGTGTTCTAGAACATGAAGAGAAAAAAGAGATAATTTAAGAGAAAATTAAAATTCTGTTTTTCTTTATATTTTACGGTTCTATTTAATTGTTTTTAAACACGAATGTTTGCCAAAATAATTTATAAAACAAATGGATAAAAAATATTTGTATAAATAATGACTTAACACTGTGTTGTTCTTGATTTAAATAAGCAAAGAGAAATTTGAATGAAAAGAGATATTTCTTTTTGGGCACCGCTGATCTGGATAAAGAAGAAGAACATTTCCACAGAGGCCTCAAACAGACATACACACACAAGTAAAGATGTACAATTGATATATCGTTGCGTTGCTGCCACAATAATAAAGGAAAAGAGAGCATAATGACAAACACACTGATGCCGGCAGAGTAGCAAATCCTCTATGAAAGTCAACTGCGCTGCTGGCGTTAAGATTTTTATTGTGCTCTTGGGTGTGTGTGTGTGTGCGCTACCGCTTGCTTGCTTGCTTTTGCCTGCCTGCCTGTCGTCGACGGCGACGATGAGTTCGTTTTGTCGTTTCCTTTATATCACCACATACAACACAGCACAATTTCTGCACTTCAGTATAAAATGAAATACAACGGACGACGAGTTAGTGTGCGGTTAGTTGCGGCTTAGTAGTGCAGAAAGAAGAGTGTATTTTACGAGAAGCCAGCAAACAAACGTTGAATAAACAGCCATCGGTCGTGGCAACACTAAATGTTTGACGTACGTATGCAAGTGTCTGTGTGTGTGTGTGTGAATGCTCTCCTTGCTGTTTTTTTTTTTGCTTCAATGCAAAGATTTTTTCGTGTGTTTTCTTTCTTTTCAAAGTAGTTTTTTTTTTCTATGGCTGGGTTGTGTGTTTACAAATTGTTTGTAGTGTTGTTTAATAATTGTAATAACGAAAACCTTGTGTGTGCTGGGTACAATTCGTTTTTTTGTTTATTGTAATTATTTGTGTTTTTTTTACTTGAAATACCCATTTGAAAATTAAATAGAAGTGAAATGAGGAAAATATGAAGAATAATATGTACAAAGAATAAATGAAATATGAATAAAAATGTGTGTAATACCTCTCTGAAGAAGCCAGAGAAAGACAACTACTACTTGTGATTTCTTTATGGTAATTTACTTAAATAAATAACACACACACACACGAATTTCTAATATTTTTCTTTCTTTGGAATACCCAATGAAGAGGTTTCTCCAGTTTTTCGTAAGAAATAATAAAAGAGAGAAATAAATAATAAAATAAGACCAAAGCAAAGATATGACAATTATGAACAAGAAAAAAAATGTGGAATAAAAAATAAAATAACAACAACAGCACTGGGTATCCATCCAACCAACCTACCAACCAACCATACAAGACAATTGGATTTAAACGGTACATTATTTCGGCATTTTTCAGTTGTATTGCTGTTGTTGTTTTTGCCTTCAAATGGCAATGTGTTGAAACCATAAAGAGCTGTAAAAAAGAGAAGCACGAGGAGCTACAATAGAAAACAATGAAATAAAAAATAAAAGGCAATTACACCACTCGGCATTCAACTAATTTTCGAAATTCTTCCACACTTTTTCTTTAATTATGAATTAATTATTTCCGCAAGAGAGAATTAAAAAAAAAATATTTATTCAAATGTACAGCGCACAGCGGCTGTAGCATTCGGACCTATTTATAACCTACAACACATAGTGGTAAGGGTATTATGTCTTTGTGCATTTTTTTGTAACATGGAGAAGGAACCGAGATAGGGCTTAACTCTAGTTTATTAAAAATTGTTTTCGGTGGTAGGCATTTTTACCCTGATTCCGGGAAACTCTTTTTTTTGGGGGGACGGACCCGGGACCCCAAATTTTTGACCCCAAAATCCTGGTTCTAGACCCCGACTAGACAAAATAGGTATCGTTGAAAAGCGTATGAAAATAGTTTTCTTTCGCGTAGCCATCATGTGTCTATATCGGGTAAGTGGATCCGGGTCCAGGCCGGGTCTTGAACCCGGATTTTCGGGTCAAAAATCTGGGGTCCTGGGTCCGTCCTCCAAGAAAAAATAGTTTCCTGGAATCAGGGTAAAAATACCTACCTCTGGGAAAATTTCGAAAGTTTTTACTAAAGTAGATTTGTTCTGCGAGATAGATCCATAGTTACATTTGAGGATCTTCATAGAATCACTTTCTGCATGTCACTCCGTCTGGCCGTCCGTCCGTCTGTCCAGGTATGCAGGTGGCATTTATTATCCGATTGAGATGAAATTTGCCAAACAATATTTGTTTGGCCCAAGGAAGAACGAAATTGGTGATAATCGGATCAGATTAAGATATATATCTTCAACTGATTTCGGGTTAATTGTGCACCAAATGGCCAATCTCAGTCCAAATGACCTGAATTTTGGTACATTCCAACGAATTCAGCCTAGAAGCAAGTACATCAAATTTGGAAAATTGGGAAAAAAAAAATTGGGTGAGAAAAACAGGAAGAGATGAAAAAACTGCAACCAACTTCTGACTGCTGTCATTTCTAAGCCACTCGTCTGACAGCTGTTAAAATTATTCCAGTGACTGCTCATTATATTGTTTGCAAGCGTACCAAAGCATTTTGATGAGAATTTTCCAGAAAAAAAGTTATTCGTGGTGGAATTCAAGCGTGGTAGTGTGATCTCTTTATATTTGGCTGGAAAACCACAAGTGGCTATCGTTAGAGCACTCCAGCATTTAAATGTGAATAAATCTTTTGTGTCTCGTACCATCGCTCGTTACCGTGATACTGGTAGCGTAGCACAATGTCAAGGAAATGGACGGAAGAAAACTGCAACATCAGCAGAAATGGTTCGAAAAGTAGAGAAGCGATTTGATCGAAACCCGCGTCGCAGTGGCCGAAAAATGGATCGTGAGCTGAACATATGTCAATATTCCATTCGGCAAATATTGAAAAATGAGCTCGGGGTAAAACCATTGTAATTCCAAAAGCGCAAGAACTTACAGCGCAACAGAAAGAAAATAGACTCAAAAGAGCTAAAGAGTTGTTTCGCTTGGCCGAATGTGGTGAAGTGCCGAATTTTGTTTTCCCCAATGTGAAAACATTCGTTGTCCAGCAGTTTATAAAGAGGTCAGCTGAAAAAGAGCCACCAGAACTCAAGCGCCGGCCATGATGATGGTGTAGGTCGCCATAACAGCCGATGGTCGCTCTCCGCTCGTATTAATCGACCGTGGCATCAGAATAAATGCTGAATATTATCGCGAAAATATTCTGGAGGGTGTATTAAAGCCTTGAGCACGCAAACATTTTGCCGCAGACCTTGGACATTCCAACAGGTCTCAGCACCATCGCACTCAAGAATGGTTACAAAATGAGGTTCCTTGCTTCATTTCCAGCGCACAATGATCAGCAAAATTTCCGGATACCAATCCGTTAGACTATTGTGTCTGGAATATTTTGGAAAGCAAGGTTGGCTCTAAGAAATAGCAAAGTGTCGATCACCTCAAGAAAGCGCTTCACCGGTAATGGGCCAAAATACCGCAGAGTAAACTTCGGACAGCGTGTGACGGTTTCATTGGCCGTTTGAAGGCCATACCAAATTGGAACAAATCTAAACTCATTCGAAAATGTAATGGTATTTCCGACATTTATTGCTTTCATTCAATAAAATTAAAAAAAAAAAAACGTAAAAATTATGGCGTTTGACTTTGTTGCAGGTTTTTTTTATCTCACCCAGTATACAATGTTCTGCCTCTGTAGCAAAAACCCAGTACGACCTACAAAATCGTTATAAAATGTGGCTTCAAAAAAGTCAAAATGTCAGATATCCAAATGTACCGTTATATTGGGTATCGCCTTTCTTACTTGTCAACACAGCCAGTTATAAACAAATTGAATATTTTCAAGAACCAGTGCGGCATTATAATTAAATGGCATTGATATGTACATGTTTTTTTTTCTCTACATATATGTTTGTGTATGCTAATTAAAATATTATTAATTATGGTATAACGTATGCAGAAAACTTGAACGCACACACACATGTGAAATCGTCATATTCAACTATTTCCCCTCTCAAAACGCACTGCACAAATCGCAAAAATAGGCACACCAATCAATAAACATCTTTAAAACAAATGCTACAAAAAAAAATGGTCCAATAATTATAATGAAATAGAACTTAAAATGCATTTGCATAGAAAAGAGTCAAGAAATTTGTGCTTTTCATTTACCGATTGAAAATGGGAAATTTTAGATTCTTCGGCATCGATTAAGTTTGCCAGATGATGAAGCTACTGTAGCCTGCTACTGATAAAAATATGATATTAAGAACTACAAAATTCGCTACAGCAAGGGGCGACTAGTCTAAAGAAGGCAACACCACCAGCAAGGAACAGCCAAGGCAATACATTTTTTACAAATTGTAGAGTTGCCAGACTAATGAAATGCATATTAGAAAGTTACGCAGTACCATGTTCAAATAATGGCATGGTAGAATAAAAGAGGTAGACACAATGATACACCTGCTGGGACAATGAATTGTGAAACCAATTTTGGAATTTAAATTTTTGACTGAAAAATTATTCAAATTTGTAAAAATTGTTAAAAAAAAACGCATACTATAATAACCACCAATTGACGTCGTATAAGAAAACATATAAAAATCTACTTTTATTTGGAAAAACACTTTTAAATATTTTAACCTATCAATGTTCCAAAACGTTGATGCATCTACCTGTATTCTTCTACCATGAATAGTGTCTAGTTTAATGCGGGCAACACCATCACAGTTACCAGATAAAACGCATAATGGGAAATTGCATAATACCATGTTCACATTGTACCTGATTCGCCCTCTATTCGCTTTACTAAAATGTAGCCTGCCTATGAAAGTATTCTCTACCCAATTTGGCTAGTTAGGTTTTCAAATGTTGTTATAAGGCCTTTTACTCAAAACTTTTAAAATGACAACTCTTACAGGGTGAGATAAGAAAACTGGAACAAAGTCAAACTCCACAATTTTTACATTTTTTTAATTTTTTTTTTTGAATGAAAGCAAAAAATGTCGGAAATAGCATCAAATTTTAGAATAAGTTTAGATTTGTTCGAATTGGTCACCTTTAGCACGAATTATGGCCTTCAAACGGCCAATGAAACCGTCACACATTGACAGAGTGTTGCTCTGGGGTATTTTGGCCCTTTCCGGCGAAGCGCTTGCTTGATGTGATCGACATTATTTTTTAGTGCCAACCTTGCTTTCCAAAATACTCCAGGCACAATAGTTCAACACGTTGGTACCCGGAGATTTTGGTGTTCATTGTGCGCTGGAAATGAAGAGACAACGAATGCTTTCTCATCGAAGAAAACCAAATTCGGCCGTTCACCACTTTCGGCCAAGCGAACCAACATTTTAGCTCTTTTGAGTCTTTTTTCTTCCTGTTGCGGTGTCAGTTCTTGCCCTTTTTGGAATTTCAATGGCTTACCCCGAGCTCATTTTTTAATATTTGCCGAATGGACTATTGCGATATGTTCAGCTCACGAGCCATTTTTCGGCCACTGTGACGCGGGTGTCGATCAAGTCGCTTCTTTACTTTTCGAACCATTTCTGCTGATGTTGCTGTTTTCTTCCGTCCACTTCCTTGACGTCGGGCTACGCTACCAGTATCAGTATCACGGTAACGAGCGATGGCACGAGACACAATAGATTTATTCACATTTAAATGCTGGATTGCTCTAACGATAGCCACTTGTGGTTTTCCAGCCAAATATATAGGAATCACACTATCACGCTTGAATTCCATCACGAATAAATTTTTTCTGGAAAAATCTCACCAAAATGCTTTTGTACGCTTGTAAGTAATATAATGAGCTGTCACTGGAATAATTTTAACAGCTGTCGGACAAGTGGCTTGGAAATGACAGCAGTCTGAAGTTGATTGCACTTTTTTAATCTCACCCTGTATATGTCCACTATATCGTATATCTCCCATATAACGGTAACTTCCGATATTCGATATTTTGATGACTTTAGCCACAGTTTTTAATGGAATCGTCTCAAAATCTACACCAGGATTTGATTTTGAGTACTTAACCCCGTGGTAGAGAATTGTCTATACAATTCCACGATATCTTATATCCTCCATATAACGATACTTCCCTATATTCGGTATTTTGATGATTGTGGCCAAATCTTTCAAGGGAATTGTCTGAAATTCCACACAAGGAGTTCCTTCTGGCTATTTCACTCCCTGGAAGAGAATTGTCAATATAGGTCCGCGATATCGTATATCCCGCATACTAGGGTAACTCCCGATATTCGGTATTTTGATTATTTTAGTCACACTTTTGACCAGATTTGTTTCAAATTTCGTATTTAAAGTTTAAAGCTCGTAATACGTGCTACAACCTATGCCAGACAATTGTGTGACCCACGTATAACGGTACCTCCCTTTATCCGGTATTTTGATGATATTATCAACATTATTCACCGGAATTGTTTCAAATTTGATGATATTGGCGACATTATTCAAAGAAATTGTTTTAAATTTCATATTTGAAGTTCGGAATCGGTACTACAGCCCATGACAAAAAATTACTTATGCAGTTCCACGTCTTCGTATAGCCAGCCCCCATATAAAAGATTTTCATTTAAGTGGTCTTTTTCGACGGATTATTTTGAAATTATTCAAGATCCTTCAAAATGTTGAAAGGTATTAAAAGTTCGGCTTGGCTGCTTTTTTACTTGTTTATATATTCATTATAAAAAACTCGCCCTTTTAGGCATAGTTTGGTTTTTATTCCCCCGCCCCATATTTTGGACGCTTTGTTTAAGCGAATTGGCTGTTAATTACATTTCATCTTAATCTGGCAACGCTTTATATACATTTCAGTACGACACTAGTGCTACGTATATGTAATAAAATTTAATATGATCAACCAAAAAGCCAGCCGGGCTAGCAATGCCACAAATAAAAACGAATAATAAATTATAATTTTTTTCTTCGTTTTCAATTCAGTTATCGCAGTTTCCTCTATGTACGCTAAAAGATTTTAAGATAAAAAAGTTTACAAAAAAACATATTTCATTTATAGAAAGTAATAAAAAGAACGAAACAAATTTTGCAGGAATGAAGATGCACACAAAATACATACGCACGTACTTATGTATGTGGTTGTGCATTACTGCAAGTCAATTTTATGGCTTTTTTAGTTTTTATTTTTTCCTTTTATAAGATTTAGAAGAAATTGTTGGTATACTCAATTATGTATTTTAATATTTTATTAAAAACATTTGCAAAAAGGGCCGGAAGGTATATAATAAATGTCTCTTCCTTAAAACAAAAATATTCCTGCAAGCAAACTAGGCCAACTTCTATAATCATACAACCAGTAAGGAAAAGTCAAGAGTCGGGCGGGGCCGACTATATGATACCGTTCACCACTATGCGTATTTAGTATAGCTGCCGTAACAAACGTATTCATTTGAAGTAGATCATACCACCTATCAACCTTTGGCTTTAGAGTAGTTATAGTTTGGTAATATATTGGTAATATACTAAATTTGACGGTGACACTTTAATTTTTTATATCAAATAACATTGCTATAGAGTGCATGATATCACTTCGAGAAGGATATTAATAAATATATATCGGAGCCGAGTTCCACAAAATGGAAACGTACGTCCCGAAATTCACTCCTTTTTGGCTGGTATTAGCCATTATATGCTATATCCAAATCTTAGCCGATCTCAATAAAATTTAGCAAATACTATTGTTGTCGAATGCCTATTACGAATGTGAGGGACTTAAACACCAAATCGGACGAAACATATATATGGGAGCTATTGCTATATCTGAACCGATTTGATGTACTTGCTTCTAGACTGAATTTGGTCGGATGTACCAAAATTCAGGTCATTTGGTGCACAATCGGTTGAAGATATATATGGGAGCTATGTCCAAATTTGAACCTATTCTCATCAATTTCAATAGGGTTCGTCCTTGGGTCAAACAAATATTGTTTATAAAAATTTTATTTTAATCGAGTAATAAACGCGACGCACTGTCATGCATAATTCGATTCAGGAAGTGATTCTATGAGGATCCTCAAAAGTAACTATGGGTCTATGGGTGAGATAAAAAAAAAAAAAAACTGCAACAAAGTCAAACGCCATAATTTTTAATTTTTTTTTTAAATGAATGAATGAAACCATCAAATTTTAGAATAAGTTTAGATTTGTTCGGATTGGTCACCTTTGGCACGAATTATGGCCTTCAAACGGTATTTTGGACCATTTCCGGGCCAAACCTTGCTTTCCAAAATACTTCAGACACAATAGTCCAATGGATTGGTATCCGGAGATTTTGGTGGCCATGAAATGGCTGGAAATGAAGGGAGGAACCTCATTTTGTAACCACTCTTGGGTGGCGCGTGCTAAGCGCGATGGTGCTGTGTCCTGTTGGAATGTGCAAAGTCTGCGGTCAAGGCTTTAATACACCCTCCAGAATATTTTCGCGAAAATATTCGGCATTTATTCTGATGCCACGGTCGATTAATACGAGCAGAGAGCGACCATCGGCTGTTATGGCGGCCCACACGATCACCACGGCCGGTGCTTAAGTTATGGTGGCCAACCGAAGGTGCACATTTTCAGCTGACCTCTTTGGCAAGTAAACACGATCATTTTGTTTGTTTACAAACTGCTGGACAACGAATGTTTTCTCATCGGAGAGAACCAAATTCGGCAGTTCAGCACTTCCGGTCAAGCGAAGCAACTCTTTTGAGTCTATTTTCTTTCTGTAGCGGTGTAAGTTCTTGCACTTTTTGGAATTTCAATGGCGAGCTCATTTTTCAATATTTGCCGAATGGAATATTTCGATATATTCAGCTCGCGAGCCATTTTTCGGCCACTGCGACGCGGGTTTCGATCAAGTCGCTTCTTTACTTCTCGAACCATTTCTGCTGATGTTGCTGTTTTCTTCCGTCCACTTCCTTGAAGTCGGGCTACGCTACCAGTAGTATCACTGTAGCGAGCGATGGTACAAGATACAAAAGATTCATTCCCATTTAAATTTAACGATAGCCACTTGTGGTTTTCCTGCCAAATATAAAGAAATCACACTATCACGCTTGAATTCCATCGCGAATAACTTTTTTTCTGGAAAATTCTAACCAAAATTCTTTTGTACACTTGTAAACAATATTATGAGCTGTCACTGGAATAGTTTTAACAGCTGTCGGACGAATGGCTTAGAAATGACAGCAGTCTGAAGTTGGTTGTAGTTTTTTCATCTCCCCCTGCATTTTGGTATAAAACTGACATGCCATGGCGACAAATAACACCTGCTTTCCTACAGGGATGTTTGTTTATTTCATTTTAAATTTATTGGACACAATAAGCATCTACTACAGAGTTGCATTTTTAGTATCTCCTTTGAAGTTAAACTACCTTTCTGGTTGTGTCATGGATATACCAACCTAGTTTACATTGTTCATTTGACAGAATCTTTCCTATGAACCAGTTCGTTCCAGAATTTGCAAAAGTTTCGTTGTTTTTATGTGATGTTGTGTTTTCTTATTTTATTTTAAACATGAATATGACGCTCTACATATGTACGAATGTATCCCCCATTATTAATTTGACCTCTTTGAAAAAAAAAAAAAAAAAAAAAAAACATAATATTGACGCTGGCATTGATTTAAATTAAATTAAAACAGCAATAACAAAGAAATATGGTACGAAATTAAAAGTAATATATTTTTTTGTTCTTTTTTTATTTATATTTTCAGAAAAGATAAACAAAATCAACGGCAGCGGATATAAAATGCAGCAACAACAAAATTAAAGCCAGACAAAAACAAAGAAAGAAAAGTAAATTTAATAAAGCCAAACAAACAACAACAACTACTAACTAGCAAATAAATTACAAAAAGAAAGAGTGCAATTTTCTTCTTTACACTTTTTTATTACAACAAGAAAAATGCGAATAAATTATTACACAGGTGTGGAACGCGTATAAAGAGAAGAAACAAAACTGAAAACTATGTAAAAAATGCTAATAGATAACTACCTATAAGGAACTAATAAACACACAAAAACAAAACAAGAAGCTAAAAATCAAGTATTTTTCCAATGCATTATTTATTGTAAGAATAAACCCAAGTAAAAATTAACAACAACAATTTATGTGCCATAATTGAAAAAAAAAAACTAAAATTAAAGATTTAGGTATAACAAAAAATAAATATAAATCACATATTATATACCTACATATTCCTAAAGAAAAAAAAAACAAAACATAAAAGCTTTAACAAAAATTATTTATAAAAAATATATACCTACCAACATATATTTATTTTAATATTAAAGAAAATTAAATATAAAAAAACATAAAGCAAAACAAAGGAAAATCGTTAATCTAACTACAAAAAAAAACTTAACTACTTAACTGAGACAAAGGTGTCAAAATTATAACACCAGTAACGAGAACAAGCAGCAAACCCCCTCGAAAAAAAAAAATAACAAGAGAAAGAAAAGAGAACTCATCACAGCTTCTCTCACTTACGGCAAAACAGCAAAAAAGAAAAAAAACAAAACCAACAAATTTGACAAAGTGTAAACATTGTATTCATAACAGTATTATTAACACATAACCCCCCCCAACATCACTTTGCCAACGCCATCATCTGAACTCGGAGCATTAACGCCGCCGCCAACAACAACAACACAACCACCACCATCAACATAGAGCTATTTATTCTGTGTGTTTGTTGCTTCATACTCATCACCGCAAATCACTCTGACAACTGTAAACATCAACAACAAAAACAACTGCTACTCACCTAACAGCTGTTGAGCTGTTGTTTATCAACGACAAAAAGAGCGTCCCCCCAACCAAGAAGACTTGGACTTGGCAAAAAAAGCGAGAGTGTTTTTAACACCATCACCAACCATTGTTATTGCTGTTGACATCATCATCATCATCGCCATCATCCTCGTTCGTCATTCTTGCAGTGGAGATAATACAACAACAAGGGCTACTGACGACGACTACACCCAGTGAAACGACATTTCTTTACAACCTCGAATAGCAACACATTACATTGTTACAACGCCAGCCGAGAGAAAAGTCATAGACCCCCCACATGAACACAGAGAGTAAAGTGAGAAGAGAAAACAAAAAGAAAAAAACCAACCCCACACACACACACCATAGATTTGTGCGTGTGCATGTTTGAACCGTCTGGCTTGATTCGTTTAACACATAACAGCTTCGGTACTGTGTGTCGTGACTCCTTCGGCGGCAGCAACAACTACAACAACCACGACTACCCTTTAACACATGAAACAAACACACACAATCGAGTTGTGTACGGTTTTCGTGGTCTTTCCATTCGTTCGTTAGGTGTTCGTGTGCGTTAGGTCTTTTCCTGTTGTGTGACGTAGTCAGTCAATCCCCATTGTTTTGTCCCAAAGAGAGGAAGGGCCAAATCGTACTGTGTTCTTTTTTTTTTTTTTTTTGATTTGGACTGTGGAGTGTGTTTTGTTAAGTTAGTTGTGATTTGAAATTCTTTAACATGTGGATTTGTGTGTGATTGTCTGTCCTTCCGGATCAGCATTGAAGACGGAACCTGAAAAAAAAAACATTTATATGCCTCCATCCCATACTGTGTATATGTCTATGTGTGTAATCTGTGTGAACATTTACCAAACGAGACATCAACACTCAGCTTGAAAGCAAAATAAGAAGAAAATCTGCCAACAAAAAAGCAGCATTTAAGAACTCACTAACCCACATACAAAAAAAAAAAAAAAGAAGCACAAAACAAGCTAAACAGAGAACAACAGAGAAACTGACTGCCACACTCAACCAAGCAGACTGGCAAACCAACAACAAACAGTAGCTACCACACTAGAGGAGGATATCATCAGGCACTTGCTTGCTTGTCAGTTTGGCTGTGTGTGAAATTGTGCAAAGAAGGAAGTTGAAATAAACAGAGGAGAGAAACAACAACACGACAATATCAAAACAAAGCTTCACGCGGTTACAACGTCATTGGTGTTTCCCAAACGTTTGTGGGCCAAAAGCGTAAAAAAAACTCGAACACACAAGTCAGACGGGCAGACAGACAGACTAAGGCAAAGCGACCTTGGTAAACACAAACAAGAGCCGCCGCCGTCACTACCATCGCATCACCACCACCAACCACCACCTGTAAGCCAACAGCTTGTGTGGGTCATCAAATAGCAACAACAAGAAGAAAAAGCTTGCGGATTTCGTTTTTTCTGTCTTTTTGTTTGTATTCGTATCTTTATCCCTCAAAATGTCCTGCATCTCTAGTAATTTCAGCTCATTCTTCCTGAATTCCCTCAATGATCCATCGGAATTTTCAAAATACCTAAGCAATGGCGAGTTGAGATTTTCCTCATTTGAGGATTTTCAAGTTTACAACAATAGTTCGCCACAACAATACCAGCAACAACAACAGCCCCAGCCACATTATCACATGAATGGCACAGATGTGGCTACCGATGATAATAATTCGAATTTGGAAAATACTCAGCCGCAACCTGGACAACATTATGCCGGAGGCAGCTATCAGCAACAACAGCAGCATCCGCAACAGGCCCATGCCAGTATGCATGCTCCCCATGGCGTGGGTAATTCATCTACACATCCCTTAATGCATCTACAACAACATCAACAAAGATGGACTCCCCATGCCCCAGCAAATGGGCCACATCATGGCGGGGCAGCTACTACCGGCTCGACTGGACATCAGCAACAGCAACAACACTTTGATGGTTCCTTTGAATTTATGAAGTATTTACGTCACTCCAACGAATACAATGAAACCAATGCCCATGACCCAAATCAGCGTTTGTCCTCCCACCCTCATCATCATCATCAGCCACATAATGGCAATGCTTCCAGTGGTGCCGTTGGCGGTCCTGGACCAACAGCCATTGGCACCAAACCTGAACCATCCCTAAATGCCAACAATTCCAGTCTTATCGATTTGGATACGACACCCCATAAAGTTTCACGTTCCTCGCGCAAAACTCCCGCCAACAGCAGTAACTCGAACAGCAGCAACAGCAATTCGACAAGTAATCATCATCCACCCACACCCATGGCAGTGGATGTCTACGATCATGATTCCAAACATATGCTGTACGATATGCATCACATGAATTCGGCCCACAGTTCCAATTCCAATGAATCTTCCATGGAGTTATCCTCGCTGACGTATCCCAATTCCCATTTGAATGCTTCCAATTCGAATACTTCCTCCGAGGGTGGGGGCAACACTCAAGGTCACAGTGACTTTTCTATGCTGGGTGTTGGTGGTGCCGGCGCAGGCTCCTCCACAACATCATCATCATCGGGCAATCCCGATGCCGCAGCCGCCTCACCTGCGGCGCCCAAACCTTTGGCCACATTCACCATTGTTGAGAATTTCGAAGCGCATCCCTCGCACAAAGTGGAGGAGGGCATATTCCAGCACATGAACAAATTGCCAACCAAGAAGAAAGAGAATCTCAAACAGTTGGGTGTACGTTTTACCGGTCAAATGACACTCAACGATAAATCGATAATTGTGGAGAACTTTATTAAATTCTGTCAGGTAAGTGTGTGTGTGGTTATTTTTTCCATTATCATTATTATTATTAAATTCTTGTCCATGTACGTATTACCCATGACATTTTACGTTGTGGTACTGCAAACGGTTGTTCTGGTAGGATTGGAATTGCACACCAATATGCTATTTTTAGTCCTATTTCAGGGTGGCCCAAGAAAAAGTTCAGCAACTAGTCAATTTTCTCGAAAAGGCTTTGTACACCTAGTATTTTCTCGCTCAACGTCAAAACTAAGATTTAATTTCGTTAAATTTAAGTTTCGTTTAAGTTTAAATTTATATATTTCTGTTTTATGACCTTTTTGAAATCTCCATCAAAATGTTAGGTAATTCAAAGGCCATTTGATATTAGTTAAAATCATTTGTCCACTAGGTATCCGTGTCTAATATGAGAACAGAAGCCGCGAAATCTTGTACAGAAAAAATACACATACATAGGCCACATTATTTTTTATCGCTAACTAAAGGCTACATATCGTGTTCGAGTCATATGTAAAGCGTAATTTTCACATTTATACTTTGCTCTCTTTATAGCATAGTTTTAGGCGCTAAACTATATTCTATACAAAACCAGATTCATTCCAACAGTTCGTGTTAGACCTTTTTAGTACTCAAAATGCATAATTTGTCTAGTTTGACACAAATACAAAACTTCATACATCGTACTAAGATTTCAGATTTTCGAGGTTTTACATATTCAAGCTTTTGCTTTTTTGGAAAGAATAATAAAAGGTGAAACAAAAAAGTTTTCAAAATAGTAAAACCATTGCAAAATGGATCCACATCTAATTTTTATGTCCAAAATTATTTCAACGTCTCCAAATGTAAACCCTTGAAATCAACAGTGACCTCAATATCAAATTTCAGAATTGTATGTAGTACACATTTCCAAAACCACTTCCTTCTCGCAACTCCACACACCAACAGTAACATCCATATCAAATTTCAGGATTTCAGCTCTATCCCTTCACCATTGGGTGAAATTGTGAAATTTTGTAGCATTTAGTTCTTTTCGTACAGTTAAAGTACGCATTTTCAAAACAATCTCCATATCTCAATCACTGATACCAACAAAGACCTCAATAACAAATATCGGAATTCCAGATCTTTCCATTCACCCAGTACCAAATTTAGTACTATTCATACAATTATAGTACACATTTCGAATATCCCACAGACCACCAACAGTGACATCTACATTAAATTTCATAATTTTAGCTCTATTAAGATCCAATACCAAATGTAGTACTATTTTGTACTTTTCGTACTATTGTAGTACACATTTGCAATACTTCACCGAATACCAAATTTAGTATTATTTCATCCATATTTAAATTCCTGATACCAACCGAGAACTCAATATCAAATTTTGGGATTTAAGATTTATTCCTTCACCCAATACCAAATATAGTACCATTTAGTACATTTCGTAGAAATATAAAACGCATTTCCAAGCGCATCTTCAAATCTCAGAGACCAATAGTTATCTGAAATTCGAATTTCAGAATTTTATCTCTATCCCAAAATAACCCAATATGAAATTTAGTACCATTTAGCACTATTCGTACAATTATAGTACACATTTCCGAAACCACCAAGTATGGTACTATCTAGTACTTTTCGTGCACTTGTAGTATCCATTTCTAAAACTACCCAGATACCAACTGAGACCTCAATATAAAATTTCGGGATTCCAGCTCTATTCCTTCACCGAATACCAAATTTAGTATATTTCATACAATTGTCGTACACATTTACAAACCATCTTCATATCTTAACTGCAGATACCAACAGATACCTAAATATCAAATTTGTGGATTCCAGCCCTATCGCTTCACCTACTACCAAATTTAGTTCCATTTAGTACTTTTCGTACAAATATAGGATGGATTTCCAAATGCACCTCCAAATCTCAACTTTAGATACCAGCAGTTATCTAAATATCAAATTCGAGAATTTTATCTTTATCCCTTCACCCAATATCGAATTTAGTACCACTTAGTACTTTTCGTACAATAATAGTACACATTTCCGAAACCAGTTCCATATGTCCAGGCTACACACAATCAGCGACCCCAATACCATAATTCAGATCAAAAGCACTATTTGTTTACCAAACAACAAATTGTACCAAATATAGTAATATTTTGTACTTTTCGTGGTACTATCAGTACCCATTTCCAAAATCACTTCCAATCACAAACCTACCATCAACAGGAACCCCAATACAAAATTTAAAAATTTCAGCTTCATCCGTTTGCCCTAAACCAATGTATTGCAAATTTAGTACAATTCGTACACTTAGTACAAATTTCCAAAACCACCTTAATATATCAAACTTGTTTTCCAACCATGATTCAAAACCAAATATCATGTTTTTGGCTCTATCCGTTCATATAATCTTAAATGGTACCATTTTAGAAGTTTATTACCTTTTTAGAACTTTAAAGTGGGAATTTTCCAAAAACTCTTACTGCACTCCATCAATGACTCTCATTCCAAAATGCATCCAAATTCTAGTTCATTCCGTTTGTCTAATACAAAGTGTGCTATTTTTCGTATATGTTAGTACTCTTCGTACCCTTTTAGTACGTATTTACAGAAAAGGCAGTCTTATCACATGCCTACGCACCTGATCCTCTCAATATTATATCTATGCCCGTCTTTCTCTTCTTATGTTGTAATTACGCTAGAGTCCAAACGACTTGCGATAGGAAGATTAGATTCAACACAGAGATCAGAGATTTTGTTCTGCAGGCATGTCATGTTTGAGAACCAATGTCGTCTATATCGGTTCACGATATCGGGTAGCCCCCATATAACGGTTTATTCAATATTTTGTCAGAATTGTTTACCAATTGATATATGAAGTTCAGCTAGACGCTGAAATATTGCCTTTAAGATATTTGAGTTTATTTTGAGAAGAGAGGATTAAACTCTTTTATCTCCTCCTCCCTCTCCCCTAAATATTCAAAAATTGCTCAGGACAAATATTTACAAATTATATACCCTCCACCATTCGGAACGAATTTGGCAATTTAAAAAAAAATTAAATCTGTTAAAAAAAACTCTGTTAAAATCTTAAAAATACTGGATGTAGCCGTATGTATACGACGACGTGGACCTGCGAAGGCAACTTTTGTCATAAGCCATTACTATGCGAAACTTGAAAAAAACATTCGGTGAATAATATCGCTAAAATCATCAAAATACCGAATATCGGGAGGTACCGTTATATGAGGGCTATACGAAGACGTGGACCTGCACAGACAATTTTCTGTCTTAGGCTGAAGTATCCATGACCAACTATAAATACCAAATTTGAAATAATTTCGGTTAATAATGTCGCTAAGATCATCAAAATACTGAATATCGGGAGATATCGTTATATGGGGGCTATACGAAGACGTGGACCTGCACAGACAATTTTCTGTCATAGGTTGTAGTATCCATTACGAACTTCAAATATCAAAATTGAAACAATTCCGGTGAATAATGTCGCTAAAATCATCAAAATACTGAATATCGGCAGGTACCCTTACATGAGGACTATACGAAGACGTGGACCTGCAAAGACAATTTTCTGTTATAGTCTGTAGTGTCCATTACGAACTTCAAAATCCAAATTTGAAACAAGTCCAGTGAATAATGTTGCATAAATCACCAAAATGCCGCAAATAGGAAGGTACCATTATGTAGGAGCTATACCAAAACGTGGACCTACATGTCCCATTTTCAATACCAAAAGTCCTGCAGACATAATATGCATTTGAGTAAAATTTTATCAACCTACTTCATTTCGTTCGGAAGCTAGAGTGATTTCCACAGACGGACAGACGGACGGACATCGCTAAATCGACATAGAATTTTATGCTGATCAAGAGGGAGGGTATAAAAAACGACAACACACTACGAATGTCCTTGTCAGTTTTTTACGAACTTCTATTGCATTCCCTCTGGAATCACAACCATGACGCTTGGTAGTTTTCTGAATAAACAATGCCTCCTAATTGCAAGGATATTCTCAAAGTATTTATAGCCCTTTTGAGAGATGGTGGTGTGACCTTTTCCTATCCTTGGGATTAAATGATAAATGTCATAAAAAGAAAACTACACTATTTTTAAAATTGTGCAGAGGTTATGATAAACAACTATTGATTTTCTGCTTTGGAGACTTTTTCATTTCTTCTTTGTTATGGTTTTTTGTTTCGAAGCCTAGAATCGTTTGGTATATAAATCCATACGCAAGGATATTCATTTCTTATTTATGGTTTCCCAATTTGTTTGGGAACAAAAACAAAAAATAAATTCTTAATTAAATCACCAAATGTTGAAGACAACACACTCATTTACACACAAACAAAAAGGCAGACGGACTGTTTTATATGTCTTCTCCCCGTTGCTTCTTCCTGGTCGTAATGTGTGTGTGTGTGTGTGTGAAAAAACTGATCCAAAATATAGTAGAGACACATTCATTAAATGTGATATTTGTACCCCAAAGGATATACCGAACTGCCTTGCCAGTCGTTTTCTGTACTGTACTTGGGTTCTAATACGCACACATGCTTAGCCCTCCAATACACACAACATGACAAGTTGAGTAGCTCGCATGGTATTCTGTCATAGACAAAGAGGCAGTGCTACAAAATTTCTATAAAATGGGATGAGCCACGAAGCCTAAAATTTGTCCATTTTGCAATGATGATGAGATGGGAGATTGAAAACTTCAAAGATACATATGGACGTATGGATGTATGTATGTATGGATGTGACTGGTAGCTCCCCTGTGCTTAATATTATTATTGTTGTTGTTGTTATTGTTATCAAACACCAGAGGAACAAAGAATGAAAATAAATTTGATATTTCTGTGGTATAAAATAAATATCATTTACATAAACGTACATATGTACGCTTCTATTCTATGTGAACGCACCACCCACAGTCACATATCAATGTGGGATTTATGCATTTGTAGATTTTGCATATATTATCCTCCCCCACCTCCCCTTGTACATCATTTTAAAATTTGTGTATGGCCAAGCGACCAACCAAGCAACCAACCACCATGCATTTCCCCCCACCTATGTATGTATGTATATTTGAATTTTGTTATACCCATGCACATGTATGCGTCTCCTACACATATTTATAATCTAATGCCATGTACACATGTATTTTGGCTACATATAATTCTATACATATGTAAATAATTTTAAAATTTATAATCAAAGTATACACACACTGTGCCCACTTGTCGCCGTCGATGATGGTACATGGGCCCGACAAATGCATAACGCCACTCAAAATAGAGCCATAGAAAATGTTGTCCGCTCTTCCGAATTCTTGTCCATAAAGTCACAGAGGTATATTTCTGATGTGAGACATTCTCATGGAAAATTGCAAACAATCAAATTTGACAAAAACGATGCCTGCTGTCGATGGGGTTCTAAGAAAAATATGACCTTTGAGCTTGAATCTTGTTTTATTTTTTAGACTTCTAAATATTTCAGAAGTAAGATCTGTCCAACAATACCTATATTATTCAGGCACAAAATATACAGAATGATATAAAAAAAACTGCAACAAAGTCAAACGCCATAATTTTTCCATTTTTTTTTATTCAATGAAAACCGAAAAAATGTCGGAAATAGCATCAAATTTAAGAATAAGTTTAGATTAGTTCGAATTGGTCAACTTTGGCACGAATTATGGCCTTCAAACGACCAATGAAACCGTTACACGCTGCCCGAATGTTGCTCTGCGGTATTTTGGCCCATTCCTCCATATTTTAATTCCAGATCACAAAAGAGACCTCATCAATTTTCAGGATTTCAGTCCAATACAAAATTTAATACTTTTCGTACGAATATTGGACGCATATCCAAAACCAGCTCCTCAACTACAGACACCAAAAATGACATCCAAATTAAATTTCAGGATGTCTCTTCTAGTCCCTCACGCAATACCAAATTTAGTACCATTTAGTACTTTTCGTATAAATATAGGACCCATTTCCAAACCACCACCAAATCTCAATTTCAGGTACCAACAGAGATCTCAATATCAAAGTTGAGGATTCCAGTCCTATCCCTTCACGTATATCCAAAACCAGCTCCTTCTCTCAACTACAGACACTAAAAATGACATTTAAATAAAATTTCAGGATTTCAGCTCTACCCCCTCATCCAATACAAAATATAGTACTATTTAGAACTTTCGTGCAATTATAGTACACATTTCCAAAACCACCCTCATATCTCAATCATAGACACCAACAATTATCACAATCACGGTTTCAGCTCTATTCCTTCACCTAATACCAAATTTATTACTATTTGGTACTTTTCGTAAAGTTATAGTACACATTTCCAAAAACTCCTCCATAATTTAATGCCAGAGACCACAATATGAAATTTCGGGAGTCTAGCTCTATTCCTTCACCCAATACCCAATTTAGTACCACTTAGTACTTCTTACCACCAGTACCACTTTCGTACTTTTCGTACAATTATAGCACACATTTTCAAAACCACGTCCGTATCTCAATTCCAAATAGCAACAGAGACATCAATATCATATTTGAGGATTCCAGGTCTATCCCTTCACCCAATACCCCCTTCATATCTCAATCCTAGACACCAACAGTTATCACAATATAAAATTTCAAGGTTTCAGCTCTATCCCTTCACCCAATACCAAATTTAGTACTATTTAGTACTTTTAGTACAATTATAGTACACATTTCCCAAACCTCCTCTACATTTCAATTCCAGACCAACAGAGACTTCAATATTAAATTTCGGGAATCCAGCTCTATTTCTTCATCCAATAACAAATTTAATACCATTTAGTACTTTTCGTACAAATATAGGACGCATTTCCGAAACTACGGCCATATGTCCAGGATATGTACCAAAAAGGACCCTAATACCAAAATTTCAGATTACAAGCCCTTTCTGTTCACTACCAATACCAAATTACATCAAATATAGTACGATTTAGTACTTTTCGTGCATTTGAAGTACTCATTTCCAACACCACCTCTTTATCACAAACCTACTGCCAACAGGGACCCCAAATTAAAATTTCAACTTCATCCGTTCACCCTAAATCAAACTCTTCCAGATTTAGTACCTTTAAGTGCAGTTCGCATACTTAATACATATTTCCAAAACCACCTCCATATATGAAACTTACTTTCCGAACTTGATTCTCATACCAAATTTAAATTTTTAGTTCTAATGCCGATGCTCATAATACCGAATGGTACCATTTTTGAAGTTCAGTGCCATTTTAGTACTTTTCCTAACCTTGAAGTACGAGTTGTCAAAAACCCTTTGGTTCATCTATCCTGTATTTCATTAGTGACTGTCCTTTCAAATTTCACGTATATTTTAGTACTTTTCGATATCAAATTTTGTACGAGTTTCTAAAAATCCAGCCTTATCACACACCTACGCACCAAGATTCTAGCTTCAGCCGTTTCGTCTGAGCGTTGATTCTCAGTCAGTCAGTTATTTCATTATTATACACTCAGCCATATGGCTACAGAGGGTATTTGATCCAAACTTGGTATATCGTAATATCAATCTTAGATCGAGTTTGCAGATGGGCAATATCGCTCCACTCCTTCTGGTACCTCACACACAAAATGTCAACATTTTCAAAGAAAATAATTTACTGCACAGAAAAAGCTTGCGATTTTGCTCCAACTTTGCGAATCCTAATATTTGCATCAGTGTTAGGTCAAGTGGGAAAATGGACAATATCGTTCCTCTCCATTAAGTATCTCCTCCACAAAGGGTCAAGATTTTGAATAATTATAACTCTTATAAAATCTGATTTAAGTGTTCGATTGTCTTCTAATTACACACATCACTATATTTTGATTCACGCAAGGTATACATATATATTCCACTAATAAAATCGAATTGAGAAAATGAGTTGATTTATTTTGTGCCTTATTTTTTAGCAAAAATTTAAATTTTGAATTAGTACACTTACAACTTGTAGTCATACCTTTAGAATTTCAACCATATATATATATATATATATATATACAGGATTGACTCATATCCCATGGGGGCCTTTTGACATACGTTCACAAAATGCCTGAAATTGTGCGAGTCTTACTATTGTTGTTCATGGTTGTGTGGGTGTGTGTATGTATGGGTTGGAACGTGTGCCTTTGTATGTGTCCAAAAGTAATGACCAAACTTGGAATATATCTAAATACATATATACACATCTATATTCGTACCATATATGTAGGTATGTACCCATAGTTGTATGCATGCGTTTTCGGTATATTATGTGGTTGATTCCTGTGATAATTTGTGAAAATAGACTTGTGGGAAGAGGAGAAGGTAGTGGGTGGGGGGGTGGTATTATACATGGGACCGGCCATACACATTGCCATGGACAGAGAACGCGCGCGACGTTATTATCAAAGGTAGAAATGTAAATTATTTAATGGGGTTAACATAAGTGCTTGGTGATGCGGGGGACAAACACGTTGAGTCGGGCCTGGCGATATTTACTAAATGGGGAGAATTTGCTGCCACCCAGCCAGCAATTAGTAAAACCCCTTTTCATTATTCTCACATAGACACACATAGCCACACATATTTGTCTGCAGTTCTACACCGCCAAAAACCAAAATGATTTGAAATATGTTCGAAAGTCCTGACTGCATAAAATGTGTGGGGGTGGGGGTGGGTGTTAGGGTTTTGGTTGTGTTGGCATCTTTTGCATAATAATCAACACCGTCAAAGGATGTTTCACCGTGTATTTGTCATGTATAAGTGAATACATATTATGTGTGTATGTGTGTGTGAGTGTGTGTGTGTACGCGTACATTATGGATTCTATGTATATGTATAAATTTAGATAATTAAGGTTTCTTGTTAGGAATTAATTTTTCAAATTGAATTTTGAAATGGCGGCAGCTGTACAAAAATTATGGAAATTTTCTGTGGGGAAATTTTGTGAGGAGGGGAGGGGAAGGGGAGGGATGCAGGAAACATGTCGTGTATCATTTATGATATTTGTAAATGTGAAAAGGCATGGCAGGCATTTCTCTGGCATATTTGCACACAAACACATGTGTTGTGCAATTTTTCACAAAACCCACAATCTCTCCATCAATACATGTGAAATTTCAGCTAGCTACCCATACATATGTAAATACCTACCCAGTATGTATAAGTGTGAACATTCAAATGTAAATGGCAAAAGTAAA
The DNA here is from genome assembly GCF_030504385.1 of Musca domestica. NCBI lineage: Eukaryota > Metazoa > Arthropoda > Insecta > Diptera > Muscidae > Musca > Musca domestica. The sequence continues at coordinate 19,568,415 of NW_026712435.1, forward strand.
TAAGCACAAGGATAATGATGCAAAAGTTAAAATTTCAAGTTATAAATTTCCATGGCATACCTCTAAGTTTCGTCTACCTCTTGCTTCTCTTGCCACCACCTTCCAACGCCTAGTTGGAAATGTGGTGGTTAGTAACACACAAGCAGCCAGCCGTAAGTCTTTCGTTCCTTAACTCATTCGTTTCATTTCGTTTTATAACTAGTAGTAGTTTTCGCATTTCTTCTAAGACTAGAATATTCTTCTTCTTCTTCTACAATTTCCCAACCACCACCCAAACCGGAAAAGGTAATAAAAAGTTTCAATATTTTTTTTTTTCGTCGTACTCGCAGCTAAAACTATAAATATACAAATGTTTTTTTGTTGTTGTTTTCCTTTTTGTAAAATAAAAACGAAGAACATATAATACATAGCGACATATATATGTTTTAAATACAGGGTGTTACGTTTGTGACCTTCAGTCTTTTTAATACGAAAACGTACCATTTATATATTCTGCAAAGGACTAACGAAATTGTAAATTTTAGGAAGGAATCTTTGTTATGATGATTTATTTGAAATCGAAAGAAGTGAGTGTGATTCTCATTCACTTGACTGTGCTGGACACTTAAAGGTCTTCTTATACCCTCAACCATATGGCTAGATAGGGTATATATCATAGATGCCCAGTAGTGGCTGATTTCAGCAATTTCAACTCACACGTATTCTTACGCTCTTTTGTTTGATCGCCAATCAACCAATAGGAAAGCAGATATATGAGTGGGAGAGACAAGCTACACAGGCAGAAATTCTGTGTAATATTTACATTTAATCGTAATCGAGACTGCTGTTAGTGAACACATAAACTGAAAATTATTGCGATATGTCAATGATGTCATTTCAAAAGCATTTTATGCTACAAAATGCTTTTGATGATATGCAATGTGTTATATTTTATAAGACATTTAAAAAAAAATAAGAAATATAATAAAAAAAACATTTTGAAACTGTTCATAAAGACATGAATTGTTTGCAGGGGGAAGAAAAAGAAAAACGATTTAAAATGTATAAGAAACTTTTTATAAAAAAAGTTGAAGGAATGGGTAAATCAATATAGAGGTAATGATGAAGATATGGTGGAGGAGAATTTAAAAATGGGTTTATCTAACTTAATAAGTTTATATATTATAATAAAAAAGGGAAGGCCATTTTCAGATGGGCCGTTTGTCAAAAATATGTTGTGTCAAGTTTTTGAAAAACTTAATTTTAACACTAATTTTATTAAAAAATTACCTTTGTCCCGCAATAGTATAACCCGGCGATCCCTGTACATTCATTAATTTTACATTTCCCAGAAAAAGCAAAAAATTACGACACCCGCCACACATGTGCTTTCGTCGCTATCTCGTTGACGACTAAATAAAATGAATAGAAAAATATTTTCTTCCAGTGTTATTTCGTCGCTCTCACCAATACTATTACATTGGGCATCTATGGTATATATCATTTGATGCGGTCAAAATGTGCCTCATCGAAATAACGGTTTTAGACCCTAGGCCTCTTTGGACCAAATCCGTTTCAGGACATTTGGAGTCCGTCCGTCTGTCTGTCTGGCTGGCTGGCTGTTGTGCACGATAACTCTCGAAGGAAGTATCTGATTTGATCCAAAATTGGTACATTATAATATTATTGTCAAACTTAGATCGAGTTCGGAGATGGGCAATATTGGTCCACTTCATCTGGAACCGCCCCCACAAAGTATCAACATTTTCAAAGAAAAGAATTTTCTGCACGGGAAGAGAAAGCATAAGACGATTTAGCTCCAACTTTGCATATCCTAATATTTGCCTCAGTGCAAAGTCAGGTGCGAAAATGGACAATATCGCTCCACTCCATCAAGTACCTCCCCCACAAAGGGTCAAAGTTTTGAATAACTAAAACGATTATAAAATCAGAAATAAGCATCCGGTTTTCTTCAAATCACACACATCACAATATTTTTATTAACCAAAGGTCTGGTGTGAAAATGGAATATATCTGTCCACACCTTTTGGTACCTCCCCCATAAATGGTCAAAAATTTTAATATCCATGAAGTTCATATAACCCGATTTTTACATCCGATTATATTCTGACTCGGCACATCTCAATATTTCTATCAACACTAGGTCTGTTATAAAGATGGTAGAGATCGGACCATTCCTTCTGATACCCTACACCACTATGCATATTTAGTAGAGCTCTCGTAAAAAGGTTTATACAGGGCATTTCAGAGCTCTATGAGATATTTGGTACAAAATCAAAATCTATCTAATTCTATCGTGCATTTTACGAACTATAGCTATCTCTGAACCGGGTTTTTCCAAATTTGACGTATTAGCTTCTAGACTGAATTCGGTCTTATGTACGAAAATTGATGCCATTTGTGCTGATATTGGCCATTTGATGCACAATTAACACGAAATCGGATGAAGATATATATGAGAGCTATAGCTATATCTGAACCGATTTTTACTAAAATTGGTGTACTTGCTTCTAAGCTGGTTTCGGTCGGATTTGCCAAAATTGATGCTATTACGGCCATTTGGTGGTCAATCACCCGAAATCGGGTGAAGATATATATGGGAGCTATATCCAAATCTGAACCGATTTCGGTAAAATTTAAAACAGCTATAGCTATATCTGAACCGATTTTCTCCAAATTTAGTATACTTGCTTCTAGGCCGAACTCGGTTGGGTGTGCCAAAATTCAGGTAAATTGGACTGATAGTGGACATTTGGTGCACATTTAACCCGAAATCGGATGAAGATATATATGGGAGCTATATCTAAATTTGATCCGATTCTCACCAATTTCAATAGGGTTCGTCCTTGTTTGGAAAATTTCATCTCAATCGGATAATAAATGCGACCCGCATTTTGTTCACAAGAATACATGGACAGACGGACGGACGGACGGACAGACGGACTGACATGCATAAATCGACTCAGAAAGTGATTCTATGAAGGTTTTCAAAAGGAACTATGGGTCTATCTCGTTTCCTTTTGCCTGTTACAAACAAATGCACAAAGACATAATACCCTTACCACTATGTGGTGTAGGGTATAAAAACATGGTTCTCTTCATATTACACACAACCCATTTTTTTCTACTAACAACATATCAGCTGTAAAGATGGAATATATCGGTCTACTCCTGCTAGTACCTCCCCCTCAAAGGGTCAAAATTTTAAATAAATATAACTCTTATAAAATAGGATGTAATTCCGATTGTCTTCAAATTACACACATAACTATAGTTTTATTAATTAAATGATGGGTGTGAAGATGGAACATATCGGTCCACTCTTTCTGGTGCCTCCCCCACAATAAGTCGAAATTTTGAATACCCTTGAAGCTCATAAAACACGAAATTAACATCCGATTTCATTCAGACTTTGCACATCTCAATATTTCCATCAACACAAGATCTGTTATAAAGATGGTACAGATCGGACCAATTCTTCTGGTACCTCCCCCACATAGGGCTCAAGATTTTGAAAAAAAAGCGTTCATAGAAAGAAATAAGCTTCCAATTCTCTTTTCAAATTTCACACATACAAACATTTTTGCTTACACAAGATATGTTGTGAAGATGAACCCCTTCTGGTACCTCACCCAAAAAGGGTCATAATTTTCAATACTTTTGTCTGTCTTAACTTGCGAAACAAATCAGCGATTCTTTACAACTTTCTATACCTAAATATTTCTCTCAATCAGAAAACGGAGATGAATATGGAATTTATGGTTTCGCATAAAATTGGATATAAAAGATCTATTTTCTTATAATTTCCCTACACCAATATTTTTATCTGTGTGAGATAAAGTATGAAAATGGAATACATCACTTCGACTATATGTGGTACGTTTAACACTTTATTTATAAATAATCACATATTTTATATAAAGTGAAGGAAATAAGAAATCAACATAGTCCAAACCTGGCAAGTCGCAATATTTATATCATATTTAGTTATGTCCGATACAAAATGGTCAATATTGGCCCATTCCTTCGGAACCTACTCCATAGAGGGTCAACAATTTGAATAATCATAGCAAAAGTTAAAATATATTTAAATATTCGAACATTGGCTGAGGGCATACATCTGTCGGCAAAATCATCTGATACTTTTTAACTTGTTTTAAAAAGTTGTTTTTTTTTTTTTAAATGGGGATGGCTTTTTTTGGCCATATTTGAATATTTCTATTGTTTATAAATTATAGACTCAACGTAGAGTAGAATTACTCTTGGCTATTCTAAGCTAAAGCAAATTCGTTCCAATATCACCCTCCTTTAAAAATACTGTTTCCTAAATACACCACTATTACTGGTATAAAATTCAACCTCTTCTTTTTCTAAATTTCATTTCTTCTTCGTCTTCATCTTCCCATTATCATTACTTTTTTCCTCTCCTTCTTCTCGCTCATAAATTTAGTTATGGTATAAATTTGGCTTTTAAAGTGTAAACAAATACCCTTAAAGAATATCACATTACAATCGCATGGTTTACATGTGTGAGTCTTAGTTTTTTTTTTCCTTTCAAATTCAAAACAAAAACAACTACACACATGTATATGGATGTGTGCGTGTCCTTCTTCCATTTTTTTCTGGTTCTGTTACTGCAGCTACTTCGGTTGTCGGCTGTGGCAAACAACACAACGTCAGTAACCTAAAATAAAGTAACAAAAAAATAAAAAAGAAATAAAGAACTCAAATCCTCACATCCTGTATTGGTATGAGTTGTGATGAACACGTGTTGTCGTTAATACCAACACTTGCACACACACACACACACACATCACAAGCAATGGAAGCTGGGTCGGCATAAAAAAATCTATAAAAACAAGGAATAGAAAACAAAAACACGATTAACATCCTGTTTTTACTACTTCATGTTGTTTTCCTACTTTTTTGCTCGTCCACTGTTTAGAATTTGAGAACAAAAGTAAGGATATTTATTGTTCTCATGTGTTCTCTTTTGTGGATTTTGGCTCTCTTTTTTCATGTCTCTTTTTTTGAATTTTGCATACATTTTCTCTTATGCCATATTACCTCCCTATTTCAGTTTTCTCTCCGAGAGGAAGGACTACAATTTTTATTTTGTTTATTTATTACAAAAAAGTAGATTTAGGGTTGCCAAATCATCAAAAGAATAAATGCAAAGATAAAGCTAACCATACAGCATGACATCATGAAAGCGAATTAGTATTTGTCATTTCTTTTGTGTGGAAAATACGAAAAGCCATTGTAGCAAGCTCTAATAATTCGTTAAAAGACCCCTATAGTTCGTATAAATTGTACAGATATGATAAAATAGTCCCCATAAATACTAGACTGAAGAAAATAATGCCCAGTCTTAAAAAGAGAAGAGCATCATGTACGATTCAATCGTTTCTCTTATGAAGAAGTTGGCGTTATAGAACTGATATTTTCTTAATTGACTTATTAAGGCCTGATTACACATTATTTTAGAGTAATATCAAATTAAAAAAAGATATAGGTTGATGCATCAACGCTTCGGAACATTGATATGTCAAAATTTTTAAAATGTTTTCTTAAAAATAAGTACATTTTTAATTTTCTTATACGACACCAATCGGAGGTTGTTTTGATATGCATTTTTCACAATTTCTACAAATTTGACTAACTTTTCATTCAATGTTATCAATTTCAAATTTGGTTTGACAGTTCTTTGTCCCAGCAGCTGTGACGATGCGACTACCTGTATTCTAATATGTAAAGTGACTTATTCATATTTTACATTTTAATAGCATACTTTAAGGATATCCAAATATTTGTTAGACATAAGAGTAACGCATTACCATATGAATTATATACAGGGTGAGATAAAAAAAACTGCAACCACCTTCAGACTGCTGTCATTTCTAATCCACTCATCCGACAACTATTAATATTATTCCAGTGACAACTCATTATATTGTTTACAAGCGTACAAAAGCATTTTGGTGAGAATTTTTCAGAACTAAAGTTATTCCTGAGGGAATTCAAGCGTGATAGTGTGATTTCTTTATATTTGGCTGGAAAACCACAATTGGCTATCGTTAGAGCACTCCAGCATTTAAATGTGAATAAATCTTTTGTGTCTCGTAACATCGCTCGTTACTGTGATACTGGTAGCGTAGCCCGACGTTAAGGAAGTGTACGGAAGAAAAGAGCAACATCAGCAGAAATGGTTCGAAAAGTAAAGAAGCGACTTTATTGAAACCCGCGTCGCAGTGGCCGAAAAATGGCCAGCTGCGAGCTGAACATATCGCAATATTCCATTCTGCAAATATTGAAAAATGAGCTCGGAGTAAAGCCATTGAAATTCCAAAAAGCGCAAGAACTTACACCACAACAAAAAGAAAATAGACTCAAAAGAGCTAAAGAGTTGCTTCGCTTGGCCGAAAGTGGTGAACTGCCGAATTTGGTTTGGTCCGATGAGAAAACATTTGTTGTCCAGCAGTTTGTAAACAAACAAAATGATCGAGTTTACTTGCCAAAGAGGTCAGCTGGAAATGTGCACCTTCGGCCATCAGGATTCAATCGTCGACCATGGTGAAAGTGCGGACCGCCATAACAGCGGATGGTCGTTCTCCGCTCGTATTAATCGACCGTGGCATCAGAATAAATGCCGAATATTATCGCGAAAATATTCTGTAAGGTGTATTAAAGCCTTGGACACGCAAACATTTTGGTCGCAGACCTTGGACATTCCAACAGGAATCAGCATGCGCCACCCAAGAATGGTTACAAAATGAGGTTCCACGCTTCATTTCCAGCGCACAATGACCACCAAAATCTCCGGATACCAATCCGTTGGTCCATTGTGTCTGGAGTATTTTGGAAAGCAAGGTTGGCACTAAAAATAGCAAAATGTCGATCATTTCAAGCAAGCTCTTCGCCGGGAATGGGCCAAAATACCGCAGAGCAACAACTTAGTCTAAAATTTGATGCTATTTCCAACATTTTTTGCTTTCATTCAATAAAATTTAAAAAAAATGTAGAAATTATGGCGTTTGACTTTGTTGCAGTTTTTTATCTCATCCTGTATATACCCTCTGTGGGGGAGGTGCTTGATGTAGTGGACCGACATTTTTGTACCTGACGTAGAAGTGGCGCAAATATTAGGATTTGCAAAGTTGGAGAAAAATCGAATTATCGTTTCTCTTTCTGTGCAAAAAATATTTTTCGAAAATGTCGACCTTTTGTGTGGGAGGTACCAGAAGGAACGGACCGATATATCTTAACACCAGACCTTGGGTTGATAAAAATATTGGGATGTGTGAAATTTCAAGACAATCGGACTGTTACATCACATTTTATAACAGTTGTAATTATTCAAAGTTTTGACCCTTTGTGGGGAAGGTACTAGATGGAGTGGACCGATATTGTCCATTGTCGTACTTGGCCTAGAACTGATGCAAATATTAATATGTACAAAGTTGGAGCAAAATCGGGTTATCCTTTATCTTTCTGTGCAGTAAATTATTTTCTTTGAAAATCTCGACCTTTTCTAGAGCAGGAACCAGAAGGAGTGGAGAACGCCTATTGCCATTTATACCCTACACCACAAGGTGGTCAGGGTATTATGTCTTTGTGCATTTGTTTGTAACAGGCAAAAGGAAACGAGATAGACCCATAGTTCCTTTTGATGATCTGCATAGAATCACTTTCTGAGTTGATTTATGCATGTCAGTCCGTCTGTCCGTCCGTCTGTCCGTCTGTCCATGTATTCTTGTGAACAAAATGCAGGTCGCATTTATTATCCGATTGAGATGAAACTTTGCAAACAAAATTTGTTTGGCCCAAGGATGAACCCTATTGAAATTGGAGATAATCGGTAAAAATTTAGATATAGCTCCCATATATATCTTCGTCCGAATTGCCTTTTATTGTGCACCAAACGTGTAATATCAGCCCGAATAGTATGAAATTTTGCACATACAACCAAATTAGGCCTGAAAATAAGTATGCCAAATTTTATCGAAATCGGTTCAGATATAGCTATAGCTCCCATATATAGTGTTCATCCAATTTGTTGTATTTGTTACCTACAGCCGTAATATGCACTCCGTAACAACGATATTCAGGGAAATATATCAAATACAGCTCAAAAATATCTTTGCCAAAATTTTATCGAGATCGGTTCAGATTTGGATATAGCTCCCATATATATCTTTATCTGATTTCAAATTAATTTTGCACCAAATGGGCAATACGAGTCCGAATTTAAAAGATACAAATGCTTTGGCATATTTAGTCCTTTGAATTTTAAATTATAATTATAATCATAGCGTGTATGAATGAATTCTCCCATAAAAACTTTTAATTATTAAGTGGAGCTCAACTAAATTAGCAAAGTGGTGTAGGGTATCATAAAATCGGTCCCGCCCGACTTTAGGACTTTCTTTACTGGTTTTCTTCTAGGGTTTAAATTTCTTAGGCATAGCTTCTAGTATGGATATTTAGACAATTACATTGAAAAATGTAGCTAAAATCATCAAAATACCGAATATTGGGAGGTACCTTTTTTTGTAGGATATACGATATCGAGGATCTATATAGACAAAACTTTTCCAGGGGGTGGAATACTCAGAAAGAACTCCTTTTATGGATTTTCAGAAAATTTAATTGAAAAATTTGGCTACAATCATCAAAATACCGAATATTTGGGGGTACCGTTATATGGCGGTTATATAATATCGTGGCCCGATATACCCATCTTCGAACTTGACCTGTCAAAAGACTGAACTGTGCAAAATTTTAGCTTCCTATCTTTATTCGTTTTGACTCTAGTGTGATTACAACACACGGACAGACGGATGGACGGACCGTCTTAGAATTTTACGCTGATCAAGAATATATTTTGTTATGCCTATAATTATTATTTCGATGAGTTACAAACGGAATGACGTACTTAATATAACCTCCAAACTATGTGTGTAGGAGGATATAAAAAGAAGTCCTTCGTGCTCATCTACTTTAGTGCAGATTGTCTATGAGTGGCGGTATGCTATAGAGTAGACAATCAAAATCTTCATCTACAACAATACAGAATAACTGCATTGTTGGTCTTTTACTATGGAATATGTGAAGCTAATTTTTTCTTTACGGCAGAGTGTCGTATCTTCTAAAGGGTAGATGCTACCGATGTGTAGTTCAGTTTTAAATGTTGCTTTCACATTTTCCACCCCTTTTGCAATGCAGCATCATATGTGTATTTACACGAACATGTATGTTTTGTGCATTTGGACGTATGAGTGTGTTTGTGTGTATGTGTGTATACATACAAACATAATTAATAATGATTAATGCCTTCATTTCCATTCTATATATATATAAATGTCTTTTTTCTACCCTCCATATACATATTTTGTTTAAAAATAGAAACAAACAAAAATGTAGCACATAAATTCCAATTATGGTGATAATTTATCATTTTTTTGCTTGCCGCTACTTCTGCTGGCTGGCAGCGTACAGATTTCTCAGGAGCACAAGAGCATGGAATAGTATTTCGAGTAGTAAGCAGACCGAGGAAATTAAATGTGGGTTCGTGTGGAACTCTATGTAAAATAGTGGAAATAAAATAGTTTAAAGCAACCCCTTTTAAAATAGTTAATCTGCTTGGAAAAATCAAACTTTTATATCATTGCACTGTGCAACACTAAAAAATTGGGGGGAAAATCTAGCGGAATATGAAAGCAGGGTTAAGAAAAGTAGACACGTTTATCGGCATTTCGAAAGTTTACATCGCAACATTCGTTGATATTATCGGACTAATATTACTCGGAATCCGTACATTTTAAGTATATAGCATCTTCGACAATATTGCAGATAAAATGTTGATATATTTTTTTTTTTAATATAAAAATATACGTTAAAATATAAAATATTGATAATGCTTCTATATTATGAGAACTCAACATGTCAAAATTAAATGGAAAACATGGTGAAAACGTAAAAATACTTCAAAACGGAGTTATCCTTACAAGGGGGCTATTCCCAAAAGTGGACCGATATGACACATTTTTGGTACCAATGATTCTGGATGTAATCCAAAAATCTCCATCAAAGCTCAATCATAAATATTGCGAAATATTTCTGAAACTATAGGGGTCAAAACTATATAAGGACCTTAACCGGGCAAAACAATAGAGGTAAACTCATTTGCTAAAACAAATATGACAGCCCTTTTCTGACGTACTCAACCCTGTCATTTTTCAAATAAATCAGTCAGTCGGTTTCCCGATAGATGTATAACCTCAGCTAATGTTCTATTATTTTAATATATTTTGACTTCTCTTATGATTTCTCAAATTGTTGATCCTTAAGGCTCCGAAGTAATCAGCCAATATTGTCCATATCGTATCGGATCTAAATAAATATGATACAAATATTGCGACGTGCCAGGTTTGGACTACTACCTTCACTTTATATGAAATATGTGATATTTTTTTGAAAAATTTCAAATGTGCATGAGGTACCAGATATAGTCGACCGAAGTATTCCATTTTCATTTTCATACTTAGAAATACAGATAAAAAAAAATATTGGCATAGGTAAAATTACAAGAATATCGAGAATATCGAGGGTGAGATAAAAAACTGCAACAAAATTAAACGCCATAATTTTTACATTTTCTTTTTAAATTTTATTGAATGAAAACAAAAAAATGCCGGAAATAGCATCAGATTTTAGAAGTTTGGATTTGTTCGAATTGTTCACCTTTGGCACGAATTATGGCCTTGACCGTCACACGCTGTCCAAATGTTGCTCTGCGGTATTTAGGTCCATTCCCGGCGAAGCGCTTGCTTGAGGTGATCGACAGCTTGGTATTCTTTAGTGCCAACCTTGCTTTCCAAAATACTCCAGACACAATAGTCCAACGGATTGGTATCCGGAGATTTTGGTGGCCATTGTGCGCTGGAAATGAAGCGAGGAACCTAATTTTGTAACCATTTTGGGGTCGGGCGTGCTGAGTGCGATGATGGTGCTGAGTCCTTTTGGAATGTTCAAGGTCTGCAACTAAAATATTTGCGTATCCAAGAATATTTTCGCGATCATATTCGGCATTTATTCTGATGCCACGGTCGATTAATACGAGCGGAGAGCGACCATCGGCTGTTATGGCGGCCCACACCATCACCATGGCCGGCGCTTGAGTTCTGGTGGCCAACCGAAGGTGCACATTTTCAGCTGGCCTCTTTGGCAAGCAAACACGATAATTTTGTTTGTTTACAAACTTCTGGACAACGAATGTTTTCTCATCGGAGAAAACCAAATTCGGCAGTTCACCACTTTCGGCCAAGCGAAGCAACTCTTTAGCTCCTGAGTCTATTTTCTTTCTGCTGCGGTGTAAGTTCTTGCATTTTTTGGAATTTAAATCGCTTTACCCCGAGCTCAATTTTTCAATATTTGCCGAATCGAATATGGCGATATGTTCAGCTCACGAGCCATTTTTCAGCCACTGCGACGCGGGTTTCGATCAAGTCGCTTCTTTACTTTTCGAACCATTTCTGCTGATGTTGCTGTTTTCTTGCGTCCACTACCTTGACGTCGGGCTATGCTACCAGTATCACGGTAACGAGCGATATTACGAGACACAAAAGATTTATTCACATTTAAATGCTGGAGTGCTCTAACGAAAGCCACTTGTGGTTTTCCAGCCAAATATAAAGAAATCACACTATCACGCCAGAATTCCATCACGAATGACTTTTTTTTTTTTGAAAATTCTCACCAAAATGCTTTCGTACGCTTGTAAACAATATAATGAGCTGTCACTGAAATAATGTTAACAGCTGTCGGTCGAGTGGCTTAGAAATGACAGCAGTCTGAAGATGGTTGCAGTTTTTTCATCTCACCCTGTATATCCAATTTTATGCGAAATCATAAATTCCGATAAATTCCATATTCATCTCAGTTTTCTGGTTAAGTGAAATATTTAGATATAACAAATTGTAAAGTCGCAAATTATGACAGACAAAAGTATTGAAAATTGTGACCCTTTATGGGTAAGGTACCAGAAGGGATTCGTAGATATATATGATTTTCACGACAGATCTTGTGTTAGCAAAAATGTTTGTGTGTGTGAAATTTGAAGAGAGTTGGATGTTTATTTCGCTATTTATGAGCATTATGGTTATTCAAAATTTTGAACCTTTGTGGGAGAGGTGCCGGAAGGAGTGGACCGATGTATACCATCTTCACATCAGACCTTGGATTAATAAAAATATTGTGATGTGTGTAATTTGAAGACAATCGAACTCTAACATCACATTTTATAAGAGTTATAATTATTCAAAATGTTAATCCTTTGTGTGGGAGGTACTTGATGGAGTGGATCGACATTGTCCATTTTCGCATCTGACCTAGCACTGATCCAAATGCTAGGATTTGCATAGTTGGAGCAAAATCAGATTATCCTTTGTCTTTCTGTGCAGTAAATTTTTTTATTGGAGAATAATAATATCCATCTCTGCATTTGCTGTAATTTACTTTGTCAAATTTAACTTCTTTGGAAATTGTCGAAGTTATAAATTAAAAAAATTAATTTGATTGTTCAAAGTAACTTTGATAATTCTACCCTGAATCTGAATGAATTCCTTTGTAACTATACGTTTACATACAAATAATTATCCTGGTTAACCATTACAATGTAAACACGCTATTATACTCTCACAGAAAATCACCACAACAACAATGTGGTGCTGGTTTACTCATACTCATTACTTTGCCATAGCCTTTTAAGCTTTTTTTTATCCTCGTTCAAGCTTCCCCATGGAAATTAAAAATAAAAATTTTGGTAGTGAACAAGTAACCACAATAACAAATAATTGCGAAAAAGAGTATCATTTTCTAAATCTAACACTTGACTTGTATTCAATCAGCAGAATACACACATTAAACGTTTAGTAGTGCACGTTAGTCGGATGTGAAACTATACATACGTTCATACGAGGTAACAAACATTTTCACACACACGAACTCTCAAAACGATAGCCAAGCAACCCAGCTACTCTTTTTTTCCGAGGTTTGTTTTTTTGAAACTTAATACCGTATTGTTTTCAAAATCCATAACAACTGTGTGAAAGTACCACTACATTCGGAAAGTTCAGGTTTTTGACAAATGGCAGAAAAATCGGAAGATATTCAGATACTTTTTCAAAAACTTAAATTAGAAATAAGTAAATTTGGCCGGGCCGAATTTTGAATACCTCCACCATTTGGAAAAAATTGGAAATTTAAAAAAAAAAATTAATAAATAAATAAAAGAAAATAAAATAAAGAGTACAATCCGTTAAAATCTTAAAAATACCGAATATAGGGAGTTACCGTTATATTGGGGTCTGTTCGAAGACGTGGACCTGCATAAGCATTTTTTGTCATAGGCCATTGCAAAATTCAAATACAAAATCAGCAAAATACCGAATATATGGAGGTGCCGATATTCAGAGGCTATGCGAAGACCTGAACATACATAGACAATTTTTTGTCACAGGCTGCAGTACCTATTAGGAACTTCAAAATACAAAATTTGAAACAATTTGATGAATAATGTCCCTGAAATCAGCAAAATACCGAATATAGAGAGGTACCGATATTCAGGGGCTATACGAAGACCTGGACCTGCATAGACAATTTTCTGTCATAGATTGATGTACCTATTAAGAACTTCAAATACGAAATTTGAAACAATTGCGGTGAATAATGTCACTAAAATCATCAAAATACCGGATATAGGGGGTACCATATATGGGGGCTATTCGGAGACCTGGGCCTGCATAGGCAATTTTCTGTCATAGGCTGTCATAGGCTGTCTCATTAAGAACTTCAAATACGAAATTTGAAACAATTCCGGTGAATAATGTCGCTGAAATCAGCAAAATACCGAATATGGGGAGGTACCGTTATATGGGGGCTATTCGGTGACCTGGACCTGCAAAGACAATTTTCTGTCATAGATTGAAGAACCTATTAAAAACTTCAAATACGAAATTTTGAACGATTCCGATGAATAAAGTCGTTGAAATCATAAAAATACCGAATATGGGGAGATACATTTATATGGGGGCTATTCGGAGACCCGGACCTGCATTGACAATTTTCTGCCATAGACTGTAGTAACCATTAGGAACTTCAAATACAAAATTTGAAACAATTCTGGTGAATAATGTCACTAAAATCATCAAAATACTGAATGTCGGGAGGTACTGTTATATGGGGGCTATAACTAAACTTGGACCTATATAGCCCATTTTCAGTACATTTGAGTAAAATTAACCTACTTCATTTCGTTCGGAATCTAGAATGATTTCCACAGACGGACGACCATAGTAAAATCGACATAGAATTTTATGCTGATCAATAATATACGAGTGTATGCTTTGTGGGGTCTAAAATGTATATTTCGAGGTGTTACAAACAGAATGAAAAACTTAATATACCTTCCATACTATGGTGGAGGGTATAAAAATATTTGAAATACTCGGTGATTGCCTTTTTTCAAAGAGTATTTGTATAAATAATTCTAAAAATATTTTTCCAAAACTTAAGGGCTAAGTACATAAGAAGCTTGAAGTCATGGCACGGCCTATTTTGTGACATTTAACAAAGGAATTACAGAGCCGCACTAAAATCCTGCCGTCGTTTTTCATTATAATTTGGCATTAATATGCCTAGCCATGACTTCATGCTTTTTATGTACTTGCAGCCTTAGCCTTAGGCTGCAAATACATAAAAAGCTTCTTATGTACTTAGCCCTTTAGGAAAATGTTCAGATATTTGATTTGAAATTCGAATAGAAAATTAAATATTTTCGAAAGTTTTATTAGAAAATCTTAAAAATTTATTGATTTGAAACTCCTTTTTTATTCAAAAATTCCAAATTATGTCAAGTATTCGAAATTAAGTTTAAAATTCGGTCCGGCTCCGGTTACCGGATTGTCCATGTGTGGGTAGTTAGAGCCAAGCTCGGGGAGATGAATCTGCACTCAAATGGTTAATCCAGAAAGCATTATAGCCCTTTACGCTATACTCCCGAATTCACTCGCTTCCAAAAGAATCTGGAGCGGAAAATGTTGCTCTTAGCAGAGACATTATTAAAAATACAAAAATGTCGTTACTATGCTGGCAGACCTTAATCGGAAATCATTTTCTCCAGAGTCAATTGAGTATTTCGAACCAGACGGCGCAGTATTACTTGATTTTTGATATTTTGGTTTGCTGGGTGAGCATACATGCTCATTCATTACATACTCATGTGTATAAAAGCACACACACTCACATCATCGAAACCCCAACATTAAGCTATATATATATACGAATATATGCATTCTCTCACACACATAAACCACACTTTCTAACACAATAAAGGGATAATGAGTCTGGTTGTTGCGAGGACTGATTAACCGATGAGAGCCGTGGTTAAGATTAGAACAGAATAAATGTAAGTATAGTATAGATACGTTATATAATATATAATTTATGTAAG
Organism: Musca domestica; assembly: GCF_030504385.1. NCBI lineage: Eukaryota > Metazoa > Arthropoda > Insecta > Diptera > Muscidae > Musca > Musca domestica. Next base: position 19,583,926 of record NW_026712435.1, read on the forward strand.
TAAACTTGCCTGTAGATTAGGTTAAAGTAAACGATTATTTTTCTATGGATTTGTCTAACAATTGGTATTTGTGGGTCATAGTGGATTCTAGCTCTGGTGGCGAAACATTCTATGTATATATTCTATCTACGTTTTTGTATAGCCCCCATATAACGGTACCTTCCGATATTCAATGTTTTGATGATTTCTCCCACATTTTTCCACGGATTTATCTACAAATTGGTATACATATGTAGGTCATAATAGGTTCTAGTTCGTGTGGCGAGTGGACCTATACAATGTCCACGTTTTGGTATAGCACCAATATAACGGCATGATTTTTGCCACATTTTTCCATGGATTTGTCTAAAAGTTTAAATAACTTGAATAACTCTAGCTGTTCCAATTTCCCTGAATATCCGGATGAACTTGACGTTTCATTGATTTTAACATTTATTCGTGAATTGTGAGGTGTGTTTGTGGCCGTTTTTGTTTCCTTGCAATTGTAATGTATCTCAACGCTTAGATTTGCCAAATTTCAACAAATATATGTATATTGAGAGTTGCCAAAATTTATAAAACCAAATCTTCCTCAACGGTAAACAAAAACTTAGAAAAGTCACTGTGTCACTAGTTCCAACATAATATTCGTTAAGGGTGATTTTTAAGAGCCATAGGAAAGTTAAAAAAATTGAATTTTAAAGTTTGTAGATTATTTCACGCAACTGTTGACCGCAACTGCGCCTCAAATGGTCCATCTGCTCATTTCAATTTTGTCATACTCGTTCCAACATTTCGCCCGGTATCACGCGAATAAATGTTTCTATGTTGTCATCCAATGCGTCAATTGATGCGGGTTCGTATGTGTAGGCATGAGCTTTAATAAAGCCCCACAAAAATAGCCTAAAGGCGTCATAATTTATATTTGGGCAAACAATTTAAAAACATATTTATTTGGAAATACCAAGGTCTAGGCTCATTTTTAATTTTTGTATACTAAATTTTTTTCACGACAGACAAATTGTTTCATTTTGACAAGTCGGCTGATTGCCTGCATGGTTATGCAGGGATGCGTCATTTTACTTTTCCCAGTTTTCTTGCAAAAAAAAAGAAAGAAAAATTATCTACCATACTCTCTTAGCAAAAAACCTGCTGGACAATTCCTGCAGGATTAGTAACCCTACAGACCCATTTTTGTAAAATATGTACGTGAGAAAGAAAATTCCCTCTGTACTATTTATCATACAAACATATTATATTGGCAACTCTGGTTTCTATTTCACACTTGCCTTTAACCACTCTTCCATTCTCTTTTTCTCTGTGTGTTTTTACTGTTTTCGTCATAACTAACTGTTAACAAGTCCTTCTGTCATGCCACATGACCACACCAACACAGGCACACACACAAGATTGTTTTCTGTAATGGTCTCGGCATTTATTGACTCTGAATAACCTAACAGTGGCTCTTGGTTTTTTGACGGCTTTTTGAGTTGACTTTCTTGTTGACATTCTATACATTTGTTATTGTTGTTATTTATGTGTCTTCCTTTTTGCAAAATGAGTTGGCCATTTTTTGGAAATCTAAAAGTTCAATGAGAAATGTTAGGAGGGAGTGACAGAGAGGGAGAGAGATTGTGTGTGTGTATAAATGTCCACCTCTCATTTGTATGTGTGAAGTTCCACATATTATAATGAATTTTGATAAACGCATATTTTTGTTTTATATGTCACTTTGCCCACTCCTTCGTCGTAGAACGGTAACAGTATCATCTACAGCCTCCTGTACTTTTTATACCCTCAGCCATATGGCTAGAGATGGTATATGTCATTTGATACAGGTAAAACATGCCTCATCGAAATAACGATTTGAGACCCTAAGTCCAAATCCGTTTCAGGACATTTGGAGTCGATTTAGCGATGTCCTTCCGTCTACTCTCAGAGAAAGCAACTTATTTGATCCAAGCATGGTACATCGTAATATTATTATCAAACTTAGATCGAGTTCAGGGATGGACAATATCGGTCCACTCCTTCAGGTACCTCCCCCACAAAAGGTTGAAATTTTCAAAACAAAAAATATTTTCTGCGCAGAAAGAGGAAGGATAATCCAACTTTACAAATCCTAATATTTGCATCAGTGCTATGCCATGAAGCTCATGAAGCGCGAAATTAACATCCGATTCCATTCAGACTTGGTACATCTCAATATTTCTATCAACAAAAGATCTGTTATATAAATGGTAAGGATCGGACCATTCCTTCTGGTACCTCCCCCACAAAGGGGCAAAATTCTGAATAACAAAAATTATAAAATCTGAAATAAACTTTCGATGCTCTTCATATTTCACACATCCCATAATTTCTACTACCACAACATCTACTGTAAATATGGCATATATCAGTCCACAGCTTCTGGTGCCTCCCCCACAAAGGGTCAACATTTTGAATATCCATGAAGCTCATAAAACACCAAATCAACATCCGATTCGATTCAGACTTGGTACATCTCAATATTTCCATCAACACAACGAGATTTGTTATAAAGATGGTAGATATCGGACCTTTTCTTCTGGTACCTCCCCCACAAAGTGTCAACATTCTGAACATTCATTCAACGGATTGGTATCCGAAGATTTTGGTGGCCATTGGCGCTGGAAATGAAGCGAGGAACCTCATTTTGTAACCATTCTTGGGTGGCGCATGCTGAGTGCAATGGTGCTGAGTCCTGTTGGAATGTCCAAGGTCTGCGGCCAAAATATTTGCGTGCCCAAGGCTATAATACACCCTCCAGAATATTTTCGCGATAATATTCGGCATTTATTCTCATGCCATGGTCGATCAATACGAGTGGAGAGCGACCATCGACTGTTATGGCGGTCCACACCATCGCCATTGCCGGCACTTGAGTTCTGGTGGCCAATCGAAGGTGCACACTTTCAGCTGACCTCTTAGCCAATGATCGTGTTTCATTTTGTTTGTTTACAAACTGCTGGACAACGAATGTTTTCTCATCGCAGAAAACCACTTCCTTGACGTCGGGCTACGCTACCAGTATCATGGTATCGAGCGATTGTACGAGACACAAAAGATTTATTTACATTTAAATGCTGGAGTGCTCTAACGATAGTCACTTGTGGTTTTCCAGCCAAAAATAAAGAAATCACACTATCACACTTGTATTCTATCACGAATAATTTTTTTTCTGGAATATTCTCACCAAAATGATTTTGTACGCTTGTGACGAGTGGCTTAGAAATGACAGCAGTCTGAAATTGGTTGCAGTTTCTTCATCTCACCCTGTGTAGTCCGAACTTGGCTCGTCGCAATATTTATATCATATTTATTTAGGTCAAATACGAAATGGGCAGATTTGGTCCATCTCTTCGGAACCTACTTCATAGGTTAAACATTTGAATAATCATAACAGAAGTCAAAATATATTTAAATAATCGAACATTGGCTGAGTGTATACAACTTTCGGCAAAACCGACTGATATTTTTTAACTTGTTTCATTTCGTTGTTTGAAATTCTTTAAGGAATGGAATGAGGAAAAATTATTGTTAGATCTCTCTCTTTTGTGACCTTGAATTTTGACACGAAAAAAGAGTTTAAACTCGATTATTCTTATAAAAATACCCACATGTGTCATTTCATCTTTCCAGGGGAAATAAATTAATGATAATATCTTTAGACAGCAATAAAATTATTTAATTTAAGTAAAATATATTACTTAAATTTAATTAAATTATTTTAATTATAATCGGACTGCCAATTATAAGTAAATTGCCAAATATTATTGGAAAATAATTCAAAAGGTGTCTTAGTTGCGTAGTTGGAATAATTCGGGAGAAATAATTATCTCCATACGAAGAGAAAGTATGGATTTTTATAGTTGCGTCTTTAAACAATTTTATATTGTTTTATATTTTTTAAAACATCACGTAGAGATTATATGAACACATACAATTATTCATATACCATAAATTTCAATAGTTTTCGCCATAAAACAAAAACTGTAGTTAAAACTGGTTTTTGAGTTTCTTTCATTTGAATTGATAATCTAGCTGGTCGTTACTGCTGCTGGTAATGCAGAGCATGTTCGCGATGGCTGGGCCATTTAAAGACTTGGTTCGATGTCATTTGTTTAAAGTAAAGCAAAAAAAAAAAAAAAAAAAAAAAAATTAACATTTGTGGTCTAGTTTAAATGATTAATTTGTTGGTGTTTTTTGTTTCACAACCTCCCCGCTCTTTTTCACTATTTTTAAGTAGCCAACAAGGCTGTCAATTTTCTCATTTATGTTTGTACAATTTCTAATTTGTGTCTAATTAATTTGGCTTTTTTGTTCTCTCTTTCCAGGAATATGATATACAAGATCATCGACCGTTTCTATCACTCAATCAAAGTGGCCTAAATAAACCTGATCAAATAAAATTTGCCCGCTATCTTGGACAAGGTTTACCAACGTTTACATTATTTTGCATTTATAGTAATTTTAAAAATTTGTTTTGCACAAAACGTACCGAGAAGTAAGTATCATTTAATATTACCCCTCATCTGGTTTTCATATTTTTTGCTTTTGTTTCTTTTCTGATTAGAGATACAATGTGAATTGAGTTCAATGGCTGTGAAAGTATCTTCGGTTATATTTATACAAAAAAAAATGAAAATAGTTAACAATAGTTTGCTAACTACAACCTGTAACATTTGGCAATGGAAGTTTCGATTGAAAAATTATAAAAGAGGCAATAACAAAGTGCCTCCTCCTACCTCCTTTCAACATTTGACTTTAGAGCAGTTATAATTTGATTCCAGAGGGAACGAATATATGGGAAGCGTATCCAATTCAGAATCGATTTTCACTAAATTAGACGGAGAGATTTTAATTTTATAACATTGCTATAGAGTGCATGATATCACTTCGAAAAGGATTATATTAAACAAGTAAAAAAGCAGTAAGTTCGGCCGGGCCGAACTTTGAATACCCTCCACCATTTGGAACGAATTAGAAGTACTCACAAAGAACACCTTGTATGGATTTTCAGATAATTCCATTGGAAAAAGTGGCTAAAATCATCAAAATACCGAACATAGGGGAGTACCGTTATATGGGGGATATACGATATTGTGGACCTATATAGACAATTCCGTTTCAGGGGTAAAGTGCTCACAAAGAACTCCGTGTGTGGATTTTCAGACAATACGATTGGAAAATGTGGCTAAAATCATCAAAATACCGAATATCGCGGGGTACCGTTATATGGGAGCTATACGTTATGGTTAACCTATATAGAGAATTCTCTGTCGGGGAGTAAAGTGCTCACAAAGAACGCCTTGTGTACAAAGAACCTCTTGTGACCATTCCGTTGAAAGATATGGCTAAAAACATTAAAATACCGAATATCGGGGGTACCGTTATATGAGGGCTACACGATATCGTGGATCTATATAGATAATTCTCTGCCGATGTATAAAGTACCCACAAGGAACTCCTTGTGAGGATTTTCAGACAATTCCGTTGAAAAATATGGGTAAAATCATCAAAATACCGAATATCGGGGGTACCGTTATATGGGGGATATACGATATCGTGGACTTATGTAGACAATTCTTTTTGAGGAGGTAAAATGCCCACAAGGGACTCCTTTTTGGAATTTCAGACAATTCCATTGAAAAATGTGGCAAAAATCATCAAAATACCGAATACCGTGAGGGTACCGTTACATGGGGGATGTACGATATTGTGGACCTATATAGATAATTTCCTACCGAGATATAAAGTACCCACAAGGAACTCCTTGTGTGGATTTTCAGACAATTCCGTTGAAAAATGTGGGTAAACTCATCAAAATACCGAATATAAAGTACCCACAAGGAACTCTTTGTGTGGATTTTCAGACAATTCCATTGAAAAATGTGGCTAACATCATCAAAATACCGAATATCGGGGGTACCGTTATATGGGGGCTATACGATATCGAGGACCGATATAGCCCATCTTCGAACTTGACCTGCCTGCAGACAAAAGAGAGATCTGTGCAAAATTTTAGCTTCCTATCTTAATTCGTTTAGACTGTAGCGTGATTACAACAGACGGACAGACGGACGGACAGGGCTAAATCGTCTTAGAATTTTACGCTGATCAAGAATATATATACTTTGTTGGGTCTAAAATGATTATTTCGATGAGTTACAAACGGAATGACGAACTTAATATACCCTCCATACCTTTTTTGGTGGAGGGTATAAAAATGGAAGCTATATCCAAATCTAAGCCAATCTCGATAAAATTTGGCAAATGTATTTCCAAGCTCTATAAAATATCTGGTAGCAAATATCATTGTTGTCGCATACATATTATGAATGTGAGGGACTTAAACACCAAATCCGATGAAACATATATATGGGAGCTATAGCTATATCAGAACCGATTTTCACCAAATTTGTTGTACTTGCTTCTAGACTAAATTGGGTCGGATGTGCCAAAATGCAGGTCATTTGAACTGATTTAGCCATTTAGTACACAATTAATCCGAAATCGGTTGAAGATATATATGGGAGCTATATCCAAATCTGAACCGATCTTAATAAAATTTGGCAGAGGTATTTCTGGGCTGTATCTGATACCAAATATCATTCTTGTCGAATGCATATTACGAATGTGAGGTACTTAAACACAAAATCGGATGAAACATATATATGGGAGCTATATCTAAACCGATTATCAAATCTAAAATCTATATCTAAACCGAAACCCAATTTGATGTACTTGCTTCTGGATTGAATTCGGTCGGATGTGCCAACATTAAAGGTAATTTGGACTGATATTAGCTATTTGGTGCACAATTAACCCGAAATCTGATGTAAATACTGTTTAGAAAATTTAATCTCAACGGATACTAAATGCGACCTGCATTTTGTTCACAAAAATACATGAACAGACGGACGGACGGACTGACATGTTTAAATCGACTCAGAAAGTGATTCTATGAAGATCCTCAAAAGAATCTATGGGTCTATCTCGCCCTATTGTACATGTTACAAACAAATGCACAAAGACATAATACCCTTACCACTATGTGATGGGTATAGTTATTTTCATGTAACTCTGTTAACTATAAATGTTATCTTCTATGTTAAATATGTGGTTTGTATCGGACCTGACTAGTCAAAAATATTCCAATGATATCGTCTACATCTCAATAATTGGTTCTTTATCAAAATCTGGGTCTATGTTGAAAAATTTCTGCAGAAAATACTTTCTTTTAAAATGGGTGTTTAATTGTCACGGAGCTACCTGATCCAGACTGAAAGTTGCTAAAATATATTATAAACCCATATTTAGGAGCGATTTTGTCCTTCTCGAGGATATATCCTGTCAAATTAAATATTATACCTTGCACCTGGATTCCTTGTACGGCCTTTTTTTTGATAAATTTATGTTACAATTGTACCAGTGGACTAAAGTTGGGAGAATGCGATGCCTGCGGCACCATTAGTAAACACACAAGACAAGACGCAATCTTTGTTATCCATATCCGAGAGTTGTTGGCCGATCATTTCAGCTAATTTATACATAATTTGCAGGTTATGTTCTTTATTTGTGAAAATCGATTCCAAATGTTCTGAAATAATACAGATTTATTTGAATGGTTTCAATCTCTAATCAGAAATGTTTTTATTATTTATGAAATGTTGTTTAAAATTTAACTCGGCAATCGCTAATATTCACCTCTTCCCATTTCAGCTACACAAAGGATGGCTATAATTTGCCTTATATTTTAGAGAAAACTAAGAGCTTCCTAGCAAACACTGCAGCGGGTAAGTTTGAATGAGAAAATAATACAACCGAAATATCATTATTAGGCAAGTTTAGAAATGGCACCTTATTAATGTACATTTAATAGTTTTAGAGCATTTGCCTTGATTTGCGCCACTTACAAATGAAAATAAATCTCCTCAGGATATGAAAAACAAAAAAATAGATATCAAACACATTAGGTAAAAAACATTTCAACACACATTTTGTAAAAAAAGAATAGATTATATAGTTAGCTTTGATATCCTTTTTCTTTGCATTATGTTTTGTATTTTTTATCTTCTGTTCTAAAAATTGGCCAAAACGTTTTTAATTATTTTTATTTAGAATTTATTTTTAATTATCTTCTTTTATTTTGAAACAAATTTTGGTTCTAATCAAATTGGCATAAATTATGTTTTAGGTACTGACAATCGAACTGTCCCTAGCACTAGCAACAACAATAGTAACAGTAACACAGCCACCACCACCAACACATCCTCCTCGGTGATGCCCAACTCGGTTGCAGCAGTAGTCGCGGTCAATTCCAGTAATGCAACAAATTCCCCCATCACCACTTTCAATACAAATAATAGCACCACAAGCACCTCTGTTCCTTCAAACACGAACACCACCACCTCCGCCTCGAATGACATCAATGCAGCAACAACCACGCCAGAGGAGAAGTCAACGTCTCAGCCAACGGAAGCGGCAGTAAATGCAAGCAACGGTGATTCTGCAGTCAACGGTGAAAATGCCCACGGCAATTCAAATGGTCATGTTCAAGGGAATGGCAGCGACATAACACAAACCCCAACCAAACAAACGCCCATGAATGTGCCATCTACGCCAAGGAGTTCGCATATGCTGCATCACAATCAGCAGCCAGGACAACAACAAGCGCCAACTGCCCCCACTACTCCCTTGACAGCACTTTCTCAACAACATCAGCAACAACAACATTTGGTCAATCACCAACAACATCATATTTCAAGCTTATCCCGGCCCCAAACACCAAATACACCAAATTCTCAACAGCACCACAACCTAGCGCAGCAGCAACAAGCAATGGCCCACATACACCCACATCATGTTCAACGCCCCGCAATGCCTATGAGCCCCATGATTGTGGTTAGCTCTGCCAATGTAATTCCCACATCAGTTATTGGTTCACCTTTACCTCCCACTAATGCAGCTAATCATCATCTACAACATCCTCATCCACATCACCCACAGCAGCAGCATCACCTTCCGCAAGCAGTGCTACATCATCAATCTCCCCAGCTGCACCATCAACAACATCATCCCCATCATATGCAACAACAACACCAACAACAGCCGCCAAATCATATGGTCCATCATTCGATTCAAATGTCCAACCATCAGCAGCACGTTGTCGTTCAGACCAGTAATGGGGGTGGTGCTGTTGCCGTAGGTGGCGGGTTTGTCTATCAACAACAGCCGCAGCAGCAGCAGCAACAAATGCAAAAACAGCAGCTTCATCTACAACAACAACAGCAGCCCCAGACACAACATCCTCTGCAACACATAGCTACTCAAAACCCACCCCATTAGAACAACATAATTATAAATCCCCAAAAATTATACACCACCCGCGACCCGACTATTCTCCAACACAATAACAACATGCTAGATTTATATTTTAGGTTAAAATTCAAAATTTCAAAATATACAAACATAACACACATATTTTTTTCTTGTTCTACAAAATTCGTATTTTGTCCATTGCTATTATTTGGTTCGTTTATTCTTTTGTGTAGAGCTACTGTATATGGCGTTCTAATTTCTAATTTATTGTTGTTTGTTTTTATTTCTGTTTATCCATTAAGGCAAAAAGTATGCTACACATTTAAATTTAGTATTGTATTAAGGCTATTGTTTAGTATTATTTTCACAAACCAAAACCCTCTTTAGATTATGAATACAATTTTTTCCGTTAGGAAGATGTTGAATAAGTCCCATTTTTTCCAACTGCATTATGAATAATTTTTTGTAAAAATGTTCACAAGAACTCAGCTATTTATATGGGCTATAAAGCTATTCTCAATTTTCAAACTGTATTCGTTAACCTGTAAATCATTGACAATCCCCATAACATAGAATAGCCGTATTGGAATATTTCCACCTAATCACTTTACCACTAGCCTTTGAGATAAAAAATGAGCAATTTTGACCATTTTCATTTCCAACAACAGATGATGAGACAAAAATAATCTCTGATTTTTAAAATTATTTGAACTGAATACAACTACATATGTTCTCTAATAGACTGATAGATCGACAACATATACACAGTGAATGTGAAAATAATTTAGCATCAAGACTTTCAAAATGTGTATGTGTGGGGTAGATAGGCATAATCAGCATTTCAATGTGTTCTTGTTATCGTAAATTACATGCATGTTTACTTACATATACCCCGCATAATCAACCATAGAAACAGAACGCAGAATTCTCGAAAAGCAAATGCCATTTAATGTGAATATGTATATTTAATACTTGGTCGATTTTACAAATGAGGAAGAGAAGGGAAGGTTTCAAAAGTTAAATTTTATATAAGGTATAAAGTACAACGCGACATAACATAAACGTTTACCCTGCCGCCCCATGCATATATGTATATTATTATAATATGTATAACGCAGTCATTATGTCCACGATTATGTCGATGTTGTCGTTATTATTGTTGCTGTGTGTATTTCTATGTATTATACATACCTATACACATGTATGTATGTGCAGATATTTTAATTCAAAATACACATTTCTCGAAGGCATCGGAAAAAGTTAGGACTTTTTGAAATTTGCATTTTTTGGCGGTTTTTCCTCTACAAAGCATTTTGGGTTAATGTTTTTTTTTTTTTTTTTTTTGACAAATACTTATTAGTATGCATAAATTCAGTATCATATGTGTATGTATTAGTAACGGAAACACGACATGCTTTCATTTATTTAAGTAATACAATTTTAAACAATTTGTTTTTACAATGGAAATAAAATTTTTGTTTGTAAATTAATTGAAAAAAAAGTTGTAGAGAATAAAATTTAAATAATTCGGAATAATGTACAATGTATTATTGGAAACAAAATTTTAAATCATGGTTCGAAAAGTGCGAGGGGCAAAACAAGCAACAATATTTTCAAATTAATAAAAAGAAACGTATAAATTAACAATGGACACTAGAAAATGATGCAAGACAAATCAAATTAATTAAGATATCACATGAACATAGTGCTCGAAAATAAGAATTGAAAATTTAAAGAATATTTTAAAAAAGGATTTGCATTAGATGAAAGTTTTATTTCCTATTTTTATGGCATCATTAAATCAATATGAGACATTAGATTGTTTTCAGCAGCCAAAAAGATACTCATATTTTCAATCTCAATTTTTTTATAAAAAAAATATTTTTTTAATGGACTAAAGGATGAAGCATGGTAAAATTAAGAAGTTAAAGTCATTTCAAGTCATTTCATTAAAATTTACCTTGTCAAATTTCACAGCATTAAAACTAAGTTTCCATCTCTCAATTTGTGTATTTAGAATATATATTTTGGCAATTAGATGTTGTCAAACGGATAATTTTGAAAAAAAAAAAAAATTGTAAACATATGATTGCATGACTTTACCTTCTTGATTCTACCACGGGATGAACAGTACATTAACCTTTAACTGGATAAGTGATGGTAAATTTTAGACAATCAATTTCAACTTTTTGCTTGAACTCGTAAAAACTTAGGAAACAAGTCGATTAAGAAAATCATTAAATAATTAAAAGTATTTGATATTTATTACTTCTTGATGGTGGACAAAATGATGCAATGAAAAATAAAAATAAAGTTTGTTTTTATATTCTCCACCAAACACATTCTTGATCAGCATAATATTCTAAGTCGATCTACCCCCACCCATCTGTTGCAATCATGCTATGGATTTTGCACAGATTTTGCATATAGCCTCATATAAATGTTCCTCCTCATTTAGAGTTCATAACGGGTTCTACCGTCTGTGGCAGAATGTTACCTACAAAGGTCCACGTTTTCGTTAGCTCCCAATAATTATACCTTCTATATTCAGTATTTTGATGTGAGGGATTTTACTCCTGTTTTTTATACCCTCAGCCAAATGGCTCGAGGGGGTATATATCATTTGAGACGGCCAAGACTTACCTTTCTTTGGACCTAATAAGTTTCAAGACATTTAGAGTCGATCTAGCGATGTCCGTCCGTCTGCCTAGCTGGTGCGCACGATAACTCTCGAAGGGAATATCCGAATAATCCGGTGTAAACTTGGTACATATTAAACGTAGATCGAGTTCGGAGATTGGCAATATCGGCCCACTCCTTCTGGTACCTTCTTCACAAAAGGTCGACATTTTCAAAAACAGATATTTTATTGCACAGAAAGAAAAATGATCATCCGATCCTACAATTTTGCAAATTTTAAAATTTGCATCAGGTGCGAAAATGGATTATATCGGCCACTTCATCAAGTACCTCCCCCACGAAGGGTCAAAATTTTGTATAATTATAAATCTTATAAAATGTGATGAAAGAGTCCGATTGTCTTCAAATTACACATATCGCAATATTTTTCTTTTAACCCAAGGTCTGGAATATATCGGCCCACTCCTTTTTGTACCTTCCCACATAGGGTCAAACTTTTGAATATCCATTAGGCTCATAAAACGCGAAATGAACATCCGATTCCATTCAAACTTGGCACGTCTCAATATTTCTATCAACACAAGATCTATATAAAGATGGTAGAGATCGGACAATTCCTTTAGGTATCTCCCCCACAAACGGTCAAAGTTTTGAATAACCGAAACTATTATAAAATCCGAAATAAGCATCCGATTGTTTTCATATTTCAGGACACCCCATTATTTCTACTAACAAAAGATCTGCTGTGAAGATGGCATATATCGGTCCACTCCTTCGGGTCAAAATTTTGAATATCCACGAAGCTCATAAAACGTGAAATTAACATCCGATTCCATTGCAACTTGAGACATCTCAGTATTTCTCTCAACATAAGATCGGTTATAAAGATGGTACAGATCGGATCATTTCTTCTCTTACCTCCCCCACAAATGGGCAAAATTTTATTTGAATAATTATTTTTCTCATAAAATATGAAATAAGCATCCGACTCTCTTCAAATTTCACTCATATCAATATTTTTATTAACCCAGGATCTGGTGGGTAGATGAGATATATCGATCTACTCCATCTGACGACATTTTTAATAACAAAACACCCTAAAAATGCAAAAAGAGTGTCCGATTCTTTCTAAACTTCAGGCATCTGAATATTTCAACTAACACAAGATATGGTGAGAATATGATAGATATCGGGACCTCCCCCACAAAATACTTAAATGTCTCATAACTTGCGAACCAAGTCAGCGACTGCGTTCAATCTTGGTATATCTTAATATTTCCCTCAACAAGATATCTGATGTGAATGCATAAAAATTACACCACACTGACAATTACACAAAATTTTTTTCACCTCTCTTGTTAAAGGTTAGTTTTGTCATTAATGTGTAACACGTCCAAATATTTGTCGAGAACCCATAAAAATTTTACTTTGACCCTTCTATCTTAACGATAAAATTTGCACAGAAATAAATATTTAATACTAATTTTCGCTTGATACTAATTTTCCAACAAACTTTTTGTAAATTGACATTTTTTTCCCAATTTGTAGAATAGCTCCAGGGTCGGAATTTGCCTCTAATACTGTGGCAAAATATTATTCTTTAAAATGTATATTTTTATGGAAGTAAAAATTGTCAAGCTTTGAATTAGATTTGGTCCAACATATCTATGTACACGGTTTGGTCCGTCACTTTGTGACCAATAATGCCATAATTTATAACTGAATAAATTTGGCATCAGATGGAACCATTGGAAACAACTCACACTATGGAAAATAGATTTAGTCATGAAAAACTGGAAATTATTTCGAAGACAAATGTAGGTAGGAAATCAAATAAAACCAGTTTTTTTCTGAAAACGTTGATGACATTTATATGGGATTATGGAATATGGGTTTTATATGGAAGCTTCAGACATTGATTACATTTTGCTATAAATATTTGGGATATTCGGCATATGTTTTTGCGCATGGACGAGCACCTAGATAAGGAGAAGATTAATTGTATTCAAATGACGGGCATGTTATTATTTTCATTTCATTTGTGAGCCTAACCAGAAATCCGGGGATTAAACAACAGCATATTGTCTTGAAATTACTGTATGTAGATATCGGGTACAGGTATTTTTTTAATGGCTTTAAAACCTGAAGTGATAAAAAATGCAATTGAGTATATTTTCGATGAGTTTTTTTTATTGTTATTTAATCCAAACATGTGGAATTAAACTGGGGTTTCAATTTTAGGGGACAAACCATCAAGAAAAATACTTTAAGGCCAAAACGTTGTTGACCTTATATTATTTATTCACTCTTAATCTATGACGTCGGGCATGTTTTTCGTATCGTTTTTTTGGCATACGTTTTTCCGGAATATTGATTATGTAATGTAAAAAGAGTCTTTATACAGAAAGCGTTCTTCCTTATATGTAGGTCGGTCTATTTGATCATAGATTTTAAAATATTTTACACAAACTTTACTAAATTTCTGCTATGACCAAAAAAACACAAGTCTTTCACACCTTAATTATTAAGAATACTCATCCTATACAACAACTACAACTCGCTTCTACCTATACATGTAGTGCATTTACATTTATTTTGCAAAACCTAAAAACACCATATTTTACATTTATTTGTGTGTTAGTAAATTAAATTTGTTTTACTATTTTAAATTTATAAATATGTATTTTAGTTTTATTTAAAAGTGATTATATTTATGTTAAAATCCTATTTTATTTATTAGCAATTTTTTTTATTTCTATCTCAATATGAGACTTTTTTATAGATTATATTTCAGTTTTTAAAGTTTTTTTAATTTATAAAAAAAAATAAATCTTTGTTTATTTTTTTAATTGTCCATTATAAGATTTGCAAGACTATTATTTACAAACATAACATGCGAAAACAACACAAACAATATTTATTTTAAATTTATCCAATTGAAAAACTTTCCCCTCTCTCGAAGGAAAAAAACTTCAATGCAATGTTATTTCCTTATAAAGTGAGATTATTTTTAAACTATTTTTTTAGTTTTATTCATTTCTTAACTAATTTGCACCAACACTACACAATATATCCAATATTAAAACACCACAAAATTGAGATTAAACAATCGTTGTTATCAATGCCTAAAATTAATTATTATTTTATAATTATTTTCAAAAAATTATTGCTTCTATAACAAGCAACTAAATTAACAATTAAGAAGAAGAAAAAAAAACATCAACAATGCTATGACTATGACTATCATATTACATTTTATTTTTTTTATATTTATTATGATGTGTATTGCAGATGATATTTGTATTTTTTATATATATAGAAATTCAAAATTGTTTTATATATTTACCCAAACATATATTATCATATATAGTATGAAAGCTAATTTCGAAATAATTATTAAAAACTATTACATCTGAACAAAAATGTTTTCAAAAAATTGCTTTATTATTTTTTAATTGGTTTCAAATTGGTGGTAAGTTAGTTTAAGGCAATTTGCATTCTTGGCACGCACTGTAAACAAATTTAACTTAGTTTTTGTTTAAAACATATAAATTGACTTTTAAATCCCATCAATAACAGCAGGCAGGTATTTGGGTGCAGCAGGAGCATATGAATCCCACACTAATATAATTTTTTTAGGTGTTATAGCACTCTGAGGGGTGGGACTCTTTATCTTAGAAATTTGAATTACATCTAGAATCATTGGTACAAAAAAATCGGTCGTATCGGTTTATTTTTTGGTTTATCCAAATAATTATACCCTCAGCCATATGGCTATAAAGGGTATACAGGGTGAGATAAAACACTGCAACAAAGTCGAACGCCATGATTTTTAATTTTTTTTCTTATTTTATTGAATGAAAGCAAAAAATATCGGAAATAGCATCAAATTTTAGAATAAGTTTACATTTGTTCGAATTGGTCACCTTTGGCACGAATTATGGTCTTTAAACGGCAAATGAAACCGTCACACGCTGTACGAATGTTGCTCTGCGGTGTTTTGTCCCATTCCCGACGAAGCGCTTGCTTGAGCTGATCGACACTTTGGTCTTTTTTAGTGCCAACCTTGCTTTCCAAAATACTCCAGACACAATAGTCCAACGGATTGGTATCCGGAGATTTTGGTGGCCATTGGCGCTGGAAATGAAGCGAGGAACCTCATTTTGTAACCATTCTTGGGTGGCTCGTGCTGAGTGCGATGGTGCTGAGTGCTTTTGGAATGTTCAACGTCTGCGGCCATAATGTTTGCATGCCCAAGGATTTAATACACCCTCCAAAATATTTTCGCGATAATATTCGACATTTATTCTGATGCCACGGTCGATTAATACGAGCGGAGAGCCACCATCGGCTGTTATGGCGGCCCAATCGAGTTCTGGTGGCCAACCGAAGGTGCACATTTTAAGCTGACCTTTTTGGCAAATAAACATGCTGGAGAACGAATCTTTTCTCATCGAAGAAAACCAAATTCGGCAGTTCACCACTTTCGGCCAGGCCAATAATATAACATTAATTTTTTTCTGGAAAATTTTCACAAAAATGCTTTTGTACGCTTGTAAACAATATAATGACCTGTCACTGGAATAATTTTAACAGCTGTCGGACGAGTGGCTTAGAAATGACAGCAGTCTGAAATTGGTTGCAGTTTTTTCTCATCCATCTCATATCATATTTTTTAAGGTCCGATACGAAACGGACAACATTGGCCCATTCCTTCGGAACCTACTCCACAGAGGGTCAACAATTTGAATAATCATAACAGAAGTCAAAATATATTTAAATTATCGAACATTGCCTGAGGGTATGCATCTGTCGGCAAAACCGACTGATACATTTAAATTTTAGCTGTATTTTTCAACTATTTTCGGCATTTGTTCGCGTTCTGAGTTCTTGACATGTAGGAAACCTTATCAATATTGTTCCACGTTTCAGCTATTTCAAAAGTCTTAGTCACATTTCCCAAATGATTTGGCCTGATCTTAGCTATTTCGAGGGTATTGACAAAATCTTCATATAAAAATTTGTATTTAGCTTTCTTATAGAAGTCCGCGATTTCAAACGTTATTGATTGGGAGGTGGGGATGAGATGTGAGAACAATTTGAAAAGCTAATTTCCAATATTTCTGCCAACACTAGATATGGGGTGAAGAAGGGCCATATTGGTTCACTCCATCTGGTATCTCCTCTGCCAAAAAGATGAAAAATTATTCAAAAATAAATAAAAATCTCAAAGAAAACGTTATGAATATCCGGTTTGTTTAAAACATAGCTTATTGTAATATTTACACTAAGTGCGAAAATTGATAATAGCGCACCACTTATTCTGATACCTTCCCTACAAAAGGTTGAAACTTTTAATAAACATATGAATTACCGATTCTCTTCAAACTATGCATCCTCAAACATTTCTGTTAGCACTGCATCTAGAGCGAAGATAGGATGGATCGGGCACACATCGACCCAGTCAGAATATTTTGAAGAAGAAGGAAAATAATACCTATGCCCACAACTACGTCAGCGAAAAGATTTGTTCCAACAGTTCGTGTTAGTCCTTTTTAGTACTCAAAATTCAGAATTTATTCCGTTTGACAAAATTTTTTTACCCAAAACTACATACATCGTACTAAATTTTCAGACATTCAAGGTTTTATACCTTATTCAAGTTTTTCCCTTTTCGGAAAGAATAATAGGAAAATATTTACCTTTTACACCAAAAAGTCTTCAAAATCCCTAATTTTGAAGTTTGAAGAAAGTCGTATTAGCAAAACCATTGTTCAATGGATCTACATCCGATTTTTCTGTCCAAAGCTATTTCAACTTCTTCCTATGTAAACCTTAGAAAACAACAGTGACCTCAATATCAAATTTCAGAATTTCAGATCTATCCATTCAATCAATACCAAATTTGGTAATATTCAGCACACGTATCCAAGACAATCTACTCAATACCAAATTTAGTAACATTTTATACTTTTCCTATAATTTAGTACTCATTTGCAAAACCGTTCCATATCTCAATCTGGACACCAACTGTTATCGCAATGGAAAATTTCACGGTTTTAGTTCCCTTTAGTCAATATCAAATATAGTACTTTTCGAGGCCAAGTTCCTCGAAATAGCTAGTACACATTTCCGAAACCCTAATATCAAATTTCGAATTTCCAGCACTATCTGTTCACGAAATACCAAATTGTACCAAATTTGGAACTATTTAGTGCCTTTCATACAAATTTTAGTGCCTTTTCCAAACCCTCCTCCATATCTCAATCCCAGTTACCAACCGAGACCTCAATATCAAATTGCAGGATTTCAGCTCTATTCCTTTATCCAATACCAAATTTAGTACTTTTCGTACAAATATAGGACACATTTCCAAATGCACCAATCCAAATCTCAACTTCAGATATCAGCAGTTATCTAAATATAAAATTCCAGAATTTGTTTATCCCTCACCCAATTTGTACCAAATATAGTACTATTTAGTATTTTCGTGCACTTATAGTACCCATTTCCAAAACCAACCGACCCAGATACCAACCGAGACCTCAATATCAAATTTCGGGATTCCAGCTCTATTCCTTCACCGAATACCAAAGTTAGTACTTTTCGTACAATTATAGCACACATTTCCAAACCCATCCCCATATCTTAATTGCAGATACCAACAGACACATCAGTTGTGTTCCAGAACCTACAAATTAGTACTAATTAGTACTAATTCTGCTACAACGCGTTCCCGTACTGCAAAAACTAGCAAAACTTGCAGCTCTCTTGAGAAAAAAATGGCGCCGAGTGGTGCACATTTCTGCTTGTTTTAGCTACATGAATTTGGCCGAGCAGAAATGTGCAAATTGTGAATTTGACATTTAATTGGCAGGGCTAACAAGGTTGAAAAATGTATTGATACATTTCAATGTTCCCGCGTCATAACAAAAATAAAATTTGTAGTGCAAAAAAAAAAGCAAAATATGGAGCACTTTTGGATGATTCCAGTAGTGAAAAGGACTGGCTGAATGATGAATCAGATTATTAATTATTATTATAGATTATTAATTTTATCGTATCGTCTTCAATACTAATTTTTTTAAATTTTGGCGTCCGTTTCAGTAAGGTTTCACCAGTCCGATTTGGACTGTTTACTCTTGGAATTTTGAATTTTGACATTTTATCGCATTTCTGCTAATTTTCCGTTCCCTTATTTTTTGAGCACACCTAATTGAGAATGACATTTCGAACTGTTCTCTCTTCTGCTAGTTTTACTACTAAAAAAGTACTGGAACACAACTATCAATATCAAAGTTAAGGATTCTGGCCCTATCGCTTCACCCACTACCTAATTTAGTACCATTTAGTACTTTTCGTACAGATATAGGATGTATTTTCAAATTCACCTCCAAATCTCAACTTCAGATACCAGCAGTTATCTAAATATCAAATTCTAGAATTTTATCTCTATCCATTCACCCCATACCAAATATAGTACCATTTGGTACTTCCCATAAAATTATAGTACACATTTCCGAAACCACCATGAACAGCGACCCTAATACCAAATTTCAGATTTCAAGCACTTTCTGTTAACCCAATACAAAATAGTACCAAATATGGTACTATTTAGTAGTTTTTGTGCCCTTGTAGTAACCATTTCTAAAATCGCCTTTTACAAAATTTCAAAATTACATCTTCATCCGTTCGCCCTACACCAAACTGTTCCAAATTTAGTTCAGCTCGCACACTTTGTTACACATTTCCTAAGCCACCTTTATCTATCAAACTTTCTTTCCCACCTTGATTCTCATACCAAATTTCAAGTTTATAGCTCTATCCGTTCATATAATACCGAATGGTACAATTTTTGAAAGTTTAGCGCCATTTTAGAACTTTTCGTAACTTCAAAGTTTAAATTTTTATCAATTTTGGTACCTTTAAGTACTTTTCTTACAAATGTCAAAAACCCAGCATTATCACACCACTACACTTCAGCCGTTTCGTCTGGTCGTTGCTTCTCAGTCCCTCAGTCAGTCATATAGGTTAGTGCCAGATTCTCCTTAAACTCCAAACATTTCACTATTTCTGCCAATATATTTATGTGTTTTGTGTAAGTCACGTTCTTGATGCCCGATCAATTTCGTTTTTAATTTCAGATCTGAAAAATATTCTCAATCAACAGTCAAATGACAGCATGGATTTCCTTGTGGCTCCGGCATCTACAACAGGGACGACATCGGCAACCATCGCACCAACAAGTGGATCAGTGACAACATTGTCCTTAAATCTAAATAATAACAATGGCCATACCAATGGCCCCCTGAATGTGTTACAACCACCACCTTTGATACCAGCACAGTCACAGCAGCAACAACAACAACATCCCACAACATCTACCCTTATGGACTTTAATCAGAACAGTAACCAAGCAATGTTGCCACCAACTGCAATCAATGGACCACAGCCAGCCCCAACCAGACCTCTGGAAAATCTTATGATCTTCGATAATTTCGATGTTCATGAGACGCATCGCATTGAGGATGGAATTTGTACCCAATTGTCCAGGTTACCACCCAAAAAACAGGAATTACTAAAACAGTTCGGTATTCAAACAAATCAGACTGTAACGTATTATGAAAAGTATATTCTCATCGAAAATTTCAACAGATTTTGCAATGTGAGCAAACAAAAACCCACCACTCTCAAAAACATGAATGAACAAAATATATTTTGAATGAAATTGAAAATTGTATCCGAAAAAAAAGGATTTGATTTAATGCCATTGTATTTGTTCTTTTTTCTCTTTGTTTTTGTTGTTATTTTCGTTTATTTAAACAATTTCTAGGAATATAAGGTGGCCGATCATAGACCCTTTTTGGATTTATCGGAGAGCGGTTTACCCAAGTCCGAACAACTTAAGTTCATACGGTATCTGGGACAGGGACTACCCAATTTGACATTAAACAAAATCTACTTGGTTTTCAAGGACATCCTAGGCTTAAGCAGAATAGAAAAGTAAGTAGGAAATGGGATTTCTAAGAATTGCAATAAAAACATTTCAATTTTTTCCATTAATTTTCAGAATGGCCATAGAGGGCTATAACTTAGATGCAATATTAAAAAAGAAAAAGCGTAATTTATACAATAGAATGACAGCAGCAGCAGGTAGGTTGGATTTGTGTAAGTTGCAATCGGTTCACGGTGACACAAAATAATTTAATGGTAATAGTCCTTCTGAATACGGTGTAACCTGCGATGTTCATATTTACAAAATGTATTTAAAAACCAGTAAGGAAAGGTCAAAAGTCGGGCGAGGCCCAGTATATGCTACCCTATACCACTATGCGTATTTAGTAGAGCTCCCGTAACAAAAAAATTATATTGGGAATTTATGTGAAATAAATCATACCAACCTTATTTGAAGGCGTATCATTGGCTTTAGAGTACTCACAATTTGGGAACTATATCCAACTCTGTATCGATTTTCAACAAATTTGACGGAGGCTTTTGTACTTCTAGTACCAATGAACTTTGCTGTATAGTGCATGAATAACATTAAGAATTATATTAAAACAATTTTTTAGAGCCGGATCGAGTTTCACCAAATGGAAAAATTCGGTTAAATATGAAAAAATCTATTTAATAACTGTAAAATCGGAGAAAGATGTATATCGAAGCTATATAAAAACCTGAACCTGAATTTAGCAGAGGTATTTTCGAGCAGAATCTGATGTCCGGTACCAAATATCATTTTTCTGGAGTGCATATTACGCATGTGAGGGACTTAAAACTCAAAATCGGATGAAACATATAAATGGGAGCTATAACTATATATCTGAACTGATTTTCACCAAAATTGAATTACTTGTTTCTTGGATGAATTCAGTCGGAATTTGCAAAAATTAACTTCATTTGGGTTGATATTAGCCATTTGGTGCAAAAAAAACATGAAATCGGATAAAGATACATACGGGAGCTATATCCAAATCTGAACCGATCTTGACAAAATTTTTAACACTTATTTCTAAGCTGTATCTAAAATCTGGTATCAAAGATTATTGTTGTGGAGTGTATTGGGACCTAAAACCCCAAATCGGATGAAACATATATAAGGGAGCTATAGTTACATCGGAACCGATTTTCACCAAGTTTTAAAGTACTGGTTTCTAAGATGAATTCAGTTTGAATTTGCCAAAATTCAGTTCATTTGGACTGATATTAGCCATTTGGTGCACAATAAACCTGATATCGGATGAAGATATATATATGGGAGCTATATCCTAATCTGAACCGATCTCGATAAAATTTGACGGAGGTATTTTTGAGCTCCATTAGATATCTGGTACTAAATATCATTCTTGTAGAGTGCATATTATGCATGTGAGGGACTTAGAACTCCAGTTCGGTTGAAACATATATATGGAAGCTATAGCTGAACCGATTTTCTCTAAATTTGATGAACTTGCTTCTAGACAGAATTCGATGTGCCATTCTGGATGATCTGGTAATTTGGACTGATATTGGCCATTTGGTGCACAATTATATATATATTGGAGCTATATCTAAATCTGATCTGATTATCACCAATTTCAATAGGGTTCGTCCTTGGACCAAACAAATCTTGTTTGGAAAATTTCATATTAATTGGATAATAAATGCGATCTGCAAAAATACATGGACAGACGGACGGACGGATGGACAGAGGGACTGACATGCATAGATCGACTCAGAAAGTGATCATATGAAGATTCTCAAAAATAACTATGGGTCTTACACAGATCACAATATCAGCACAAGGTATGTTATAAAAAAGGTAGGGATCGGACCATTCCTTCTAGTACCTCACCCACAAAGGGTCAAATTTTGAATACAAAACAAGTTAGAAAGCAGCAAGGCCGGGCCGAACTTTGAATACCCTCCACCATTTGGAACGAATTTGGACATTTTCAAAAAATAAAATCCTTAAAAAGATCTGTTAAATTTTGAAAAATACCGAATATACCCGTTATATTGGGGTCTATACGAACCTACATAGGCATTGTTTGTCATAAGACATGTCATAAGCCTTTAACATATTCAAATTCGAAACTTGAAATAAACGCTGAATAATGTAGCTAAAATCATCAAAATATCGTTATATCGGAGCTGTGCGAAGACCTGAACCAGCATAGACAATTTTCTGTCACAGGTTGTAGCATCCATTACGAACTTCAAATACGACATCTCAAAAAATTTCGGTGGGTATTGTACCTTAACTCAAAATACCGAATATAGAGAGGTACTGATATATGGGGCCTACACGAAGACCTGAACCTGCATAGACAATTTTCTGTCACAGACTGTAGTTCCCATTACGAACTCTAAATAAGTAATCTGAAATAATTCCAGTGAATAATGACGCTAAAATCATCAAAATACCGACTATTGGGAGGTACCGTTATATGGGGGCTATATGAAGACGTGGACAATTTTCTATCATAGGCGGTAGTACCCATTACGAACTTCAAATACCAAATTTGAAACAATTCCGGTTAGTAATGTCGCTAACATCATCAAAATACCGAATATAGGGAGGTACCGTTATATGGGGGATATACGAAGACGTGGACCTGCACAGATAATTTTCTGTCCTAGGCTGTAGTGACCATTTCGAACTTCAAATACCAAATTTGAAACATTTCCGGTGAATAATGTCGCTAAAATCATGAAAATACTGAATATCGGGAGGTACCGTTATATGGGGGACATATGAAAACGGGGACCCACATGGCCCATTTATGAACTTAACCTGCCTACAGGAAAAATAAACATGTGTGCAAAATTTTAGCCTTCCATCTCAATTCGTTCGAAAGATGACAGACAGACGGACATGGCTAAATCGACTTAGAATTTTACGCTGATCAAGAATATATATACTTTGTTGGGTCTGACATGAGTATTTCGAAGAGTTACAAACGGAATGACAAAATTAATATACCCTCCATAGTACGGTGGAGGGTATAAAAAAACTATTATGAAATCCCAAATAAGAATCCGGTTCTCTTCATATTTCACACACCGCTTTATTTCTACTAACACAAGATCTTCTGTGAAGATGGGATATATCGGTCCATCCCCCAAAATGGGTCAAAAATGTTAATATCTACGAAGCTCATAAAACGCGAAAATAATATTCGATTCAATTCAGATCTGTTGTGAAGATGATATATATCTGCGAACCCCTCACCCATAAAGGGTCACAATTTTAATTTTTTCCTTTATCTGTCATAAAATCAGCGATTCTTTACAACATACTATACCTAAATATTTTGCTCAATCAGAAACCAGGGATGAGTATAGAATTTATGATTTCGCATTAAATTGGATATAAATGTTGGATTTTCTTGTAATTTTGCCCATACCAATATTTTTATACCCTCTACCTTAGAAAGGAGATTACATTAACTTTGTCATTGCGTTTGTAACATCCCTAAATATTCATCGTATTCATGGTAGACCCCATAAAGTATATATATTCATAATCAGCATAAAATTCTAAGTCGATTTAACGATGTCCGTCTCTCTGTCTGTTGAAATCACGATACAGCCCACATTATTTGACGAAAAGTGTCAACATTTAGGAGAAAAAATTGTATTGTGTCTAAGATGGTTGGTATTGAAAATGAGATATATCGGTCCACGTTTTGGTATAGTTCACATTTAACGGTACCTTTCGATATTCGGCATTTTGATGAATTTTGCCACATTTTTTCACGGATTTGTCTAAAAATTGGTATTTGTGGGTTATAATGGGTTCTAGCTCGTGTAGCGAACCATTATATGTATAGGTCCACGTTTTGGTATAGCCCCCATATAACGTTACCTCCCGATATTCGGTATTTTAATGATTTTTGCCACATTTTTTTCGGATTTGTCTAAAAATTGGTATTTGTAGGTCATAATGGGTTCTAGCTCGTGTAGCGAACCATTATATGTATAGGTCCACGTTTTGGTATAGCCCCCATATAAGGTTACCTCCCAATATTCGGTATTTTGATGATTTTTGCCACATTTTTTTCACGAATTTGTCTAAAAATTGGTATTTGTAGGTCATAATGGGTTATATATCCGGTGGTGCAACATTGTATGTTTTGGTCCACGTTTTGATATAGCCGCTATATAACGGTACCTCCCGATATTCAGTATTTTGATAATCCTATTCACATTTACCCACGAAAATTTTCAAATTTGGTTATTAAAAAGATTTGGTACATAACAATCCTTGAAGTATAAAATTGCCTATAAAGGTTCCCGGTTTGGTATGGTCCCCACTCTATGATTTCAAAAGTTTAACAGCATTATCCAAACGGTCTTACTGGTATTTGTAGTTTGAAGTGGAACACGTTTGAATGCAGATACTTTTATAAAACACCTGTTTTATTTATTCAAAGATGGAGGGTATTAAATGATCGGCCCGGCCGAACTTAATATTTTTTTACTTGTTTCTTGTTTTCACATTATTCTTTATTATAATCCTAACCTAATCATCTTAATCCATCATTTCAGTGCACAAAGAATGTAATCCAGATGCCAATACACCCGCATTACCAACAACAGCAACGGCAACCATCGCGAAACCATCATCAGTTCCAGTGGTAGCAGCTAATATTATGCCAGCACCGGCATTAACACCTGTCTATCAACAGGAATCGTATAAAACTTAACGTTGGTGTTCATTTTTGAATAATTTTTTTAAATATTTAATAATTAAATATCTAATTGTTATTTAAATGAATTCCTCCTCCTCCTTCCCCCAGTTTGAAGCAAACTTTCCGGAACTGGACCAGTAACTGTTGTGTCTTGAAAACGATGAAGCAAAAGAAACAAAACAAAATTAATTAATTAATGTATTTAGACAGACGAAGAATGTGAACAAAAATAATCTTAAAAAATTAAGGACTTCAGAATCAACATTAAAGTTATTGAAAATAAGAAACTCCAAACTAATCAAACAAAGTGCTAAATTAAAAATAAAAACTTTTTCAAAAGAAATGAAATCAAAATTAAAGGGAATAATAAATTACTATTGAATAAAGATCAAATCGAAACATTGAACAAAATTAAAGATTTAAAAAATCTTAGCTAATTGAGTAATATATGATTATATAATGAAACACCACTTTATGTTGTGCCAAACAAAATTTCATTCAGTTTAACATTTTTTAAAGAAAAAAAAATATACCAAATACTCGTATTGTGACTGAATTCCATTAGAACAGAAAACAGCTGATTAAAAATTAGCTGACCAAACTTTAAACTGACAAAATTCTCATAATTAGGTCTGCCTGGGTGCCTAAAAATCTTAACAATTGTTATTGGAAGTCCTCTGTTAATACTAAAGTGCATCTAAAGAGAGACACTTGAGAGAGAAATTTTGATAATTCTTTTACAGAGAGTTTGTAAATTCTTGCCGGACCAATGTCTGTTTGTAAACATTTGCAAATTTTCTTATAGCGTATTTATACTATTGAAGATAAAACCACTGGGTTTAATAGATTCAGTGGTTTAATACACCCTTACATGACAGAAGAATACAGATAGATGCATTAACGCTTGGAAGCATTGACAGTTCAATGTCCCAGCAGCCTATATTCTTCTACCATGCACCCTTAGCAGAATATAAATATCACTCAGCCGATGTTTATTTACATTTACTTGTGTACATCTACGAAAAACTTGTGTATCAAACCAGTAAGGAAAAGTCGAAAGTCGGGCGGGGGCGACTATATGATACCCTACACCACTAGGCATGTTTAATAGAGCTCCCATAAAAAATGAATTTATTTGAAGTAGATCATACCACCTATCAACAACCGATTTCCACCAAATTTGATGTACTAGAAGCAAGTGAATTCGATGACTGAATTCGGTTGGATGTACCAAAATTCAGGACTTTCGGACAGATATACGCCTTATGCAGGGTGAGATAAAAAACTGCAACAAAGTCAAACGCCATTATTTTTACATTTTTTTTTTAATTTTGTTGAATGAAAGCAAAAAATGTCGGAAATAGCATCAAATGTTAGAATAAGTTTAGATTTGTTCGAATTGGACACCTTTGGCACGAATTATAGCCCTCAAACGGACAATGAAACCGTCACACGCTGCCCGAAAGTTGCTGTGGGGTATTTTGGTCCATTCCCGACGAAGCTTTTGCTTGAGATGATCGACACTTTGATATTTTTAGTGCCAACCTTGCTTTCCAAAATACTCCAGACGCAATAGTCCAACGGATTGGTATCCGGAGATTTTGGTGTCCATTTTGCGCTGAAGCGAGGAACCTCATTTTGTAACAATTCTTGGGTGGCGCGTGCTGAGTGCGATGGTGCTGAGTCCTGTTGGAATGTCCAAGGTCTGCGGACAAAATGTTTGCGTGCCCAAGGCTTTAATACACCCTCCAGAATATTTTCGCGACAATATTCGGCATTTATTCTGATGTCACGGACGATTAACGCGAGCGGAGAGCCACCATCGGCTGTTATGGCGGCCCACACCATCACCGTGGCCGGCGCTTGAGTTTTGGTGGCCAACTGAAGGTGCACATTTTCAGCTGACCTCTTTGGCACGTAAATACGATCATTTTGTTTGTTTACAAACTGCCGGACAACGAATGTTTTCTCATCGGAGAAAACCAAATTCGGCAGTTCAACCAAAGAGAAAACCAAAATACCAGTATCACGTTAACGAGCGATGGTACGAAACACAAAAGATGTATCCACATTTAAATGCGGGAGTGATCTAACGATAGCCACTTGTGGTTTTCCAGCCAAATATAAAGAAGTCACACTATCACGCTTGAATTACATCAATAATAATTTTTTCTGGAAAATTCTCACCAAAATGCTTCTGTAGCCTGAAATTGGTTGCAGTTTTTCCATCTCACCCTGTATATGGGAGCTATAGCTATATCTGAACCGATTTTCACCAAATTTGATGCACTTCCTTCTAGACAGAATTCGGTCGGAAGTGCCAACATTCAGGTCATTTTGACTGATATTGGCCATTTGGTGCACAATTAACCCGAAATCGGTTGAAGATTTATATGGGAGCTATATCCAAATCTGATCCGATTATCACTAATTTCGATCGTCTTTGGCCGAACAAATATTGTTCGGAAAATTTCATCTCAATCGGATAATTTATGCGACCTGACATTCATAAATCGAGTCAGAAGGTGATTATATGAAGATCCTCAAAAGTAGCTGTGGGTCCATCGCGCTTCCTTCTCCATGTTACAAACAAATGCACAAAGACATAATACCCTTACTGCTATATGGTGTAGGGTATAAAAACCTAATATATGGGGTATCAAAGATTCCGTGCCGGATTTAAAATAAAATAAATAGAGAAGATATATTTTTGTTTGGTAAATCTGTTTAAACAAATCCAGTTTAAAGAGTAAATCCTGATAATGTGGGTTAATCTGGATAACATTTTGTATCTAAACCCGCTATAAGAATTCCAAGACAAAGGGTAATATGAGAAACAATATCGACAGTCACAAATCGGTAGACAGTTAATGTTAATTTTTTTAATTAAACCATAATTTTGTATCTCAATTTTCATCCGCAATTGATTTGACACACATAGCACAAGACTTTCCTCTTCTATACTGAATTAACCGATGTGTAAGTATTTGCAGGCATTGTATAATGATGTAATCAAAAACAAAAACTTCTAGTTCCAATTAAGCATTGTTATAAATAAAAGAAATGAAAAAACACCATAACATAGTAAAAACCAAAATTAAAAATAAAATACTCAAAAATAAAAACTAAAAAAAAGTAGCTATAAGAAATACCTATACAACCAAATGATTAACATAATATTCCTATATACACACAGAACTCTAAAATGACAAAAGAAAAGAAATTATGAAATAACTTTATCTTTTTAGATATACAATTAAAAAAATTATTAAATATAAAACAAATAAGAATTATATATACATACATTATGCCATATAAGAACTTCAATGACATGTCTTAAAGAAAAAAAAAGAGTAACCGCAATCAAGAAACGACAAAACTTCCAAATGATATAGCGCAGTGTATTCAGGATACGTGGTCATGCAATGGAAAAGGAAATTACATTTTTAGATACACAACTAACTAGCATATACCTATATTAACTAAAAGTATATATATATATACATATAAACATATGGAACTTTAGGAACAACAAATACAAACCTAACCAATAATAGTACGTCATATTACTACAACCACTACAGATACTATGCATAATATTATAATTATTATATAAATTCAGTAAAAATATTCCTTATCCATACATATATACAACCAACATATACATAAATATAAATATTTAAGTAATTATACGTATTTATTTGACAAGCCACAAAACACACTGAAATACCATGCAACAAGAGAAACTAAATAAAATGTAATAAACATGAAAACAAAACAAACGTTTTTTATTATTGCTGTTGTTGCAAATGTGTATGTCAATGGCAAGAATGGTAGAAGATCACAGGTAGTCGCATCGACGCAGCTGCTGGGACAATGAACTGTCAAACCAATTTTGAAATTGAAGTAAAAAAAGCTGTAAGTTCGGCCGGGCCGAACTTTGAATATCCTCCACCATTTGGAACGAATCTGACAATTCTCAAAAACAATAAAATCCGTTTAAAAATTCTGTTAAAATCTTAACAAGTAAAAAAGCAGTAAGTTTGGCCGGGCCGAACTTTGAATACCCTCCACCATTTGGAACGAATTATAAAATTTTCAAAAAAATCAAATCCATTAAAAATTCTTTTAAAATCCTTTAAAATACCTAATATAGGAAGGTGCCGATATATCTATGTCCGGATTAAAATCATGGCACAATTACAGATGGTAGAACAAAGCTACCCCCGAAATACAATTTTTTTCTTTTGGTGCCCTTATTCTGTCAAAACATATACATATTTTGTGTATGTGTGTGTATTGTTTGCAATAAAAAATACAATAATTTGAAATTATTTCAAATTCGGTTGCAAAATTAATGCATACTTCATGGTAGAAGAATATAAGGTAGATGCATCAACGCTTAGGAACATTGATAAGTCAAAATGTTCAAAATGTTTTGTCAAAAATAAGTAGATTCTTATATGTTTTCTTATACGACGCAAATCGGAGGTTGATATAATATGTATTTTTCAACAATTTTTACAAACTTCAATAACTTTTCATTCAACATTTTCAATTTCAAAGTCAGTTTGACAGTTCATTGTCCCAGCAGCTGTGCCGATGCGACTACCTGTATTCTTCTACCATGGCATACTTTCGATGTTAATGGGCAAAACATTGTACAATATTGGGATATAAAACTGTATTGTCCTACTATTTTAGATTCAATCTTGTGGAATAATCCCAAAATTACATCCTTGTTTCGCGGGTTTTCCCAATATAAGAATTTTTTTAAAAAATGAAAAATAAACAAAACCAACTGTTGCATATATAAAAGTCTATTTGCGCAATAAGACTCCAGCACAGAGTTGCATTTTTCTAGTTTCTTTGAAGTTGAGCAACCTTTGTTATTGAGCCATGGTTATAAAATCATCAAAATACCGAATATCGGGAGGTATCGTTATATGGGGGCTACACGAAGCCGTGGACCTGCACAGACAATTTTCTGTCTTAGGCTGTAGTATCCATTACGAACTTTAAATACCAAATTTGAAACAAATTCGGCGAATAATTTCGGTGAATAATAATGGGGCTATGGGCAATATCAAAACGTGGGCCTACATGACCCATTTTCAATACCAAAAGTCCTGCAGACATTATATTCACTTGAGTAAAATCTTATCAACCTACTTCATTTTGTTCGGAAGCTAGAGTGATTTCCACAGACGGACAGATGGATAGACGGACGGACATCGCGAATATATTTCGAGGTTTTACAAACGGAATGACAAACTTAAACTTACCCTCCATATTATGGTGGAGGGTATGAAAATGTTGAATGGAAAATTATTCATATTCAAAAATTTATTAAATATGTATATCATAACAACCGCCGATTGGCGTCATATAGGTATATACAAATCTTCTTATTTTAGAAGAAAAATCTAAAAATGTTTGACATATCAATGATCCCAAACGTTGATGCATCTCAAGCATCATAGTCAGCATGTCGAAAGTCGGATGAAACTTCCGATTTCGTATTCGGTCCGAAAGTCCGATGAAACTTCCG
Source organism: Musca domestica (assembly GCF_030504385.1). NCBI lineage: Eukaryota > Metazoa > Arthropoda > Insecta > Diptera > Muscidae > Musca > Musca domestica. The sequence goes on from NW_026712435.1 coordinate 19,615,117, forward strand.
ATTTTGGATGCGTATTTGGTCCGAAAGTCCGATGAAACTTCCGATTTCGGATGCGTATTCGGTCCGACTTTTGTTATATGGAGTGGTTGAGGTGTTGTCGAACCGAATGGTCGGATAAAGTCGATTTATCGATGCCCATCTGTCTGTCTTGCTGTTGAAATCACGATACAGCCCACATTATTTGACGTAGAGCGTCAAAATTTAGCCTAACAATTTGTATTGTGTCTAGGATGGTTGATATTGAAAATGAGATATATCGGCCAACGTTTTGGTTAGTATTTTGATGTATTTGGTATTTTATGTTTTTTTTGCCACATTTTTATACCGGTTTTAGCTCATGTGGCGAAACATTATATGTATATTTTAATAAGAACAAGTTAAACTAGTAAGCAAAGGCTATAGTCGTGCGGGGCCGACCATGTGATACCCTACAACACTACAATATGTTAGAAGCCCCTTATATCCAGATCGATTTTGGAAGATTTCTCTTTTGAAATTATGTCACGAGACATTGACCAGGGACATTTGCGCAATATTTAAGCACTTCGTCATACTGTTAGTTGTTGTGGTCCATTTTCCATCCAAAATGCTAGAATCCTTCCTTGTCCTTAAATCTCTTCTCAGGCGTGTCGATTGGCTTCAATTGTGTGATTAGGAATATCTTTTCTGTTTTTGGTTCATTTGAACCCCTAAATATTTTGCAATCATGTCCAAAAGCAAGAGGCCCCATTTCGTGTCCTTTGGTTTCTATTTGTGACCTTTATAACGTAACGTCAGGAACATTTTTAGTTGTTGGTCCATTTCAACCCCCCAAATATATTGCAGACATCTTTAAAACCAATAGGCCTAGCCCTTTTGAGCCTAACCCTGCTCTTATGAAAATTTTCGTGAGGATTGGACGATAATTGCAATCTGTATATAATAACCCCAACCTGTGTTGTAAGGCGAAAAAATATTACAAAATGTACACTTCAATATTATAAGTCAAATTGAAAAAATCGTATGCGATAAAAAATATGAAAAAATAAAAAAATATAACAAAAATACTACTAAACCTATATTAACATCATTATTGACATCTTTTTATGCGACTTTTTTAGATTTTATACTTTTATGCCAAGAGGGCATTCTGAATTGACAAAATTTGTGGAAATCGGTTCAGTCATTCTTGAGATATAAGCATTATAGCTAACATCCCGTTCCTTTGTATATACACATTGTATATATTTCGCTATATATATATCAGATATATTAACTATCGGCATCGACAAATAACGGTCAGAATTGACCTATTCGTCTGTTTGTGATTTCGTCGGGATTAAAAACATTCGCGGTTTAATGGAAAATTTGACTTTTATTTAACACAAATGTTACGGTCTATTTCACCCACTAAATATTACCCGATGACCATTAAAATTGGTAGACTTCTAGCCACCCCTAAGCTCTTACTCCATGCTAACTTCCGTGATTATAAATTAACATGGACAGACGGACGGACATACATAGCTAGATCGACTCAGCTCGGCGAGATAGGAAGATCCATATATACTTTCCTATGTGGGAAGCCAATATTTCGAGGTGTTACATAATTTTTGGCCCAATCAAACTTATAATACCCCCAACACATAGTGTTGTAGGGTATAAAAACATTAAATTCGACCGTGTCTTTCTTAATGAAATAAACTGAATTAAATTAAAAGTCCAGACTTTTAGTATACGATAATATTGAAATCGGTTCAGATTTGGATATAGTTCCCATATATACTTTCGTCCGACTTCACATATTTGGTGCACAAAACACGATACGCATGCCCGATTCCAATGAAATTCGGCACGAGTGACTAAATTTGGTACCAAAAAAAAATCTGTCAAATTATATTGAAGTCGGTTGAGGTTTGGGTATAGCTCCCATATATATTTCGTCTGTTTTTATGTATGTAATGCATCAAACACAATATGTATGAAATTCAGAATGTGTGGCAGAATTTGGTTACAATAAAATTTGACAAATTAATTAGAAATCGGTTAAGATTTGGATATAGCACATCGGTAATATTGTCGTATATTTCATGTATTCTAAAATTGCAAAATGTAGTACACTTTATGTATATATGCAGTTGGGTTTCAATTTTCCAAGATTTTCTAGCGATTGATTGAAGAGTTGAGAGATTTGGACCTACAGCTAACAAGTATACATTCAGGGGAATGATATGAAAGTATTAAAATTAAATGTTCTAATTTTTTTTTTTTTTTTTTTTTTTTTTGTTTACATTTTGGACATATTTAGATGTCCGTCCGTCTGTGGAAATCACTCTAGCTACAGAACGAAATGAAGTAGATTAATAAAATTTTACTCAAATGTATATTATGTCTGCAGGACCTTTGGCATTGAAAATGGTCCATGTATGTCCACGTTTTGGTATAACCGTACCTCCCGAAATTCGCTATTTTGATGATTTTAGCGCTTTATTTTGATGACTGAGCAACCTTTCTTATTGAGCGATGATCCAAACTACTTATTTTTCAAAACAGTTAATACATAGACAAATTTAACAGAAGTCGGGCACACTCAGAAAAAATTGTAATCAGCTGGTAGATTTACCTTTTATCGTACCATGAAAGAAACTACTTTTATACTTTGCTTTTATATTTGTTATTTGATCGATTTTTTGCCATAGTTTTAGAAATGTATAAAAAAATCTTTTTGAAAGAAAACATGTGATCTGTTCCAGAACTGCAAGAATGTAAAATATTTCACTATGATAACCGTTTTTCCCTTTATGATATCGAAGAATTTTGCAAAACTAGTAGATTCTTGTAAGTACTGGAACAGAGCAATAGTTTGTTTATGGAGGCAGTATGTATTTAACGCATATCCATGCGCGTACATTTTCTTTCTTACAAATGCGGACTTTTGGCATCTAATAAATGCAAATTTTCATATCCCAAGCGTAATTAAAAAAAATACATCAAGATACAACAGAATAGAAATATGCGATCCCTATTAAACAAGGACAGCGCTATAAATAATGTAAAACAAACGCAATGAATTGAGTTTAAATATTAGACGTTTTGAGATTTAGGATTTTGTTTTGGCTGCCGCAGCTTCTCGTTCCATTGCTCTTTGTTTTGCTTTCTCGTAAATAGGCATTAATTGACCGCGCTCTCCCAGCATTTTTAAGAGCTCAACTATGAATGGTAGATAATTGTGTTTACGTCTAATATTCTCTATGCGATAACGTTTACGTTTCTCCACTTCATTATCAATCAAAGAGCGTAGTTTAGCAACTTCAGTCTCACGGTCGTCGGTCTCCATGGCTTCGTCACTGCCACCACTCAAAAGTTTATCAATTTGCTGTTGGTAGATTTTTTGACGATCCGAAACAATAGCCATCAGATTGAAGTGAATTTCACCTTCACTATATTTATTCATTCTCTTTTCTATGATTGGTCGAACGACATCAATCCAGTTTTGTCCCGCAGCTATGGCACCCAGATCAATGGGTCCCTCCTTTAATCCATCCAATTCATATAAACGACCATCAATTGGTACGTAGCCAATAAAATGATAAACATCTTCATCTTTGTTTTGGTTCTTCGAGTCCAACTCAAAAAGGGTCTGTCGTGCGAAACTATTGTGCACCGTTCGTATTTGTGATGCATTGCTCAGTGTCAAACCTTTGTTGTATGGATCGAAAAATTGACAAAATTCTTTGAAGTTGGACAAAGTCTCCCCAAGCTTGATGTCATCATGTTTGCAGTTAAGTAGGACGCTTAGAATGGCTTGTGTGGCACAAGCATTATTGATAACCTGTTTGGCGAAGAAAATGTTCTGCAGACGATCATCTTTAACAACACTACCTGCCGGTTCATCATCTTGCACCCATTTGAAGAGGAATATAAGCCCATGTATAGGTTCCAAACTCTTAAATGACTCAGCATCTAAAGACCAAATTTCTTCTACTTGAGCGCCTTCGACACCTATGAAAAGTAAATGTAAACTACGAATTAAAGGACGGTAAAACCGGTAAATTTCCTTATTGAGTACCAAACTCCTTAATAAGCTCAGTAAATACACCAGGATCACTCTCTATTAAACACCAATTGCCAGCGCCTTCCATTGTTGTTGATATATGTACAGTTCAAAGTTATAAGCAGATATTAACTGCAATTAGAATTTGCAATATGAATTCTTTAAATTTGCAAAATCACAATTGCTCGAAAACATTGATGAGATGCCTACAAACGCATTTGATACAAAAATTGCAACCCTGAAAGTATTGCCAAACAACAAATTGGACACAAGATTGGGTTCACATTGTATGGTAAAATAAAAGCAATCATGGTAGAATTGCCAAGTGCAAAAAGATGTTTAATTTTTTTTTTTTCAAAATTATTACCATGGTGGAAAAATGCAGATTGCCGCATCGGAAAATGAACTGTTAATCCAATTTTTAAATTGAGATTTTTGAATGAAAAATTATTTAATTGTAACAATTCTTGAAAAATACATATCATAACAACCTCCGATTAGTGTCGTACATGGTACAATTACCAAAGTAATCTCATGTCATATCATATGATTAAAATTTTTTTCTTTCGTGTCCCTTCGTAGGCGTAGGTTTGCAAGAGTTTTTCATTAATTTCAGACCAAATATTTTGTTATTTTCACCCCGTTTGGAGGCTATAAAAGTCAAGTAAGAAAATAATCTAAAACAGTGCAAGGCCCGCATTGCAGATATTAACCAGAAGTTTGCACCTGGTAAAATTAAGATGGTAGAAGGTAGTCATTTCAAATAAGCATACCCATCTCTGCATTTTCTGTAATTTACCTAGTCAAATTTCCATGGTAGAAAAATACAGGTAGATGCATCAACGCTTGGGAATATTAATTGAATTTTTAAATGTTTTTTTTCAAATATAAGTGGATTTTTATATGTTTTCTTATTCGACGTTAATCGGAGGCTATTATAATTCGCCTCTTTCAAAATTTTTACAAATTTAAATGATTTCATTCAACATTTTCCATTCCAATATTGGTTTGACAGTTCATTGTCCCAGCAGCTGTGTCGATGTGTATACCTATATTCTACCACCATGCAAATTTCACTGCATAAAAACAGATTTCCATCTCTGATTTGTGTGTATACAATGGATTTGCAAATATAAATTTAAAAAAAAAATTGTAAACATATGATTGCATGGCTTTACCTCCTTAATTCTACCATGAGTTTGGATAACATTTTTAAAAGAAAATCCCGATATCTCATTCATTTTTCTCGCTTTTTAACTCATTTAAAAAATTAGAAAAAATATGAAATAAATGAAAACAACTTGTTACGTATAATTTTGAATAATTCTGTCAGGAAGCGGACATAGCCTCAGGGCTGTATTTATGTAATTTTACAAAGCTACTTATTGTACCATGGGTAAAAGATTCTGATCTCTCATTATTAGTCGAATTGGCATTAATTGTGTTACAAGAATTCATACAGCAGATATAGTGAAGATTTTGGCAACATTTTTCAGCTGGTAATTCTACGGATTCTTAAAGGCGGACCTAAAGTAAAACCTCATTTGAGGCCTACGCAAGAACTAACATCACGGAAAACGTTTCCTTAAGATAAAGGGCTTGAAATATTTATCTCTCTATGTTTAAATCCAAGAACAGACAAATAAATTTGGTATTTCTGAAATATGGAATCTAAAACTGTTTTTACGTCCTAAAGAACGCCAAAAATAAAAAACATTTATTAATTTTGTAAAATCTGCAACTCGTCATAGGGAAATATTTTTGTTATGAAACAGATTTTATTTGCAAAATGATAAGGTCGAGTTCGTCAGAAAAGGGTTGCCATAATCAATTTAGCAATTTTGAAATTAAAAATGTTTAATGAAAAAATATTCCGATTGACAGTTTTTTAAAAAAATGCATCTACCTGCATTTTTTCTACCAAGAAAACTTATAAAAATAGACTTATATTTGAAAAAAAACATTTAAAAAATTGACGTATCAAGTTTCCTGTAATCTTTTACCAAGATTATTCCATTTACAACGTAATTTTTCAAAATTTTATATTCATAAACCGATTGTATATACACAAATCTAAGAAAGGAACATTAATTTTATGTAGTTATATGGTAAATTACGTTTTATTACGTTAAATTTACAAAAAACATTGTGAGAACTTGGGTGCTGGAGACTTATGCTCTGTTCCAGTACCTGCAAGAATCTACTAGTTTTGCAATTTTCTTCGATATCATAAAGGGAAATCGGTTATCATAGTAAAAACTTTTACATTCTAGCAGTTCTAGAACACATTATTATAGTGTCAATTAGACTTTTAAATATGCAACAGTTGACTTTGTTTATTTTTAATGTTTTTAAACAAAATTCTTATATTGGAACAACCAGCGGGGATATTCCATAAGACTGAATCTAAAATGGTAGAACAATATAGAGTTGCAAGGATGTACAACTTTTTACTACGATAACAAATTTTCCCTTTATGATATCGAAAAAATTTGAAAATTTGGTAGATTCTTACGGGTTCTGGAACAGAGGTATAGTTTTATCACAAAAATTATATTTAGAGAGTAGCTTTGTTCTACCTTTTGTAATTATGCCATGAGTGATATCAACAATTTGGAGAATTTGAAAATTATCAATTTTTACAACGTTATTAGTTGAAAGATTTAAAAATAAGGCTCTGGCGTATTTGGTTAATGCGGACGTATAGAATATTTTTGTGTACGTGTATTGTTAAGCTAATAATGTATTTTGACAGCAAAATGACACATCAGTTGTGACACACATTAAATGTACTGGAACAGAACAAGGATTGGAATTCAAAGCTGCTGTACAATATTGACGTTTTCACGACAAGCCGCTGACGCCATTGTATTTTAGTCAGCGTCGCCGCCGTTAAACACTTTATTGCAGCTCAGTTCTCTGATCGTGTTGAGAAAAATTTCTCAAATCCGAAAATTGCATACATTTTCCATTGAAATACACAATAAAATTTCTGTGAAAATGCCTAATGGGGCGAAATAAACAGTGCATAATCGGGGTGCAATAAATATTTACATTAAAATAAACGTGAAACTTTTGAAATATGAGGAAGAAAAATTACGTTTGCTTCGGAAACAATTTTTTTTTGCGAATGAAGAAAAATTTCATTGGGAAGTGGTGGTTTTGTGTGTAATTGTTTTTTCATCTCGCTTCTCGATTTCTTTTGACGTGTTCTAAGAGCCAACGGCACAAACAGAAAGCAAATTGATTTTGCTATTGTTTTCTTATGGGAAAACAAAAACTGTTGGTTAATAAACATTACATTTGTATATTGATTTGTATTTAGCAAACATTTCAATAGTAATAGTAAAGTTTTAACACATTTGCCATCAAGATGGTGGTCTCAAAAGACTCCAAGCGTAAGCGTAAGGAGTCATCACCGCCGCCGCCACCAACACCACAACAACAACAACCGTCTACTGCTGTAGAGTCATCGCCAGAAATGCCCAAAAGGTATGAATATTTGTCTATATATTCTTATGAATAAGTATGTATGTGTGTTCGCGCTTTATTTTATCTTTTTTTGTTGTTTTTCTTTTTTTTAATTTATTCTATTTATTTTCCTCGATATTTTTGCTCTTTTTCTCATTAAATGTTGTGTGTATATTTTAATTGTTTGAGAAGAGGTGATTGTGCCATGCACTAAAGCAAAAAATTAACGAGGGTGGCGTGCTAAACCACTCATATATGTCTTGTGAATCCTAATGGGATCATGTAAAATGTGTTTACAAAATAAGCAAAAAGTGATTACAAGCAAATTTTAAACTGTACATCGTACAAAGAAATCTTTAAAAAATTAATATTATTTAAAGAACTTGGGAGCTTGATTCACCATAAAATACGTTTATTCTTCAATCTCCTATAGATGATACGGAAACATCAATATTTTATTGCAAAATTGCTTTTGTTGTGTTTCAAATTGGACTTAACAAATAACAAGAAGCCCCTAAGACCTTAATACATAAGGGAATTATTTTCGACATATTTCGTCGGATGGCTCATAGTTCATAGTATTGGACCGAATCGGGACTAGATTTCAATGAATTTTAAACAAATTAAAATATTTCATTAAAATAGATCTATCACATTTTGAAATTTTTTGAAAGCCTATAGACTTTATATCGGAGTGAAGGTATACTGCATTTTGGCAATCTGCAGATATCTCGAATTCGATATCGAAGAAATTTGGATCGAAAGTAATGTTATTGTGAGAATTTCAGCTTGAATATATATCAATTTTGAGAGATAGTTCACAGTTCTTCCTATAAAAATGTCCATCGATATAAATTTATAATGCGAATACAAAAATACATTTCGATCGAAACATATTTGTATACTTTGCGCCTAAAAATTTGAAGTTGAATAATAAATGCAATACCGGTTAGTGTTATTCTTTGCACATTGTAGACCAAAGTTAACGTAATTTAATTTATGTTTTTTTTCCCACTGGCTATACATTTTTAAAATTTGTCCCTTCTCATAGGTTTCTTATTAAAAATTACTTTACAAAGAGTTAAAAAGAGCAATAGTTTTGAATCAGATGAAATTCATGCGTTATAATAACTTATAGAATTTAATCCCGCTAATTTCGCAGTATTAACAATCCATTTTTGTGTTTCTTATTTTTACTTAAACAGGACAAAAGTTCAAGCACAGCGAAAATTTGCCCAAGGTCAGAGTGCGCCACAGTCATCGTACAGTGCGATTAATGCTGCATCCTCATCCTCAAATACTGGACCAAGTACATCGTCAGAGAGTCGTGAACCGCCAACAGAGATATTGCCAAATAAGCGACCAAAGACTGAAGATTTCCTAACATTTCTTTGTTTTCGAGGATCATCAGCATTGCCGCCACATTTGGATTTTTTAAACCAAGGAAAGTCAAAGGAACCAGAACGACCTGTCAAAAAACCGATAAAAACTATCACGAAAAAGAAAGGTAAAAAGGGCAGACCCTCAAAAAATACCAAACCAAAGGACGAAATAAACGATAAGAAGGAATGTGAAGAAGGCCCTTCTGCAAGTCCAAATAAACCGAATAGTAACAATGATTCTACTACGATAGTAGAAAATGTTGAAAATTCAAAATTACACGATAAAAGTAAAACAGAGTTGGCCCAAGGAGATGAGGAGGAAGACGAAGAGCTTCCCTCATTTCCAGTTCGAAAGCGTGCCGAAGTTATAGCAGATGGAAATCGCCGTAGCAATCGTAACATTGATGACAAGTCCAGTAATATCGCGGAAACGGGAAAACGTAGATCAAATAGGACAACAAAAGGTTCCAAATTAATGATCGATCATCTGTCGGATGATGAGGATGAAGAATATATGTCGAATATGGACGATAATAGCAAAACCTTACATTCGGATGCTGATGGGAAGGACAGAAAGAGTCTTAAAACTCCTTCACAAATGGAGAGAAAGTCAGAGTCTCCTTCAAAAGAAAGTGAAACAACTTCTAAATCACGCAAGGGTCGCTCTTCGGCAACCCTAAAGAAAAAGGACAACGATGACAAAGAAGCGGTAAAAACCGAAACCAAAGAAAAAGTTCCAGTTAAACGACCTAGACAGAAGGAATCGCCAATCTTTATACCATCACCCGAACCTTCTGGCCGCATGACTAGACAAAGAGCCTTCTTTGAACCTGTTAAAGTACCACAGCGAGATGAAGACAATGCAGTTGATGAAAGTAATGATCAGGAAACAAAGGACTCAGTGACATGCAAAGAACCTTTAAAACCCACGAAAGCCATTGCAAACACATCCACCGAGGAAACCCCCAGTAGTGCTGATCCATCGCAATCAACAGAACTGGAAAAGAATAAACCTCAACATAATGTATTTGACTTCTCATCCGATGATGAACAACCCTTAGCTAAAACAATTAAGCTTAAAAAAGCAGCGACGTCAAAGGCTAGTCCGAAGAAAACAAACCAACGTACAGGAAAAAATACTTCCCTCAAAAACCAAACATCAGAAGCTGTCGACAATACTAGCATGGAAGAAGCTGCAAACGTGTCCGTAGAGGCGAAAAAAGACAATGACACTACGAAAGAAACCACTGCAAGCGACAAGACAACAGCGGAGAAGCAAACTGGAAAAATTAAAGGAAAACGTTCGAATGCGAACCACGCCTCGATCTCCAACAATAAACCAGCAAAGGATGTCGAGGTTAAAGACGACGAAAAAGTAGAAAAAACGGCAAATCGCACGGACTTAGCACCACCTTCCCCAAAGAAAGCACCAAATACTCGTGTTGGTCGAAAGAAGACAAAAGTCGATAACTCAGAGAAAAATACAGTGTCGGAAGCTGTTTCAACGGAAGACAACTCTGCGAACGAAAGCCCAACTCGAAATCAAAGACCATCGCGTAAGACAAAAGAAGCAGCTACTATTTATATGGGTATAATAGGACATCGTTTGCAACTGGCTGAAGATGAGGAGGACGATGTTTCGTTAAGTAGCTTTGATCGCCCAAATGTACGTGAAATGGAAAAAATAGAAAACGAATTGAAGCGCAGCACTATGGACAAAGCGCACACATCACCCACACCTAAAGAAGTAAAAAATTCAGATGGATCGCCCCCTCAAGTTCCCGCTTCGGTAGGGTCGACAGAAAAGCCTTTAGCAACAGGACGTAGAGGTCGACCCCCGAAAAATTCGAAAGCATCGACCCAACCTACAGCCAAGCGGGAAATTGAAGGCATGCTAGTAAAGAAAGGCGTTATTGCCAAAATGACTCAGTCAACGGAAAATCTAAGCGATCTTGTCAAGGACAATAAAACCGAGCAGAACTCAAAGGAAGGCACCGAAGACGACGAAGACTTTCTGTTAAATGAAGAGCTTAATGAAACCAAGCGGAAATTAGAAAAAAGTTTCAGTGACTCTGACGATGAACCTTTAGCGATTAAAGCTCATGTAAAGCCGAATGAAAAAGATGTGGATAATTCTCACAAATCTGCTAACCATACTATGGAATCATTGGCGATGCCGTCTAATATCGTAGCATCAACATTACCAAATGTTATTCCCGTGTGCAGCGCTAATACTGCACTTACCACTCTGACAGTTCTGTCGTTGACTACTACAAAACCGATTACAACAACATCCAGCAACATTGTTGCGTCTTCAACGTCACCACCAGCCAGCAATGTGGTGGGAACCGTGCCGATTGTTTCAAGCACATCAAATATACCGGTGTCATTTGGTGCAACAACAACAACAATAAGCGCAGGTACGATACCATCATCACCCCCACCTGGACCAAATTCCAGCACTACATTTGCCATTCAGGCAGCAGCCCCGATTACTCCTACTAGTACATCACAGTCACCTTTTAAAGCCGTTGAAAAGAAATCCCCAGTACCAACATCAAAAATTTTAAATGTGCCGGCAACCTACGGTGTCCCCTCGGCCACCCCTTCTACAAATACTGGTATTAATTGTGGTTTAAATTCAAACTTCGGAAAATCTCCAATGTATGTACCACAATCACCCGCTCATTATCATTCCACGGCCCATGCATCACAACAACAGGCACAGCAACAACAACAGCCTCCACCACCGCAACAACATGTTCGGCCACAATTTCCCATACAGTCTCCAGTGAAAACATCACCCTTAATGGGACCTAGCATTAATAGCTCAACTTCGGTGGGACCCCACATGAACACATCTTCGATGCAAATGCCTCCACAATCACCCATGAAATATCAGACCCCACCAACAACATATCCACCTCCAATAGAGGCATACCCTTCACCAAAAATCAATCCTAATTTTTTAACGCCGAAATTTGACCGCAATACCCTTTCAAGGCCTGGCAATCATCCACCAACAGGAAATAACAGTTTTCCTTCGCCTTCTCCAGTGAAATACGATATATCAGCATCAAGTAGTGGTCTGCTTAAGAATTCCTCATTTTCAGCTCCAAACATGTCAATGAGTCCTAAAACCTTGCTCTCAGGCAATTCAAACTATTTAAGTAATAATATTGGTGCAACTACTTCATCGGCGGTGTTAGCAGCACCCGGTGGGACGAGCAATGATCCGATGAAAGATGAAATCAGCAGTATACTAGCAGCTAATTTAATGCCTAGCAAAGAAGAATCAGGTAAAATTTTTGGTATTGCCAGTGTGAGTTTGGCTCAAAGTTCTGGTCCCGACAATACAAAATGTACACTGGGAAAATGTGGCTCCATTCATAAGCCAGTATTGGGACCAGTCGTACCTACTGAAAGCTATATCGGAGATCAACTCTCAGGCAAAGAAAGAAGGAAGGCTAAAGTGAATATGACCCATGAACAGATACACAAATGGCTTATAGAATGTTCTTCCAATCCCGATGAAATTCAAGATGATCTTGATGACGACTTCGATTCTGATTTAAGACCAAATAATTTCAATACTACACCACCCCCAACCCGCGATGATAAAGAAAGCACGTCATTTAGCTCTTCATCGAAAGCCACAAGGGATTTGGGTAAAAGCGAAAGCGCCTGGTCAGCTAAAGGCCCATCACTGAAAGCTACGCCTGTTGTTGCTTCAGCCGCCAATGCTGCCAATAACCGTAAAGAAGATCTTAAACTTACAGAGCCAACCAGTCCTCTTCAAGAAGATGAATTTGACAAAAACTCGCTGCCACTTAACCAGCAATGTGATAAAAATCCTCTAAATAAATCATCACCTGCGCCGGGTAGTATCGATGAAAAAAATACACAATCCGATAAGTCGGATAAAAAGATCGAAAACAAAAAATCTACAAATAAAGAAGAAAAGCAAACAGCAGCAGTAAAGTCCTTGGCGAATGAAGCTAAACAAAATAAATCGAACGAAAAGGAAGCAGCGCCCACAACCTGGGAGAACGACGACGTTGCAAAAGGAACGTCACCCACCCAAAAACATCAGAACAATCAAAAAGCAGCTAACCAAAAGAGAGTAACTTCTCCATCCATACAGGCTGCATCGACATCCACAAAGCCGGGACGTCGAAAACACTTATCAGAGGACTCGGACGATAAACCACTGTGCCCTAAGCCTAAAGATAGTATTGTCAACACAAACGATGATGTTGGGTCTACACAGGATGCGACGAAAACACCATCGGCCAATGCTTCCGCTAGCCGCACTCCAAAGCGGACTCCAGTATATCAGCAAAAACTGACTCCAAAACAACACAACTCCAACAGTAAAGATCCAAAAACACCTACGACATCCAGTCATAAACGTTTTGGAACCCTTAATGAAGCATTCTCTGCGGAGAATGAAAAGTCCATATACTCCTTTGACAAGGATGACGATGAAGCAACAGCTCCAGTGCCTGTGAAAACCGAAAAAGCCTCATCATATAGGCGTCAGAACCGCCGTGACTCAAATATTGACAACACATCCGCAATAGCCCAGCGCAGTCTTTCCACAAAACCGAAACGAAATGCAGCAGCTGTTGCGGAGATTGCAAATAAAGAATTAGCGGGTGGAAATTCTCAGACCAGTTCAGTCTCATTAACATTAAGTCCATCGGAGAAAAACAAGCTTGTTAAAGTCAGTCTGGATGCGGATAGCAAGACTGGAAAATCAGCCGGCAACAAAGCAGGCAAAGGTGGCAAAAAGGCGGCAGGTGAAGCTGCGAAAAAAATTGTGAATGACAACGACTCTGAATCTGGTGACGGACATACCTTCTATATTCCTTTACAAGGTATAGCAAGTGGGGGTGATGGTGAGGGTGGTATTCAGGGTGTGGCTGTTAAACTGGGCCGCGAAGGGCCAGACGGTCCCAATCAGAAGGTAATAATGCACGCTACCTTAGTCACCAAAGCCCAAATGAGATCGAATACAAAACCAATACCTGAAACAATGAATGTATCGGATATAGTTAAAAATTTAATGTCGGGCGATAAAAAGGTCACTTCAACTAGTGGTGCGTCGACGTCGGCAGCAGCTGCAGCGACAGCGACCACTTCCGCTCCAAACAGCATGAAAAGTGTACCTATTGGAACTGTACAGCCCCGCTTCAAAGGAGATTCGCTCGCATCGACTGTACAAGCAGGACCATCAACTTCTACCGCAGGCGGTGTCACAGGTGGTAGCTTGCAACGTGTCAATTCAAATTCCTCATTATTTTCTGGATCCGTTAAATCCCGAAATGCCGCGGCCTCCAATGCAGCTGTTGGGACGGGTGCAGGCCACACAACAAGTAAAAAGTTCAAGGACGATGCTCCCATTAAAATGTCCAACAATACAGCATTCCCACGTCACGATGACCCCACACAAATGGTAGAAGCTCCTATCTTCCGGCCAACGGAGAAAGAATTTGCCGACCCCATCGAATTCATTGAACGCATCACACCTATAGCGGCCCGATTTGGCATTTGTAAAATCATACCTCCGCCATCTTTTAAGCCCGAGTGTCGTATCGCCGATGAAATGCGCTTCACCGCCTACAATCAATATGTACACAAGTTGTTGCATCGTTGGGGTCCAAGTGCCAAGGAATTAAGTGCCATCAAAAAGTACTTGGCAACCCAGAGCATTGTCATGAATCACCCACCATGGATTGGTGGAATGGAAGTGGATTTGCCGCGCCTTTATCACACCGTACAAGAATTGGGTGGTCTGAAAGAAGTCATCGAAAAGAAAAAATGGGCCCGTGTTGCTGAAGAAATGTGTATACCGAAACTAGCTCAAGATCGGGTAACCAAATTGGATGATATCTATTGTAAATATTTATTGCCCTACGACACTCTGTCGCCGGCCGAACGTCAAAAACTCTTCGATGAAGTGGAAGCTGATTGGGCAAAACGGGAAGCTCGTGCCCGTCGAAACGCAGATCGTTTTGTCAACACAGAAAGTGTTTCCAATGAAGACGATGATGTCTCCTCGGAGAACGACGAAGAAGAATCCGAAGAGGAAGTAGATGGGGTGTCGATGGAGTGTATAGTAAAAGGACGAAGTATGCCTTTAAGTCAATTCTACCGTATCGCCCGCAATACCATGGCTTTGTGGTTTAAGAACACCGAACCCACTGTGAACGAGGTAGAGGCAGAGTTTTGGCGACACGTAGCCGTCAGGGACAGTCATGTGTGTGTACATTCCGGCTCAATTGATTCCTCCGGCTGGGGCTTTGGTTTCCCCAGTCCTGGGCCCAAAGGTAAGGGTTCCAATTATGCGCGCCATCCATGGAATCTTAAAGTATTGACCAATAATCCTGGTTCTGTGCTACGATCATTGGGGCCTGTGATGGGTGTAACTGTGCCCACATTGCATGTTGGTATGCTGTTTTCGGCCTGCTGTTGGTATCGTGATCCACACGGTTTGTCGTGGATCGAATACCTTCATACCGGCGCATCAAAACTGTGGTACGGTATACCGGACGACCAAAGTGCCAATTTTAGAGCAGCTCTTACATCGCTCATACCCACACATTGTCAAAATAAAACAATATGGCTACCCTGTGATACTGTTATGGTACCTCCACACATGCTCACCGACCGCGGAGTATCACTGTGTCGTATCGAACAAAAACCTGGCGAATTTATAGTCGTTTTCCCTCGTGCTTACACCTCAAGTTTAGCTACAGGTTATGTGGTCTCAGAAAGTGTATACTTTGCAACAACATCTTGGTTGGATTTGGCGAAAGATGATTTCAGGGTATGTCAAAAACGAAATGCTGTTGAGAAACTTTTCATAATTACTATTTTTTTTGTTTCGAACAGGATATTCATGACAGTTGCGAACCCGCAATGTTTTCATTGGAGCAATTACTTTTTGCTTTGGGCTATGATCAGCGTGTCTCATCCGATACGATGCAGCAAATGTTACCTATGTTGCAAGAAGTGTATGAAAAAGAAGCTGCCGCTCGAGAACAACTCAAGGTAGGATACTGACATGAAACTTATAATTCATGAACTAGTTAACGACCATATTGACTGAATAGGTTGTGTGGAGTTGAAGTCTACGACTAGGAAATTTATATTAGAAGCATAAAATAACAGGGTTTTAAATCCGGAACCTATTGAAATTAGCCTTACAGTGCAACTACTATTAAATATTGGCAGTAAGGGTTAAAGTAGCACATGATCAGGCAAATGGCCTGTTGTTGTTGATATGCTAGCTATTTTTGTTTGGGCCTAATTGGCAATGAAGCGACAAGTTCAGCTCACAAAAAAGCAGTAGCTCAGATTTAAGCTGCTGCTAATTTCGGAGAAACCGAAAAAATATTTTTATGGTTTTAGGTGTTATCAGCGTACAAATTAATAAAACATGTACGTATTTATTCGAGCTCCTTAGTTAATCGAAGATTATCTTTGATTAGCAGTATTGACAGCAATATTTTTATTTTTTATGTGCCTCATCGAACCTTTGGTCTCCTTGGACCAAATCCGTTTCAGGATATTTGGAGTCGATCTAGTCATTTCCGCCCGCCTGTCTAACTGGTGCACACGATAACTCTCGAAAGGAGTATCCGATTTGATCCAAACTTGGTGTATCGTAATATTATTGTCAAACTTAAATCGAATTCGAAGATGGGCAATATCGGCACCTCCCCCACAAAATGTCAACATTTTCAAATAAAATAATTTGCTGCACAGAAAGAGAAATGATGATCCGATTTTGCTCCAACTTGCAAATCCTAATATTTATATCAGTGCGAAAAAGGTCAAGTGCGAAAATGGACAATATCACAATATTTTTATTAAACCGAGGTCTTGTGTGAAGATGTAATATATCGGTCTACTTCTTGTGGTACCGCCCCCACAACCCTATGTTAACCCTAGAAACCAACAGTGACATCAGTATCAGCTCTATCCCTTCACCCAATACCAAATTTAGTAAATATCCAAAACAATCTACATCTATCCATCCTAGACACCAACAGTGATCCAAATTTAGTGCTATTTAGTAATTTTCAAATATTTACAGTATGCATTGCAAACCACAGTGATCTCGGTATCAAATTTAGTTTTTAGCTCTATCCTTTCACATAATACCAAATGGTACCATTTAGGAAGTTTAGGAATTTAGAATTTTTCGTAACCATGAAGGTTGAATCTCCAAAAACCCTTTGGTACATCTATTCTGCACTCCTCCATTGACTTTCATTCCTAATTTCTCGTTTTGTGTATTATTCAATTTTTAGTACATTTTAGTATTTTCCATACCCGTTTAGTACGAATTTCCAAACTCCCATCCTTATCACACTTCTACGCACCGAGACTAACCCTCGTGAAAAATTTCAAGATTGTGGAATAGTGTTTGTCTCTCGTCATAATTTTTGTATTTTGATGAATAATGCATAAAAATGACTCAGAAACCGTATTCTGTCCAAATGCAATAAGAAATATGAAAATAAGCTTATGGGATCTAACAACTAGAGACAGTATTGTCACTAGTTTTTGTAAATGATGTCATAACTGGATATGTTTATCAAAAAATTAATATTAATAATATTTATTCTATTCTTTTATTTTAAGGCAACCGGTGTAACTTCAACTGAAAAGGTCACCAACGAAAAAAGTGGCAAAGGTAAAAAACAGCAGCAACCCCCCTTCAAGTCCATTGAAAGTGAATGTGATTTTTGCCGGGCAAATCTCTATATTTCAATGATTCGAACTGATGACGGCAATATTTACTGTCTGCAACATGCACTTAAAAATCTCAATAATGGCAACATACAAGCTAAACAATGCAAACTTATTTACGCCTACAACATTGATGATATTGAGGCTCTTATCAAAAATCTTAAAGAACGAATACAACAGAAGCGTGCAATTGGGAAAAAGCAAAAATAGTCTTGTAACAAGCAGCAATTCTCCAATAAAATGAGAAAATCGTATAAATAGGTTATGTTACAAATTATCAGCATTTATGTCTTTTTAACTTGAAAATTGAAAGTTAATTTGCATAAAAGCCAACCAATTTCCGTATAATATGTACATAAGTACACTAAATACACTCACACAGACATACTTACTAATCTTGTATATAAGTAAAAAAATCTCTATGTATTTCTAAGGACACAATTGAATACATACATATATACAATTCGCATACAAAAAAAAAAAAAACATCAACAAAGAAATGCATATATTTATACTTAAAAATACGTAATGTTAAGCGAATAACATTGCGAATGCAATAATTGCATACAAAGTAATATTAATGAAAGTGAGTGTAATAAAAAATTAACGTAGGCATTTTAGTTTCTTACATTTTTTTCTTTTCTTTTTATACCATGATACATAAATTTATTTAAGTTATTCTCGCTAAAAATTAAACATTTATTTTCAGATGAAAGTATAAAAAATGAAATACTATTATAGTAACGTAGTTAAGCTTCTTTTTTAAACATAACAATAATACAGCGTTAAAGAAAAAGTAAATTTCTATATTCAATGTTTAATAAAATTTGCATTGTACTAAGACAAAGAATACAAAACAACAAAACAAAACAAAAAAAAAAGAAAATAACATTATAATCAACTATATTGATTTGTTAGATGATACAGAAAAAAACTACAGATTTGTATTTACCCCTACAAATATGTAAACATAAACAATTTTTTTATTTTTCCTGTCGTTCCTCTAAATTCTAAAATTTCATTCCTACCAATCACAACAAAAAAGTATTTATCTGTATTGTGGAAGAATTTTTCTTTTAAACATTATATCGGCCTGAATTTCGTAACTGTTATGCAGTTTACTCCAATTTTGTTGAAATGAATTATTTTATTTTGAATGAAAATCGTTTTGTGTTTTCCAAGCTACTTTATTTCTATAATAAATTATAAATGTGTTAGGTTGTTTATTTTTTTCTTCCATTTATGTTTTCCTTGTGTTTTTATATCTATAAATATTGATGTATTATTATAGATTTGTAGATATTAACAAATGTGCAACAATAAAAATCAAAAAAGAAAATAAAATAACACGAGTTGTTTATGTGGATGTTTGGGATAAAACATTTCGGATTTGGATATTTTTAAAAATTTTTGACCAGATTTAAAAATTGGGGCATGAATTTACCCTTAACTACCTTCTGTTCTCAATATTAACTGTCGCTATGGCTTGAAAAGAAATGTATTAGAGGAGAAAATTCATTACCATTTCTACATTTACTTAGGATGGTAGTTGTTTTTACTATAGCCTGGTTCTTGCTTGGTAATAATTATAGCTTATTCTGGTCTAAAGATCCTCTGACTGACCAAAAGCCCTCAAATCGATGGCCATAGGAATGGCATAAAGTTGTGCTCTAGATCATATAACTACAATACATGTAATTTCAAGTCACTGATCATGTTGTGCAAATGTGGATTTGATGATATTGGATAACGGAGGCGATCGCGCAAACTTTGGGTCAAGCGAAAAAAACTCAACGTGAGCATCATTGCAGGTCACTGCAAACTCTACGGAGATAAAGAAGACAACAAACAATCGCCCTAGTATTAGGATGAAGAGAATGCTACAAGTTTAAGCTCTTGCCTCCTCTGAACATGGGACAACATTTTTGTTCTATTCGAATATGCCTAAATGTAATTAAATCGTGTGTTCCACATCCGGAATGAGTGAGTACAAGAGCCCTCAGTTTTATGTACAGGCTGAGATGAAGAAACTGCAACCAACTTCAGGCTGCTGACATTTCTAAGCCACTCGTCCGACAGCTGTTAAAATTATTACAGTGACAGCTCATATTGTTTACAAGCGTACAAAAGCATTTTGGTGAGAATTTTCCCAGAAAAAAAGTTATTCGTCAAGGAAATCAAGCGTGATAGTGTGATTTCTTTATATTTGGCTGCAAAACCACAAGTGGATATCGTTAGAGCACTCCAGCATTTAAATGTGAATAAATCTTTTGTGTCTCGTACCATCGCTCGTTACCGTGATACTGAAAACAGCAACATCAGCAGAAATGGTTCGAAAAATAAAGAAGCGACTTGATCGAAACCCGCGTCGCAGTGGCCGAAAAATGGCTCGTGAGCTGAACATATCGCAATATGTCATTCGGAAAATATTGAAAAATTAGCTCGGAGTAAAGCCATTGAAATTCCAAAAAGTGCAAGAACTTACACCGCAACAGAAAGAAAATGCACTCAAAAGAGTTGCTTCGCTTGGCCGAAAGTGGTGAACTGCCGCATTTGGTTTTCTCCGATGAATAAACATTCGCTGTCCAGCAGTTTATAAACAAACAAAATAATCGTGTTTACTTGCCAAAGACGTCAGCCGAAAATGTGCACCTTCGGTTGGCAACCGGAACTCAAACGCAGCCGAATAAATGCAGAATATTATCGCGAAAATATTCTGGAGGGTGTATTAAAGAATTGAACACGCAAACATTTTGGCAGCAGACCTTGGACAACAGGACTCAGCACCATCGCACTCAGCACGCGCCACCAAAGAATGGTTACAAAATGAGGTTCCTCGCTTCATTACCAACGCACAATGGCTACCAAAATCTCCGGATACCAATCCGTTGGACCATTGTGTCTGGAGTATTTTGGAAAGCAAGGTTGATCACCTCGAGCAAACGCTTCGCCGGGAATGGGCTAAAATACCGCAGGGCAACAGCGTGTGACAGTTTCATTGGTCGTTTGAAGGCCATAATTCGTGCCAAAGGTGACCAATTCGGACAAATCTTAACTTATTCTAAAATTTGATGCTATTTCCGACATTTTTTGCTTTCATTAAAATTATGTCGTTTGATATTGTTACAGTTTTTTTTATCTCACCCTGTATATAGCGCCTTTTGCATATTTTCAAAACCACCTCCATATCTCAATCTCAGATACCAACAATTATATAAATATCAAATTTCAAAGTTTTATCTCTATTCCTTCAGCCAATAATATAGTACGATTCAGTACTTATCGTGCAATTGTAGCACACATTTCCGAAACCACCACCACATGTCCAAGCTACACATGAACAGCGACCCTTACACCAAATTTCAGATTTCATGCCATATTTGTTCACCCACCACTCAATTGTACAAAATTTAGTACAATTTAGTACTTTTCGTGCACTTGTAGTACTCATTTCCAAAATCATCTCTTTATCACAAACTGTTCCAATTTTAGTACTATTTAGTACAGTCGCGGTATACATTTCCAAAACTAACTTCTTATATCAAATTTGCTTTCCAACCTTGATTATCATAATAAATTTCAGTTTTTAGCTCTTTCCGTTAACATAATCGGCCCAATTACGGTTGTCGTTACTATAGTCGTCGTCGACTTTATGTGCGAGTCGCCCTCGCCGTCGCTTCGATTCAAAAATGGTATTAGGGTAAGGCATAGAAGCGACATCGACAGTTTAAAATAAAAGTTGGCAACAATTAAAAAAAAACGTTGGCAACACTTCCTTGTTATTGACAAAAAAAAAAGATTTTTTTTTGGTATTTTGAATTCTAATTTGGACTCTTTCGGAAAAATAAAAAATATAGTGAAAAAATTAAGATTATAAATGCGTTACATATCTTAAGTTCAAGTGAGGATGAAGAGAAGAATGTATTTGTAGTGCAGCGGCAAGTGTTAAGGCAGCCAACAAACATATTTGCCTGGCTCTTGATTGTGTTGTTCCAAAAGTTTACGCCGCTCTTTCAAGAGTTCAATAGTTTCTGCTTTCCTTGGTGACTTTTTAACATTGTTTTTTCAGCATTGTCCACTTGCTCATTTTCATGAACTATAACGTCTATTACACTTATGTTTTCCTTATCTTCTATTCCAAGTGCACGACCTGGTGGATTTCATAACTTTTGAAACTGCATTATATTCGCGACAGACTCCTCCAAAGGCGACAAACTCATTTGCTTAAAAATGCCACCTCCATTGCTGCTGGTTTCACCCTTGTTGTGTACAAGTTTCTTTTTAGTTTTAAATTTTTAATCTTTCCAAACCTAGAAGAATTTTAGAAAACCAACTAATAAAAACATACAAAAATAATTTTAATTTTTACATACTTTTTGCCAGCCATCGGAGTCTCTAATCGGAGGCCCGTTTACATTTAATTTTGTAGCAATGGATTCCCAATCTGAATTAAAATTTGCTGGAACATGACCTTTGGTAAATCCTCAATCAATTCGGAAACCAAAAGTTCAAATTGTTTGCTGTTGTTATTTTCATGGTCAAATATCAAATACAAAATGCTTACAATATCAACGTCGACTAAAAAGTACTATGTCGTCACAATTTTTTACGGCGACAGATATTCTCAAAAATCGACTTCACTTCGACTGTTGTATCGACAATGATAATGGCAATCATTTGTCGCTATCGACAAAAAACGACAACCCTAATATCATTATTGTCGCCTCGACTTCATTTTGCGACGCCGACGATAACCGTAATAGGGCCGAATACCAAATGGTACCATTTTTGAAGTTTTCGTAACCTCAAACTTTGAATTTCTAAAAACCTTTTAGTACATCTATCCTGAATCAGTGATTCATTCCACATTTCAAAGTTCTACCTTATTCCATTAGTTCAATACGAAATATTCAATTTCGTACGCTTTTAATAGAAATTTCCTAAAAAAAACGCCTACGCACCAAAACTGCTACTCGTGCAACATTTCAAGATTCTAGCCTCAGCCGTTTCGATTGATCGTTGATTCTCGGTTAGTCAGCTATTTCACTGCTGTTTTATACATATCAGTGCTAAGTTTCTGTGCAAGAACACTAATAGTTTCAAACCTTTTTTTGTTGATTTACGCCGAACTCCATGATTTCTAGAGTTATCAATATGAAAATAAAAACAGAAACACAAAGAACCCGTCGAAAAATTGAAACTGCTAACTCAAAAACATCATTTTCTGAGATATGTCACTCCTTGAGTAAATGAGCGTCAATCTGTAAGATTTAGCTATATTTCGCCTGTCTAACTCGATTCGGTTCAATTATACATTTTTTAAAATTTTTAATGCATTTTTCAAACTTTATCTAATCTATCAATTAAATTATATAGGAGTTTTCTCCTAAAATTAATTTTACTTACATCTTGAATGTCCTTTCAATCGCACAAATAATCTTCCCATTCTCCAGCAAATTCGCAATCATTAAGCTTATCTCAAATGTTAAAAAATACATTTTTTATTCGTTTCATATTTTTTTTTTTTTGCTATTATTGTTGCTTCTTGAAATGAAGTTCTGAGCATTTCCAATAGATCAAATTTTCCTTGATTTACAAACAAGATCAAAATTAAATTTAGAAAAGGTATTTTAATAAAATATGTACATACCAGTATATATTTAACACCATATATACTGCACATAATACCATTGAAAGATTTAGAAATATATTTTTGTTTGTTTAATAATAGATCTAGGCTTAATCGTACATGTAAATGTAAATATGTCGGTCTATACTTTGCAAAAAAAAAAAATTATTGCTCCAACTTGACCTTCTTAACGGAAATACATGATACACTGCATTGTCGATCGTCTGCTACATTGTCTTCTGCGAATTCTTCCAGTGATGATGTACCAGTAACCCCAATATCGACACCATCACTATTACATCGCCTTTTCATTGCTTTATTTTCAATTTCTTCGTTAGATTGTGTTTGAGCACATGTGGCCGAGGGAGTTGCAATTTCCGTTGACAATGGGGGGTTAGAAGCTGTTGCGGTTTCATCTGTAGTAGGACCAATAGTGACGGCAGCATCAGTGCACAATGGCGGTGTGGTTTTGGCAGTTTCTGGCGAGGCACCACCATTGATGTGCCTTATATTTGCTGAAATTTCGCGATTTTTTGCATCTACGTCTTCTAGGCGCTTTTTCAATTCAACAATTTGGACATTAAGTTCTGCAACAGAACTTAGGGCTTGCTGCAGGCGTTTGTATTGCAAATTTTGTATTTGCTGCATGCGATGCATCTGTAATAAAGTTTGCCATATAGCTTGTATTAATTATGTGTGTTTAAATTATTATACTTTTGTTAATTATGGAACAGTATATGTTTTATATCTGTTTAAATAATCATGTGTTATAGGCAATTTTCCACACACACGTGGCTTCCCACATAGGAAACAAATCACCAAGGAGCCATTGCATCTATAGAAGTCCTTAAGATTTAATCCTAATAATGTGTTTTCCTATGGAATTTTTTCTATTGCGACGATTTTCTGTAAGTAAAATGCAATTCTTCGTTTGCGAAACACTCCTACCTAATACTAGACGTACGCTTTCGACGTTTCTCACCGCAAGAGAACAAATTTTTGAAGCTGAACAATTTTAATTTTTTTTTTTTGCATATTTACATATATTTGCAATTAATTTAGGCAAATATTTTTATACCCTCAGTCATATGGTTATAGAACGTATATATCATTTTAAACGGCCAAAACGTGCCTCATCGGAATAACGGTTTTAGACCCTAGGTCTCTTTGGATCAAATCCGTTTCAGGAGATTTGGAGTCGATCTAGGGGTGTCCGTCCGCCCGTCCCTCTGTCTGGCTGGTGCGCACGATAACTCTCGAATATCGTAATATTATTATCAAACTTAGATCGAATTCGGAGATGGGTAACATCGGTTAACCCCTTTTGGTACCTCCCCCACAATATGTTAACATTTTCAAATAAAATAATTTACTGCCCAGAAAGAGAAAGCATAATCCGACTTTGCTCCAACTTTGCATATCCTAATATTTGCATCAGTGCTAGGTGTGATAATGGACAATAAATCGGTCCACTCCATCAAGTACCTCCCCCACAAAAAGGGTCAACATTTAGAATAATTATAACTCTTGTAAAATGTGTTGTAAGCTTCCGATTACCTTCAAATTACACAAATCATAATATTTTTTAATCCAAGATCTGTTGTGAAGACTCCTTCTGGTACCTCCCCCACAGAGGGTCAAACTTTGAATGTTCATAAAGCTCATAAAACGAAATTAACAAGCGATTCCGTTCAGACTTGGCACATCTCAATATTTCCACCAACACAAGATCTGTTATAAATATGGTAGAGATCGGGCCATTCCTCCCCCACAAAGGGTTAAAGTTTTGAATAACCAAACGATCATAAACGATCCGATATAAGCATCCAGTTCTCTTCAAGTTAAACACATCACAATATTTTTATTAACCCAAAGTCTGCTGTGAAAATGGGATATATCGGTCCACTCCTTCTGGTACCTCCCCCACAAAGGGGCAATATTTTGATTATCCATGAAACTCATAAAACGCGAAAATAACTTACAATTCCATTCAGACTTAATACATCTCAATATTTCCATCAACACAAGATCTGTTATAAAGATGGTAAAGATCGCACCATTTCTTCTGGTGCCTACCCCACAAAGGGTTCAAGATTTTGAAAAAACAAAACGCTCAAAGAAAGCGAAATAAGCATCCAAATCCATCCATCCATCTCCTCAAATTTCCCACATACAAACATTTTTGCTAACACAAGATCTGATAATATGCATCTGCCAACATCTTCTGATGCCTCAGGTACAAAGGGTCACAATTTCCAGTACTTATTCTTTACAACTTTCTCTTAACCAGAAATCTGATACGAATATGAAATTTATGATTTCCCATAAAATTGGATATAAATGTTCGATTTCCTTCAAATTTTTGTGTGGGAGGTACCAGAAGGACTGAACCGATTTTGCCCATCTCCGAATTCGATCTAAGTTTGACAATATTACGATGTACCGTAGTTTGGATTAAATCGGATACTGCCTTCGAAAGTTATCGTGTGCACCAGCCAGCCAGACGGAGGGACATCGCTAGATCGACTCCAAATGTCCAGAAACGGATTTGGTCTAGACTTCGAAATCGTTATTTCGATGGGGCATGTTTGGCGGTATCGGATGATATATACACTCTCTAGCTGAGAGTATAAAAATCGACAAAAATCTATGCGGGGAATATATTTGAATTTGCTAATGAACTACTAGATGTCATGTGGTTGCACAAATTAAGGTTAAGTTTGTCTAAAAAAATATATATATTTTGTTGGTATAGAATTGTTTAAAATATTAAATGTTGTCTAGTGTAAACCAATTTATTAAATTTCCGTTGCTTTGACGCCAGGTTTTTCATTTTAACAAAAATGTACAAAAAACCCAGATAGTTTTTTTCAGTTATAACGCTGTTGTAGCACTGAAAACATGATATCATACCGCTGTCAGCTAATCTACCAGTTTCTATAAAATGTTTTCACAAATTGTCAAAACCACACAAACCTACAAAAATCATGCATATTTAATATAGGACGACGGCACTGTCATTTAATGTGAAGTTATGTTTAACATACATTTAGAAACGAGTGGCATTTCAGTTTGCTTCTTCTTATTAGCCGGACTTTTTCAATATGACAGAATTATGCCAATTTATTAAAAAAATTTTTTACTTGTTTTCACTTTAATGTGACACTCACCAATTTCGAAACTGTATGCCGGTGTTGTTAATGACATTTACATAAGCATTGATAGGGATATCAATACAAAAAGTTATTGGAACATTTATAATCGTGGTTTATTCCAATTTTATTTCTCTAGCAAATTGATTATTTATAATGCATTTTTAGAATTTATAGCGATTTTCACCTACAAATGTAAAACAGAATCTTTATACATTTCCTTGCTGATAAATCAACAAAAAATGTATGATTTTTTTCACTCTTATTGTGGGGGCATTACACTATCTGGAATTTCCAAACTTATGTGTAGTTAATGGTTGGCATTATGAAGACAACATTATGCACTTCACTCGGTTAAGGACTGTACCTGCGAACGTTTCCTTCTTACATTCAAAAAGTTGAAACAATTTGTGTGGTCGCACACAAACGAAAAAAAAAAAACGAATCTTTATTTAAAAATTTTAAATGCATAAAATAGCTACATGGCGGGAGCTCCATTGAAACTAATTATATATGTTATAGTACAGCTCTGTTTTTTTTTGCCCCAGTTGATAAATTTGTAAAATTAATGCTTGAGGCAATTAAAGATTCGCCCCATCACAAAAATGTATACTCGTCGCCATATAACAGGAGCTCCATTCAGTATATAACAGCATTCAGTAAAAATTTAATATTCGCTTAAGTTTATCCGGGTATGCATCGATCAAGAGTCCGTTTTTTCTCCGACCTAAGTGCTATCCATTGCTGGGAGTTTTTGAAGAAGAAGTTTTAAACTATTCGAAAAGAAGTTTTAAACTATTCGAAGACACTAAATGAGCGTTTATATTACACATGATTTGATCCACATTAACGGACATACGTGGCTAATATATTTACTTCAAAGAGAGATCATAAAAAACTTGTTCATCTCTTTAAATGTGAACTTATGCTGGCGTATTTTCCATTCTATACTAAATCTAATAACATTAAGTAAATATATATACAGGGTAAGTTGAAAAAACTGCAACCAACTTCAGACTGCTGTAATTTTTAATCCACTCGTTCAACAGCTGTTTAAATTATTCCAGTGACAGTTCATTGCATTATTTACAAGCGTACAAAAGCATTTTTGGTGATAATTTTCCAGCATTTAAATGTGAATAAATCTTTTGTGTCTTGTACCATCGCCCGTTACCGTGATACTGGTAGCGTAGCCCGACGTGAAGAAAGTGGACGGAAGAAAACAGCAACATCAGCAGAAATGGTTCGAATAGTAAAGGGGCGACTTGATCAAACCCGCGTCGCGGTGTCCGAAAAATGGCTCGTGAACTGAACATATCGCAATATTCCAGCAAGAACTTACACCGCAACGGAACGAAAATAGACTCTAAAGAGTTGCTTCGCTTGGCCGAAAGTGGTGAACTGCCGAATTTGGATTTCTCCGATGAGAAAACATTTGTTGTCCAGCAGTTTGTAAACAAACAAAATGATCGTGTTTACTTGACAAAGAGGTCAGCTGAAAATGTGCACCTTCGGTTGTCCACCAGAACTCAAGCGCTGGTCATGGTGATGGTGTGGGCCGCCATATCAGCCGTTGGTCGCTCTCCGCTCATTTTAATCGACCGTGGCATCAGAATAAATGCCGAATATTATCGCAAAAATATTCTGGAGGGTGTATCGAAGTCTTGGGCACGCAAACAATTTGGCCGCAGACCTTGGACATTAAAACAAGACTCAGCACGGGCCACACAAAAATGGTTACAAATGAGGTTCCTCGCTTCATTTCCAGCGCACAATAGCCACCAAAATCTCTGGATACCAATACGTTGGCCATGTTGATTGTGTGGGCCGCCATAACAGCCGATGGTCGCTCTCCGCTCGTATTAATCTAAATAAATGCCGAATATTATCTAAATAAATAAATGCCGAATATTATCGCAAAAATATTCTGGAGGGTGTATCGAAGCCTTGGGCACGCAAACAATTTGGCCGCAGACCTTGGACATTAAAACAAGACTCAGCACGGGCCACACAAAAATGGTTACAAATGAGGTTCCTCGCTTCATTTCCAGCGCACAATAGCAACCAAAATCTCTGGATACCAATACGTTGGCCATGTTGATGGTGTGGGCCGCCATAACAGCCGATGGTCGCTCTCCGCTCGTATTTGGCATCAGAATAAATGCCGAATATTACCGCGAAAATATTCTGGAGGGTGTATCGAAGCCTTGCGCACGCAAACAATTTGGCCGCAAACCTTAGACATTAAAACAAGACTCAGCACGGGCAACACAAAAATGGTTACAAATGAGGTTCCTCGCTCCATTTCCAGCGCACAATAGCCACCAAAATCTCCGGATACCAATCCGTTGGACTATTGTGTCTGGAGTATTTTGGAAAGCAAGGTTGGTACTAAAAAAATTACAAAATGTCGATCACCTCAAGTAAGCGCTTCGCCAGGAATGACCCAAATTACTGCATAACATCATTCGGGACGCGTGTGACGGTTTCATTGGCCGCTTGAAGGCCGTAATTCGTGCCAAAGGTGAGCAATTCGAACAAATTTAAACTTATTCTAAAATTTGATGTTATTTCCGACCTTTTTTGCTTTCATTCAATAAAATTTTTAAAAAATATATATATAAAAAATGGCGTTGGACTTTATTGCAGTTTTTTATCTCACCCTGTATATCTTTAAAAAAACGCCTATTATGAAAGCGTGCTTTTATACAAATTCAAGAAAACCAGCTATTGCTATGAAACCATGTTAGTTTGACAATCAGCAGAACGTAAGTTTGACAAAAAAAAAACTATTTACAGCTGATAGCAGCTAAAGGTGCACGTGAAATGAAATTTAAATAATTGCTAAAGCATAAAATACATCAAATGATAGCTGTACTTTCCTACGATATTTGAATTTTTGACAATTACTACTTCGATTTCGATATATATTACCTTGACCACACCCTTCTTATAATCGCCTTCAAGTTTCTTGCAATACATCAGTGCTGAACGAGCCTCTGGACAATCGCCTGGAGGATGTGCAACTATATGTTGGTGTTCACCACCACCAAAATATGCTGAAGATGTTGATGGTGACTGTTGGTCGGCGTGATTTCCACCACTGTTACCGGCTGCTGTCTTTAATGTACTTCCTAAACGATGAGTGAGAGGTTCCAAAACATATTCATTACTACCATAGATGTAAGGTGTTACAAACGGCGGGGATGAAGCTCCCATACCACTGAACGAAATATTACCCAGACCAGTATTGCTGGGAGTCGAACGTCTGATTTCTGGACAGCACATTTTACTTCCGCCTCCGCTGTTGTCTGCGAATGTTTTCTTCAATTGATGCACAATTTTTTCATCGAAATGTTCTATGGCCATTGATGAAATATCTCGTAGTTCTTGTAGCACCTCATGGGGCCTCAGTGGTTTATTGCTTTTGCCTATCAGACGCAATATACGAAATATTTCATCCAGAACCTTTCCAGGAATAAAGCAGCACAAATTCAAGTCCATATATTTGGAATAGGTCATGGATAACATCGAAATGCGCGTCTCTATGGAAGTAAGAATATCTGCATGTCGAGCCAGGCAGTGATTTCTAAACGCAGCAACAATAACGTATATACATAGAAATGACCTTGTCAAAAATGTTTACGGGAATCTTCTTACCGTCGCTCCGATTCTCTGCGGGGCAGAAGCGCTTTTATTCGTTTAAAATTAATCGAATGCTGCTTTATGACTTTATTAAACCCTCCGTTTAATACTTGCTGGCAAATGTGATCAAATCGTCGGCAAACCTAGAGAATAAATAAAATAGCGTAGCGGTGCAGATGCATTTTAATTACGCACGCCACAATATTATGTGTTTGTTTACATCGAAAACAATAGCAAATACCATACATACCAGTCTTTTCTTTGAAACTTCATCGTAACTTAGATATTCAAATATCTCCATTAAGACCACACTGGGTAAGTCTAATATATTGAGTGGACTCCTTCCACACATTGTTTCTTGCGAAAAATTTACTTTTATTCGCCGTTTTGACAAAAACAATATCCCGATTCTCTATTTAGTCTAGAATGTTTTTAAACGATATATTTTTAACGAAAACAAAGAAGCTGCAATTTGCAAACTGAACGAAGCAGTGCCATTTAGTGGCGGTATTAACGTAACGTAACGACAAATACATAGCTGATGAGTAATCTAATTATTCGCCAACGTAATGTGGAATTCTTCATGTTATACCTATTGCTACGTTTCATGTTCCAAGCGATATTTACATTAAAACCTCGTCATTTTATATTGTCAAATCTTTTGATTATAGTTTAATTTACGTGTACAGAGTGTGCCCCATTTTCTGCCAATTTGGATTTTGTATTTATTTATTATATTAAAAAAAAAAAAAACCAAAAAATTCTCAAAATTAACGATTGAAAGATACGTACATTGTGTTACGCACATTAGAGATATTTACCAGTTTAATTTAAAGATAGAATTTAAAGATTGAACAGAAATATGATTCAGATTTTTAAAAGAAAATCGGGACATTTCATTCATTTTTCCCGCTATTTACTTTATTTTAAAAATTATATACAAATATTTTGAAAATTGTTTGGAGGTCATGCCACAGCGGATAATTATATGAATTTTGCGTGCGGAACTGAATGTCAATATATTTACAAAAAAATAGCCGAGCCAAAACTACGAGCAGCCTAAGAAACCATTGCACAATTGCTAATTTTTTGTCAAAAGTAGTATTCTTGACCGACTTTATATAGTTAGTTATTTTCATTTCGTATACTGGCATATAAAGAGAATCAGCTTATTAGGTTCTTCACTGCTTTTGCTTAGAGAGGGTATTATATATCATTTGATACGGCCAAAACGTGTCTCAAAGAAATAACGGTTTTAGACCCCAGGTTTCTTTGGACCAAATCCGTTCCAGGGCATTTGGAGTCGATCTAGCGATGTCTGTCGGACCGTCTGGCTGGTGCGCACAATAACTTTCGAAGGGAGAATCAGATTTGATCCAAACTTGGTACATCGTAATATTGTTGTCAAAATTAGATCGAGTTCAGAGATGGGGAATATTGGTCCACCCCTTCTGGTACCCCCCCCCCCACAAAATGCCAACATTTTCAAAGAAAATAATTTACTGCACTGATCTGATTTTGGTCCAACTTTCCAAATCCTAATATTTACATCAGTGCTAGGTCAGGTGCGAAAAAGGACAATATCAGTCCACTCCATCAAGTACCTCCCCCGCAAGGGGTCAATATTTTGAATAATCATAACTCTTATAAACTCTGATGTAAGTGTCCGATTGCCTTCAAATTGCACACATCACAATATCTGTATTAACCCAACGTCTGGTGTGAAGATGGATATATCGGTCCAGTCCTTCTGATACCTCCCACAAAAAGGGTTAAAATGTTAAATATCCATGAAGCTCATGAAACGCGAAATTAATCTTCGATTTCATTCAGACTTGGTACATCTCAATATTTCCATCACCACAAGATGTGGCATAAAGATGATAGATAGCGGACCATTTCTTCTGGCAACTCCCCCACATTTTTCTTTTCAAGACTTTTCAACGCTTAAAGAAAACGAAAAAAGCATCCAACTATCTCCAAATTTTACACATCCAAATACATTTGTTAACGCAAGACCTGTTGTGAAGATGATATATATCTGTTAACCCCTTCTGGTACCTGATCCTCAAAGGTTCACAATTGTCAATACTTTTATCTGTCAAAACTTGCGAATGAAGTCGGCGATTCTTTACAGCTTGCTATATCTAAATATTTATGGAAAATTCATAATTTCACATAAAATTGGATATAAATGTTCGATTTCTTTCAAATTTTGCTCATACCAATATTTTAACTGTATTAGATGAAACATGATAATGGTCCGCTATATCTGTTACCTGACACATATTTTCAGATTTTCCAAAAATTTGCACATATATCTGAAATCAGTCTTAGGTCAGATACGAATTGGTCACTATTGGCCAACTGCTTCGGAACCTCCCCCATAAAGGGTTAACAGTTTGAATAATCATAACTCTGACTGACCGACTGATACTGTTTTACTTGTTTTAACTTTCAATGGATATGTCCCATAAAAAATGTATGATTAGAAACATTTGCAAATCAATTGAAATAGTGGCTATATTTCCTCAAATTAAAAACATTTTAATTGTTTTGAACTTTTTAAGTTTTACACACATATATTTGGTATCAAATCGAAACATTAGAGTTATAAAAGTACAAATGTTTTGATAATTACTAGTACAATGACACATTCATTTAAATATTAGGGTATTAAATATGGTAGCTATACCATTAGTTCAAAAGTACACAAAACGCCACATATACTAGTAGAAGCATATTGTCGGAATGTATTTCCATTGACTTATATATTTGTATAAATGCGAAAGAATTTCTCCCAGCCCTACATTAAGCTACTATTGTATTTAAGGATTATTTCTTTATGCGTAACATGGAATGTAACTTTGATTGAATTAAATGTAATTTTGATTGAATTGATTTCGTTTAAAGTTCTGTGGTATTCCCAAGCATTTGATTGGTGAGTATTTGCACACGCTTGGCGTTACAACTCTTGCATAAAACATGGTCATCAAGAGGATAACAACCACGTCCTTCTGCCTCGGACGAAAGCAACAAACCACAATCCTCACATTTATAGCATTCAAAATGGAAGCTCCGATCGAGCGCCACAACACGAACAGTTTCCGTTTCGCCTGGTTCCGGCATTATTGGTTCCTTACATACACAGCAACAAGGTGCAAACTTCCTATGAAAGTCTTCAATGCAATAGTTTTGATTGGTAGCATCCACTGTAAATGGTACACCGTCCAGACTTTTCTTACACACGACACAAGTAAAGCACTGTGGATGATAGGGTTTGCCAGTGGCTCGCAATATACGCTCCAAGATAGGATTCATGCATACCGAACATTTTTCCAATGTTTGCAAATAATCATACTCACAGTATGGCTTACCATCCAATGTATAGAAGGGTTTGCCTTGTAAATTAAGAGCACATTGAGAGCACGTGAAGCATGCAATGTGATATATTTGATCCATGGCAGTGCAACCGGAATTCTCACCCACAACTCGTTCTTTGCATTTGTAGCATATTCCGTAGCTTTCCAAATCCTGTGGTGATCCCATGGACTGTACCAAATAATCCGTGAGAGCTTCAACTTCGTCCTCTTTGTGTCTGGACGAGCTAGGACCCAAAATACCGCTAGCACTGTCCCGAGTTGGTTTTGGATAAATTTGCATATTAGGATCAATAGCGCTTTCAAGGCTTAAATTGCTGCTGTTACTTTTGCTAAGTATGCCAGCACAGGGTGGCATTGATCCAATACTCCCCACTCCCTTCAAGCAGGAAGGATACATAGCGTTATTTGAATTATTGGACATCTGACTTGGTGGTCTAGGATTTATTGGTTCATATATTGATTCGTAAGTCGATGATGTTTGAGAAAATCCTCCATATCCGTAAAAATCAGAATTGGCAGCGGAGTTTACTTGTTGCATGTTATTGTAGTTGTTATATCCCATATTAGATATATATTGCTTATTAATGTAACGAGACTCGTTTCCTGCAACATGTGCCTTGTGATCTAGCGGTAAACCGTAACCACTCACTGGCTTGGCTATACACATCTGATCATTTGAAGCAGCGATTGGCTTATGCGCAGCATTGTTGGTTTTGAATACTTCAGTGGCACGTCGCAGTTCACTATAGGATGAACTAACTGGACTGGGAGGTGGTGGGATTTCATCCTCTGGCAGCATGGATAAGTTTTGGGCATAGTAAATGCCACCGTCGCCTGGGTCAGTAAGCGATTGTGATGTAGAGGATGGCTGTAGATTGGAATAAATATTACCTACATTACTATATAGGTTGTTTTTAATGCTATTCGAACCACCACCACCACCAGGAGATAAGAGCGATGGGGAGTTAGTCCGCCTCATGTTGGCGTATGTAGCACTAGAGCCGTCCAATGATAATTGCGGTTTGATAGTCACATCGGACAATAGTGATGTGGATGACAGTTTTGGAATTGTTGATAATTTTGATTTCGGAACCGTAGCAGAATCATTGCGATTGGTAATTTTACCCATTTTCTCCAATTGCTTCTTATGATGTTCTAGAGCTTCCAGTTGCTGTTCCAATATAGCTGGATTGTCTAAGGTAACCTTAGGCGACGAAAGTAGCGGAGGAACACCTGGTGCCGAAATGATGGAGGAAGTAGAGGATTGCTTGCGCAATAATAAAGGCTGCTTTGCAAATCCTGCACCAACTGTTGTGGTTTCATAATGGTTTTCATCTTGATTCTCCAAAAAAGTGGTTGGTTTCTTGTGCGGCTTCGGAGGAACTAGCGGAGGGCCCACCTTTTTATTTGCAGTGTTATAAATTTGTGTGGAAGACAAATTATTTCTCTCTTCAATATTGCTGACCAGCTTCGCGACACCGATATGACGATTCTCGGGAGTGGCTTCATTATTCGCTACGGCAACCGATAGGCGACCATTTATTAAACTCAATTGTTTCAGCTGTTCGTCCAGATCATCCATATTCATCCGGATTTCATGGAATTTTGTTTGTATCAC
This sequence comes from Musca domestica, assembly GCF_030504385.1. Lineage (NCBI taxonomy): Eukaryota > Metazoa > Arthropoda > Insecta > Diptera > Muscidae > Musca > Musca domestica. The sequence continues at coordinate 19,650,193 of NW_026712435.1, forward strand.
AGGAATTAGTCAGAGTTCGAAGCCGGAATATTACAAATATTACAACTGCGACTGGTTCTTACATTGCCGTTTTTGTGGTAAAGAAAACTAGGTCTCTCCAGATCGAAAATTGGTGGGATTAACGAAAGGAATTGGAAGAATTGGCAATAAAAGAGTGAAGGATGTATTTTATGGCCTATATGACAACTAATGCTCTGTTCCAGTACCTAAAAGAATCTACTAGTTTTGCAATTTTTATCATAGATAGAGAGAGAGAGGAATAAACCCAAAATTCAATTCTTGCTTAGCGGTTTTTCAACAACATAACAATTTTGTTAAAAATGAAAAATAGACAAAACCAACTGTTGCATATTTAAAAGTCTATAAGATTCCACTATAAGTCTATAAGACACTATAAGATTCCAGCACAGAGTTGCACTTTTCAAGTTTCTTTGAAGTTGAGCAACCTTCCTTATTGAGGCATGGGTGGGAGTACATAAGCAGCTGGCATCATGGCTAGGCATATTAATGTCAAATTATAAGGAAAAACGACGGCAGGATTCGAGTGCGGCTCTGGTATTCCTTTATGATATGTCATAAAATATGCCATCCGAAGACTTCTAGCTGCTTATGCACTCTCATCTTAAAAATGTGCCCAACTTCTGTCAATTTTCTGTATGTATTTATTGTTTTAGAAAATAAAAACAAAATATTTTCAAAATCAATGATTGGAAGAAACGTACATTGCGGGACGAGTAATATATATATTAACCAGCGTTGCTATGGAACTGAAAGATTGAACAGTTTGAATTATATTTATGACGCTATTTAACATATTTTAAAAATATGAAATAAGTGAAAAATCTTGTAGCATATAACTGTGAAAAGAATCCTGTTTTACCTCCTTATTGTACCATGGGTAAAACATTATTGTTCTCATGGTACTATAAAAAGGTAAGGTAGAGCTGATTACAATTTTCTTTCTAAGCGTACATGACTTATGCCAATTTTGTGTAAGTATTCGTTGTTTTGAAAAATAAAAACAACATGTTTTGAAAATCAGTGATTGGAAGAAACTTAAATTGCGGGGCGCGTATCAAAACTAGTAACCACATTACCCATGGAATTGAAAGATTGAACAAAAGATTGAACAAATTGTTTTCATTTATTAGACATTTTTTGTTCATTATCAAAATCAGTAAAATAGCGCGAAATATGAATGATTCTATATTTCGCGCTATTTGACTCATTTTGAACATGAACAAAAAATATCAAATGAATGAAAACATCCAATTTTGCATGGTACCATGTAATTTTGTAGATTTTGTGTAATACCTTATTATTGCTCTATATTCGAAATATACTGACTGATTTTTAATCAATTACAACACTGGCTGTTATATAGGCAAAAGCGCCACCTGTTGACATATGCTTAAAAACGGTACAGACTATTTGACAAATGCAAAATTGCGCGCAAAATTATTGCAAACAAACAGTATCAACAACTCGAACAACTAGACCGTCTGCCAGCCGTGGTATTCTTATAATTTCTTTAATAAAAGCAAATACACAAAGAGAAATGTTTGTTAAAACTGAAGTTGCAGCTCTAAAATTACCCCAATCACCAGAAGAATTTGTTGGTTCAGACAATGCTGCGTTTTGCAAGGCTTTTGAAGACCCGCAGCTATGGGCAACCATTCCATTGCTCAATTATACGCCACTCCATAAACTTAAAGATTATTCTGTTGTTCGATTTCGTGGTATGATACAAGATATGCTTGATCCGGAAATCTATTTGGAAAGCTATGAAGTTAAGAAGAAGGAGCACTCCAGTGGATCTGGAGAAATTCGCATGCAACAGGGGAAATATCGGGATTGTTTGCTTCTTGGAAAAGACGAGGAAGTCAATTATCATTCTGAAACAAATGTGCAGGGTGAACGCAGAGTTCTCTTCGTGGTATCAATTCCAGGCATAAACGATTGGGCTAAAACATATGAAGAAAACTGTAATAAGCGAAATGTGCCTGAAATTATCACTAATGGGGAGTCTTCGAATCGATCTATTAAAAGACCGGTCGCTGAAGAGGAAATGGATACAGAAAGCATGGATACCGAAGAATTAACGCAGTGCTCAAGTAAGGGACAAACAGATACAAACAAGCGACAAAAAGTAGACCAAATTGCAAGCGACAGAAAAACAACGCCGGGTTCCGCTTCTTCCGCGTGCCTTGGTGCGGATTACCTACTTAATTCTCCAATACCAGACAGGCCAAGTAAAGCGTGTATGGTCAAGGTGTATAGCGATTTTGACTCGTATATCATAAATACCATTGTCGATGTTGTTGGGTTTTTGTCAGTAGATCCATGTTTGGATGGGACAAATATGGACGTCGACTATGACAATGTTGGTGAATTACAAGCTCAAAATCCACCCCCTTCTCTAATACCTCGTTTGCATGCCATAGCTGTGCACGTATTACCACATGCCAATCCTCTACTGGATCAACGTTTAGGAAAGTGGGAGGCAGACAGTGCCAGTGTGATATCTATTCAAAAGGATTTACGCATGTTGTTGACATTGTGTCTTTTTAATGATGACTTGGCTGCTGACTATTTGCTATCACATCTTATATCTACTGTTTATAGTCGTTGCGAATTGCAAAGTATTGGAAAGTTTTCTCTAAACATTTGCAATTTACCAAAGGAATCTGTGGCAGAATATACCAAGCAACTGTATGGAATATTAGAACAGATATTACCGGCGAGTCATTATTTGCCTATGACATTGGATACCATGAACACAGCAGCTTTTGTTCCAAAGTGAGTAAATAATAAAAAAGGCATTGAACAATTTGTATAACCACATTTCATCTGATTTTAGAAAAGACTACGAAACAAATAAGCTGGTGTCAGGCTTGTTGCAATTAGCACCGCATACTCACTTGGTGTTAGATGAAACTCGTATGCAACAGGGTAAACTAGAAGCAAATGGTGTTATGGGCATTCAGAGCATAGCCAATCTAATAAATAATCAACAAATTAAATGTAATTTCCAATATTACGAAATAGATTACAATGTCGATATACCAGTATTAATATTGAGTGAAGGTAGAAGTATGCTGCCGGTAAGTACTTCATTGTAATTCGGCAGTAGATAAAATAATGTTATAAAGTCCGTTTTCTTTAATTCTAGAGTGACATTTCATTGCCCTTGAAAACAGACACTGAATCCGTTCAGTTAATGACAGAAACATTAAAAGCCGCCAATCATTATCTGAGTCAAAATTCTCGCCTGGAACAATTTAGACGCTATCTCACTAATGCGAAAACTTCCGATTTTACTATGAATCCAGATGATACCGAGATGATACAAAATGACTTTGTGGAAATGCGAAAGACGAATTCAGTAACAAGTGCTGACGACTTGCATTCACTTCTTGTCCTGTCACGACTATTGGCTATTGCACGCGGCAAAAATGTTCTCGATAAAGAATCTTGGGAATTGGCAAAAGAAATGGAGTCCAAGCGTCGCCAACGTCTTTCCGAATTGCCGAAGTCTAAATTGAAAACACGTCAACAATAACAATAATATTGCATTTTATTATTTTAAAATAAATCGAATGTATTTTTATTTTACAAGAATTGTATTTATTGAGGCAATGTCGTATTATATTTATTTAGATCTTGGACTCTTGATTACAAATATGTAAATTTTACCCGTCGGTCGTAACCGGTTATCCAACCAATTTTTTAGAACCGATATGAGTATCAATTGAAAGCTTAAGAAATTGCCTTTCGAATGTGTGGAGTTAGGAGCAGAAAACAGTTTGTTTTTTATATACATATTTGCCATACATATTCCGCTTAACATAAAATAAAAATTAAAAAAAAACTGTCGGTTTTCTTTTAAATTTGATGTCCCCACTAATCCACACACAAAAAATTTAATTTAAATAGAAATAAATCATATTTTCTTAGCGAAATTTTACACAAAGATGGCTGACATATTCGAAGATAATATTGTTACGAATATAACTTTAGATTTAAGTTAATTTAGATGAATTCCGTTAATTTAAGAATTTGAATTGTAACGTAAATTTCTACTACGCAGTTTATTTGAATAACTTCACAACAACAACTACTGTATAGATTTTTCTACATCCTTCCATTTCCTCTTTCATTTTCTATTTTGTTGCTGACGTACAATTCTTGTTAAACGTCATCATTGATGATCGCTTAATTCCTCTTTCTTTGTTACCCCCTCGCCTGTGTATGTGTTGTTGTTATTGTTCACTCAATGTAAGTTTGTATGTGTTTGTTGCATTGGTAGATTGTTCGTAATCTAGGCGTTACCAGATCGTCTAGAAACTTCTGTAGCGACAGGCGAGGCTCATATAAATAGGGGAAATGGAAAGGCAGTTAGTCAGTTGTGAATCAGATCGCGAATTGAAACCGTCGAGTAAAGTAAAGTGCAAAGTAAAGTTGTGTGAATAAAATCATTGTAATAATCGTAATCCGAAAGAACCCGCGTTTTATTTGGTACGAGCTGTATTGGGAAATAAAACAACGTCTACACGGGATTAAGTAAAATCCAAGAACGTAACAATTGGTGTCGGAAGTGAGATTACGATAATACTACGATGAAGTTTAAGGATCTACGAGTGGAAGACTTGAAGAAGGAACTCAATAAATTGGAATTGTCCTCTACTGGCAACAAGGCTGAACTACAAAAACGTCTGTTGGATGAGTTCGAGCGCCGTGGTATGAACATCGATACATATGAGTTTGACAGTAAGGATGAAGTGGATTTATCGGAAATGGGCGAATCCAACGGTGGGGAAGTCTCGTCAGTAGCTGCCAGGGGTGACGATTTCAGAGAAATGCTAGCCAAAATGTTTGAGGAAAATTTCAGAAGGTTCGAAGAAAATTCAAGAATAACGAACGAGAAACTCGAGTACATTGCAGAAGTTATTGGAAGGAGAATGGAAACCGTGGAGGTCCAAATTAAAGAGTTGGATAAGAAAGTGCAGTCGGTTGACGAGAAATTTCTGTCCCACGACCATAGGGTTACAGATCTGGAGAAGAAAATTTCGGAACTGGAAATCAAAGGTGGTCCGGTGCGAGTTCCTGATAACACACTAAAAATCAAACCTCCTGTATTCGACGGCTCTACGTCATTCAATGTTTTCAAGTTACAGTTCGAGACCGTGGCTTCTAGAAATTCGTGGAACGACAGCGACAAAGCGGTTGCACTACTTCTGGCATTGAAGGGCAGTGCTGCTGATGTTATACAGAGTATTCCTGTCGCTTCTAGAAACAACTATGAAGATGTTATTGCTGCACTGGAACGTAAGTACGGTGGCGAACATAAACGAAACATCTACCTTATGGAATTAAGGGGAAGAGTACAGAGGGCAAACGAGACGTTACAAGACTTTGCAGCTGAGGTGGAACGTTTGGTGCTAATGACGTATCCAGGAGAGGATCACCCATTGCTGGACCGTATGAAAATCGAAACCTTTGTGAATGGCATACGTGACCCTGAGATTAAGTATGCAACATATGCGTCACCAAAAGCATCATTTTCCGAAACTGTGTCGTTTGCCCTTGCCCAAGAGACGGCAAGAATAGTTGTTAAGCCCCAGACCCACAAGATTCGCCAACTGGAGACCGAAGGTTGCGAACCCAAATCTCTCGTTAACTCGATCGAAGACGCCATGAGGCGGGTAATAGAAGAGACAAAGTTAGTTGGGATGACTAAGCCCAGGGTTAGATGCTACAACTGCGATAAAGCAGGTCATATTGCGCGCGAATGCAGAGCTAAGCGCAAACGATCCAGGTCATCGTCACCACCTCCAACGAAAGATGGTAGAAGAATGGCCCAACAGTCCACCAATGAGTCACAGTTAAACTAAATCGAGCCAGTCCAGCGGGGCATGAACTGGCTCCCATCGACGATGGCCCCACAATCTCCATAGCAATAGTACAACAGAAAAGTCACAACCTAACAACAACTGGGTACATCAATGGTGATAAGCGAGTTCTGACGTTAGATACTGGCGCATCAAAGTCCATCGTAAGATCAGATCTGGTAAAGGGAAAAATAACGCAACTTAATGGAGTCAGACTGCGCACAGCAACGGGGGAGCCCGCGGCAGTACACGGCAAGATTACCCTGAGACTAACTATTGCCAATAAATCGGAGAATTACGAGTTTATAGTTGCCGATATCGTAGACGAAGTGATAATAGGCGCAGATTTTATGATTGCCTTTGGTATCAATCTGGATATGAAAGAACGTGTGATGACCTGGTCTAACGTCGAAATTCCGTTAAACGTGGGCTACGATGAAAGTACACCCATTAGACGTCTGACCACGGACCATCCAGAGATAATACCGCCCTGTGCCGAAGCAATAATATGGGTACCAATGAATGGAGATTGTGGAGCCGAGAAGTTGTGGGTGGTGGAACCAGCAGAAAACAGAAACAGTAACATCCTAATAGCGAATGCCCTGGTGAAAAGCAACAAGGACGGATTAATTCCTGTTAGAGTTTTGAACCTGTCAAACAAGCAAGAGCAAATTTGCCAATTTTCCGATGTTGGACAATGCACACCAGCTGAAGCTGTAGTTAATTTGGAAACTAGCACCGAAAAGCCAGCTGCCATGGAGAAGAAGCACCTCGACGGCTACATAAAAGAGTGGACACACCAATTATCACCTTCCGAGAGGAACAAGGCTAAGCAGCTATTATGGAAATATGCCTCTACCTTTGCGTGGACAAAAGAGCACCAAGGAAGAACATCAGTGGTGAAGCATGAAATCAATACAGCAGACGCGAGACCCATTAAACAGCCTCCAAGAAGTGTTCCCCTGGCAAAAAGAGACGAGGTTCAGAAGCTGATAAGTGAAATGGAAAAGAGTGGTGTAATAGAACCATCGTCAAGTCCATGGTGCTCCCCAGTGGTCTTGGTCAAGAAGAAAGACGGAAGCACCCGATTTTGTGTGGACTACAGAAAGTTGAATGATGTCACCAAGAAAGACAGCTATCCGCTCCCAAGAATCGACGACACATTGGACACATTAGCCGTGACGTCATGGTTCTCCACCCTCGACCTGCAGAGTGGGTACTGGCAAGTAGAGATCGCCGAGAAAGATAAGGAGAAAACAGCGTTTGGCGTAAATGGGGGTCTCTGGCAGTTCAATGTCATGCCATTCGGACTCTGCAACGCCCCGGCTACATTTGAAAGGCTGATGGAGCGTGTGTTAAAAGGGCTGCAGTGGAAGTCGTGCCTCATATACCTGGATGACATCATAGTCATGGGACGCAACTTCGACGAACACATCAAGAACTTAAAGGATGTTCTACAGCAGCTTTCGTCTTCAGGCCTCAAGCTGAACCCAAAGAAGTGCAGTCTCTTCCAACGAGAGGCGAAGTTCCTGGGGCACCACGTGACGCCGGAGGGCATATCGACGGATAAGGAGAAAATTCAAGCCGTCAGAGATTGGCCGCAGCCCCGAAATCTCCATGAGCTGCGAAGCTTTCTGGGTCTCTGCACATACTACCGTCGATTTGTCCAAAATTTTGCCAACATCGCCGCCTGTCTACACCGTTTGACGCAAAAAGGCCAGAGGTTTCAGTGGGGCAACCACCAGGAGGAGGCATTCAGAAAGCTCAAAGACATGCTATGCAGAGCCCCCATTTTGGCATACCCTATACCTGGCGGCAAGTTTGTCCTGGACACAGACGCAAGTGCGTGCGGCATCGGTGGCGTCCTTTCCCAGGAAATCGACGGACAGGAAAAAGTCATCGGGTACTACAGCCGGACATTGTCGAAACCTGAGAGGAATTACTGTGTGACGAGGAGAGAGCTGCTTGCTGTCCTTGAGTGCGTTAAACACTTCCACAAATACCTATATGGCCAGCATTTCCTGCTGAGGACCGACCACGCTGCTCTCCAATGGTTGCTGCAGTTTAAGAATCCGGAAGGTCAACTAGCCCGTTGGATCGAGAGGCTCCAGAGTTATGACTTCAGAATCGAGCACAGAAAAGGCGGAAAACACGGTAATGCTGATGCCCTGTCTCGTCGGCCATGCAAAGTAGAATGCAAGCACTGCTCAAAGGCTGAGAATAAAGAGAATATCGTTGATGTCCGACTATTGCAGTTTGAGTCGGGTGAAGATTGGTCGACGGAACAACGAGGAGATCCCATTCTGGGCAAAGTAATTTCGGCCATAGAAACGGGCAAACGACCTAGTCGCAAAGAAATTACCTCCGAAAGCCCTCTTTTAAAATCCTATTGGGCCCAGTGGGACAGTCTACTTATAATAGATGGTTGCCTATATCGCAAATGGGAAAGTGAGGACGGTAAATCTCACCGGAACTTGATCGTCGTCCCAGACTCCAAAATAAGAGATGTCTTGTCGGAGTTTCACGATGGGCCAAGTGGAGGACATCTTGGCATAGCAAAAACCGCTGAAAAGGTAAAGCAGAGATTCTACTGGGTCGGCTGTCAAAAATCCATTGCCGACTGGATCACCAATTGTGAAAGGTGCATAAGAGCTAAAGGTCCAACACGGAAGAGTCGAGGCTACATGCAGCAGTATAATTCAGGAGCACCTTTTGAAAGAATCGCAATGGATGTAGCTGGACCGTTCCCAACAAGCGACTCTGGGAACCGGTATGTCTTAGTGGTCATGGATTACTTCAGTAAATGGCCAGAGGTTTATGCTATCCCAAATCAAGAAGCCAGGACAATTGTGGATGTGTTCAGCAAAAATTGGATTTGTCGCTATGGTGTTCCATCTGAGGTTCATTCCGATCAAGGGAGGAATTTTGAATCAGCGATCTTCAAGGAAATGTGTGACTCCTACGGAATCAAGAAAACCAGAACGACGCCCCTACATCCACAATCAGATGGCATGGTGGAAAGATTCAATCGCACCCTGGAAGAACATCTACGGAAAGTGGTGGACAGTGGCCAACGAGACTGGGATGAGCATATTCCCAAGTTTTTACTGGCTTATAGATCGGCCATTCATGATTCCACATCCCGGACCCCAGCCAAAGTTCTGTTCGGAAATGAATTAAAGCTACCTGGCGATTTGATATTCGGTGCTACCCCAAACGACGATGTGAACCAAGATGAAGACAGTCAAAACTCTTTTAGTAAAGTCCACGATGCAGTCCGACATCGAATAAAAATGGTTAGCAACCGCATGAAGGCAAGGTACGATCGAGCGGCAAATACCGATGGGTTTCAAGAAGGGCAACTGGTACTATTGTTCAACCCACAACGAAAGAAAGGACTATGCCCCAAATTACAAACGCACTGGGAAGGACCCTACAAGATTGTCACGAAAATAAATGACGTCGTTTATCGCATCCAGAGGAGCGACAGTCCCAGGTCGAAGATGAAAGTTGTACATTTGGAGCGGCTGACCCCCTACGGAACGGGAACTGTGCCTATTCGGGACGAACAGGCTTAAGCGGGGGGCAATGTTACGAATATAACTTTAGATTTAAGTTAATTTAGATGAATTCCGTTAATTTAAGAATTTGAATTGTAACGTAAATTTCTACTACGCAGTTTATTTGAATAACTTCACAACAACAACTACTGTATAGATTTTTCTACATCCTTCCATTTCCTCTTTCATTTTCTATTTTGTTGCTGACGTACAATTCTTGTTAAACGTCATCATTGATGATCGCTTAATTCCTCTTTCTTTGTTACCCCCTCGCCTGTGTATGTGTTGTTGTTATTGTTCACTCAATGTAAGTTTGTATGTGTTTGTTGCATTGGTAGATTGTTCGTAATCTAGGCGTTACCAGATCGTCTAGAAACTTCTGTAGCGACAGGCGAGGCTCATATAAATAGGGGAAATGGAAAGGCAGTTAGTCAGTTGTGAATCAGATCGCGAATTGAAACCGTCGAGTAAAGTAAAGTGCAAAGTAAAGTTGTGTGAATAAAATCATTGTAATAATCGTAATCCGAAAGAACCCGCGTTTTATTTGGTACGAGCTGTATTGGGAAATAAAACAACGTCTACACGGGATTAAGTAAAATCCAAGAACGTAACAATATATTTTTTTATAGCCTCCACCATAGTATTGAGGGTATATTAAGTTTGTCATTCCGTTTGTAAAACCTCGAAATATACATGTTGGACCCCGCAAAGTATATATATTCTTGATCAGCATTAAATTCTATGTCGATTTAGCGACATATCCGTCTGTGGAAATCACTCTAGCTTCCGAACAAATTGAAGTAAATTGATAAAATTTTACTCAAATGTATATTATGTCTGCAGGACTTTTGGCATTGAAAATGGACCATGTAGGTCCACGTTTTAATATAGCCCCCATATAACGGAACCTCCTGATATTCGGTATTTTGATGATCTTAGCGGCAATATTCATCGTCTGTACAAGTCCACGTCTTCGTATAGCCCCTATATAACGGTACCTCCCGATATTCGGTACTTTGTTGATTTTAGCGACATTATTCACCGGAATTGGTTCAAATTTGGTATTTGAAGTTAAAAATGGATACTACAGCCTATGACAGAAAATTATCTGTGCAGGTCCACGTCTTCGTATAGCCTCTATATAACGGTACCTCCCGATATTCGGTACTTTGTTGATTTTAGGGACATTATTCACCGGAATTGGTATTTGAAGTTCGTAATGGATACTACAGCCTATGACAGAAAATTGTCTGTGCAGGTCCACGTTTTCGTATAGCCCTCATTCAATGGTACCTCACGATATTCGGTATTTTGATGATTTTAGCTACATTATTCACCGATTTTTTTAAGTTTCGCATTTGAATACTGCAATGGCTTATGACAAAAGTTATCTATGCAGGTTCATGGACCCTAATATAAAAGCTACACTCGGTATTTTTAAGACTTTAATAGAATTTTTAAAGGATTTTAATGTTTTTGAGAATTGCCAAATTCGTTCCAAATGGTGGAGGGTATTCAAAGTTGTTGATATCATGACAACATAGCTATGAATGATTACTGATTTAAACCCCTAATGAAATAAGCAAATTTTGGGAAAGGTCTAAAAAAGTTTGAAACCACATTTTTTTGACATTCGGTTTTGTAATTGTGGTTTTTATATTAACATGCCTCTGCCATGAGCAGTTACTCCATATATTGTAGACACAAACCATTTGCTTAAAATGCATTTTGTCTTTTAGGTCTTTGGTATTGCTTCCTAGTAATTATTTATTTATGTGTTTATGTACTTACCAACCATTTCTTCGAAAAATTAAAACAACATTGTTTGCAGGGTTCTACATTTAAATTTTATTAAATATAACACCATTAAGTATTATAACAAAAATTATATTTAGTAAAATTTAGGGTTTACTTTCAATGAAGCATACTACGATAATACATATAATAGAATTGATAATTTATATTGACTACTTTGACATATATATGTATGTATGATTTAAATATTATTTATTAATATTATAATTGATATTTTATTGAAACATTTTATATGCTGTTGTAGACGATTAATATATTTTTATGAGTATATATTTTTAATGAAGCTGACTAATATTTATTCTTAATATTATTTATTAAATATGTATGTTAAGCTGACCAATATTATAAAGAAATATTTTAAGATTGTGTATATTTTTAGATAGTATTCTTATGTGTTTCCAAGTCTAATAATGTATGTAGTAGCTTATTAGGATTATTTAATTGTCATATTTTATTCGGCTGTTGTGGTAAGCCAGTCATAAACGAAATGTATTGTTCTAATGTTGAGTTAAAGCATGTTCACGTACAATGAATTCATTAGATTTCGACTATCAATTGCCTTGATGTAGGCTTATGATAATATCCAATAAAATGTTATCTAAAAGAAAGTTTACATACAAAATCTCCACCTTGATAATTGACCAATCGCAATAAATCTGACTAAAAACTGATTAAAGCACTTAAACAATAGAAAATATCTTGTTTGTCCAGTTATCAGAATGTTTAGAAGGAAATGGTTTATTTTATAAATCTGGTGATTAATGTTGAATAGGGTGAATTAGGACTGCTAAGGCAACAGCAATTGTCTCGATTTATTTAGGAAAATTAGTAAAAAGTTCCAAATACACACGCTCCATGTTCAACAGCATTCCATGTTCAATAGCAGACATCGAAACTACTTCCAAGGAATAAAGTTGTTTTTTCTATTCGAACATTATATTTAATCCCTCGAGCCGGATAGAGAATCGAAGCATAAGGTTGCCCTTTCCTTTTTCGCCTTTGAACATTTGGTTCTTCGAGCCGGATACAGAATCGAATCAACAATCGAAATATAAAGTTGTGTTGCTTTCTCATTTTACATTATTTTGTTCTGACATTCCAACGGGTTAGAACATTGTAATCAACCATTAAAAATCGTCCCCGATGTAATGAGATTCCATGATCCTTTGACTCCAACCTGAATAATGAAACGATGGGACCAAATAAGAGGGAACGTTTTAACAATTGAGGTTCCAAGTTTCTAACGACTATCCTTATTTCGATGATTGAAATGAAGACTTCCAGATCCATAGAGGGATTTCGTCCAGATTGATACAACGCATTGAAAATCTTCCCGGAAGCAAGCAGACTTATTGATTCTTAGACACCAACCTGATTGGTGCAACGATGTTACTAACTGTTTATAATATCTTCATCAACTATTTAAAATTCTCGTGACTAAAATGTGATTTCCAGTTCGATAGAGGGATTCCTTTCAGATTGACACAACCTTAGAAAATCTATACACTTACAATTATATTTTTTGTTCCATACAGATATTCAGAAAGGATTTAGATATTAAGCTGGCTATTAAACATCTTCCCGGAGGCAATGAAAGTCTATAATCCTTAAACTCCAACCCAATTGCTGCAACGATTGTACCACTTAAGAGTCGACGACCCCGCTGAGAATTGTTTTAGTGGCCCTCCAACCAGTTTTAATATCTCGATCAACCATTAAAAATCTTCCCGATTAAAATCAGATTTCCAGTTCCATAGATGGATTTCGTCCAGATTGACACGACGAAATTATATCATAGGACGATTTTAACCATAGAAAACATAGAAGAACCTTTAGTGATACTCCAAATGTTTATATTTTGATCCACCATTAAAATCTTCCAGGTTGCAATGAGATTCTATTTTCCAAAGAGAGATTCCAACCCTATTAAGGCAACGGCGGGAGAGAAAAGCAAAGACAAAAAAGATAAAGACAGTGAGTGCTTTTTTGGAACTTTCAAAATATTCCTGGAAGCAATGGAACTCCTTGATCCCTAGACTCAAATTGATTGGCCCAACGATGGTACTATTCGACTATTAAAAATCTTCCCGGAAGCAATGACAGTCCTTGATCCTTAGACTCTAATCTGATTGGTGCAACGATGGTACCGACCCCGCTGAGAAAGATTTTAGTGGCCCTCCAACAATTTATAATATCATGATCCACAATTAAAAATCTTTCCGCTTAAAATTAGATTTTCAGTTCCATAGAGGGATTTCGTCCAGATTGACACAACGAAACTAGATTCCATAGAACGATTTTAACCATAGAAAAAAACTTTGAAAAACTTTTAGTGATACTCCAACTGCTTATATTTTGATTCGCCATAAAAATCTTCCCGTTCGTAATGAGATTCTATGTTCCAAAGAGAGATTCCAACCCTAATGAGGCACCAACTACTCCGCTGAAAAAGATAAAGACATTGAGTACTTTTTTGTGACGTTCCAAATGTTCCTGGAAGCAATGGAACTCCTTGATCCTTAGGCTCCACACAGATTACTGCAACATGATGCCACATAAGAGCTGACTTTGATAGAGGTTATTATATCTTGATCCACTATTAAAATCGCGATTTTCTCGATTAAAATGAGATTTACTGTTCCGTCTAGGTTGACACAACGATGATACAAAATACGCGCCACCAACGCCGCTGAGAAAGGATTTAACAATTGAATGCACAAGATTTTAGCAACACTTCAACTGGTCCACCATTAAAGGTCTTCCTGATAACAATGCCATACCTTGTTTCATAGGGACATCACAAGCTTATTGTCGCCTCGATGATACCAAATACATGCCAACGACCCCGCTGAGAAAGGACAACAATTAAGTACTCTAGTGTTATGTGGCGCTCCAACTGGTTCTCAGTCGCGTTTGTATTTATATTCTTTGTTCCATATCGCTAGATCGAGTCCAAATGTCCTGAAACGGATTTGGTCCAAAGAGACCTAGGGTCTAAAATTGTTATTTCGATGAGGCACGTTTTGGCCGTATCATATGATATATACCCCTTCTAGTCATATGACTGAAGGTATAACTAGGCATATGGCTGAGGGCATAAAAAGTCAAATAAAACTGCCGTTTCTTTTACACATGGGGGGTTTTTAGCGTTTCCACGCATATTGTTTGAAGCAATGATCCGTGACAATTGTCCAATAACAATGAGTCTAATTTATGATTTCCGAATTAGAATTTATTGTTATTGGTCAATTATCTGGGTTACCCGAATAATGTTTCGTATGTAAACGTACTATTAGTTTGTGATAAAAACTGATCTTCATATATTTAGATTTCTATTAAACTTTCATAATTATTAAATTTGGGGTTAGGCAATATGTTAATGTCATATTTATTGGAACTCTCGTAAGTTTTTGCTTGATTAATATATAAATTTACCATTTAGTAATAATGTAAATATGTTATTATTTTTAAACGTTACAAGCAAACCCTATTTTTTTGATTTTTATTTGATGTTAGTAGCGTGTTCATATCCAAAACCTTTACCACGGTTAACCGATATAATCGTCCAATAGTGAAAATTATTACGATTGGCCAATTAAGAGTGTTAAATCGGATAAATACTTTGTATGTAAACGTACTCTAAGACTCTTATAGGATGTTTTATGTATTTATCTTCATTCTGTATTTAATGTATTAAATATGTTAAATATGTGGATAATTGTAAGCAATGCTAAATATGTGGATAATTGTAAGCAACTTCAGCAATATTATTATTTTTACGGATACTAAATTTTAAAAGTTCAATGAATTTATTTTCTTTTTATGTTATTAGATTTAAGAACTACAATATTTTTTGTGTGGTTTAACATATTTTTTGGTAATTTTTTTTCTCAATGTCATCGAAATAGTGTATTGGAAAATCTCCCTTGATCGATTTAAACGTTTTCATTGCTTTTATTTGAAAACATTGGCTTTTTGACATCAATAGAAGAATTGTCTCGTCCAGCCTTACGTTTTCGAGTCGGTTGTGGCTGCTCATTTCTATATTAAAGAAAAAATAAAAGAAATTCGATTAGTTCAATCAAATTGTTTTCACAACAATTCCCATCATATTCGTATGCATGTATCCATTAGGGGATATAACCGTATATAATGGGAATAATGCCTAAATGGTGTTTAAACTACATTTTCCTAAGATGGACATTATTAAATAAATTAGTGGATTTTATCAATTCAGATTCTGGGAAATTAGTCATCATGGGTTCACATATGCAACTTTCCCAAAAGTCATCATTATCGATCAAAAGGAACAGTACAGTTATAATAAGGACATTTATAAATCATGCAAATATATAAATAATATACTTATCTCTTCTTTAGCAAGTGTAAAATCCAATTTTAAAGTTCAGCTTAGTTCATGGTTCTGAAAAGAAATATAATATAAATAAGATGTTTTTTTTTTGTATATCAGTCAACAAATCTGCAGATATTGGATAGAAATATAAACTTTACACCCCTCAGAGTACATATATTCTTGATCAGTATAAAATTCTATGTTGATTTAGCGATGTCCGTCCGTCTGTGGCATGTGTTCCTATTATGTAAGAAACATCCTTGCATAGAACTTTCAATATACAGGGTAATATGAAAAAACTGCAACTAATCTCAGAATGCTGTCATCTCTAAGCCATTTGTCCGACAGCTGTTAAAATTATTCCAGTGACAGCTCATTATATTGTATATAAGCGTACAAAAGCATTTTGGTGAGAATTTTTTACAAAAAAAGTTATTCGTTATGGAATTCAAGCGCGATACTCAGATTTCTTTATATTTGGCTGGAAAACTACAAGTGACTATCGTTAGAGCACTCCAGCGTTTAAATGTAAACAAATCTTTTGTGTCGCGTACCATCGCTCGTTACCGTGAAACTGGTAGCGTAGCCCGACGTCAAGGAAGTGGACGGAAGAAAACAGCAACATCAGAAGAAATGATTCGAAAGGTAAAGAAACGACTTTATCGAAACTCGCGTCACAGTGGCCGAAAAAATGGCTCGTGAGCTAAACATATCGCAATATTCCATTCGGCAAATATTGAAAAATGAGATCGGGGCAAAGCCATTGAAATTCCAAAAAGTGCAAGAACTTATACCACAATAGAAAGAAAATAGATTCAAAAGAGCTAAAGAGTTGCTTTGCCTGGCCGAAAGTGGTGAACTGCCGAATTTGGTTTTCTCCGATGAGAAAACATTCGTTGTCCAGCAGTTTGTAAACAAACAAAATGATCGTGTTTACTTGCCAAAGAGGTCAGCTGAAAATGTACACCTTCGATTGGCCATCAGAACTCAAGCGCCGGCCATGGTGATGATGTTGGCCGCCATAACAGCCGATGGTCGCTCTTCGCTCGTATTAATTGACTGAATATAAATGCAGAATGGTTACAAAATGAGGTTGCTCGCTTCATTTCCAGCGCACAATGGCAACCAAAATCTCCGGATAACAATCGATTGGACTATTGTGTCTGGAGTATTTTGGAAAGCAAGGTTGGCACTAAATAATACCAAAATATCGATCACCTCAAGCAAGCGCTTCGCCGAGATGGACCAAAATACCGCAGAGCATCATTCGGGCAGCATGTGACGATTTCATTGGCCGTTTGAAGGCCATGATTCGTGCCAGAGGTGACCAATTCGAACAAATCTAAACTTATTCTAAAATTTGATGATATTTCCGATATTTTTTGCTTTTATTCAATAAAATTTAAAAAAAAAAAATGTAAAAAATATGCCCTTTGACCTTGTTCCAGTTTTTTATCTCACCCTATATGACTAAATTTTTTGTATAGTCCCCATATAACTCTATTTGGAGGATATTCGGTATTTTGATGATTTGTGTCAACTTTTCACCGGAAATGTTTCAAATTTGTTATTGGGATTTTGTAATGGGTACTACATCCTATGACGGAAAATAGCTCATACAGGTCCACGCTTTCGTATAGCCCCCATATAGCGGTACCTCCCTATATTTGGTATTTCGATGATTCTAGCCACATTATCCACCGGAATTGTTTCAAATTTCGTATTGTAAGTGAGTAATGGGCACTACAGCCTGTGACATCAAATTGTTTCACGTCGTTGTAGGGGTCCCAAATAATGGTACCTCCCTTTACTCGATATTTTGATGATAATAATTCAAATTTCGTATTTGAAGTTCCTAATGCTTACTACATTCTATGACCGAAAATAGAAAATAGAATATAGGCCCCAATGTAACGGTAACTCTTTATATTCGGTAATTTTAGCAGTATTTTTCAAGGAAATTTTTTTTTGAAATTTTTGCAAATTCCTGGAGGGTATTCAAAATTCGGTCGGCCCGAATTTAAGGTGAGAATACATAAAACTATTTTTTGACTGGCCAAAGAGAAATTCATCAAAAAATTTGAATGTATTTAAAAAACCCTTTTTAACGGTAACTTTTGTGTGTACGTATGCATGTGTTGACAGTAACTAATCAACACTGATGAAGACATTCTACGCAACCATGAAACAGCTGATACAGTTTGAAGGACAACGTTTTGCATGAATCCTGATATTCCGCATTGTTATACACATCACTTAGCGTCATACATATTTTCTGTATAGTGTTTTATTGTCTAGACGGAATATATTTCAACTAAGCTTTTGTTCAAATATGGAATTGCTATACAGTCCACAAATCGGAAGCGGTTTATTCTATTGGAGGTAAAACATATTAAAATAAATAGTTAAATAATATTTTAGTTGAAATGTTTAGCGTAAATTGTGATAACTAAGATGTGAGTTATGCAGTTGATGGAGGTATTAAGAAATATAAATATCTAACCTTCCACTACTTGGGGGCAGGGGCTCATCGGTGCCAAACACCACTATGCCTTGGAGTGGCTTAAATTTGATATCGTATCTGATATCGTCAGCCGAATTGCATAGTTAGAAAGTGGACATTACGACTTTGAGGGGCTTAATTATCGAATAAAATACAACAACTCCAGGAGAGATTTAGCTATGTATTTCTAAGCCGATTTTCACATAACTGCATTAACTTACTTCTAGGGTGAATTCGGTCCTATGTGCCAAAATCTATTCCATTTGGCCAGTTATTCCGCATTGGGTGTACAATAAAAATCGAAGAGCTATATTCAAATCTGAGCCGAATAACACCAATTTCAATAGTGTTTGCCCAATTAAAAAAGCAGCTAATACCCTCCATCATTTGGAAGGAACATGATGAGCTTTTTACGGGGCCTATATGAAAACGCGAACCTGCATAAGTAATTTTTTGTCATAGGCTGTAGTACCCATTAAGATTTTTAAATACGAAATTTGAAACAATTCCGACGAATAATGTCGCTAAAATCATGAAAATACCGAATATCAGGTGGTACCGTTATATGGGGCCTATACGAAGACGTAGACCTGCATATAAATTGTTTAGACATAGGTTGTAGAATCCATTATAAACTTCGAATAGACAATTCGGTTGAATGATGTCGCCAAAATTATCAAAAAACCGAATATCGGAAGGTATCATTATATGGGGCTATACGAAGACGTGGACATGCATAGACAATTTTCTGTCATAGACTGTAGTTCCCATTACGAATTCTAAATATGACATTTGAAACAACTCCGGTGAAGAATGTCCGTAAAATCGCCAAAATATCGAATATCGGGGAATACCGTTGTATGTGGGCTATACGATGTTGTGGATCTATAAAGACATTTCTCTTCCAGGGGGTAAATTGCTTAGAAAGAACTTCTAATATGGATTTGTAGACAATTCCATTGAAAAATGTAGCTAAAATCATCAAAATACCGAATCTAGGGAGGTGCCGTTATATGGGGGTAAAGTACTCAAAAGGAACCCTTTTTGAGGATTTTCAGACAATTTCATTGAAAATTTTGGGGGCGCGGGCTATATGGGGGCTATACTATACCGTAGACCGATATAGCCCATCTTCGAACTTGACCTGCCTGCAGACAAAAAACTGATCTGTGCAAAATGTTAGCTTCATATTTTAATTTGTTTTGACTCTAGCGTGATTACAACAGGCGGAGAGACGGACAGGGCTAAATGATCAAGAATATATACTTTATGTCTAAAATTATTATTTCTATGAATTACAAACGGAATGACGAACTTAATATACCCTCCATACTATGTATGTGGAGGGTATACAAATCTCGCTTACCTACATACAAACTTCTTTATTATTGATGCAGTTGCACTAACATTTCAAATATTCATAATCTCTTTTTTCTCTTTCAGTTATTTTTCTTTTTGGTCACTTCCATAGTCATAATGACGGCTCTAAAGAGGCACAGCAAAACCAAAATTTGATACCTCGATGTAAACCTTGTAAATATTTTCAACCTTCCGTGCCTTTACAACTACAACAAAGTTGAGAATGGAGGGTTCTACATTTAATTTTTATTATCAAAACCTAATTGTATTATTTCATTTAACAAATATTGAAGCACAAAACATTTTGTATGTAATCACATAATAGAATTGATAAACATATGTATGCATTAATATTATAATATGAAGCTGACTAATAATTATAATAAAACCTTAAATCTTGCATTAAAATATTATGGCAACATTTGTAAACAGACTTTTAATTAAAAGTGATGATAATAAGGAACATCAGTGGTATTTTTCCATTCGATTTAAAATATTGCATATGTTAATGACAATTTCTCCTCCAAACCATGGTAGAAGAATACAGGTAGTCGCGTCGACACAGCTGCTGGGACAATGAACTGTCAAATCTATTTTGAAATTTAAATTTTTGAATGAAAAATTATTCAAATTTGTAAAAAATTTAAAAAAAATCCATATCTAAACCATCTCCGATTGGCGTCGTATAGAAAAATAAATATAAATATACATATTTGAAAAAGCATTCAAAAGTTTTTGACATATCAATGTTCCCAAGCGTTTATGCATCTACTTATTTTCGTCTACCATGCTCCAAACCGGTCGCATATGGTTTTTCATCTATGTAAACCTTGTAAATATTTATATTTATGTCATTGCAGAAGAAAACAGGTCATTGCATCAACGTTTGGGAATGTTTTCCTAACGATGGCAATAGGAGGTTGTTATAATATGCATTTTTCAACAAGTTTTACAAATTTCAATAATTTTTCATTCACCATTTTCAATTTCAAAATTAGTTTGACAGTTCATTGTCCTAGTTATATTTATTTTTTTGAAGAAGATAGTATTATTTGAATATTTTTAGTTTCCTTCCAAAAAATAATTTCAAAATTTCTCATTAAACATTTCAACGTCCGATATCGGAAGATTAAAAAATAAAATATAATAATAAGTTTGAAATAAAATTATAAAATTAACTTACCATAGGTATGTTATACAACTGGTCGTATCGATAATGACCTTGATGTGAAAACGCCACCGCTCCAGCTGTTATTGACCGATAATTCTGCTACTGATGATATATTTGTTCTTCTTATCCGCTGAAGATATTGGGAAAGATTTATTTTTTGTGAAAAGGTGTAGATACATAAAAGGGTTTTTTCTGGCTTAAGTCATTGGCTAGATTCTTCGTGAAAGAATAAAGCAAAGACATAGAAATATTAAGATGGGACAAGACAAAGTTGAAATATTGTCACCCGGTGTAAATACCCTTTTCTCAGAATGCATTTTGTCTAGTCTTTACAATTTTAGGTCTTTGAATAAAGTAGCTTTAGGCTCATTTAGTTCAATTTCAGCCCATAGATTATATTTATATATTCTACGCTCTTTTATTCTTTTACGAAGAAATCAGTAAAAAAGCTCCTTGCGTACCTGCCCCTTTATGTATCTGCACCTTAACATATAAATTAATTATAATGCATTTAATTTATATAAACAATTTTGTTTAATTACTTATCAGTTTTTTAAAAGTGCCCTCCATTAGACAATTAGAAAACACTGTACATTTCGATATTTGAATTCTAATTCAAAATTAGCAGATATTTTATTTAATTTAAGCTTTTTAGTATAAGTCTACAGAGTTTATATTATAATATTAGTATTTTTTTATATTGTGTTTATTAATATTGTTGAGATACATGATTTAATTTTCATTTATTTGTAAGTATACATATTTCATAAATATTTTTTCATCGATTATATATACCAATATTTATTTTTTTAGAAAATGAATTATATGTATGTGTGGTAATCCATAAGTGAGAAATAACATTGCAATGTGTGTGCTGTGCTAAAAAATGCAGTAGTTTTGGTTACTCTGCAGTATTCATAATTGAGTTTTGGCATCATGAAAAAAACAAAAATTCTCTCAAATTGCTCATTGAAAATTTTTAATATTGTGAATTCGAGAGGCCATAGATCTCAAGTGTCAAAACTAGTAGATTGTAGGAGATTTTAAAAATAGCGGTTGTTTTATAACTTCTTTCTCCAAACCGTTAATTACATTATTTTTGTATTTGTCATTAAGTTCGTTTAGACACAAATCTTTATCTGTGTAAAGCCTAACAACTTACCAATCAGAATAAATTTAATTATAAAAGACGTAAGTTAAACTTATTGTGATTGATCAATTATGATGATTAAACCAGTAAATATTTTGTATCTTCAATAGTTTAAATGTGAGAATACATATAAGGATTTTCTTTCCGGCATAAAGGTGAGAATACATGAAACGCTTTTTCGACTGGTGTATGTCATCGGCTGGCTTCTTCGTAAAAGAACAAAGGGCAAAATCGAACTAAGTCAACCTAAAACTCCTCAAATCACAGTAGTGTAAATCACAATCACAATAAACAAGTTACTCTCAGTCAATGTTCGACTATTTAAAAATATTTTGACTTCTGTTATGATCATTGAAATGGAGTAGGTTCCGAAGGAATAGGCCAAATTGTCCATTTCGTGTCGGACTTAAATAAATTTTATATAAATATTGCGTCGTGTCAGGTTTGGACTATATTGGTTATTTCCTTCAATTTATATGATTTATATGATTTTAAGAAACTGTTAGAAAATTTTGAAAATGTGACTGAGGTACCAGGTATTGACGTATAGTCGACCGAAGTATTTCATTTTCATACTTCACCTAATACAGATAAAAATATTGGTATGGGCAACATTTCAAGAAAATCTAACATTTAGATCTAATTTTATGCGAAATCCTAAATTCCACATTCATCTCAGGTTTCTGATTATTCTGCATCCTTGAGCGTTTTGTTTTTTGAAATCTTGAACCCATTGTGGTAGCAGATGAAATGATCTGATCTTTACCATCTTTATAACAGATCTTGTGTTGATGGAAATATTGAGATGTAACAAGTCTAAATGGAATCGGATGTTAATTTGGCTTTTTATGAGCTTCATGGGTATTCAAAATTTTGACCCTTTGCGGGGGAGGTATCAGAAGGAGTGGTCCAATACATTCCATCTTCGCATCAGATGTAGTGTTAGTAGAAATAAGGGGATGTGTGAAATATAAAAAGAGAACCGGATGCTTATTTCGTATTGGTTTTTAAAAACTTTGACATTTTATGGAGGAGGTATCAAAAGAAATGATCTGATCTCTACCATCTTTATAACAGATCTTGTGTTGATAGAAATATTGAGATGTACCAAGTCTGCATGGAATCGGATATTCAAGAATTTGACCCCTTATGGGGGGAGGTACCAGAAGGAGTGTACCGATATATTCCATCTTCACACCAGACTTTGGGTTAATAAAAATATTGGATTATGTCAAATTTAAAGACAATAGGACTATTACATCACATTTTATAAGCATTAACATTTTTCAAAATTTTGACCCTTTTTGGGGAGGTACTTGATGGAGTGGACTGATATTCTCCATTTTCGCACCTGACCTAGCACTGATGCAAATATTAGGATTTGCAAAGTTGGGGCAAAATCGGATGGTCCTTTCTCTTTCTGCGCAGAATTTTTTTGTTGAAAATTTCGACCTTTTGTGGGGATGGTACCAGAACTCGATTTAAGTTTGATAAAAAATATTACGATGTACCTAGTTTGGACCAAATCGGATACTCCCTTCGAGAGTTATCGTGCGCACCAGCCAGCCAGACAGACAGACGGACGGGCATCGCTAAATCGACTCCAAATGTCCGGAAACGAATTTGGTTCAAAGAGACCTAGGGTCTAAAACCGGTATTTCGACTAGTCTCGTTTTGACCGTATCAAATGATGTGTATAACTAGCCATATAGCTGATGGTATAATAGCTACAATTGAGATCCAAAGAGCCTCATAATTGGCATTAATTTTGACAATTCGCGTGAAATCATCTGGTCTTCTCGGTTGACATATTGGATAGGCTATCACAACAAAGGGGCTTAGGGTGGGAATACATAAAGCGCTTATTTGGCTGGCTTAAGTCATCGGCTGGCTTCTTCGTAGAGGAATAAAGGAGTTTTAGGTTAACGTAGTTCGATTTTGGCAATAATTGATTCAACATGTTTGATTTTGCTTAGTTTGCGAGAAAATACACATATATAGACCCGCAACAACGATATGACCAAAATTAAAAGAGTGCTCGCCAAGAATATATTCTGCTCTGTTTTTGAACGAATTTTTCTCCCACTCTGAAACTAAAAGTCTTCTTTAGGCGAAACTGAAAAACAGAGTTTGCTCGTTTTGTGTTTTCTACTCCCAGGAGTGCTCCCGCGAGCGAGTTTCATCCTTTACTCGAATTTGAGAGAGTTTTTTGGAGGTCTGGTTTTTGTTTGTCGTGTAAACGCAGAAAGACATACCTATTGAGTACCGCACATTTATATTGATAAACACTACATGTTGTTCTCACTGACATTAAAGTACGTTAACATTTAAATGCTTTTCCGGGTTAAAAGTAATAATTGACCAATCACAATAAATTCAACAAAGAAAAATATGCGTTAAATTTATTGTGATTGGTCAATTTTAACGGTCAATCGCTTCAGAAAGATTGTATGTGAAGCCGGGAAAGAGTTGTATGTGAACGTACTTTTACGTTTTTAATAGTGTATTGTTAATTTTTGATTATTGTTATATAATATATTATATCATAATTTGTATATTAATAAACTATAATGTTAGAGATTATTTAATACTTTTTAATTTTAGATTTTATTTTAAATATGCAAGTTAATATATTTCTCATTGTTATAACATTGAAGATGCCTTAACAAAATGCAAAGTTGTGACGTTATATTAATCTAAGTTATAGTAATTTTGATTACGAATGATTACATTTATATTTTAGATATTTTTTGCATGACTCGAAGTTTGTTTCCATAATATTTTACTTAAAGTTAAATAAGTTTTTAAATAGTTGCAGGATCAAATCATTTTGTCCAGCGTGCGTTTATAGATCTAGGTTTTATCCTAGAAGCAAAAGAGTAATATGTTAATGTAAAATATATATACTTCTGATGTTTTGAGCCTGGTGTATGGGTTTATTTATCTCAATATTAAGCTTCATTTGATTAAATGTATTTTAAAAAATGCCTTAAATTGGTTATCAATCATTTGAAATAAAGTCTTTCAATTATTTTGCAAATAAAAAAAGGGCTGCTTAGTACCCAGTACCTTAACCAGTTTTGCTATAGAATTGAAAGATTAAATAGTTTGGATTATATTTCTGAAAGAAAAATTCAAGTGTTTCATACATAGCGCGGTATAAACAGAAAAAATTTAAGTGTTTTGGAAACTGCCATCTCTATTTTGAACACATGTTAAATTTAGTTTCGATCTGGCAACTCCTTCATTTGAAACAGGTGTTCAAAAAAGACGAACAAATAAGAAATGCGTGCTGTCATTAAATATTTACATAGAAATGGAATATAAATGCATAATGATATGGTGAATGTGTGAGGCGAAAGTTCTCCTTCATATGCAGCTGTAAAAAATTGGGTTGCTGAATTTAAACGTGGTCGTAGAAGCATTGAAGAAATTATAGCCAAAATGCATGATATGGTACTCGTATTAAATAATCGACGAATAGAATTACATGAAATTGATGATATCTCAGGCATCTCAAATGATCGATTCCATTTAATTTTGCATGGAGAACTGCAGATCAAAAAGCTTTCTGCAAGATGGGTGCCACATTTGTTACCAGTCGATCAAAAACGCATAAGAATGAACATTTCTCAAGCTTCTTTGGATCGTTTTAAGCGAAATAAAATGGATTTCGAGCGTCGTTTCATAACTATTGATGTGACATGGATCCACCACTATACGACTACACCAGAAACAAAACAACAATCCAAACAATGGATTGAAGCTGAGGAAGTGCCGCAAAGAAGGCAAAAACAATTCAATGGGCTGGTAAGGTTATAGCAACGGTTTTTTGGACTTCAAAGGTAGTATATCGATTAAGTACCTGCAAAAGGGTAAAACAATAAATTCAGAGTACTATTGCAACCTTTTGGACCAATTAAATGTACAAATTCGAGAAAAACGTCCTGGCTTACAACACAAAAAAAATAATTTTTCATCAAGAAAATGCACCAGCCCACAAGAGTGTTTTAACAATGGCTAAAATCAAGGAATTAAAGTACAAGTTGCTTTGGCTACCCACGTTATTCTCCTGATTTATCTCCCAGCGAATTTTACTTGTTCCCAAATCTAAAAAATCCTTGCTGGCAAGCGTTTTATCTCAAATGAAGATACATTACAGTTGTAAACCACTATTTTAAAGACCTTGAGAAAAACTATTTTAATCAAGGGGTAGAATTGCTAGAAAAGCGTTGGACTAAGTGTATTGACGTTTCAGGAGCTTATATTGAAAAATAAAAATATTTTTGAAAATCTAACTATTCTCTTTCATTGATAGGCTAAGGAGTTTCCGAACCGCCCTCGTAGCATTACTTATAATAACAAATTTTTATGTGGTTATTGTTGAACTGTGTGTAGTATAGGATTGGTTTTGCTTCTACCTTTTTATAATTATACCATGTGGTAACCGAAATAGGTTTCAACAAAATTTCTTAAAATTATTTTGAAAAAGACACCCATTTGAACTTAAAAACATTTACTGGACAAATTTTTCGAATAAAAGCCCATTTAGATTATACCTGTATAAGTTAGATACTTTGCCCCTCAACTTCCCTTGCTCGATCAATCACGGATGCTGATTGGCGCACAGGCATCTCCTCTACAACTCCCCTGGCGGAGACCGTAGTGAGCGGATCGTCGCTGGGCATTGGTTGTTGTCGGTAACCTCACCTTGTTACACATGCTCTCATTGGAAGTAGTTGTAGTTGTATTAGTAGACAGACATGAGATCCTCTGCGATCACCTAGAACCTCAGCGTTCACTTGTCTTTAGCCTTTGAGAGAATACCCAACACGGCCACTGTCGCCAACACACCATAATTGAAAAGAGGTAAACTTATTGTCGAAAAAACACATCAAAGCAATTCAATAAACCAGCAAATTTTGCAAGAAAAGAAATTAATCCTGTTTGTTTTATTTTTTCTTATTGTTTCTTTTCCCCCATTTCTCTACATAAACATTTTGGTCGCATCGAGCCGGATTTGCCAAGTTGTGAAGTTTGCCTGATTATTAATTGCAGTTTTTTGTTCTCTTTTGCAAAGGAATCAACTCAACAACACACATCCCCCCTCATTAATCGCACCACCGCATCAACATCATCCTATTCATCATCATCAACATCAAAAAAGGTACGTAAGTTCAGTGAAATTTGTTATTGTGAGCTTAGGGTGCTATTTATTTTGAAAAAAAAAAAGTGAAAAGTGTTAGTTTTTGTTTGCTTCGCGGTACTGGTCGCCTTTGTTTTACCCTAATTTGCGGTATATCTAAATATACAGTCCACAACAATTTTGTTTTGCTAAAAAATCTATTAAATATTCCTTTAAATCGAGGCTTATTCGCATTATTTTCCATTTTCTCGCGAAATAATCGAATTTCCCGGTTAATTTGTGTTTAATAATTCACATTTATCAAAAAGAAATATATTTCTGTTAAAAAATAATCTACCGCTGTAGTGTGCATAATTTTGTGTTTGGTTATTGCAATATTCCCCACACATTTCTGCATTGCCGAGTGATCTGTTTTCTATCTCCCAATTCGCTATTACTCTCAACGAGAATAAAATCACCACATTGCAAGTGCCGCTTTTTCTAATTTACATCCAAACATACCAACACTTGCTAAATCCCCCCGTACCTCGCCCCAACACACACTGTTTGGTCATTTTCGTTGGTCTGTTTGTAATATTGCAATAACAATAATACCCTTCCAAGCGCCTTTTTCTAGCGTCAGTCTACTAACCAACAACTATAACAACAACTTATTTATTTCTCCAACTCTGACTGTTGGTTCGTCGTCGTTGGTTAGTTCGTAACGAGGCAGTTGCTTACCCACACACACTGAGCGCTCTGCTGACGCTGCTTGTGTTTTATTTTCTTTTGTGCGATATCCGTTGCGATCATTGTCGTTGGTCAGCTTGTAGTGTGGTAGTTAACCCACCCCCGTCACCGTTCGACCATCAAACACTGCTTGTGTTT
Organism: Musca domestica; assembly: GCF_030504385.1. Lineage (NCBI taxonomy): Eukaryota > Metazoa > Arthropoda > Insecta > Diptera > Muscidae > Musca > Musca domestica. The sequence continues at coordinate 19,678,009 of NW_026712435.1, forward strand.
TATTTTCTTTTGTGCGATATCCGTTGCGATCATTGTCGTTGGTCAGCTTGTAGTGTGGTAGTTAACCCACCCCCGTCACCGTTCGACCATCAAACACTGCTTGTGTTTTATTCTTCTTTGTGCGGTATTCGTTATTCACCACTGCACAGTGGGTTGAAGTAGAAAAAATTGTGAATTAAAAAAAATAAAATTTTGAAAACTAATTTTTATTTTGTTTTTGATAATTGTTGATAAAGAAGTGTTTTTGGACTTTTTTAATTTTTGTCACCCTACATTCGGCATATTATATGTACTTTTTATTGTGCTCTTGTGCAAGGAAAATATCGATATTTTAGAAATTTTCTTAACAGTTTTGCTCATTTTAAAGAAATTATTAGTACGCGTGTACATATCAATATTTGTCATTTGGAAATACGTGCACCCTACACTCGGCACACACCGACAATTTATAATTTTTCCTTATTTTTCGAACTTTTTCAGAATTTTTGATAAATATCGCCAATTTAAATATATTTTGATTATTATTTGGATATTTATATACTCTTTTATTGGCATTTCCTGATATATTTTGCTATTTCTTTGGTAAATTTTTGGAAGTTTTTCAATCTTTTCTCCGTCGAATTAGTTTTCTTTTGGGATTTTTCAAATATTTCGCCTTTTCTTTTGAAACTTTCTTCAGTTATACATTTATTTGGGTGCTTTTAATAAGACTTTGCGTCATTTCTTTCACTTTCTTTGAATATTTTCATAGTATTTGTCGAAATCGAATTCTGAAACCATGTCGGTCACTCCGCTAACTCAATTTATTCGGGCATCCGATAATGTTGTCAAATTTGCCGCTGCTTTTAAATTGATTAAGGCAGAAACTCACACGGTTTTCAATTTAGAAATTCGAAACACCGAACTTCAGGACTTGTGGTACAAAGTGAAGGATACTTACGAAAAGTATCTCGATTATCTGATAACCGTTGAGGGTACTACCTCAGACGGAATTGCTTCTGCTGATGAGAAATATCAGTCCACTAGAGAAAACTACGTTGAATGTTTGTCGGAAATAACTGAAATGTTGCAGAAACTAAGGTCTGCGAAAACACCTCCTTCCACACCAGCTGAAATTCGCGTTAGTACCCCCCAGAATGTCCAAAATCAGGTTTCTGTGGCGCGGTCATGCAATAGGTCGAATAATTCACTGTCAGGTACTACCAATCCAAACCATGTATTGAATAATAGTTTGCCACCCTTATCCAATATTGCTTATCCTGATATTCAGAGTACTTCTGATATCTCAGTTTCGAATTGGAGTTTACCGCCTTGTGGTTCCGACACCATGCATAATCTTAATTTACCGCCGTGCGATATAGATGATTTCCACGGAGATTTTTTGTCGTGGCCCACATTCCGGGATTTATTTTCTGCAATGTTCATAAATAATTCCCTATTAACTGATATTGAGAGGTTGTGTCATTTGATTAAGAAAACCCAAGGTGAGGCTAGGGAAATTGTGTCGAAGTTTCCACTCACGCATAAAAGTTTTGTTCTGGCTTGGAAAGCTCTTAGGGATGCTTATGACAACAAAAGGATTCTAGTCAATAGTCATTTAAAAATTCTGTTCGATCTTCCATCATTAGCTAATGAAACGAGTTCAGGTCTTAAGACTTTACAAAGGGGCATTAACGGTTGTTTATCTGCCATGTCAGTCTATGACATTGTCACGGATCATTGGGATCCTATTTTAGTTTTTATTTGTATTCAGCGTCTGCCAAAACTTACGGTGACACTCTGGGAACAGAGTCTCAAAGATAAGTCTTCCTTATCGTCATGGGCTCAGCTCAATTCGTTCCTCACGGAGAGAATTCAGACGCTTGCCTGTTTGCGGGACATAAAAGGTATAGATTCACCAAAATCCCCAAACCAACGCAACGTTAAGGTACATGTGGCGAAATCTTCCCCTGATACAGTAAAATCTTATCCAAAACATCGTTGCGTTCTATGCCCTAATCAAAATCATGCGCTCTACTCTTGTCATCGTTTCAAAAAGATGTCTTTCGATCAAAAAATTACTGTTGTAAAAAAGTTTGGCTTGTGTTTCAATTGTTTGTCAAGAGGTCATTCGGTTAGTAACTGTCCCAGTGCACATAGTTGCTATGTATGCCATGAAAAACATCATACGCTTATGCATAAACCTAATCGTTCGACACCTACAAATAGTCCCTCCTCAAATGTGACGCCCACAGTCCGAGTCCCAAGAACTGCTTCCAATTCTCTTCTAGATAATGTTGCCTCTACATCCACTGGTGCCAATCCGACTTTAGTAAACCGTCAAGTGTTTCATACATCGCATAATTCGCGAGTCCTTCTCAGTACCGCCATGGTAAATATTGTTCACGGAGGAAATTCTTATTCTGTTCGAGCCCTCATTGACCCTGCGTCTGAGGCTAGTTTTATAACTGAGCACCTTCAAACTAGATTGAAATTATCGTCTCGATCCACTCTTGCAACCATTTCTGGTGTAAATGGTTCGTCTTCCGTTACCTCTAGGAAAAACTGTCGAATTTGTATAAGCTCTCGCTTAAGTGCTTCAGTTTTGTTGAAAACAGATGCTTTTGTTCTCCCCAAGATTTCTAGTAATCTTCCATCCTTTGCTGTTGACCCTGTTTTATCTCGTTCTTTGCCAAATCTCCTGTTGGCTGATCCAAATATTTTTGATTGTCGTTCGGTAGATATGTTGTTGGGTGCGGACTTATATCCGCAAATATTGTTGCCTGGGGTACAACAAAATATATTAGGCTCTCTATTGGCGCAAAATACCGTCTTTGGTTGGATCCTCTCGGGTCCAATTCCCTCCTCACCATTGCAGGTCTTTACGACCACTTTGAGCTTCAGTGAGGAAGACAGCATCAATAAAACCATTCTGCGTTTTGGGGAATTTGAGGAGGTTCCCAAACGCAAATTACTTTCGTCATCAGACAAGTTGTGCGAGGACAATTTCCGGTCCACAACTACAAGAAACTCGAAGCGTCGTTACGTTGTCCCACTTCCCATACGTTCTGAATTCCCTCACAGCCTGAAAATTGGTGATTCGCCTCAGAAAGTTCTGAGTCCATTTTTTAGGAATGAAAATCCGCTTCAACGCAAACTTCCTTGTAGGCGCCCTTTTTGCTCGGCCAGAACCTATTGTTGAAGAATCGCTATTGAATTTAGCCAATCGATATAGAAAACTGAAGGCATAGTTTTGTTCAGGTTTGCATTAGGTGGAAAGAAGAGTAATAGTTTAGTTTGAACTTTAGTCGAGATACATCCCGATAATTATGGTAAGGTTCGCGTTGCATGCGTCCGAATGCACAGGGTATTATTCGGCGACCAGTCGTCTAGTTAGTCGTGTTACATAATTAAGTCTGTTGTTTGCGAAATATACCTCGTTTGGTTGGGTAATTTCAGGCCCGTCAATTTGTAATTGCCGCGGTATAGATATCTAATTATATGAATTAAAATGATTTGAATAAAATGCTCACAAATAAACTGAACTTACGTCCTTGTAAATCTTATTGTACATATTTATATATAACATAATTCCTTTGAGCTTTAATTAGTTGATACACATGCATGTATATCAAGGTGGGCGGCAATGTATAAGTTAGATACTTTGCCCCTCAACTTCCCTTGCTCGATCAATCACGGATGCTGATTGGCGCACAGGCATCTCCTCTACAACTCCCCTGGCGGAGACCGTAGTGAGCGGATCGTCGCTGGGCATTGGTTGTTGTCGGTAACCTCACCTTGTTACACATGCTCTCATTGGAAGTAGTTGTAGTTGTATTAGTAGACAGACATGAGATCCTCTGCGATCACCTAGAACCTCAGCGTTCACTTGTCTTTAGCCTTTGAGAGAATACCCAACACGGCCACTGTCGCCAACACACCATAATTGAAAAGAGGTAAACTTATTGTCGAAAAAACACATCAAAGCAATTCAATAAACCAGCAAATTTTGCAAGAAAAGAAATTAATCCTGTTTGTTTTATTTTTTCTTATTGTTTCTTTTCCCCCATTTCTCTACATAAACAATACCCTTTACGGATATTAAGGGCAATTTGTTGATTTGTGTGCTCAATAATCCCAAATTTACGATGATTTACCATACATAATTAAATCAAACTAAAATTTGGATTTATTTTAAATCCAACATATCTTGGAATACAACACTGCTTTTTGCTCCTAAATATGCAACATTCGTAGTCTTTGCCAAAATTGGCAACTGTGTTCGTGTATCGTTAATTTAAAACGAAAGCCAGAAGAAAATACGTTAACAGTAGCACACAAAAACAAACGCACCCGTTATTGCGTGTCGTCCGTTACATTTTTCTTTTTAAATTGGCTAGAACCTTGACATTTTGCACGAGGGACAGTCTTGGTGCTGATCAATAATATACATAATTTGTTGGGCCTACCATGAGTATTTCGACGAGTTACAAACCAAATGACAAAGTTAATACAGGGTGAGATGAAAAAACTTCAACCAACTTCAGACTGCTGTCATTTCTAAGCCACTCATCCGACAGCTGTTAAAATTATTCCAGTGGCAGTTCGCCGGGAATGGGCTAAAATACCGCAGAGCAACATTCGGGCAGCCTGTGACGGTTTCAATGACCGTTTGAAGGTCATAATTCGTGCCAAAAGTGACCAATTCGAACAAATCTAAACTTATTCTAAAATTTGATGCTATTTCCGACATTTTTTGAATGCATTAAATAAAACTTAAAAAAATGTAAAAATCATGGGGTTTGACTTTGTTCCAGTTTTTTTTTTATCTCACCCTGTATATTAAAATCAAATTTGGATATGCCTCCGTATGATATGGCACCAACGCGATATGTATTTGCAATAAAATTAATAAATCCCAAGGACAAACCCCTCGTGTATGCGAACTAAAATTGGCATGTTCCTGCTTTTCTCATGATCATCTATCTGTTCCTGGCATGTTCACGCGTTGGTAGACCGAGCTATTTGTTTGTTTACGCATTAAAGTATTACAATAATTTCCATTTTTAAATTATTGTGCGCAGCTTAAAAGTGAATATACATAAAACGCTTTTCTGACTGGCTTAAGTCATCGGCTGGCTTCTTCGGAAAAGAACAAAGGAGCGTAGGGCCAAGTGATCTAAGTGAACCTAAAACTCCTTTGTTCCTCTACCAAGAAGCCAGCCGATGAATTAAGCCACTTTTATGTATTTTCACCTTTAAATAATCTCAAGAAAAAATTATCAGAAAAAAAAAAAACTGAATAATAAATTATATAATAAGATCTTTATTCATACTATATACATACATCGAATATACAATGCTTGACCCTAACACCAGGCTTAATTAAAATGATTTAAAACAACTACCTTAACATTGGCCTCATCCTGTTGCATTCTCAATAGCAGTGGCAAAATATTTGTTTGAAAGAAAATCATATCATGTAAACTTTCCGAGTTGTCCACATTCCAATGACTTGATTTCATCCCACTGCGACACGTATTCTATTGGTATGGCTGTGTTTCTCTGAATAGGAACATTTGAAAAGCATAGAAAACATTTGTTAAAAGTATTTTCAATTTCTAAGAGCAAGAATTAACGGAAAGAAAAGAAGGAGAAAAAAGGAATACGGAAGAAAAGTGAAGTTCAATTAATACCGACCGATAACCTGAAATCGCAAGTTTTATCAATTTATAAGAAGAACATATCGACTAGTAATGGTGAGTCAATGGGCAAGCATTGAAAAGTAATGTGCGAGAGAGGAGAGGAGAACGATTGGCATTCCATTCAAAAACACTGGTGCCAAATTTCTCATGAAACTGTATTTGTGTTTCCGCACTCAAATGTCAGGTTTACATTGTATATGTTTTAAGCATTTTTACCACATTTTATGTCACATTAATGGTGATGGATAAAAGAAGAAGTAAAAAAGACATTTTTGAATAAAGTACCACTATTTGACCATTACTAAGTCAGAAATAAATTATTTGATTTTTTTTTTATTAAATAAAGCTTTTTTGTGTATTGCCTTGGATAAATACTAATTCGCTCTTAATTAAAAGAGAGTACTTTAATATTTTTGCAATGAAAACATAGACAGCAAGGGATTTCAACCACCATATAAATACAGAAATGAGAACCATCGCCCAATTTCGAATAACTTTACCAACATATATTTTGGAAGTAAAAATAAATTAACTTATTGCTTATTGCGTTAAGTTTTATTCTTATGTTTCATCTTACCAGACGGACGAGATAATTTAAACTTATTCAAAACACATTATTAATCAGCCACAGGAAAATATGTGCCACAAACAGTAGGGGGTAAATTTGTAGCACACGGTGGCAATACTTGCGATTTAGGGTTTTTATGAAAATCAGTATGGACTCGTATCATTTAACAAATGAACGATGGGTAAATCCATGTTACTCGTCATTTAAAATAATGTTATTTTAAATACTCAATTTCATCAGCAATTCATAAGTACTTAACTAAAAACAGTCGAGATCTGTCATAAAGTACACGACACAAACAACCATCCATCCATGTCTTGGGAGTGTGTACACTACCAGTTTTATTTTCGGGAATAGTATCTGTGCGATGTTTAAAAGAAAAATATAAACAATTTTAAATGGAATGGAAGCTTTTCGGGATGGGAAACATTATAAACGAGACTGTGGAAAGTGTAAATTAAAGTATTAGTTTTTCGTCTAGCCGTGGTAGAAGAATATAATAAAATTGTTAAAAATTCATATTATAACAACCTTCGATTATCGTCATGTAGGAAAACATATATAAATGTACTTATTTTTGAAGAAATATTTAAAAAACTTTGACATATCAATGTTCTCAAACGTTGATGCATGTACCTGTATTCTTCTACCATGGGTTACATGTATTCCAACCTCTTATCTGCAATTAAATAACGTTACCTGTTCCCATGGTAAAACTAAGAAAGTAAAGTCAGTTCAATTAAACATATCCAACTCTGCATTTTCTGTAATTTGCCATGTAAAATTTCACTGCACTGAAAACAGGTTCCCATCTCTAATTTGTGTATAAATTTTACAAGTATAAATTCTGACAATGAGATGTCAAATTAAACATTTTGAAAAAAATTAAACACATAATTTCATGACTTTACCTTTTTCATTCTACCATGCCTATTCCATTAAATGTAATTAGTAAATAATTATAATTTAAATAAATTTATGTAGCTAGGAAGAGAATGCAACCCCGTTTGCAAATTTATAAACAACCAAAAGAAATTTCTTTTTATATACCAAAAGCCTTTTGAGTATGATTCTTGCAAAAATGTGTCATCCAAATAATGGTTAAGGACAACATAGCTTATTGGATGAAATGCGTTTCAGGCATGGTACAATAAAAAGGTAAGGTAGAGCTCCCAGCTGATTACAATTTTTTTCTAAATGTGCCCGACTTCTGCCAATTTTGTGTATGTATTTGTTGTTTTGAAAAATAAGAAAGAATTCTTCAAAATCAATGATTGGAAGAAACTTAAATTGCGGGGCGCGCATTAATAATATTAACGAGATTTACCATGGAATTGAAAGATTGAACACTCAGGATCATATTTTTAAAAGAACGTCCAGGCATTTCATTCATCTTTTGCATTATTTGACTAATTTTGGAAATGAACAAAAAATATCAAATAAATGAAATGAACTTGTTGCCTATAATTTTGAATAATTGTGACAGGAAGCGGGCATGGCCTCAGGGCTGTATTTCTGCAGTTTTACGAAGCTGTTCTACCTCCTTATTGTACCATGGTTTCAGGTTGAGTTGTGTCAATCTAGTTCGATTGAAGGGGAATTAGTTCCTTATCTAGTTCCGTATGTATGATATGAAATATATTAAATTTTTTAAAATCACTCATATGTTTAGGAACTGTAAACAGGTTCCCATCACTGATTTATGCACATATAAAGGATTTATAAATATACATTTTGACAATGAAATGTCAAATTAATAATTTTGAAAAAAAGAACTGTAAACATATGAAAACTGTAAACATATGATTGCATGACTTTACCTTCTTAATGGGTATACTGAACTATAAACTAGATTGACAAAACTCTAGTTTCAGGTCATTTAGGTGGATCTAAGCATGTAAGTCCATTTCTGTCGTTTCACTTCTTCTTGTATCTGACCAAAGAATATGAAAAAATTCAAAAGATCATACATTTATAATAAGCTTAGGGAGTATCCACCGTTCAAATATCACACATGGTATTAGATGCATTACACTTGGGTCATATCATGGTAAAACTAGAAAGGTAAAGTCATTTCAAATAATAATATGCAACTCTGTATTTTCTGTAATTTACCTTGTCAAATTTCGATGAAGAAAAACGTTTCCATCCCTGATTTGTGTATATACAATCGATTTAAAAATATTCATTTTGACAATGAGATTTTATCAAATGGATAATTTTGAAAAATTTGTAAACATATGATTGCATGACTTTACCTTCTCGATTCTACCATGGGACAGTGTTAAAATTGATCATAATCATTTTCTCAATATTTTACTTTTTCCAAATTCTGCATTTGACGACATCTCATTGTCAAGATAATTTTGACAGATGATTGACAGACATACACACCAACTCATGGTACAACAAAGAGGTAAGGTAGAGTTACCAGATGATTTAAATTTTTACGCCCTACATTACATAGTGGTAAGGGCATTATGTCTTTTTGCATTTGTGTGTAACATGGAGAAGGAAACGAGATGGACCCATAATTACTTTTGAGAATCTTTTTAAAATCACTTTCTGAGTCGATTTATGCATATAAGTCCGTCTGTCCGTCGGTGCGTCCATGTATTTTTGTGAAGAAAAAAATGCAGGTAACATTAATTATCGGATTGATATGAAATTTTCAAAAGAATTTCCAAACAATTTGGCATATATATATATATATAATTCATCCGATTTGGCCATGGTACAAGAATATAGGTAGACGCGTCGACACAGCTGCTGGGACAATGAACTGTCAAACCAATTTTGGAATTGAAAATGTTTTATGAAAAATTATTTAAATTTGTAAAAATTGTTGAAAAACGCGATTTATAATAGCCTCCGAATGACGTAGTATAAGAAAACATATAAAAATCTACTTATATTTGAAAAAACATTTTTTTTTTTTTGACATATCAATGCTCCCAAGTGTTGATGCATCTACCTGTATTCTTCTGCCATGGATTTGGCGTTTCAGTACCTCACATTCGTAATATGCATTCGACAACAATGATATTTGGTACCAGATATCTTATACAAATACCTCTGCCAAAGTTCGGTTCAGATTTGAATATAGTTTCCATATATATCTTCAACCAATTTCAGGTTAATTGTGCAAATAATGGCTAATATCAACCCATGGAGTAAGTTTCGGGACGTACGTTTCACATAGTCGGCCTTGCCCGACTTTTGACTTTTCCTTACCTTAATGGCTAATATCAACCCATGGAGTAAGTTTCGGGACGTACGTTTCATATAGTCGGCCTTGCCCCACTTTTGACTTTTCCTTACTGGTTTTCTAAGTCTGCCCGACTTCTGCCTATTTTTTCTCTGTTCCAGAACTACACGAATGTAAAAAATTTTCACTACGATAATTAGATATGGTAAAAATTCCAAAACTAGTAGATTCTTGCAGGTTCTGGAACAGAGCATTTGTGTATGTATTATTAACAACAAACAATTTTTTAAATCAGTGATTGAAAGAAACGTACATTACAGGGTGCCAAAATTCAGAAATTTTGGACTGGTATTGGCCATTTAGTTCACAAGAATACATGGACAGACGGACTGTGATTCTATGACGATCCTCAAAAGTAATTATGGGTCTATCTCGCTTCCTTCTCCATGTTACAAACAAATGCACAAAGACATTATACCCTAACCACTATGTGGTGTAGGGCATAAAAATAGCTAACAGAAATAGAAAAAAGGAATTTTACACGAGGTTGTAACATTATGTGTGTCTATGGTAGAAGAATACAAAATTTTTAATTTTTTTATTTTCAAAAAACAAGCAGATTTTTAAAAATGTTATTATACGGCACCAATCGGAGACTCTTATAATATGCATTTTTCAAGACCTTTTACTAACTTCAACAATTTTTCATTCAAAATTTTCAATTTCTAAATTGGATTGACAGTTCATTGCATGGTAGAAAAATACAGGTAAATGCATCAACGCTTGGGAACATTGATATGTCAAAATATTTTAAATGTCTTTTCAAATATAATTAGATTTTTATATGTTTTCTCATACGACGTCATTTGGAGGTTATTATAATACGCGTTTTCAACAATTTTTACAATTTGAAATAATTTTTCATTCAACATTTTCAATTCCAAAATTGGTTTGACAGTTTATTGTCCCAGCAGCTGAGTCGATGCGTCTACCTATATTATTCTACCATGGTTTATTGTCTCAGCAGCCGTGTCGATGCGACTACCTGTATTCTTCTACCATAATGTGTATCCATGGTAGAAGAATACAGGTGCCCACATCGACACAGCTGTTGGAACAATGAACTGTCAAACTGATTTTGAAATTGAAAATGTTTAATGAAAAATTATTGAAATTTTCTTAAAATTGTCGAAAAATGCTTATTATAAAACTTTCGTATGCATCGTATAAGATCATATAATTTTTGACAAAACATTTTCAAATTTTTGACATATCGATGTTCACAAGCGTTGATGTATCTACCTATATTTTTCTACCATGAGTTTATCCTAGCCTTAAGAAACTTTTAGGGATTTTTGATCATAACTCAACTTTTCACATAAAAAACTCGGCATTAACGTTAATGTAAATTGCAAAGGTTCATGCACTTCCTAGAATCTTTAAAATTTGAATTTGAATTAGGTGTTTTAACTTACACTAATACTTACCTTTGCATAATACTCAAACATTCTATTTATTTTTCCACAAAAAAATATTGAATAATTTTTATTGAAACAAAGAAAGTTTAATGGTATGATTAATTTTGTTTGATTTTATTGTTTATATTTTTGAATTTTTAATATATAATTTTCATTGTAATATCCAATCCAATTTAATAGCCAATTAATAATATGAGTTGTGTTAATTCATCAATACATAAACAATTGTAATATAAACTTTTTTTCAATTGTTAATGTATATACATATGTGTTATATGAATAAAGTGTTGTTTAATTTATATTTATTTTATATTTAGTTCTACAAATTAAGCACCGTTTTAAGCTAATTATTACATTATTATACAATTAACAAGTTATAACCATGTTGATTGGTCAATTAACTCAGAGGGAGATTTTGTATGTAAACATACTTTTACTTGTTAATTGTACACTGAATGATAAATCATATTGATTCGGGTTATGACTTAAGCAGTATTGTTTATAATAATATATACGTACCCTGAATATGACTGAACATTTTTATAGTAAATTAATTTCCAACTTTCTTACTTTGTTTAATGTTTTGTATTTCTTATATATGTATGTGTGTAAATTACGCAGTAAATTTCAGTTATCAGTCCGAAATACTTGAGGTCTCGAATAACCAATATCTTGTTATTAACCGTATAATTCTTCAACATTATCTGGAAATAAAATAAAATAGTTAACAAGAAATAATTTTCATTGATTAAAACAGAAATCCAATATATATTTTATATATACTCTGTTTTGAAATTTTATTTTTCATATGGAAGAAAGGCATTTGAAGAATTAATAATTAATATTATAAAAAAAATATATTTGAGAATAATTTGTTTGTAGATTTGTTACCATGGCAGAAGAATACAGGTAGATGTATCAATGCTTGGGAGCATTGATATGTCAAAAAATTTAAATGTTTTTTCAAATATAAGTAGATTTTTATATGTTTTCTTATATTACGTCATTCGGAGGCTATTATACAACAATTTTTCAACAATTTTTACAAATTTAAATAATTTTTTATTCAACATTTTCGATTTCAAAATTGGTTTGACAGTTCATTGTCCCAGCAGCTGTGTCGACGCGTCTACCTATATTCTTCTACCATGATTTGTTACCTAGAAACGTAACATTTATACTATTGAAGAGTATTCGATCCAGTGGGTTAACCTTGTGTGTTTAAATACATCATTAGGAGGATATGAAAAAGGTGTGCAAAAAATGACCAAACGTGATGTATGAGAAAACCTAAAATAGAGACAATTGATGTTGGGAAATAAGTGTTCAATCGCGGTTTGCAAGGAAATTAAAGTATTATCACAAGCAAATAAAATGTTAAGTTTTTTGTTATTGTTTCTATGTGAAATATAAATTAAGCCTCTGTGGAAACAATACCGATTATAAAATTCTATGGCCCATTATTACTTCTTTCCTTTATAGTCCACTTTTGTTATCCCTTACTTCAAGTAAAGTAAACGATAAAGTTCACATTATCAAGTTTTCATATTATATCTTTCCTTTAAAATAAATGATTTTTTACAGAGATATGGCAAGGTTTTTGTAAAAGTAACTGGTAGTCGCTGAGTTTTTTTCACAATGGCATCTTCATTTTAGTTTAAAAAAAAATAAACAAAACGAGTTTGTAATTAATTTCGTGAAATAAATCTATAATTCAGTTCTTCAATATAAAATAAACGATTAGCGTTATCCATTTTTTATTTAAATACATTTTACTGTTATTACCCTACTATCAATAAAAAATATGGCAATATGAATTTAGTAAACTTTATGTTAAAAGATAAAGGGAAGATCATGGAAGAAGAATGCAGGTGGATGCATCAACGCTTGGGATCATTGATATGTCAAAAAATTTAAATGTTTTTTTTCAAATATAAGTAGATTTTTATATGTTTTCTTATACTACGTCATTCGGAGGCTATTATAATTCGCGTTTTTCAACAATTTTTACAAATTTAAATAATTTTTCATTCATTGACAGTTCATTGTCCCAGCAGCTGTGTCGACGCGTCTACCTATATTCTTCTAACATGGGGAAGATGGTCTGACCTTTTGCTTATCGAACAGTTCATACTCAAATGAAACTTGTAATAACGAAAAACGATTTATGTGTACGACAACATAACTTTTTTATCTATCGGCAAGATGTAATAACCGGCCTATAACCAGTAAATTGTAATTGAAAGTTGCCACATATATATTTTAACAACTAGATGTTGCCAAATGAAATATTTTGAAAAAAAATGTGATCATATATTTGCATGACTTTACCTTCTTGATTCTAACATGAATGCAATAAACCCAGTAAGGAAAGGTCAAAAGTCGGGCGTGGCCAACTATATGATACCGTACACCACTATGCATATTTAGTAGAGCTCACGAAACAAAAAAAGTTTATACTGAAAACTTATGTGAAGTAGATTATATCAACTATGAACCAAATAACATTGCTGTATAGTGCATGATATGACTTCGATAAGGACTATATCAAAAAATATTTATTGGAGCAATATATACACCGGACCGAATTTAACCAAATAATTAAATATGAAAAAATCTATTCAATTTGGGCTAATATTACATATATGGTGAGCAATAACCGTAAAATCGGACGAAGATGTATATCGAAGCTATGTAAAACTCTAAACCTATCTCAATAAAATTTGGCAGAGGTATTTTCGAGCAGTATCTGATGCCCGGTGTCAAATATCATTGTTGTGGAGTGCATATTACGCATGTGTGGAACTTTAACACCAAATCGGACGAAACATATATATGGGAGCTATAGCTATATCTCAACCGATTTTCACGAAAATTTGAAACACTTGCCGAAATTCAGTCGATTTGGCTGATATTAGCCATTTGGTGCACAATTAAGCGGAAATCAGTTTAAGATAAAAATGGGAGCTATATCCAAATCTGAACCGATTTTAACAAATATTTTTGAGCTGCATCTGATGTCTGGTCAAAGATTGTGGAATTGTTGTGAAGTGCATATTACGCATGTGAGGGACTTAAAACCCCATATCGGATGAAAAACATATAGAGGGCTATAGCTATATCTGAACCAAATTTGAAGTACTTGCTTTTACGACTGAATTTGGTTGGATGTGACAAAATTCAGGTCATTTGGACTGATATTGGCCATTTGGTGTACAATTAATCCAAAATTGGTTGAAGATTATATGGAAGCTATATCTAAATTTGAACCTATTTTTACCATTCTTATATTTCAATAGGATTCGTTCTTGAACCAAACAAATATTATTTGGAAAATGTCATCTTAATTGGATAATAAATGCGACATGCACTGACTGACATGCATAATCGACCCAGAAAGTGATTCAATAAAAATCTTCGAAAGTAACTATGGGTCTATCTCGCTTCCTTCTTCATGTTACAAACAAATGAACAAAGACATAATACCCTTTCGCCTATGTGATGTAGGGTATAAAGAAGAATACAAAAATTTAAGGGAAAAATACGTATGTGTTGCCATGAGTGTTACCATGTTGTTTAAATAGATTTACTTTCTTGCATGGTACAATAAAAAGGTATGGTAGAGCTACCAGCTGATCACAATTTTTTTTTCTAAGTGTGCCCGACTTCAGCCAATCTTGTGTATGTATTTATTGTTTTGAAAAATAAAAACAAAATATTTTCAAAATCAATTATTGATTTTTGACTGATGATTGAAACATTGCGGAACGCGCATTAAAGATATTCCCCAGTGTACAAAATACTTTGTACATCCTTTTGTGTGCGGTTGAGGCGCTGGGAAAATCTAACAATTAAAAATAAATATTTAAACACTATCAGTTTCCCAGCGGTCATAAAATACCACATGTGTACAATTCAGTGATCTTGTGCGCTGTCGCATATGGTAATGTGTAAAATAATAAAGTCCATGACCCACACATACACACAATTATCGATGCGCCAGTAGGTAGCCAAGACCACTTGAATGAAGGGACAAACAGCTACGCAATGGTTCATTGTAAATCTAAAAATAGATAAGGGCAATTGTGTGGCTGCGAATAGGTTAAGTTAGATCAGTTTTTGTAGCAGTTAAGAACAATATTTTTGAAAATAAAATCAGATTTAAACCAGCAACCCAAACGAGCGGTTGTGTTTTATTTCTCAGGAGTGAGATTTGGAACTGATCTCAACACAGAGTGTTTGGTTTCCCTTCTCGCCCTTAATCACCCAGTTTTGCCATGTAATGCAAAGATCGAACTATTTAGATCATATTTCATTCATTTTTGGCGCTGTTTAAATGATTTTAAAAAACGGAAAAAATGTTAAATAAATGAAAACATGGAAATATTAATAAATAAGATTTGACAGGAAGCGGTCATAGCCACAGAGCTGTATTTCTGTAGTTTATGAAGCTGTTCTACCTTCTTATTGTACCGTATTTGTTGTATGAGTCGAACCATGGTAGAAGAATACAATTACATGCATCAACGCATTGTTTAATAGTTCATTGTTCTTCTACCATGGGTTGAACTTTACGTACAACATTCAAAGATGGTAAGAGTGACAGTTCATATGACTCTAACACGTAGTGTTAACTAGCCATTAGTAGAAAATGTGTAGCCTTTGAAAATGTTTAAAACTTCCTGGAAATAAAATAAAAAGACAATAAAGTATATGTTATGGGAGTAAAGTACCAAAGTAGTAAATACGTACCAAAATTTTTCCATCAATGATGAACGTAGGAAATAATCATGATAGCTTCTGAAAGACTATATAAATTATTGTTTTTTTTTGCAGAACCTGCAAGTATCCACTACAACTCCAGTACCTGATTTGTAATATCGCGTTTATATATTTTTTTTTAATTGTAATTATTCAATTACAATACATTTAAGATATGTATTCATTGAGTTTTCGCCGTTATTCTTTATTTATTCAAAGTAAATGCAATAAGTTATTTTGTTTATTTTATACAAAGTCACTTGTTGCATTTGTTTTGACAGTAATTCTGACGTAACGGTGCATACAGGCAATCCTCTTTACTTACAACTTGCCATAACTTAGTCTACCTTGTCTTCATTGAATAGTCCGAGCAGATCACTTATCTCTGCTAGATATCAGGAGTTCATCGTCATTTTAGTTCCGATCATAAATGTTGAAACCTATCTAAATCCAAGTGTTGCTAATTTGAAGAAATTAAAAGGATTATTAAAAAAATGTTGGCTTCATACTTACCAAACGACATGGTTCTCCACACTTTAATCGTTTTCTATGGATTAGAAAATCATTTCTTGATCTGCATCATAAAAAATCTTTTTTCCCCTTTTGGTGCACCATATTTCGTACAAAATTAATTATTTGCAGTATTCCCTTACACCGGTTTGAATCTAAAAGATACAATGATTATAGTGTATATATGCTACCTTAACTCAAGCTCAATTTAACTTAAAAAATTTATCTCACAATACAGCATTAGAAGTACACATGTGTGCTGTTGATGCTGTGAAGAAAATCAGTTTTATGTTTATTTCATCCAATATAAAGTCATACATAGACTTATTCCGAATTTCATCATATTTTATAGATTAACTGCTGTTGTATACACCTGCCCTATAATTATACTTATCTTTCGATATTCTGCCAACATTGCTCTCTACGTAAATGGTTCACATTCGAAAAATCCAATAATATATAGAAACCTGTTCAAAATAAAAAAAAATAACATTTATGTTTTCTTTATTAAATTAAATCTATAATTAACAAAATATTTGCCTGTAATAACAAGTTTACATACAATATTTTTAAGTCCAATACCTTCCTCATAATTGACTAACAGTACGTTTACACATAAAGTTAACCCCTTTACACTGTCACTGTATTTGGTTAAAATTATCATGTCCATTACATATAAATCCTCTTGAAGTAGGTTACCCCTACAATAAGGTCATGGTAGAAAAATACAGGTAGATGCATCAACACTTGGGAGCATTGATATGTCAACAAAATTTCAATATTATTTAAAAAAATATGTAGATTTTTATATTTTTTCTTACACGGCGTGATTCGTAGGTTATTAAAAATTGCGTTTTTTCCACAATCTTTACAAATTTAAATAACTTTTCATTCAACATTTTCAATTCCAAAATTGGTTTGACATTTCATTGTCCCAGCAGCTGTGTCCATGCGACTACCTGTATTCTTCTACCATGAAAAAGCGCTTACATAAACATGGCATAATCCCTTTAAATTTTATGATAAAAGACTTGCGTTTAATATATTTTGTGATTGGTCAGTTATCACGGTTAAATCGGATAAAGTTTTTATATGCAAAAGCGTAACGAACCATGCAAAATGCCGAACTTTTCATATCCTAGACCAAGCGCTAGTTTTTAAACTACAAGGGACCAGAGTAATAAGTTCTGTTATTTGAGATATCTCTTTTTATGAACTTGCAGTACCAAATGCAACATATCTGTCCAAAAAAAAAATAACTTACAAAATAAGTTATGTTCCAGATCCTGCAAAATGTCAAAATATTACTACGACTAGCAAGAGACTGCTACTTTGTCAGCGAAAAGTCTACCTTAAAAATATAGATTCCTTCTATGTCATCTGTTGGCTTCTTCGTACAGGAACAGAGAAGTTTTAGGTTGACATAGTTCGGTTTTGGCCCTACGCTCCTTTGTTCTTTTCCGATGACTTAAGCCAGTCAAAAATGTGTTTTATGTACTCTCACCTTAAGAGTTCGTTTTTAGTACTCAAAATGCACAATTTGTTCAGTTTGACAAAAGTTTTGAATCAAAACTTCATACATCGTACATCAAAGTTTTATATATTATTCAAGTTTTTCCTTGCTCGAAAAGAATAAAATAAATTTACCATTTACATAAAAGAGTTTATTTTGAAATTTACAAGGATGATATTAATAATACCATTGCATATTCATTTTTTTCCTCCAAAACTACTTCAACGTCGCCATGTGTAAACCCTACAAAAACAACAGTGACCGCTACATTAAATTTAAGAATTTTTACTCCATCCCTTTACCTAATACCTAACTTAGTAACATCTTGTGTATTTCTCCATCCTAGACACCAACAGTAATTGAAAATTAGTGTCATTTAGTACTTTTCTAACTCCTGTAGTACAGAATTGCAAAACCTCTTAACACCATCAAATTTCGGGATTCCAGCTCTATACATTTACTCAATACAAACTTTAGTAATATTTAGTACTTTTCGGAAAATGTTAGTACACATTTGCAAAACTGTTCCATATCTCAATCCTAGACACCAACAGTTACCGCAATATAAAATTTTACGTTTTATGCTCTATCCCTTTACCCAATACTAAACTTAGTTCAATTCAGTACTTTCCGAACAACTATAGTACACACTTCCTCCTTCTCCACCCTATACACCAACAGTGATCTCAATACCAAATCTTAGAAATTCATCTCTATCCCAACAGCCAACGGCACGTTTTATGACATTTGGTGCTTTTCGTATATCCATATCTCAATCTCAAATACCTAAAGTTATCTAAATATCAAATTGCAGAAATTTATCTATATTCCTTCGACCAAGACCAAATTTAGTACTAACTAGTACTTTTCGTCATATCCATAGCCCAGATACCAATAGAAAGACCAATATCATATCTATCCCTTCACGAAATACTCAATTTAGTACAAGTTACATTTATAATAATCCGTACATTTATAACAATCCGAAACTACCTCCATATCTCAATTCCAGATATCAACAGAGACGACAATATTAAATTTGAGGATTACAGCTATATTCGTTCATCCAATACCAAATTTAGTACTTTTCCTCTTTTTTACAAACCTACTACCAACAGAAACCCTAATACAAAATTCCAACTTCACCCGTTCAGCCTAAAAAAGGTTCCAAATTTAGTACAGTTCGCACACTTCAGAATCAAATTTCCCAACCTTGATTTTTATACGAAAATGAAGTTTTTAGCTCTATCCGTTCGCATAATACCAATTGGTACCATATTTGAAGTTTAGTACCATTTTAACTTTAAGTAACCTTAAGGTTCGAAGTCATAGAACAAAAATCAAGAGAAAAGAACGATGTTTTTTTTCAACTTTTTGCCAATATCAATAAAAATATCAAAATTCCACCACATAGCCCTGTATGAGCATGAATAGTAATATGTTGTAACCACCCCAGTTGTATGCAAGTTTTCTCCCCATTTTTTCTCTAAATTTTCTAAAACCACAAACAATTGGATTTGAGTGTAATCGTCAATATGGATCATTTTTATATATTTTTAATTATAAGTTTCTTTAATAACTTAAAATTAAAAACACGTAAAAACATTAAGTTCGGCCGGGCCGAACTTATAATACCCTCCACCTTAGGGTAAAGGACAGTAGAACCCATTATGACCCACAAATACCAATTTTTAGACATATTCGTGGGAAAATGTGGCAAAAATCATCAAAATATCGAATATCGGGAGGTACCGCTATATGGGGCTATACAAAAACGTGAACCTACACATATAATAGGTGTGTCTGGTTACCCTAAAACTTGTAACAATTGTTACAAATTGTTACTGAAAGTCGTATGTTAACCCGAAAGTTCTGCAAAAGAGAGCGGTTGGAGAGAGAAATTTTGACAGTTCTTTCAGTGAGAGTTTGCAAATTCTTGCTGGACAAATTTCTTCTTGCAATCTCTTGCAACTCTTCTTCTTCTCATTCATCGACATTCAATCAGATGTTTTCTATTGTTTATTTATTTCTTTTTGTGATTTTAATTTAAAAATATGGTTTTGGAATTAGCAAGACTAATTAGTTTTGGAGAACAACTTTACAAAATGCGAAAAACGCTAATTGCTAGTTTCCTTTTTTTTAAATGTAAAATTGGTCGTGCTTCCTAGCTTTTAATTCTTTTCATGGGGGACAAATTGGTTTGTTTTCATAAATTAGCTGATTAAATGCAAACTTCTGCAGGAATACCGTCTGTTTACTTTTCGCATTTTGCTTGCAAAAGAGAATAAAACCACGTTACTCTCTCAGTAAGAAGTTGCTGGACAATTGCTGCAGCAAAAGTAACCAGACACACCTAATGTTTCGCCAACGGAGCTAGAACTCATTAGAACACATAAATACCAATTTTTAGACAAATCCGCGAAGAAATGTGGAAAAATCGTCAAGATACCGAATATCTGGATGTACAGTTATATGGTAGCTATACCAAAATGTGGACCTATACATACAATGTTTCGTCACCGCATGCAGAACCCATTATGACAACAACAAATACAAATTTTTAAACAAATCCGTGAAAAAATGTGGCAAAAATCATCAAAATACCGAATATCGGGAGGTACTGTTATATGGGGGCTATACTAAATCATAGACCTATACATGCAATGTTTCGCCACCGGAGCTAGAACATATTATGACCTACAAATACCAATTTTTGGACAAATCCGTGAAAATCGGGAGGTACCGTTATATGGGGGCTTTACCAAAGCGTGAACCCATACCTACAATATTTCGCCACACGAACTAGAACCCACTATGACCTACAAATACCAATTTTCAGACAAATCCGTGAAAAAAATGTGGCAAAAATCATCAAAATACCGAATATCGAAGGTACCGTTATATGGGAACTATACCAAAACGTGGATCGATATATCTCATATTCAATACCAACCATGGCAGAAGAATACAGGTAGATGCATCAACGCTTGAGACAGTTCATTGTCCCAGCAGCTGTGTCGACGCGTCTACCTATATTCTTCTACCATGATACCAATCATCCTAGACAGAATACAAGTTGCTCTGCTAAATTTTGACGCTCTACATCAAATAATGTGGGCTGTATCGTGATTTCAACAGACAGATAGACGGCAGACACCGTTAAACCGACTTAGAATTTTATGCTGATTATGAATATATATACTTTATGGGGTCTACGACGAATATTTAGGGATGTTGCAAACGGAATGAAAGAGTTAATATGCCCCCCTTTCCAAGGAGGAGGGTATAATAAAGGAAAATAAGAAAAGTTGGCAAGCATTTTAGTAAAAACGAATTTTCGTTATCAAGACATAACATGGTACTGAGGGATATTTTTTTTGCTCATAACCCTAGTGTATATATGTCATCAAATCTACTCATACTTTCCACATACATACTTTCTCAATTACCTTTTATACATACCACCTGGGGGTAGATTCCATGAATTTCTGCTTCCTTCTTTGTAACGCCAATTTGATATCACCATTTGAACATTATTTTTATATATCACCATTTTCGTATGTTTTTACGTACATATTTCTGTCTATAAATTCTTACCCATATTGCCATACCCACGAATCGCTTATATCCGTACGAAAATATCACCAAAAATTTCATCATTCGTTGTCGAAGTGACGAATTCAATTTATACTTACAGTAAGTATCTTAATTGCATCTTGATTATTATATTTATATTGCCCATATCGATATTGCCCAGATGCAAGATCGTGTGTTTGGATTTTGAATTCGTCTGATGTTTGAACACTTCTAAATTTACGTCTGTTAAGTATATCTTAATTATTTAATATAGTTTTGCTTGTAGATACCAAAATGAGACATTTTAATTTAATTTTTTTTTTAAATTTAATTTATGTTTCCGGGACCGTTTCGATCTTGTAGGAGAATCATGTACCATGTAAAATCAATTAAACCAAGGGCGCCTTTTCCATCTTAAAATTGGTCCATTTTAGAAGAGTTCAGTCAGCAATTTTTAGCGCGGGAAAATTTGGACAACTGCATATGTTAATCCCCCTCGTTTAAAATTAAAAAATTAAGCACGTTTACACTTTAATAAAATGTGTAATTTTTGGGTTATCTGCAATACATCACTTATCTGGCTTCCAATATCTAAGCGGCAACGATTGAGGATTCAGGTGTCCAAGGAGCCTTGTATTGGAGGTGTTTTAAACCAAGTTGAAAAATTTCCGAAATAATAAAAATTTTAGGATTGTCCATCAAATTATAATAAACAAAAACAATTCAAATCACAGGTTACAATTTATTATTATTATTATTAATTATTATTATTATTATTATTACTATTATTATTATTTTTATTATTGTTATTTCCCATTTTGGCATTACGAGCAAAATTATATATTTAAAGAGTATTAATATTTATTTTATTATTCATATGATGGACAACATTAAGTCTATCTCTATATCCCCTTAGCAGAGTTCACATGTGCCATCAAGATATTTATTTACATGTCTAAACTCTGTTTGGGGGGATGCACTTATATTTCATGTATGAATTATTATTTCATTTAAATCATTACAAATGTGAACCTATGATGAATATGCCATACTTGCTTTAAAAAATAATAATACCGGTCTCATGTTCAAATGATATTTCAGGCCGAACATTTCCATTTCTTAAAATAAGTTGGGCACTTATGACGATGAGGCGAAAAAAATAAAAAAGTATCAGTCGGTTTGCCGACAGATAAATTTACTCAGCATATGGTTTGACATTAGTTTGTTTATACTGATTTTAATTTTTTTTTTATGATTTTTCCAAATGTTGGCCTTTTTTAGTGTACGAAAAGAAACAATATGATGTGCGAACTTTAAAGGTTTCACATTTTATACGAGCTATTATTATTCAAAATCAAGACCTCTGGAGGAAGGAGAGTTAAGCGAGACACAAATATTACGATATCGATATCCGTATGCTTTGTGATGTATTTCTTTGCTTATAATAAACCGATTTATATGTCATAGAATCACACTTTAATAATTCAATTTCAGTTACTTTAAAATTTCTGCAAAGCCTGGGAGAAAAATTCCATGACGAAAGATTTTTAAGATGTTTTCGTATTATATTTCTCCTTTGAATTGGACTCTTATAACGCATTTTTACTATTAAAGATTAACCCATTGGGTTTAATATTAATATGCACCTCTAGGGTGATACCTATGCTGCTCAGCTGATGTTTGTTTACGGATACATACACAACCAAAAGAGAGTGCAAGAATAGCAAAAAAATATGTATAAGAACGCCTTTGTGGAAACATTTGCAGTACTAATGCTATACCATGTAGATTCCGCACCGGATTTAAAATAAATAAATCAGGTTGAATAAATCCGTATAAAAATTTGTATCTAAACGCGCTATAATTTGGTAGAACATTTTGCGAATAGATCATATGCGGAGTAATAGAGAACTTGCTTATACTAAACCCAATGAGTTGTTGTAAATAAATAAAATAAAAATATAAGACTTTTAAAGAATGCTAAACCATTGTAACATAAAATTATTTGCCAATTGTCCTGAAAATAAATAAAACAGAAAAGAATTTGTTAAATAATTAACTAATTAAGGAAAATATTTATAATTATGAGCATGCTTCAGTATTATTTCTACAAATTACAAATGTTCAACATACATATTTTGAATACATACTGGATATTTACAAATTTGAAATATATTGATAATCGGACGGGAAAGTTTACGAACAAGAAAAGTGAATTTAATTGAAAAGAAGAATGTTAAATGTGGAAAATGTTACAAACTTTACACAGGTGAATATAGACTTTTTATAGATTGTTTTTTATTCAAAAAACAAGGCCTCGTTAACCCTTTACGGTGAAAATCTTTATATCAAGAACCTTTAATGTCAAATAGTCCATCTTCTCCACAATTTGTTTGCAATATGAAAAAAACGATGAGTAAGGTAGTTTGTCATGTACAAACGCAAGGTAAACGTAGCATAAATTTAAAGAAGTATTAAGGTGGGTGTGGTCTACATTATCTCTCTGTATAATAGGATTTTAAAAATATCACCAATGTAAAATTTCAATATAATACAGGTTATGTTAGAATTCAATTATTAATTAAAGAAACTACAATCCCTTACGTATACGTATGTGAACATCTTTTTTTTCTTTTGAAATAATAATCATCATCATAATTTGTATTTTTATAAATTTATATAGCATTTAAAATTCACTTATCTTTAGTGCTGAAACTCATTTTGGGGTCATCTACAGACATTAGTATCTGAAAAGAATAAAACATCGAATGCTGTTAGAACATTTGACAAAATAATATGGTTATGTTTATATTGAAAATATTTTTATGAGAAGGTAAGATCATTTCAAATAAGCATTCCCATCTCTGCATTTTCTGATATTTACCTTGTCTTATTTCACTACATAAAAAGAGGTTTCCATCTCTGATTTGTGTGTGTACCATGGTAGAAGAATACAGGTAGTCAAATCAACACAGCTGCTGGGACAATGAACTGTCAAACTGATTTTGGAATTGAAAATGTTGAATGAAAAAGTATTGAACAACCTTCGATTTGAATCGTATAAGAAAACATTTATAAATCTACTTATTTTTGACTAACATGGGTTTGAAACTATTTTTAAAAATTATTACCGAATGTCTTTCAATAATCCAAAGATCCAGTACATAAGAACGAGTTGAGAGAGCAATTTGGACAGTCGAGTTACGAAGAGTTCGTATGCATAAATTTGTAAAGCGATGTGATATGAACGGTGATTGGTTTTGATCATGCATAGTCAAATATATTTTGCATGGCAGAAGAATACAGGTAGATGCATCAACGCTTGGGAGCATTGATATGTCAAAAAATTAAATGTTTTTTTTTTTTTTTTTTTCAAATATAAGTAGATTTTTCTTGTTTTCTTATACTACGTCAGTCGGAGGCTATTATAACTCGCGTTTTTCAAAAATTTTTACGAATTTAAATAATGTTTCATTTGCGATTTTCAATATCAAAAGTGGTTTGACAGTTCATTGTCCCAGCAGCTGTGTCGACGCGTCTACCTATATTGTGATTGGACAGTAGCACGGAAAAAAGTTTGCATATGAACATACTCTAAGAACTTTCCAGTATCATCAGCTGATTGAAAATTTAGCGATTTAAATACAACTAGGTACACATGGTACAAGAATACAGGTAGACGCATCGCTGGGACAATGAACTGTCAAATCGATTTTGAATAAAAAAATTATTCAAATTTGTAACAATTCTTGAAAAAGAATTGTATCGTGATACTGAATATCCGGAGGTACCATTTTCATTACCAATTTCTAGGCAAATCCTTGGAAAATGTGGGAAAAATCATAAAGACATCGAATATCAGGAGGTACCGTTATATGGGGGCTATAGGAAAACGTGGACCAATACATACAATGTTTCGCCACCAGAGCTAGAACCCATTGCGAACTACAAATACCAATTTTTAGATAAATCCATAAAAATGTTGCGAAAATCATCAAAATACCGAATATCGGTTGGTATCGTGTATCGCTATACGACAAAGTGGGCCTCTACATACAATGTTCCACCACCGGAGCTACCGGAGAACCCATTATGACCTACAAATCCCAATTTTTTTGCAAATCCTTAAAAAATGTGGCAAATCTCATCAAACTACCGAATATCGCGAGGAACCTTTATATGGGGGCTACACGACAACGTGTACCTCTACATACAATGTTCCGTCACCGTAGCTTCCGGAGAACTCATTATGACCTTCAAATACCAATTTTTAGACAAATCCGTAGAAAAATGTGGCAAATCTCATCAAATTACCGAATATTGGGAGATACCATTATATGGGGGGCTATACCTGGACCTATACACACAATGTTCCGCCGCCGGTGCTAGAGCCTATTATAACCCACAAATACAAATTTTTAGACAATACAGAATATCGGGAGGTACCGTTATATAGCGGCTATATGAAAACGTGGACCCATACATACAATGTTTCTCCACCGGATTTCAAGAGACAGATAGACAGACACCTCCTTTTCAGAGTGAAGGGTATGAACATGGTACAAATAAAAAATGTAACCTCATTTCCAGTTAGCATTCCCAGCTCTGCATTTTCTGTAGTTTACCTTGTCAAAATTCAATGCATAAAAAACATCCCATCTCTGATTTTGTGTGCATACAATGAATTTATGAGTATAAATTTTGACGATGAGATGTTGTCAAAAATATAAATTTGAAAAAATTCTTAGTTATACCATGGGTATAAAAATATTGAATATCCTAAAGCATTACTCATGGTATAATTTTTACTGGTAACAGCAAGTCCCAGCTGATTTGATTCTATAATAATACTAGGGTCAAAATCGATTAAACGTTTTGTGATTTAATTCCATTTCTTGATATACAGTAGGTATACCCTTATTTGATATAAAATTTCTCTGCAGGGCAATGTGAACAAATTTTTTGCCTAATAATGGAAAAAAATCGCCGTTGTACTTAACAAAACATCAAGGCGATGGTTCGGAAACTTTTTCGCAGTTAAGGAACAGCGACACCACGTTAGATAATATATTCGTATATTTCATGTTTCCAAAAACATGTTGCAAAATGTAGAATACCTTATGTATGTATGATGTTTGGTTTCAACTTGAAAGGGATGTTGCCTTTTCCGCGATTTTCTGGAGATAGCTTGAAGTGTTGAGAGATTAGGACCAATAGCTAACCACTATACATTCAGGGTAATGATGTCAAAGCAAATATAAATTAAATATTAATTAAATATTTCAAGAAGTATTCTTCTGCATTTTCAATTTAATAATCCAAATTCCAAAAATGTATATTTTTGAAATTAAAATAATTTATTGAAAATTAATTATTTTGTTTACATTTTTAGACACATAACTCTGACACCTCTATTACGTACAAAAACGAATTTGTATGTGGTTGTTGCTGTTATCTGTATTATTCTCCCATGAGCATTACTATAAATTCATTTTTTAGATTCTAGAATTCATTTTTTTATTTAAAATCACAAAATACTTGTATATACAATTTTGAATGCATATAAAATAAAAAATGCGCACCGGGTTCAGCTATTGTCTAAATAGGTCAATGTGTTCCCATAGCCCCCACAATACAATAACGGTAGCTACCGATATTCGGTATTTTGACGATTTTCTATAGCCCCATCCTCCCAATATACGGTATTTTAAAGATTTTAGCCAAACGTTCGTAATCAGGAGTCACACATAATCTCCGAATATTGGAATTTCGTCATTTACAGACATATTTTCATATGAGTTATTAAACATGGTGGTGGTAGAAGGTATAAAAAGATCGGTTCCAAATAATTTATCAATTTTCTTAATTAAACCTTCTACTTCATTTCTTTGTCGAGATTGCTCTATTCCAGAACCTGCAATAATCTACTAGTTTTGAAAATTTTTTCGATATCATAATGGAAAAATCCGTTATCGTAGGAAAAAAATTTAAATTCTTGTAGTTCCGGAGCGTACCATTTGGACTTGGTTGCGGATCTGATTATTATTATTATTTAAATTGAGGTACCTTGAATTCATTGTACCAAGACTTATTTTTAAATCTTAAGATTATAATATATTCGTATTAATATGCATCCGAAATAAATATTACTACTTTTAATAATTTGTGGATTAGCTTACCTTTGAAATTTCAAACTAAATTAAAGCATATTTCCTGGATGAAGGACAAAATGCAGTAAATTTGATACAACAGTTTTTAAGAGATGTGTTATTGTTCCAGAGCTAAAAATGTGTATATTATCTTTATTTATTATAACAATTAAATTGTATTATTGCCCAACTACATGTGTAGTAAATATTCTGCATGAGATTCATCAGTTTCCGCTTAGATGACATCTAGAAAAATAATAACATTCGTCTGCAAACATATGGAACAAAAAGAATTATTTATTTTTAAATTATTTTTTAATATATCATTGGTAACTTTTTTCATTCCATAAAAATATCATGGCACAAATGGTTTTGAAACAGTGAAAGAAGACAAGATATATTCATAGTCTTTTTGATGATATACTTCTTTTAGTGAATTTATGTATGGCCGTCTGTCCTTCGGACGTGAAGGCCTACGACGGACTCAATTGATATTGATAATAATCGGTACAAGTATAGATAAAGCTCTCATATATATATATATATATATATATATATATATATATATATATATATATATATATATATATATATATATATATATATATATATCTTCGTCTAACTTCACGTTGATTGTGAGCGAAAATCATAGGTATGTCTTTAAAGTTTGGCTATAGCTCCCATATACATGTTTTATCCGATTTAATATTTAGCTACCCAATGCCGTAAAATGCACTGCATAACAACGATTATGGGTTCAGGGATAGCTATTACTCGCATGTATATATGTCAACCCCTTTTTTATGTTTGAGTCTTCTCTAAGTCGTAAAATACACTCTATATCAATGATATTTGGTATGGGAAAATCAATTCAAATTACGATATATCTCCCATACATTTATTATGAGTAGCTTTGCAAAATATGCATAGTGGTGTAGGGTTTCATAAAGAAAAAATTAATTCCGGTCCAAATGGAGAATATGTAACTACTTATACTTTTAGTTACACGTAATCAAACTAAATCTGTGTTTTCTCAAAACATATTAAACACTGTATTTTCTCAAAACATATCAAATTCAGCCGTATATTTAGATTTACGTTAAAAAATATATTTTTTGTGAGAACATTAGACGTGAAATAGCCGTCATCAGTTCCATTAATTGATACCAACTCAATCAAGAATTCGGCAAAAGCAGAGACATTCGAGCCTAGACTAATAGTTTCAATCGACACTTCAATATTCTTTCTGAATTTGTGAAACATTTTAGCATGTATGAAAAAAAATGATCTGTATATCCATTCCTCAAAGTAATCGTATGGCGATTGCACATTATATTCAAAATAAGAGCAATACCTCAATAAAAATAAAAAAAAATGATTTAATGCATATTTATAATAACAAATTTTATTAAAAATTGAACAACTCGTAACAATGAATTTTTCGATACAATTGTTTTTTATATTTAGAATAGACTATGCACGGCAACGAAACGAGGTGTGCTACAAATTCCATTTGCCGAAGAAATTTAATAACTGTAGAAGGTATATTTATAGCAAAACGGTTTATTTGTGTTCATAATTTTCAAGCTGGGCCAATCAGTTTTTTATCCGCTAAGAAAATTACAACACAACACCTCCTGTTATAACAGTTTTAAGTGGGATACAGTAATCTTGGAGATGTAATGAAACTTTCTCAAGTAAATTTAAAAGTTTTGAGGCGATTTCCAGTTTCAAAATTAATAACAGAGGAGAAACTCAATTTCAAACTGGATAGAGAATTTCGAAAATCGACAAACTTGTATGTTCTCCACGGATTGTTGTTGTTGAAACACTGAATGTGACCCACATGAGAATATGATATGCATATGATAATATCATCTGCAAAGAATCGAATAGGTCACCACAAAAGTGCCATAATGATATAGAAGGGTCTACAATTCAACTGTAATTTGTTGCCGTGCATGTAAAATGTAACATATCTAAAGACTTTAAATTTAAACAACAAACTGAAAAACATCAGAAAAATTGAAAGATTGGGTTAGTTTCAACGCAAATATTTAATTATCAAAATAATCTAGCAAGAAGGCACGTAGTAGTGACATATTGAAAAATTCCTTCATATTCCTTAGGTGGAGAAATTTTGGCATCTATTAAGATTTGAGATTCATACAGTGTTGGTAAACAACAAGTGTTATGTATGGCTATCGTTTTGAAATAAGATGTGAAAATCGGAGAACATACATTCACTTAGATATAATAAAAAATTACATGTTTCCATGTAATAAGCCACTTGAAATTGATGTCACTACTACTTCTTTATACTTAAATTGCGTTTTTTACTTTTCCTTATACACTAATGTTAGTAAGAACTCGTTATATATTTAAAATGTGTTGTCGTATAATCGAGTGTTCCAATATCGCTCCGGGTGCCATGTAACCATAATTAGAATTCTTCATCTTTATCCTTGGACTTGGGATCTTCCATTTCGTATTCCTCGCCATCGTACCTACTTGTCAGGAAGAGACATAAAGAAACAAATATGCAAAGAAATAAAATTAGTGCTGTTCCAAAATAACCCTATCAAAAATTATTGTCCATGCGTTTTAAATAAATATGCAATTTCAGGTTACAAGGAAAGTTATATCATGATATAATCATATGTTGTTTTTTCATCATTACATTTTGTATTTATCAAAGTATAGTTTCTTAAAATATTCATTTGAAAGTTGTGCTTTGATATTATGTCTCGTCTAGATATTATAGTTTTATCTTTTTGCTAAAATATCCTTTTAAACCTTAATTGATGTTTTAAACAGTCATTAAAGCAGAATTCAATGTTTTATGAAACCTATCAAATCCGTGTTTGCAATTATGTGAAGATTCTTTGATTCCCTAATAACCCTAACAAAAATAACCCTTTAACAACTCTAAACTTTCCCAGTCTATATTTGCTCTGTACAAAAAAAAAACCTGCAAGAATCTACTAGGTTTGCAATTTTTTTGATATCATGAGGGAAAATCGATTAACGCAGTAACAACCTGTTTTTGTAACAGTTTTTTTTTTATTCGTTTGGAATCTTGGCGAAAGAAAATATATTTTGGGTTTTTGTAGTACATGTTTTTTCTGACATATCAAAGCTTTTCGGAAATGGACAAGTTTTTAAAATTTTTATAAACATAAAAACACATATTATAACGAGTACGTTTGAATACGAACGATTCGATGAAAAAAAAAAAACTTTTTTTACAAAAACAGGCTGTAAGAACTTTTACATTCTTGAAGTTCCTGAGCAATGCCTTTAAACTATTTCGACCATAATAATTAAAAAAAATCCTCGCATTTTATATATAATATATTTTTTTTAACATTTTATTAAAATAATTATTCATGGTAACATTGTCAATTTTAACTTTCAAATGAATTATTCCTTTCATCAAACCATTAATTGCATATCCATGTTACAAGACTTATCTTTTCATTGTAAATGCGATGAATTTCAATCGCAACTCCATGTTTATTTTTCTGCATGGATATCTAGAAAAAAAGGATTACCATTCAATATTTGTTTCAATCCTTAAATAATTCTGCCAGTATACACAAGCTATGAAACAATTTGCTAATCTCGGGTACGACCAACATACCAAAAATAAATCTACAAACTTGCGAACAATATTAACAAGTTAAAAAGCAGCAAGTTCGGCCGGGCCGAACTTTGAATAATTTGGAACGAATTTGGAAATTTTCAAAGAATAAAATCCGTTAAAATTTCTGTTAAAGTTTTAAAAATTCCGAATATAGCCGTTATATTTTGGTCTATACGACGGGGACTAACATAAGCTTTGGTTGTCATAAGTCATTATTATATTCAAATTCGAAATTTGAAATAAACGGTGAATAATGTAGCTAAAATCATCAAAATACCGTATATAGGGAGGTACCGTTATATCGGAGCTATACGAAGACCTGGATCTGCATACACAATTTTCTGTCACAGGCTGTAGCATCCATTACGAACTTCAAATACGACATCTCAATGTCGGTGAGTATTGTACCTAAAATCGTCAAAATACCGAATATAGGAAGGTACTGATATATGGGACCTATACGAAGACCTGGACCTGCATAGACAATTTTCTCTCGCAGACTGTAGTTCTCATTACGTACTCTAAATACGTAATTTGAAACTACTCCGGTCAATAATGACGCTAAAATCGTCAAAATACCGAATATTTGGAGGTACAGTTATTTGGTGGCTATATGAAGACGTGGACCTGCACAGACAATTTTCTGCCATAGGCTGTAGTTTCCATTTCGAACTTCAAATACCAAATTTGAAACAATTCAGGTAAATAATATTGCTAAGGTGATCAAAATACCGAATTATCGAGACGTATCGTTATATAGGGGCTATATGAAAACGTGGACCTACATGGCCCATTTACGAACTTAAACTGCCTACTGGAGAAATAAACATGTGCTTTAGCTTTCTATCTTAATTCGTTCGAAAAATAGCGTGATTACAACAGACAGACAGACGGACTTAGCTAAATCGACTTAGAATTTTACGCTGATCATGAATATATATACTTTGTTGGGTCTGACATGGGTATTTCGAGGAGTTACAAACGGAATGACAAAGTTAATATACCCTGCATAGTATGGTGAAGAGTATAAAAAATAGTTAGGCACATCTTATCCATCCATCGATGATAAGCCGTGAAAGCAATTCCCTCGTCTTTAAATTAATTAGTGTATGAACAAGCTGTTTGCAATATATTCTCAAACTTTTATGAAGCTTAAGGATTGTGATCGTAAAGATATAATACTATTCTCAAGGCATTTTGGTATGTTGGGCAGTGTTAATAAATTTTTGAACACACATACACAAGTATTTGTATATATTTCTGTAGTGGGATTCTTTCACTAATTTTTTGAGTTACCGACAAAAATCGGTAATTTTGAAACCCAAAATTTTGATATAAAAAATAAGTTAAAGTTGACAACATTGGCATTTATCAGTAGGTCTTAGCGAGTACTTTCATTTCGTCGCTAACATACCGCCAAATTTCGTTAATTACCGAAATTATTAGCATTTCAATTTTACCGACTTTTGTCGGTAACCCAGAAAAT
Source organism: Musca domestica (assembly GCF_030504385.1). Classification (NCBI taxonomy): domain Eukaryota; kingdom Metazoa; phylum Arthropoda; class Insecta; order Diptera; family Muscidae; genus Musca; species Musca domestica. Next base: position 19,710,588 of record NW_026712435.1, read on the forward strand.
GAGGGAATTCCACTACTGGTGGGGGATTGTATTGTATATACAGACCGGGAAAGGTTATATAAAAACAAAAATAAACAAAAAAATTATTTGTGCTTTAAAAATCAATCATGTTAAAATCTTTATTGAATATAAAAAAGCGCTCAATTGTTAGGTTTCATTTCATTAAATAAATAATGCTTGGGTAATAACACACACATTTTAAAAATATTTAGCAATGACTTACAACTTAAGCTAGTTTGCAATCATTGTCAAGGTGTGTGGCTTTAGTAAAGGTCCTTTGAATTATGTGAAATAGGCACCAACTGTTTTGAAATGCTGAATATGTCTCCACCGAAATGCGTATTGCCACAGTCCAATATTGAGAAATTCTAAAACGAAAAAAATAATGGAAAATTAGCACATCTCATAGAAAAGTTTTTAGAAATAAAATGTTAAGTCCAAAATTTCAGTGTGGATTTTGTGTCATTTATCAGTCAAATGATGGGGAATCCGAAATAAATTCATCATTATATATTGCTTTTTATAAATTGTATAAAATCGGTTATTATATTTACCTATTGAATCATGAAAATGTTCCAAAATCCTGTTCCGTTCTCACAATGGGAATCTATAAAATGAAAGAAAATAATAATTATATTAAGTCTCTTTTTCTAAAACCATAGTTTTTTTCCAACAAATACATTTGTTAGTAATTCAGAATGGATTTATTGTCATTTAACGGTCAAATGATGGGGAATCCGAAACAAATTCATCATTTAGAAAAGTGATTAAATACATAAGCTATGAATTTACATATTAAACAATTTATTTACCTTTTTAACAAATGTATACCAGGGGGGTCAGAATGAAATCATCCTAAAATCGAAAATGTAAAAAAACAGATATTATTGATTGTTCCTTTTATAAAGTTTTAATGTGTTAATGTTTGTGTTGTCAGCAATTAATTTTGCGTTGGAAATGGGAAAATTCTCTTCATGATTACTCAAAGCGAGCTGGGTTAGTGTTTTCATCATAATGATTGGAAAAAGGGATAAGAAAAATTCTTAATATTCAAAATGAAACAAGAAAATGTTCTTTCTCTCAAGTTTTATTTTCAAAATTTACCTTGGATTTGGACACTTGTCACATGATTTTTAGGTCAGGTCGGCATTTCACGATCTGCAATTGAAAATAAATAATAAATTAAAACTTGTATTTAAATACTTGTTAGGATTTAAAGAAAATAGCAAAAAATCAGCAATTAATTTTTGCGTTGGAAATGGGAGAGTTCTCTTCATGGCTTTTCAAAGCGAGCTGGGTTAAAGTTTTCATCATTGTAATATTTTGGTATAATTTAAAAAATAAAATGTTTTTAATTACCTTTGTAATATATGGCAGACAGGGAGGATTCGCAATGGTTTGCCGTTGTCGATAAAGGTTCACTGTAAAATAAAACATATAAAGGTAAGTCCATTGTTCTTGTTTAAAAAAAAATCTTTTAAATTGTATGAAATATCAGCAATTTATTTTGCGTTGGTTAAGGGTTTGTTATCTTCATGGCTTTTCAAAGCGAGCTGGGTTAAAGTTTTCATCATGAATATTCATATAATTTTTTATTGAATTCACAATTTATTCTTACCATTTTCCCAAACCGGATCGGACCAACATATATGGTATTTACATCTTGCAGTGAATGTTTTACATCTTCTGTAAAGTAAAATAATAATACGAATTAATACGCGTTTTTGTTTGGTTACATTTTCTAAATTTAGTTATAAAAATCAGCTAATTATTTTGCGTTGGAATTGGGAGAGTTTTCTTCATGGCTTTTCAAAGCGAGCTGGGTTAAAGTTTTCATCATAAATAATAGTTAAATAGTGTATGGTGTCACATTATCCGACATCAAACAGTTTTATTTGGAAATTCTTTTTGTCTTTTATTCCTTCTACTGTTTTTACAGGAATGAGTAAGGCTGGAAATACATAAAGCGCTTATTTGGCTGGCTTAAGTCATCGGCTGGCTTCTTCGGAAATGAACAAAGGAGTCTAGGGCCAAAATCGAACTAGGTCAACCTAAAACTCCTTTGTTCATCTACGAAGAAGCCAGCCGATGACTTAAGCCAGCCAAATACGCGCTTTATGTATTTCCAGCCTAAGTCCAAGAAGAAAATTCAAAATAATTTGAATTTTAAGTACAATTTAAATATTATAGTATGCTTACTTTTTCCTTTCAGGCCAACATCAAAATTCTCCAACGTAAAAATGGTCAGTTCTTCTGAGCTAATGAGGCCAAAGAGTGTTTATGAATTGATCTGCAAAAGAGAGAAAAAATTGAATTTAATAAAACTTGTTTCAAATCAATTAAGTCATATTCATTTTAAATTTTGAGGATCAGCCTTTAAATTTGCGTTGGAAATGGGAAAATTCTCTTCATGGCTTTTCAAAGCGAGCTGGGTTAAAGTTTTCATCACATAAATATACAGGGTGATATGTAAAAACTGCAACCAACTTCAGACTGCTGTCATTTCTAAGCAACTCGTCCGACATCTGGTAAAATTATTGCAGCGACAGTTCATTATATTGTTTACAAGCGTATAAAGGCATTTTGGTGAGAATTTTTCAAAAAAAAAAAAAAAAAAAGTAAGGCTGGAAAACCACAAGTGGCTATCGTTAGAGCACTCCAGCATTTAAATGTTAATAAATCTTTTGTGTCTCGTACCATCGCTCGTTACCGTGATACTGGTACCGTAGCCCGATGTCAAGGAAGTGGACTTGATCGAAACCGGCGTCGCAGTGGCCGAAAAATGGCTCGTGAGCTGAACATATCGCAATATTCCATTCGGCAAATATTGAAATATAAACTCGGGGTAAAGCCATTGAAATTCCAAAAAGTGCAAAAACTTACAGCGCAACAGAAAGAAAATAGACTCAAAAGAGCTAAAGTGTTGCTTCGCTTGGCCGAAAGTGGTGAACTGCCGAATTTGGTTTTCTCCGATGAGAAAACATTCGTTGTGCAGCAGTTTGTAAACAAACAAAAAAAAAGAGGTCAGCTGAAAATGTGCACCTTCGGTCACCTCAAGCAAGCGCTTGACCGGGAATGGGCCAAAATTCAGCAGGGCAAGTTTCGGGCTGCGTGTGACGTTTGAAAGCCATAATTCGTGCCAAAGGTGACCAATTCGAACAAATCTAAACTTATTCTAAAATGTGATGCAATTTTCGACATTTTTTAGATTTTATTCAATAAAATTAAAAAAATGTAAAAATTATGGCGTTTGACTTTGTTGCAGTTTTTTTATCTCACCCTGTACAGGTAAGTAGATATTAAATTTACAATATTTTTTGCTTACCTTTCTACTAAGATTTAGATTCCATGTTATTTGTTCATAAAACTGAAAAATAAAAAAAGCTTATTAAATTATTTTGAAGAAAATAATAATAAAAGATTAAAACAATTGCATTTTGTTCTCAGTTCTACTATCTAGTTTGAAATATCTCACATTGTAGGTTTCAAGTTTCAAAAAAAAATGACATCATTGAAAACGACGAAATTGGTGAAAGGATAGATGGCCAATCGATTTTTATAGAGAATAAATTGCTTGCGTATTAGATTATTATTTGTCATCCAAAGGCAAATTTATAAAATTAACATTTTTAAGGTCTGCCTCCTTCATCCGAGACTTAAAAAGAATGACTGCGCTTCATCTTCTTTGTCATTGTCTTCCACAATAATTATTCTTTTAGAAATAAGGGATGATGAAGGATTGCCATCATCCTATTGTGAAATATTGATTTTTGCATTGTCCTTCCTTTAAGAGATGGTCAAAAGTTGATTGCATTTTTTGATAAAAAAAATTGGATACACATAACAAAACTCTCTTATACAAATTGTAAGAGAATATAAGGAACTGCACAAATTTTTAAAACACATTGAGATTGCTACACAAACAAGCAAATAAAAATAGATTTTTCAAACAAAGCAATGGGATTCGATTGCGCCATCTTCCTATGTTTCACAACAACAACAAAAATAAAAATACCAGTGCATATACATACCTTTTGTGTATAGAGAAATTATGTTGCATCAGTAGTATTCCAAATATGAATAGTCTGCAAAAAAGATAAAAGAAAAACATCAGTTTGTTCTCTTTTGTACATGGTTTATAAAAAAATATATAAAATATTTATTTCAGATTAAATTTTTTCATCAAGCTGCTTCAAGAGTAGCAAATAATTCGAATGAACATCATTTAGAAATCAAATCGTAAAGCATTAAAAAAATTTAAATCATTTTAAATCTTACCTTATTTAAAAAGAATTATCTGAAAACAAATCGGCGCCCCTTTACGCCTAAAAAAAAAACAAAGACTGTTATTAATATTGCCTCTAATCAATACAATTATGCAAAGTTAAAAAAAAATTGTAAACAAAATTATCAGCTATAGTTTTTCATCATTCTGCTTCAAGAGTAGCAAATAATTCGAAAGAATCAACATCATGTTGGCATTTAAGTATTTGTCTAAAGTAGAATTCCCAACAATGCTTACCTTTCACAATAAAAATGTTTCCTTTGGGTGGTGACGTCATATTTAAATAAGAGCACAAACACATTTCAAAACCATTTGATATCTAAAATGAAAAAAATATATATATCCATTTAGATATTGGTTAACCAAGAGGATTTTAAAATTAAATTATTTTAACTATCAGCCAAAAATTGTCATTCATTTCTTTTTTGTTTCCAAAAAAGTTTCAGCGACGAAAAATAATAGAACATCATTTAAAATCTACAACAATTTTAAAAAGACAAAGTTACTCACCATTTTATTTGTCCGAAATGTGGTTGGTTTTTCCTCCGATTAATGCGTGTGTTCTCTTCAAAGCGTCTAGCCCAACTGAAAATCTGTAAAGAAAATAAGAAAGCAGAACGACTTCCCTTCTAACCTATGACAAGGCACAACTGCATCGAAGAGTACGCCGTCACCCCTATTGTGCACTCTCTTATCTATAGCTATGTTTGTTCTCAGAAAATAAACAACAACAAAAATTAATGCAGCGGCATGACCATGTCCCCCCATAATGCTGTTGAAATAACAAAAAAATAAATATTTTTTTTAATCAAAACTTTGCAAAAGTTCTGTCCTTCATTATCTTTTCTTCAAAATTAGAAAAAATCATTTTCTATAACGAATGTTACTTCCTGGGGTATTCATTTAAAATAATAATTCTTAAACAGACTCTTGTACTGGAGGTTCATAACCTTCGGGTCTGTCAATGACGGCACCTTCAGCCGAGACAACGGCTTCGGTACTCTTGCTACCGCCATCACCGTGCAATTCCAACAATTTGGACAAGTCGAAACGGGGCTTCTTCAATACCTTAACCTTGCGGATGTAGACATCGTGCAATGGGTAGATACGTTGGCATTTCTTCTCAATATCCTTGGCAATAGAGTCCAAAGCCAATTTGCCAACCAATTGTTTCAAGTCAGACTTGGTGACTTCTTCGGTGATGATTTCGTGCATCTTAACGCGAATCTTACGGACTTGAGAGTGTTGGGCATAGCAGGTCTTGCGCTGGGATTGTTGATCCTTGGCGGTGAAGCCGATGCAGAAAACACGGAGCAAGTAGCCATCGGTGGTCTTAGCCTCAACAATACCTTCGATAAGGGTTTGCCATTTCTTGACCATTGATCTGGAAGTGAATTAGTAGATGGCAATAGATTAGTAACAACAAAAACACTTTTGGTGAAATTACAACATGCGTCTACACTATAAACAAATCAAAGAAAACACCGCATAGTGCAACGCCACAAGCACACACACATGCAATTTATATTGGCAATGATGCCAAATGGCCCGACACACCGTTGGTCTTGTTTTCTTGATGGACAAAACGTCGTGGCATTATTATTTAATGTATTTGTTGTTTATTATGATTATTGCACTTTTGATTACACTTTTTCTGTTTGTTGTTTATTGTGTTTTACTCATGCATTCACCATTGCAAACACGTTTTTTTTATCACACTGAGCACATTTTTCTTTAGCACGCGTACCTGTATTTATCGGTGGTCAAATCCATACCGTGGAAGTTGCACAAAATGTTACGGTCTTGCACATCTTCGGCGATGAGACGGAATTTACGGAAAGAACGTTCGGAATCGTTGTCCTTTTGCAAATCGCCCAAAGCGACTTCGAAGACACGGCCCTTCAAATAGTCAGAGGCGATTTTCTGACCCTGGGTGCGGTTGACCAAGGTTTTGCCAACCTGGCGGACAACAAACATGTTGGGGGCTTTAACATCGTACCAATCCTTACGGGAGAAGGGATCTACGACCTTCTTCTTGCCACCTTTTTTGCCTCCTTTGGAGAGTCCCTTATTTTTACCGACCGCCATCTTCAAAGTTCAAAGCGGAAAAAGAACGAGTCACGTTGATTGCGATATCAAAAAAGAAAGGAAACCGAAAAATGGCAACTGAACAGTAATTTTTCGTCAAGTTTTGACAGCGTTTGCGGCCACATTTCAGTGGTGTTACCATATCAAAACGAAATAATTTCCTAAATTATATATAAATAGAAAGTAAAAGAACACCAAAAGCTTCGAAATTTGTTTGTGGCTACAAAGGTTACTTATTTTTGTTGGAAGAGATTCATATTTTCAGTATAACTCATTTTATTTTGCACGAAAATTAATCAATATGGCTACCCCGAACAAAAGTTTTAACGAATATTTTCTGAACATTTCCCAACATGTGTACAAAAATACAACCCTGCTAGCGTAGAGAGTTTATGTGTATACATAAAATCTGGCATCTCATTGATTATTTTAATGGCTTTGTTCGTTTACCTTATTAAATGGAATGCATAATACAATAACTATAAGTTAGGACATTATGTTCTAATGTTTATATAGTTTTAAATACAGATACAACTATTTCGAAATTTTTCAAGTTTAGTTTACAGAGAAATGCATATAAACAACAATCATGGTGAAGAAATTTCGCAGTTTTAAGAAGTTTTAAGGAATTCTCGAAATTTAAAAAAAAAATTAAAATTGGAGTTTTTTATTTATAAATATATGAAAGAGTGTGAAATGGACGAAAGAACTGGTTGCATTTGACAGCGCTACCTAAAATTCGGGGTACTTTCGGGAGCTACTCAAATGCGTAGGGCGCACAAAATTTCAAATTTGAACATTTTCAACATTGACAATTGAACAATGTCTTTTCTTGTGTGTTTGACCGCGTTACCTAAAATTCGAATTACTCAGTCGACGTTGCTCATCATAAAATTTAAACACATGTATTTATATGAGAGTTACCCAAATTTTGAACGTTTTTCAAAGTTGAACATGTTCAACATTAACAATTGAACAATTTCTTTTATTGTGTGTTGAAAATATAAATAAATAATACAAAAATATGAAAGTATCAAATTTTAAAACGTTATTATTTATTAGATTTTAAGATATAGACCTGACGTATTTGGGTAAAACGGACGTACAAAACCTTCTAGAGATGAATTTTTAAAATACTTTTAACCTGTCCCATCTCGCTGTGCACAAGGCATAACCATGTCAATGGAAGTCGGAAAAATGAAACTTTGTGTCAAATTGACCCTTAAAGTATGCGACAATTGGATTTGTTTATTTTACAATATTCTCACAAGTTTTTGAAATTGGAAAAAAACAACAAAACAAATGGAATGTTGGATATAATATAAGGTAATCTCATGATAATATCATGGTAGATCTAAGAACATAGGTTTACAATTTTTCAAATTTATACATTTGACAACATCTCATTGTCAAAATCTATATTCATAAATCCATTGTATACACACAAAATCAGAGATTTGAACTGTTTTTTATGCATTAAAATTTGACAAGGTAAGTTACAGAAAATGCAGAGCTGGGAATGCTTATTTAAAATGAGGTTACCTCTATTTCATTGTCAACTGTATAAATTTGAAAATGTTGTAAATATATGATTACATGACTTTACCTTCTTAGTTCTACCATGAGTAGGACAATGCAGTTTTACCCATGGTACAATGAATTCAAGGTAGGGCAGAACTACCATATGATTTAATTTTTTTTTATTTTTCTGGCTTAATATGTCAACTTCATTTGCTTATGTGTGTGTCTTCTTTTCAATAATAAAAAATTGTTCAGAAAATATTCAAATTCGGGTGTTTTCAAAAGTTGTGTTCCAGAACCTGCAAATTAGTACTAATTAGCACTAATTCTGCTACAACGCGTTCCCGTACTCCAAAAACTAGCAAAACTTGCAGCTCTCTCGAGAAAAAAATGGCGCTGAGTGGTGCACATTTCTGCTTGTTTTAGCTACATGAATTTGGCCGAGCAGAAATGTGCATATTGTAAATTTGACATTTAATTGGCAGGGCTAACAAGGTTGAGAAATGTATTGATACATTTCAATAAAGAAAATGATCAACTTGAAAACTAAAGGAAAAACTAATATTTGTCGTGCAAAAAACAAAAAGAGAAAATATGGAGCAACTGATGTATTCACTTTTGGATGATTCCAGCAGTGAAGAGGACTGGCTGAATGAGGAATAAGATTATTAATTATTATTATAAATTATTAATTTTAACTTATCGTCTTCAATACTCATTTTTTAAATGTTGGCGCTCTTTTCAGTAAGGTTTCACCAGTCCGATTTAGGCTGTTTACTTTTGGAATTTTGAATTTTGACATTTTATCGCATTTCTGCTAATTTTCCGTTCCCTTATTTTTTGAGCAAACCTAAATGAGAATGACATTTCGAACTGTTCTCTCTTCTGCTAGTTTTACTACTAAAAAAGTACTGGAACACAACTAAAATGTTTATTGCAACGAATGCATATACAAAATCTACAGTTTTTGTCGCGAAATAAACCATAAGAGATATATAGAACATGATATTGAAAATAAATTTTTACCATTCATTCAGTTTTCGCGGTTTTAAATTATTTATTCAAAATCAATGCAACAAGTTGTTTGCTTTTTTTTATTGTTTTGATAGTAATTCTGACATTACAAGCCAAACAGGTAGATACATGCAATTTTTTCAAAGTTGACCTACCTTCTCTTCATTGTACCATGGTTTTACCCAAAAATTGTACAATGTGTTGCCCATTAACGCAATATGCATTTTAAATAATTGTCTTTTTTTATTCAAAACAATACACACACATGCACAAAATGTGTATATGTTTTGACAGAATAAGGGCACCAAAAGATGAAAAACTGTATTTAGGGGGTAGCTTTGTTCTACCTTCTGTAATTGTGCCATGATGTTAAGGAAACTTTCTGGGTGTAGTTAGTTTCTGTGTAGTCCTCGAAAGACATTTTATTTTAGGTCACTATTTAAGGATCAGATCCCAGGAAAATCAGCTGGAAAATGTTAGCAATATCTTCACAATACCTGTAATATGGATTCTGAACTAAAACGCAATCTCGAGCTGACAATTTGTTGCAACGCAATTAAGTCAATCAAGTTCAATTGAACTGAAATGTTGGGTTGACAATCTTCTACTAGTATAATAGAAAGTGGGCCGCTCTATTATTTGTTCCCATATTTATCCCAGCTGACGCAAAATTCAACCATTGTTTAATCAAACCTTACATGACTATTTTAGACTTAATATTCTTCCTTGACTTTTATACACTTTAAAAGGCGTGAAAATTTAAGAATATTTGGTGGGAAATAAATCTAAATTTCTTGCTATCTGTACTCTAACATTTAAGGAAGAACGACAAAATATAAAAAATGACAAGTGATGTACATCAAATAAAAAATGAATTGTATTATTGCATCAGATTACCTTAGTAATTGTCCCATGAACCATCCATAGTATGGTGGAGGGTACAAAAACATTTCGTCTGATAGAGCCTTAACAGCGATAGGAGGTGACTATTGCTAAGTTCGCATGGCATGTGATTCGCACTCTATTCCTTGTTCGACCATTATTAAGAAATATCTACCTAATTCCGCACAAAAAATTTGCTGAGCGAACAAAGATTTTTGTTCTTTGTTCCATTCAAATCCCTCTCAGAACTAAGATAAAATGTGTGCCATCTCTAACAAGTGAGAGCATTTATCGAAAAAAAAATTATATCATTTGAAAATTAAAAATAAAAAATTTTATGCAATTTTAAATATTTTCGGGAAGACTGAAAATTATGAATGAAAACTACAATGTTGAATGGCGTATGTACATTCAAACGAAAGTAAATTTTGTTTTCTCTCTCATTCGAGGTACGCATTTTGTCCACGAGTTGAAATTTCCACAGAAAACTGGAAACAAAAGAGGCAATATTTTCAAAACTTTTGTATTGGCAGGAAAAATGTTTGACAAGTGTCTCTCCAGCAGAATTTAAAAACAGAAAAATTCAAAAATATGTTCAAAATGTCAACATTTACACAAAAAGTTGCAAACATAAATGGAAATTGTAAAATTAATGATATAATAAATCTTTGGGAGAAAACCACTTATACGACGCAAATCGGAGTCTGTTATAATAAGCATTTTTCACCAATTTTTCCAAATTTCAATAAATTTTCATTCAAGATTTTCAATTCCAAAATCGGTTTGACAGTTCATTATCCCAGCAGCTATGTGGATACGACTACCTGTATTCTTCTACCATGCTATCACTGAAACTGAATGCCATGCCTGATAGAAGAAGAAGTTTGTTTTGTTGAACATGTCTATTTGAAAATAGTTGAAAATATGAAAATAGAAAAGAATAATACAAATAAAATGAATAAATTAATTATTAATTAAGTGAATTGAAAAATGCTAGATATGGGCCTGGGTATTTTGCTAATTGAGTCATCATTTCGGCGTGGATTGTATTCTATAAGCTAGTCCCGCAGCTCATTTAAAGAATGTGTTCAGCTTGATTGCGTTTTTCTCATGTCTCATTCGTAAACAGCAGAGTACCCCGGGATTTTGCTTTCTGTTTATTTTTCATCGGGTATTGCTTTTTGTCCTGCATATTTGTTTCGTTGGGGACGTCTTTCATTTTGGTTTCTCATCATCTTATTTGTATCTGGTAGTATATATGGGATATCTTTTCCGAGAGCCCGCAGCATGCATAGCAGCATTTTCTCACCTTAAACAACAAAGTCAATCTAGCCACATTCATTTGTGGTAAACATTAACCGCGGATTTTTTTATGTGGAGTACTAATGGTCTGTTCCAAAAAATAAAAAGAACTATATAAATATTCGAATAGTGGAATTGGAAAAGTGTATACTAAAGTATGATGGAGCAAGTAAACAGCACTCGATATGGAGACACCGAGTGGGAGGCTCGCGAAGTAAGAGTCAACAACTATCCAGGATATACATTTATTACATTTATATTTACTACAATTGTGTTTTCCTTAATTCAGTCTCAGCGACAGCGCGAGTTGGAAGAAGCTCGAGCTCGGGCAGCTCAAATGGAGAAAACCATGAAGTGGTGGTCAGATTGTACTGCAAACTGGCGTGAAAAATGGAGTAAGGTACGTTCTTTTAGCTCAGCAACGCAAACCGCATTTCTGTGGTTACCACGATTTTGTTATGTCAATACAAACACACAAATAAATCCTTGCATTTTGAGTATAGGTGCGCAATGAACGCAACAAAGCTAGAGAAGAAGCTAAACAATTAAGATCAAGCTTGGAAATGGCAATGAAGGAGGCTAACTCTTACAAACGCGAGAAAAATGATCTGGAAATTCAAATCTCTCAGCTTAAGAAAGAAATGGAGAAGGTGCACTCGCTTATGATGAAGCATGCAGGACAATTTCATAAGACCGGGTAGGTTTGAATATAATAATTTGAAAAGCAAATTCATACTTGTGTTTTTCATTTAGGGTGGCTGACACAGGTGAAGAAGCTGAAGGGAATGTACGAGATACTAACAATTCGCCAGACATGTCTTCCGATGGTCTGAAAAATGTTAATAGCGAAGATGGTTTGGTTACGAAATCTGCTGGAGGCGATTTGAAAGATCTGGACATCGAAGAATTTATTTTGAAGGGGGCAATGCCGAAAAACTTAACAGATATGGGTAAACTTTTATTTAATGAATTTTAATTATAGGCAGTACTTGATTGTCATTAATATTACGACTCATATAACAAAAAAGATTCTTATAATGAAGTACGGAAATTACTGCCCAAAAAGGCATATTGAGCAAGGACATTAATATGAAAGAATATGTACGACAATAATCTTCAAAATAACCATTGGTTTTATGGGACATAAAGTAAAATGTTTTGAAGGCACTAATATATTTAGATACTATGTTCTTAAAACTTTACATAAAATAATATTTCCCCGCCATGTTTTAGATGAAGTTTCTGCCGAAGAAAAACGCTTAATTCAACAACTATCTAAGGATGAATTTGACGAAGATTATTTGCTACAAAAAATTTCTATGTTGCAGTTGCGCCTTGATGAAGCCCAGAAAACAGTTCAAGCGGAAAGAGAGTAAGAACAAATAGCATTTCACATAAATATCTTTTATTCATGTATTTATGTATGTAGCGAAAAGCATATTTTACATAAAAGTATTGAAAAGCTTACGTTGGAAATACAGGAGGTACGAGATCGCCAAGAAGAGTTGAGAACAGCTAAACAGGTATTCGTATAAGTAATTTTTCGCTACCATAAAAATTAACATCAATTTGGAATGAAAAACAAATAGGAAGCTGTTCGAGAATTGCTAACTCTGCAAGAATCTCACAGAGCCGAAATGCGTATTATTAACAATTCATTGGTCGAAGAGGTATCATCTCGTGAAAATCTTGAAAGACGCTTGGGAGAGTTACGCACAGAATTGGAAAGACTTCAAGCAGAAAATGCATCAGAGTGGGGTAAACGTGAACGCTTGGAAACTGAGAAACTAGGACTGGAAAGGGATAACAAAAAATTGCGTAGTGAAATCCGTGACTTGCAAGATCGATCTGATCGAAAGGGTCGTCCATTGCCAGCTACAGATGTTGAAGTTCGGGCTTTACAACAAGAATTGTCTGAAAAAACAAAGGTACTATTTTTGCAATTTATATATCGAAGTCTATAATTATTTAAAATTTTGTGTTTATTTTAGGAATTAAGTGAAATGAAAATATCACATTCCAAGTTAAAAAAATTACTAGCTGAGACTAATACTGAGTTGGGCCATGCTGTGAGACGAGCTGAACAATATGAAGCTGAGGTAAGTTCTAGCTAAGCAACAGCAAGCTGATTTGGATTGTTAACACAAATATGCCAGCTATAGAGACTTTTGTGCTGCCCGCGTTCATAAATATGACTATAAATCTGTAATGTACAAAAAATATCGGTTGAGGTAATGAACAGAGAATACATGCATACCACCAATCATGAAACAAGCTCAAAGAAGCCCGATCTGTGCAAACAGGACAGTAATCACAGCATATATGCGACTTAAAACTGAATGCTAAGATCATTAAATATATGTGATCAGCTCTTGAAGACAATATTGAACCCCTGGTTCCCAACAGATTCAATTTGCCTCTGATGAATGTGTATGGGGACACATGGTAGAAAAAATGAGAGTTGTGGAAAACTTATTAGTCCAGGTTAGGACCGTTAAATTGTACAATACAAAGTGAGCAATTTGTAACGTTAAAATTCCTGTAGGAGTAGATTAGACTTCAAATATTTAAATGGGTATACAGGGTGAGATGAAAAAACTACAACAAAGTCAAACGCCATTATTTTTACATTTTTTTAATTTTATTAAATGAAAGAAAAAATGTCGGAAATAGCATCAAATTTTAGAATAACTTTAGTTTTGTTCGAATTGGTCACCTTTGTCACGAATTATGACCTTCAAACGGCCAACGCCCGAATGTTGCTCTGCGGTATTTTGGCCCATTCCCGGCGAAGCGCTTACTTGAAATGATCGACACTTTGGTATTTTTTAGTGCCAACCTTGTTTTCCAAAATACTCCAGACACAATAGTTCAACGGATTGGTATCCGGAGATTTTGGTGCGACCAAAATGTTGGCGTTCCCAAAGCTGTAATACACCCTCCAGAATATTTTCGCGATAATATTCGGCTTTTGTTCCGATCCCACGGTCGATTTACACGAGCGGAGAGCGACCATTGGCTGTTATGGCGGCCCACACAATCAGCATGGCCGGCGCTTGAGTTCTGGTGGCCAACCGAAGGTGCACATTTTTCGCTGACCTCTTTGGCAAGTAAACACTATCATTTTGTTTGTTTACAAATTCGGCAGTTCACCACTTTCGGCAAGCGAAGCAACTCTTTAGTTCTTTTAAGTCTATTTTCTTACAGTTTAGGTGTAAGTTCTTGCACTTTTTGGAATTTCAATGGCAATACCCCGAGCTCGTTTTTCAATGTTTTCTGTATGGAATATTGCGATATGTTCAGCTCACGAGACATTTTTTGGCCACTGCGATGCGGGTTTCGATCAAGTCGCTTCTTTACTTTTCGAACCATTTCTGCTGATGTTGCTATTTTCTTCCGTCCACTTCCTTGACGTCGGACTACGCTACCAGTATCACGGTAACCAGTGATGTTTACGAGACACGCTTGAATTCCATCACGAATAACTTTTTTTTCTGGAAAATTCTCACCAAAATGCTTTTGTAAGTTGTAAACAATACTGGAATAATTTCAATACTGTAACTGGAATAATTTCAACAGCTGTCGGACGAGTGGCTTAGAAATGACAGTAGTCTGAAGTTGGTTGCAAATTTTTTATCTCACCCTGTATAGAAAAGGAAAATAATTGCAAAAACACATTAGATTCGAATATCTCCCATTTTTTCATGAAATAGAAATAGGATAAATAATGAATTAAATTGCTTAGTTCCAATCCCTTTCCCTTCTGATGGGTATATTTTTCTTGCAATCATTTACTAAAGTGAGTGTTTTTAATAGGTAATAATGCCGTTATAAATGTCGGTATAATATCTAATATTAAACTGTAGTACACAGTCCTTATGATCAAAAGTCTGGACATTATTTTTATGTAAATAGATGTCATTCAACTTTGCTTTCCAAAAGTTTAAATAATGCAATTCGTTAAACGACATATTTGTTAAAAAAAAATATTTATTTTCGAAATAATATATTTACAGTTCATAATTGATATTATTTTAATACAATTTTTAAGGATTTTGGTATTACATTTTTTAACAAAGCCAGATTTCTCCAACTTTATTTTGTTACTTAAAATGGACACACTTATTTTCGAATCTTATTCAACGAACTCAAAAACATTGGTTTTATAAATGCATTGGAAACGTACCCCGGTACTCAATATCATAAATTTGTTAATTTGCAAATGCAGCAATGCCGGTGATAGCACGACCCAAAATTAGAGCATGAATATCATGTGTACCTTCGTAGGTATTCACAGCTTCCAGGTTCATGACATGACGTATTATATGATATTCATCAGAAATGCCATTGCCACCCAACATATCACGCATGGTGCGTGCAATTTCTAAGGATTTGCCGGCATTGTTGCGCTTGATCATCGAAATCATTTCGGGGGTATGTAATTTCTTATCCTTTAGACGGCCGACTTGAAGACAAGCTTGCAAACCAAGTGCAATATCAGTGCTGGCATCGGCCAATTTCTTTTGTATCAATTGATTAGCTGCCAGAGGACGTTTAAATTGTTTGCGATCCAAAGTGTATTGTCGGGCAATTTCAAGGCAGGCTTCGGCTGCACCTAATGCACCCCAAGCAATGCCATAACGAGCATTATTCAGACAACCAAAAGGTCCTTTAAAGCCCACAACATTGGGCAAAAGATTTTCCTCAGGAACATGTACATCATCCATTAGAATCATACCAGTGGGGGAGGCTCTTAGAGAAAATTTACCCTGAATTTTGGGTGTCTCTAAACCTTTTGAAGATTGTTCACGATCAACAATGAAACCACGAACCTTACCATCTTCTCCCTTGGCCCATACAATGATAACATCAGCAATTGGCGAACTTGTAATCCAAGTTTTTGAACCATTTAAAATATAACATTTTGATTTGCTATCGTATTTGGCTCTAGTTTCCATGCCAGCAGGATCGCTGCCGTGATTAGGTTCAGTTAAACCAAAAGCACCTGAAAAAAAAACAATATAAATGTTATCTCTTATCTGTCTTAGATTATTTTTAACACTTCAATATTTGTTAACACTCTAACGTTTCAGATGATACTTGTCTCGCAAAAAGTAAAGCATGCATACACATTTAACTCACCAATTAATTTTCCCTGAGCCATGCGGGGTAGATATTTTTCCTTTTGTGCATCTGTACCATAATCATAAATGGCACCCATGGCCAAAGAGCTTTGTACGCTCATGGCCGATCTATAGGCAGAGTCAACACGTTCGATTTCTCGTGTCAATAAGCCATAGGCCACATTGGAGACACCGGCACAACCGTAACCAGTCAGGGTGCAACCCAAGGCACCTAGACTTCCGATTTCTTCCATTATTTCCTTATGGAAAAATTCTTCTCTGTTTCCTTTGGTCACTCTGGGTAGTAGAGTAGTTTGACAGTAGCTGTGAAACGAATCGCGTATGGCAATTTCATCTTCGGTCAATTGCGATTCCAAATTTAATGGATCTTGCCAGTTATATTTGGGTGCTTCAGAAGATTTTGTGGCAAATGTTGCCCTGGACACTAATGGACGCAATTTTGTTAACAAGTTCTGAGCAATCATTATGTTTTAATTTTTATATTTTGCACAAGAACAAATCTACGTTAGATAAGTTTAATTTATTTATTTTAACACGCACAACAACAACGACAATGACGACGAGTAGTCAGGCACACACAATGACACAAAATCAGCTGCTTAAGTCTCTATCATCCGCGTACCCAGAGTGTTCTCACTTGACTGAATGAGGGGGTCTATGCTGTGCGTTGATACGGAGACACAAGACGATACAACCACACAAAACACCCATGGCGTGTTTCCAGCTCTCTTGATAAAAATACTAACCTTATCAGTATTCGCTCTTGGTATTCTCATTTTTACTTGATATGCTGGCACATGCTAGATTGTTTTTGTTGTACAGTCAATTCTTTTTAATAACAATTGAAATATATAAGTTATTTCATATTATTTTAGACTTTTATATAGTCGGAATTCGGAAATTAAAAAGAAAAGCACCACAAAAAAATGTGTGAAACATGGTTTTGAATAAATTTATTTAAGATTGCTATGTTTTGTTTTTTTTTTAGGATTTCTTATTGTTTTCAAGTTGAGCATTAAAAGGGCATTATGACACCTTGAATTCCAAGTGTCCTTTTTTATTTTGAAATTGGATTTAGACTAAAAGTTGGCAAATTTGCAAATTTCCAAAACAACATAAGGAATACGTTCTATGTCCAAACAGGAAATGTTTTTAAAGAAACATTTTTGAAATTAAGTATTTCTTAAGGCGCATAACATTTAGTTGGATTTGATTGTTTGTTTATAATTCATCGTATTAGGAAAATTTTCAGTTACTTGACAAGATCCTAGAATGACATTAAAAATTTTGTTTATTAAAATTTACCATAGATTAGGTTAGGCTGAAAAGAGGGGCGAAATATTCACCTAAAGTCCTTATGGACATACACATAAGCCAGATTTAGAACTGTTTTGCGCTTTAAAAGAAAAACTGCTTCCCATGAAGAAAATTTAACCTAACACACTGTATGTTTTCGGGTCGTTATTACAAATTACATTTTTGATTCCACATATGTTAAGATTCCTTTACCCCTGAAATTTGTAGGATCCCTGCCAAATAAAATGGAACTACTTCATGCCTACCAAGGGTTATGACAAATACAGTCGTCTTTTGACAATATTGACTCTGCATCCATATAATCGACAAGATTTTATATACATAATGTAACGATTTTTTACAAATACACTTCGAAATCGCAAAAAACATTGTATTTATTTTCTATGCTAGAACTAGTGGTTTATTTATTTTTTTTACATTCGATATTTTTAAGATTTTAACATAATTTTTAACGGATTTTATTGATTTTGAGAATTGCCAAATTCGTTCCAAATGTTGGAGGGTATTCAAAGTTCGGCCGGTCGAACTAACAGCTTTTGTACTTGTTTTTACCAAAGTGTTCAATTAAATCATGCTTACATGAGCCTATTCAAATTTATTTCTATTGAAATCTCGTGTCTAATCTTGTAATTTGGTCCCTGGACGAAAATGCAGAAATAGCATACAGAAAACCATCCGAAACAACATATTTATCCAAAAGTCCTACACTGACACATTAGCCCTGACATCTACTACATGTTTTTAGACCAATTATCTGTTTCAGTACCTGCAAGAATCTACTTGTTTTGCAATTTTCTTCGATATAATAAAGGGAAAATTGGTTATCGTAGTCTAATTTTTTACGTTCTTATAGTTCTGGAACAAACCATATATTTACCTCAATACAGCGAAGAATAATTTGATTTTATTATTT
Source organism: Musca domestica (assembly GCF_030504385.1). NCBI lineage: Eukaryota > Metazoa > Arthropoda > Insecta > Diptera > Muscidae > Musca > Musca domestica. The sequence continues at coordinate 19,729,054 of NW_026712435.1, forward strand.
TACAGGTTAAACGTTTACGACAACGCGTTGAAGAGCTAAAACGCGAATTGGCGTCAGCCGAAGATGAATTGGATTCTGCTGTTAATCAAGTGCGCCGTTTACAAAGATCGAATGATGAGCTGGTTGGACAAAATGAAGGTTTACAGGTTCAAATACAACACTTACAAACAAGGTTTGAAATTCACAATTTTTATACTATACTTGGATTGTGGACTAAACATGTGACTAAATCAATTTAACTTTTTTTACATTTTGGAATGCTGCTGGTTTCTATTCTTATAATGCTATTGCTAACATTATTTATTTAAAATAACCCATATATACTTACACCTTATATTAGGCGTTTGCCCAGTCCTCAGTTACGCGGTGGAGGGAGCTATAATGGGGTTCAGTTACGTAGTAAAATTGCTGTTGAAATACCAAGCGATTGCCTACCAAATATTAATGATTTGCGACAAATATTCGACGATGGACCAGCACAGAGTAATGTTGTGGGTCTGCGTCATTCTACGGGTGGTGCCAATGAGGCATCATCAGCGAAACGTTCCAGTCACACTGAACGTACTCTGCTGCAACAGCAACAATCGAGTAATTTTTTTGATGCTAAAACATCACACGTTGAGGAGAATATATTTGAGTCGAAAAGTCGTAATTTGGAATTTGAAAGGGCAAAACAGAAATTTGATAATCCATCGCATTTGCATCACCAACATCATCACCGCCAGCGCGAACAACGTGACCGGTCATCTGGAAGGCATGGTGGACAATCCACTACCAATAGCAATGCTTCTAATTCAAATACCAGTGCTCCAAATAATCGAGCCAATTTAGTATTGCCATTGAAATCTAGCACAGCTATTGGAGGCAACAGCATGGGTAGTTCAAATTCTCCGAATCTGAATACGAACTCATCAAATCTCTCAAAAGACGACATAAATCGTCAATTATTTGAGGATCATTCACGTTCTTCGACGGTTGGTGGTAGCGGTATTGGTGGTGGAAATGCTGATTCCAAATTGTATGCCAAAGAAAACACAAACTCGGCTCCATCTGGGAATTATTCCAGAAACAGTATAAATCTAGATGGGCTTAAGGTATCGGACGACGAGGTAAGTAGTTTACATATACCCAGTGCCCATGCACATTAACTTAGTGCATATAAGATTAGTAAGTTTTGAAATGTTTCATTTATTATTATGCCTGTTTTTGTTGTTATATATGGTTATGTTTTTACGTTTTTTTAATTTTTAACAATAATATGCTTTCTGATATATTTGTAAGTATGTGTAAGCATTTTAGTAACCTTAACTCACTAAAAGCAAAGCCTTTAACCATATTTAAATACAATAACTCTTTTTGTTTTTTCATTTTCATAGACTCCGTAATTATGGATCAACAAGTTTATTACTCGACGAAGAAACAGAAGGAAACAGTGAATAAAGCTACTTAGAAGCATAAGAACGTGCTAAAATGGATCATAAATTGCACTAACCATTCCTTAACCGAGGGGTGTAATCATTCTATTACATATTCAGAAATATGAGTAAACAGCTATTAAGTATTATTTTAATGACCACGACAACTACCGAATACGTTTCCTTATCTACCTTTAAGTATTACAAAATTAGTTTGTAAATCGTAACATTTCCATTTGACATAAAAGAAAACTGTATGCATTTTATTTACCATTAATCATTTGAAACTCATTACATCCTATTCTAATTTATTGATTACGATTCACACAATTATAAATACATTATACAACTGCAATTTACATTAAAATAAACATATTAAAAATATGTGTGTATTGGAACCAATTCGAATTATGAATATACAATAAAATATTAACTATCCACGTTAATTAGTTTTTATATGCATGAGATTTCCAAATGGTTTATTACAATCAGCGTTCGAAAATAAACAGTACACTAACATAGTGTACTGTACCGGTACAGTATCACTAAAAAAATCTTTAGCGGTAGTGTTCCGGTACACTACCACTAAAAAATATTTTAGTGATACTGTACCGGAACACAACGATGATCGTAGTGTACCGCAGTCGGAGCGCTAAAAAATCGTAGTGTACCGCAGTCGGAACACTAAAAAATCGTAGTGTACCGGAGTCGGAGCACTAAAAAAACGTAGTGTTCCGCAATCGGTGCATTAAAAAATCGTAGTGTACCGGAGTCGGAGCACTAAAAAAACGTAGTGTTCCGCAATCGGTGCATTAAAAAATCGTAGTGTAGCACATGACCACATTAGAAAATCGAACTGATTTTAAACACTCAGCCATACACTGTAAAATATTTAGTTTTTTACACCAACACTCATTCATTTTTCGGTACCACAAAATAGCAGGTAAATTATTTGCATAATAACCCATTGCAATGCAACCACTAAAATACCATTTTTCGTGGAAAATTTCAATTTTGAATGGTTAAATCCAAATTATTATGACTTCAGATTTGGTCCTTTTTTATTCTTTCTACCTATTCCCATATTTTTCTACTTTCTTCAATCTTGCAACCAATCTAAACACACATGACAAATAAAATAAATCCAGCGGAACACTACGTTTTTTAGTGCTCCGACTGCGGTACAGTACGATTCTTGTTGTGCTCCGGTACAGTATCACTAAAATATTTTTTAATGGTTGTGCTCCGGTACGGTACATTATCTTAGTGTACCACTCCACCTCGGAACGGTACAGAACACTACGGTACAGTACCATACTGTTTATTTTCGAACGCTGATTACAATTCTTGTAATTCTAGTGTGTTGATCTGGGCTAAAACTTTGAATGCTCGAGCTTGTGAGCTCTTTTTCGTTTTTACAACATCGTCGCATTTTTAATAATAGATGTAGGTACGTAAGTACAGAAATAATGTTTACATGTTTAAAGATACAGGGTGAGATGAAAAAACTGCAACCAACTTCAGACTGCTGTCATTTCTAATCCACTCGTCCGACAGCTGTTAAAATTATTCCAGTGACAGCTCATCATATTGTTTACAAGCGTACAAAAGCATTTTGGAGGTGAGAATTTTCTAGGAAAAAGTTATTCGTTATGGAATTCAAGCGTGATAGTGTGATTTCTATTGGCTGGAAAACCACAAGTGGCTATCGTTAGAGCACTCCAGCATTTAAATGTGAATAAATATTTTGTGTCTCATACCATCGCTCGTTACCGTGATACTGGTAGCGTCAAGGAAGTGGACGGAAGAAAACAGCAACATCAGCATAAATGGTTCGAAAAGTAAAGAAGCGACTAGATCGAAAACCGCGTTGCAGTGGCCGAAATATGGCTCGTGAGCAGAACATATCGCAATATTCCATTCGGAAAATATTGAAAAAAGAGCTCAGAGTAAAGCCATTCAAATTCCAAAAAGTGCAAGAACTTACACCGCAACAAAAAGAAAATAGACTCAAAATAGGTAAAGAGGTTAAAGAAAACATTCGTTGTCCAGCAGTTTGTAAACAAACAAAATGATCGTGTTTACTTACCAAAGAGGTCAGCGGAAAATGTGAACCTTCGATTGGCCACCAGAAGTCATGCGTCGGCCACGGTGATGGTGTGGGCCGCCATAACAGTCGATGGTCGCTCTCTGCTCGTATTAATCGACCGTGGCATCAGAATAAATGCGGAATATTTATTCTGGAGGGTGAATTAAAGCCTTGGATACGCAAATATTTTGGCTGCAGACCTTTCCACTCAGCACGCGCCAACCAAGAATGGTTACAAAATGAGGCAAGATTGACACTAAAAAATATCAAAGTGTCGATCACCTAAAGCAAGCGTTTCGCCGGGAATGGGTCAAAATACCGCAGAGCAACATTCGTGCAGCGTGTGACGGTTTCATAGGACGTTCGAAGGCCATAATTCATGCCAAAGGTGACCAATTCGAACAAATCTAAACTTATTCTAAAATTTGATGTTATTTTTTGCTTTAATTCAATAAAATATAATAAAAAAAAACAATGTAAAAATTATGGCGTTTGACTTTGTTGCAGTTTTTTTTATCTCACCCTGTATACTTCATAATGTAAACCTTCTCGAAGTGAGATCATGCACAGCTTTTTACTTGTTTTTTATTCCAAATTTCTAAGCTCGTAAATTTTGCCTTTTCGCATATGGTTCAATTACCGTTTTCGAAGCAGAATAGAGTAGAATCTAATCCAAATTGTCTTCCATGTTTACTGAACAGGATTTAACAAATTCGAGTTCTCATGTGCCCCATCCTTCGTTGTTTCAGAATCGAATTTTAAACCCTAAATTAATGAATTTTGCAAACGACTATAGTGAGATTAAACAAAACTTCGATAGTGACGACAGTGAGTCTATGGGATATTGTTCTTAAGTAGCCGTTCAAAAGGAACCAACAATGGAACCTGCACAGTTACAACTGTTGATAGAAAGTGTTGTTAGTAATGCAATGCGGAAGGACAAATTAGAAAGAAAGTTGAAAGAGCAACTTGATAAGCTCAATCAAAAAATTCTGAATTAAGAGTAGATGCTCCGAATGTGACAACATTCGAGTATATTACAATTAGTCCTAGGGAATTCAATATGAAAATGTGTCGTGGAGGCAAACAGCGTACGTTGGCATTGAAGGTCACTGTCAAACAGTGACAATAATTAGAAATAAAATTCGAGGAAAGGTCAGAGCTTTATAACTGTCACATAATACAGTTCTCAACTTCGATGTTATAATAGTTAAGTTAGACTGCATATATGCTGGCAGAAGTTCCCTGCAAACACTTCGACAAAATTGGAGATGGTTAGTCAAAGAAATTTAAGTATTATGATAAGTCGAAAAAAGACTGATACTTGTCACTAACAAGACCATAATGACTCATGAAACAGAAGGGTCTGCCTTACTTAACACAGAAGTAAGAAGTCACGCCTTTATTTCAATGTTAGATTCGAAGTTCGTAATAGACAGAAAATGGTCCATGTAGGTCTACGTCTTCGTATAGCCCCCATATAACGGTACCTCCCCATATTCGGTATTTTGATGATTTTAGCGACATTATTTACCGGAACTATTTCAAATTTGGTATTTGAAGTTCGTAACAGAAACTACAGCATAAAACAGAAAATATGCCATGTGTATTGAAATTGGATATAATTAGTAAAAAATTAGATATAGCTCCCATATATATCTTCGTCCGGTTTGCCTTTTATTGTGCACCAAACGTGTAATATCAGCCCGAATAGTATGGAATTTTGCACATACAACCAAATTAAGCCTGAAAATAAGTATGCCAAATTTGATCGAAATCGGTTCAGATATAGCTATAGCTCCCATGTATATTGTTCATCCGATTTGTTATTTTTGTCCTCCGCAGCCGTAATATGCACTTTGTAACAACAATATTTGGGGAAATATATCAAATGCAGCTCAGAAATACCTTTGCTAGATTTTATCGAGATCGGTTCAGATTTGGATATAGCTCCCATATATAACTTCGTCCGATTTACTTTTTATTGTACACCAAACGTCTAATATTTGCCCAAATTAGATGGAATTTGGCACATGCGACCGAATTGAGTCTGGCAGCTAGTATGCCAAATTTGGTGAAGATCGGTTCAGATATAGCTATAGCTCCCATATATATTGTTCATCCGATTTGTTGTATTTGTTACCCACAGCCGTAATATGCACTCCGTAACAACGATATTCAGGGAAATATATCAAATACAGCTCAGAAATATCTTTGCCAAACTTTATCGAGATCGGTTCAGATTTGGATATAGCTCCCATATATATCTTTATCGGATTTCAAATTAAATTTGCACCAAATGGGCAATACAATTTACGAATTTAAAAGATACAAATGTTTCGGCATATTTAGTCCTCTGAACATTAAATAACAATTATAATCATAGCGTGTATGATTAAATTCTCCATAAAATCTTTTAATTGTTATGTGGAGCTCTACAAAATTAGCAAAGTGGTTAGGACTTGCTTTACTGGTTATCTAAGTCGATTTATGCATATCGTCCGTTCACCTGTCTATTCTTGTGAACAAAATGCGATTGAGATGAATTTTTCCAAACAATATTTGTTTGGCCCAAAGACGAACCATATTGAAATTGGCGATAATCGGATCAGGATCAGCTCCCATATATCTTCAACCGATTTCTGGTTAATTGTGCACCAAATGGCCAATATCAGTCCAAATGACCTGAATTTTGGCACATCCGACCGAATTCAGTCTAGAAGTAAGTACATAACATTTGGGGAAAATCGGTTCAGATATAGCTATGGCTCCCATATATATGTTTCATCTGATTTGATATTTAAATCCCTCTCATTCGTAATATGCTTTCGACAACAATGATATTTGGTACCAGATATCAGGTACAGCCTACAAATACCTCTGCCAAATTTTATCAAGATCGGTTCAGCTTTGGTTATAGCTCCCGATATCGGATCGGCTCCGATATATATATTTTTAATATAATCCTTCTCGAAGTGATATTATGCACTCTACAGAGTGAAATGAATAAACTACAACCAACTTCAGACTGCTGTCATTTCTAAGCCACTCGACCGACAGCTGTTCAAATTATTCCAGTGACAGCACATTATATTGTTTACAAGCGTACAAAAGCATTTTGGTGGGAATTTCCCAGAAAAAAAGTTTTTCGTGATGAAATTCAAGCGTGATGGTGTGATTTCTTTATATTTGGCTGGAAAACCACAAGTAGTGTCTCATACCATCGCTCGTTACCGTGATACTGGTAGCGTAGACCGACGTCAAGGAAGTGGACGGAAGAAAACAGCAACATCAGCAGAAATGGTTCGAAAACTAAAGGAGCGACTTGATCGAAACCCGCGTCGCAGTGGCCGAAAAATAGTACGTGAGCTCAATGTATCGCAATATTTCATTCGGCAAATATTGAAAAATCGGGGAGCTCGGGGTAGAGCCATTGAAATTCTAAAAGGTGCAAGAACTTAAACCGCAACAGAAAGAAATCAAACTCAAAAGTGCTCAAGAGTTGCTTCGCTTGACCGAAAGTGGTGAACTGCCGAATATGGGTTTCTCCGATGAGAAAACATTTGTTTGTAAACAAACAAAATGATCGTGTTTACTTGCCAAAGAGGTCAGCTGAAAATGTGAACCATCGGTTGGTCACCAGAACTCAAGCGCCGGCCATGGTGATGGTGTGGGCCGCCATAACAGCCGATGGTCGCCTCTGCTCGTATTAATCGACTGTGACATCAGAACAAATGCGGAATATTTCGCGAAAATATTCTGGAGGGTGTATTAAAGCCTTGGGTACGCAAATATTTTGGCCGCGGCACGCGCCACCCAAGAATGGTTACAAAATGAGGTTCCTCGCTTCATTTCCAGCGCACAATGGCCACCAAAATCTCCGAATACCAATCCGTTGGACTATTGTGTCTGAAGTATTTTGGAAATCAAGGTTGGCACTAAAAAATACCAAAGTGCCAATCACCTCAAGCAAGCGTTTCGCCGGGAATGGGTCAAAATACCGCAGAGCAACATTCGGGCAGCGTGTGACGGTTTCATAGGCCGTTTGAAGGCAATAATTCGTGCCAAAGGTGACCAATTCGAACAAATCTAAATTTATTCCAAAATGTGATGCTATTTCCGACATTTTTTGCTTTCACTCAATAAAATTAAAAAAATGTACAAATTATGGCGTTTGACTTTGTTGCAGTTTTTTTATTTCACCCTATACACTGAAAGAATATACATTAAAATGTTATTCTGGCTAATAATATGCTTGCTCCTGGCATATAACTTATTTTTTATAAATTCAAACCTTTACCAGATATTTTAATTGAGTGTAGTTTAAGTTGGTTCTCATCATTATTATCAAGGAGCCCCCAAGCGGTGAATGTCTTCCGCTGTCTGTCACATGTGGAATGGGATCACAACGATGTCAACGAAAGGTAATGAACATTTGATTAATAAATTATATAAAATACATACTCAATTCTTTATTCGACGTAAAATACATACATACGTATGCATACAGACATAGTTATGTACACGTTTATCTATCAATCTATCGACTCAGAATAATATACACATGTATGTACGTTGTGGCCGCCATTGTGTCACATCTTCATCAAATGCCATCCATTATTTAATCAATCATTTGCGGGGTATGCGACGACTACCCATTCGCTCGATGCCAATGCAAATTTTTCTAATTAAGGCTAATTCAATGCCTGCTCTAAGTTATGCGTGCGTATGTGTGAGTGGGTTAGTGAGTACGCGATAGTGTAGCAGTTCAAACTAGGCTCTTTTGAACTTTTGCAAACATTCATATAAAGTCAAACACTTTGTTTCGGGCATCAAAAAGAATACACACAATCCCAGTAGCATGCAGAGAAATCCCATGATGAAGAAGAAAACCGTTCCATTGATGGTCGCCAAGGCCGACACTAAGGCTAGTGCCAATTGGAGTGTATGCTCGCCAATCAATACCGCTGCCACGCACTTAGCCTTTTGCGTGACGGTGAATGCCTCTGACAAATAGACACTGGCCGCTATGGAAACCCCAACGCAAATGATAAATTGGAAAAGCAGCATTAGGAGGGCAATAATTTCCAAATCTAGCTGAACAATGGCTGCATTGGTATTTACCAAATATTCCATGATGCCACCAGTTATGAGCATAAATATTGTGGCCGGCAGCATTGTAGCTACACACATTCTACGCCGGCCGTATCTGTCGATTAGCAGGCAACCCAATAAACTGCCACATGCTCCAGTGGCCGCCATGGTGTACAAACAATTGGTGTCACAATTGAAGCCTAACCAACTGGCGGACAAATACACGCGATTGAATGGCTGCGACATTGTCAGCGTAACAAAGCCACGTAAAATAAACAATTTGAATAATGGGCCGGCGTTGAATCTCCGAAAGACATACCACCCACTCTGGTCGGCATCGATTGCCATTAATTGGACACAGTCCTCACGCACGCGCATCACTTCCGTTGTGGTCAATTGGGTGCCGATGAGCTGTTTCAGGACACTGCTTGCTGCATGTTCACGTTGCTGTTGGATGAGCAGTAGTGGCGATTCGATGCGTTGTTTAATAGCCCCAACGATGGTTGCTAATCCTAAGCATGCCACCACAATGCCGTGAATCTGATCGGGTTGCAGGCTGCGGTAGCCGGATGGTGGTTCGAGTGCATACCACAAATATGTGAATGTCAGTTGCATGAGTATACCGAACCAGAGAGAGCATCGTTCTGTTGCCATCACAAAACCCCGCATTTCCTTGCTGCACATTTCGGGACCCACAACGAACGTCTGCACCTGTGTCAAGCCCATGGCCATGCCTTCAAACACACAACTGAATGCCATGCCAATGAAAGAGTTTGGTAATATCACGAATAGTATCCCACCAAAAACAAGTAGGGAACCACTAGTTATCTGTGAAGAGGAAATAAATGTGGTAATTAGACGAAAGCAAGTAAAAATTGGTTGAATTTGTTTTTCATAGAATCTTCGATAATGAGTAGCAAGGGTGTGCATAGATTACAACAACTAACGATTTTAATCATCATGACCTATGGATTTTACTGAAACAAGATTGTCGTTCCTAACATTTAAATTGAAAATGAAAATATTTTAATATTAGTATCGTTTAAAAATAGAGCTCAGAGAAAGCATTTAAAAATTTATCTTTGGTAAAATTTTGTCTCTGGTTATCTATATTTTTCAGCCGAAAAAATCGGATAGCCTTAAAGGCTAGACTACATACGATTTTAGAGTATATTAATGTCAATTGAAAAATTATCTGTAGCATTTTTGTAGCATAATTTTAGGCACTACACACAATTTTTATACCCTACACCACATAGTGGTAAGGGTATTTTGTCTTTGTGCATTTGTTTGCAACATGGAGAAGGAAGCGTGATAGACCCATAGTTACTTTAGAGGATCTTTATAGAATCACTTTCTAAGTCGATGTATACATGTCAGTCCGTCTGTCCGCCCGTGCATGCACTCTTGTGAACAAAATGCAGGTCGCATTTATTACCCGATAGAGATTAAAATTTGCAAACAATATTTGTTTGATCCAAGGACGAACCCTATTGAAATTGGTAATAATCGGATCAGATTTAGATATAGCTCCCATATAGGGTGAGATAAAAAACTGCAATAAAGTCACACGCCATAATTTTTACATTTTTTTTTTAAATTTTATTGAATGAAAGCAAAAAATGTCGGAAATAGCATCAAATTTTGGAATAAGTTTAGATTTGTTCGAATTGGTCACCTTTGGCACGAATTATGGCTTTCAAACGACCAATGAAACCGTCGCACGCTGCCCGAATGTTGCTCTGCGATATTTTGGCCCATTCCCGGCGAAACGCTTGCTTGAGGTGATCGACACTTTGATATTTTTAGTGCCAACCTTGCTTTCCAAAATACTCCAGACACAATAGTCCAACGGATTCGTATCCGGAGATTTTGGTGGCCATTGTGCGCTGGAAATGAAGCGAGGAACCTCATTTTGTAACCATTCTTGGTGGTGCGTGCTGAGTGCGATGGTGCTGAGTCCTGTTGGAATGTTCACGGTCTGCGGCCAAAATGTTTGCGTGCTCAAGGCTTTGATACACCCTCCCATAATACAAACGGAGATTAATCGACCGGCTGTTATGGCGGCCCACACCATCACCATGGCCGACGCGTGACTTCTGATGACCAATCGATGGTGCACATTTTCAGATGACCTCTTTGGTAAGTAAACACGATCATTTTGCTTGTTTACAAACTGCTGGACAACGAATGTTTTCTCATCGGAGAAAACCAAATTCGGCAGTTCATCACTTTCGGCCAAGCGAAGCACTCTTTAGCTTTTTTGAGTCTATTTTCTTTCCGTTCCGGTGCATGTTTTTACACTTTTTGCAATTTCAATGGCTTTACCCCGAGCTCATTTTTCAATATTTGCTCACGAGCCATTTTTCGGCCACTGCGACGCGAGTTTCGATCATATCTCTTCTTTACCGAACCATTTCTACTGATGGTGCCTATTTTCTTCCGTCCACTTCCTTGACGTCGGACTACGCTACCAGTATCACAGTATCGAGTGATGGTGCGAGACACAATAAAATGTATTCACATTTAAATGCTGGAGTGCTCTAACCATAGCAACTTGTGGTTTTTCAGCCAAATATAAAGAAATCACACTATCACGCTTGAATTCCATCACGATTAACTTTTTTTCTGGAAAATTCTCACCAAAGTGCTTTTGTACGGTTGTAAACAATATGATGAGCTGTCACTGGAATAATTTTGAACAGCTGTCTGACGAGTGGCTTAGAAATGACAGCAGTTTGAAGTTGGTTGCAGTTTCTTCATCTCGCCCTGTATTTGTTTTGATCAGCGTAAAATTCTAAGACGATTTAGTCCTGTCCGTCCGTCTGTTGTAATCACACTAGAGTCAAAACGAATCAAGATAGGAAGCTAAAATTTTGCACAGATCAGTGTTTTGTCTGCATACAGGTCAAGTTCGAAGATGGCCTATATTAGTCCAAGATATCGTATAGCTCCCATATAACGGTACCTCCCGGTATTCTGTATTTTGATGTTTTTAAGCACATTTTTCAATGGAATTGTCTGAAATTCTACGCAGAGAGTTCTTTGTCAGTATTTTCCACCATGCAAGAGAATTGTCTATTTAGGTACACGATATCGTGTAGTCCCCATTTAACAGTACCTCCGGATATTCGGCAATTTGATGATTATAGCCACAATTTTCAATGGAATGGCCTAAAAAAAGCAAAAGAAGCAAGAGAATTGTCTATATAGGTCCACAATGTGGTGTAGACCCAATATGTCGGTATCCCCCGATATTTGGTATTTTGATGATTTTAGCGACATTATTCACCCGAATTGTTTTAAATTGCGTATTCAAAGTTCGTAATGGGTACTACAGTCTATAGCAAAAAATTGCGTATGAAGATCCACGTTTTCGTATAGCCCCAAAATGACGATATATCCCAGTATTTGGTATTTGGATGATTTTAGGTACATTATTCACAGGAATTGTTTCAAATTTCGTGATGCCCGTAATGTGTACTACAACTTTTGATGGAAAATTGTCTTCTTAGGTCCACATATAATTGCACCCCCATTTATTCGGAATTTTGATGATATTAGCGACACTTTTACCGGAATTGTTTCAAATTCCGTATTTAAAGTTTGTAATGGCTACTACAGCTATGATAAAATATTACTAGAGCAGACAATTTTCTGTCATAGGCTATACATCCGTTAATAATTTCAAATATCGAATTTGAAACATTTCCGGTGAATACTGTCGCTAAAATCACCAAAATACCGAAAATATTGAGGTACCATTATATGCGGGCTATACCAAAACGTGGACCCACATGGCCCATTTTCAATACCAAAAGACCTGCAGACATAATATGCATTGGAGTAAAATTTTAGCAACCTACTTTATTTCGTTCGGAAGCTAGAGTGGTTTCCACAGACGGATGGACGGACGGACATCGCTAAATCGACATAGAATTTTATGCTGATCATGAATATATATACTTTATGGGGTCCACGACGAATATATAGGGGTGTTACACACGAAATCACAAAGTTAATATACCCTCCTTTTCAAGGTGGAGGGTATGAATATACCTTTGTCAAATTAAGTGGAATTAGTTCTAGATATTTAACTCCCACATGTTCGTTTCATTTGATTTCAAACTTCAGTCGTCTTAAAGTTGTAAAACGGAATTCAATACGAATCATATTTGGTATGATTTATTCTACACAAATTCGCACCACTGTGGTGTGGTGTAGGGAGACATGTAGGCCGCCCAGCCGATTAGTTCAACATTTTCCTTCTCATTACTTACATGAGCAATATTTTTTGTTACACGTCCAACGAATGTTGAGGCCGCAATGCATCCCAAAATGCCACCAACAAATAACGCCACAATTAAAAGACTGCTGTCATAGTCGTAGTCAAAGCGATTTGGCGGAGCCTCATACACCGTCCAAGCCAGCTTCAGGCCGCCCGCAAAGAGAATTAACGAAGCGGGTATTGTCAGCAGCAATTGAATGCGACCATGCCATACTTGTTGGAACCATGTTTGGCTCTCCTCTTCTTTGATTGTGGGTAATATGGGCATTTTTTCTTAGCGGAAAATTCAGTTATTTTTTTGTATTTCTGTCTTAGGAATTTCAAAAATTGCTTTTCGCCAATTTTGTGATGATGTTAACAGTGGCACATTTTTTTAGTTTTGCCATTTATTGTTACGCGATTTAAAGAATTTTGAACACTGCCGTCCAGCTACCGACCACGAATGATTCACTAAAACTCTGGCTAGATTAGTACGAATTGTGGCCGAAGATAATGTGACACACTGCTATCAATAAATAATTTATTTATATTAACGATTTACGATTAGTGAGTTCCTTTCATTTCCATTCTGGTTTCAGATATCCCCTCAATGTTGCCAGACAGTTTAACGCATTTTTGCTGAGGCGTGTGCATAATCTATTGGTAACAAAAAAATACACGATATACAGTGGCTAATATCCGTCGATCCATGAGATTAGTTATGTTTCAGTGGAAAAAGGTATAACTTCCATATTTAAATATATGGTTGAGTACTGTTCCAGGAATATAGCCGATTTTGATAACACATAATCTAGAGATTGCCAATAAAGTTTGGTACCTCACATTAAAATACTATTCACTTATTTTATTGTCACATATTGCTTTTTCACTGATCCAATATATATTACTATTGTACATTCCGTTTATCTATGTTAATGAATTTCAAAATTTCAATTTTTTAAAGCCACTGTACAGTGTTCCCTGAGTACATTTGTTTTTATATTAAGTGATAAGATAGCCATGTTTGGACTTCTTATCAGAAGTGTGGCCCATAAACAAAATATCGATTGCAGGGAATAAAATGTGTTGGATAAATTTATGTATATTTGCCTTTGCTGCTTATGACGTTATGGGAATTTAAATTGAATAAACAATTGCTTTGAATTGCCTTTAGAGGATCCATGAAAATGATTTGCAGCTCCCCTATATCGCATAAAATTTTTTTAACATTTTAAATAAATTGTTTTAATACATTTGTAACAAGTTAAAAAGCAGTAAGTTCGGCCGGGCCGAACTTTGAATACCCTCCACCATTTGGAATGAAGTTGGAGATAAAATCCTTAAAAAATTTTAACAATTTAAAAATACTGAATATAGCCGTTATATTGGTGTCTATACGACGTGGACCTACATAGGCATTTGCCATAAGTCATTACCATATTCAAATTCGAAACTTGAAATAAACGGTGAATAATGTAGCAAAAATCATCATAACCATTCTGCCATAGGCTGTAGCATTTATTACGAACTTCAAATACGCGTCTCAAACAATTTCGTTGGGTATTTTACCTAAACTCGTCAAAATACCGAGTATAGGGAGGTACTGGTATGTGGGGCTTAACAATTCCGGTGAATAATGAATCTAAAATCATCAAAATACTGAATATGGGGAGGTACCGTTATGTGGGGGCTATACGAAGACGTGGACCTACACAGACAATTTTCTGTCTTAGGCTGTAGTATTCATTACGAACTTCAAATACCAAATTTAAAACCATTCCGGTTAATAATGTCGGTAAAATCATCAAAATACCGAATATAGGGAGGTACCGTTATATGGGGGCTATACGAAGACGTGGACCTGCACAGACAGTTTTCTGTCTAAGGCTGTAGTATCCATTTCGAACTTCAAATACCAAATTTAAAACCATTCCGGTTAATAATGTCGCTAAAATCATCAAAATACCGAATATAGGGAGGTACCGTTATATGGGGGCTATACGAAGACGTGGACCTGCACAGACAGTTTTCTGTCTAAGGCTGTAGTATCCATTTCGAACTTCAAATACCAAATTTAAAACCATTCCGGTTAATAATGTCGCTAAAATCATCAAAATACCGAATATAGGGAGGTACCGTTATAAGGGGGCTATACGAAGACGTGAACCTGCATATAAAGTTTTCTGTCTAAGGCTGTAGTATCCATTTCGAACTTCAAATACCAAATTTGAAAAAAATCCGGTTAATAACGTTGCTAAAATCATCAAAATTCCGAATATCGGGAGGTACCGTTATATGAGGGCTAAACGAAGACGTGGACCTGCACAGACAATTTTCTGTCTTAGGCTGTAGTATCCATTGCGAACTTCAAATACCAAATTTGAAAAAAATTCCCGTGAAAATGTCGCTAAAATCATCAAAATACCGAATATCGGGAGGTACCGTTATATGGAGTCTATATGAAAACGTGGACCTACATGGCCCATTTACGAACTTAACCTGCCTACTGGAAAAATAAACATGTGTGCCAAATTTTAGCCTTCTATCTCAATTCGTTCGAAAGATAGCGTGATTACAACAGACAGACAGACGGATAGACAGACAGACGGATAGACAGACAGACAGACAGAGGGACATAGCTAAATCGACTTAGATTTTTACGCTGATCAAGAATATATATACTTTGTTGGGTCTGACATGAGTATTTCGAGGAGTTACAAACGGAATGACAAAGTTAATATACCCTCCATAGTATGGTGGAGGGTATAAAAATAATGTTAATATTTGAAGATAACATATACAAACACATTGTGACAACAACAATATTTTTAGTGTCACATTTTGAATATTACGGCCATATTATCTGAGCACAACCATAAAGGTATTTATGCTTAAAAGGAATTAGGAAAAAATGCAAATCTATACAGGGTGAGATAAAAATGCTGCAATCAACTTCAGACTGCTGTCATTTCTGAGCCACTCGTCCGATAGCTGTTAAAATTATTCCAGTGACAGCTCATTATATTGTTTACAAGCGTACAAAAGCATTTTGGTGAGAATTTTCCAGAAAAAAAGTTATTCGTGATGGAATTCAAGCGTGATTTCTTTATATTTGGCTGGAAAACCACCAGTGGCTATGGTTAGAGCACTCCAGCATTTAAATGTGAATACATTTTTTGTGTCTCGTACCATCGCTCGTTGCCGTGATACTGGTAGCGTAGTCCGATGTCAAGGAAGGGGACGGACGAAATGATTCGGAAAGTAAAGAAGCAACTTGATCGAAACCCGGGTCGCAGTGGCCGAAAAATGGCTCGTGAGCTGAACATATCGCAATATTCCATTCGGCAAATATTGAAAAATTAGCTCGGGGTAAAGCCATTGAAATTCCAAAAAGTGCAAGAACTTGCACCGCAAATAGAAGAAAATAGACTCAAAAGAGTTAAGAGTTGCTTCGCTTGGCCGAAAGTGGTGAACTGCCGAATTTGGTTTTCTCCGATGAGAAAACATTCGTTGTCCAGCAGTTTGTAAACAAACAAAATTATCGTGTTTACTTGCCAAGGAGGAGGTCAGCTGAAAATGTGCACCTTCGGTTGGCCACCACAACTCAAGCGCCGGCCATGGTGATGGTGTTGGCCGCCATTACAGCCGATGGTCGCTCTCCGCTGGTATTAATCGAACGTGGCATCAGAATAAATGCCGAATATTAGGGTGTATTAAAGCCTTGGGCACGCAAACATTTTTGCCGCAGACCTTGGACATTCCAACAGGACTCAACACGCGCCACCCAAGAATGGTTACTAAATGAGGTTCCTCGCTTCATTTCCAGCGCATAATGGCCAACAAAATCTACGGATACCAATCCGATGGACTATTGTGTCTGGACTATTTTGGAAATCAAGGTTGGCACTAAAAAATACGAAAGTGTCGATCACCTCAAGCATGCGCTTTGCCGGGAACGGTTCAATGTACCTCAGAGCAACATTCGGGCAGCGTGTGACGGTTTCATTGGCCGTTTGAAGGCCCTAATTCGTGCCAAAGGTGATCAATTCGAACAAATCTAAACTTATTCTAAAATTTGATACTATTTCCGACATTTTTTGCTTTCATTCAGTAAAATTTAAAAAAAAGTATAAAAATTAAGGCGTTTGACTTTGTTGCAGTTTTTTATCTTACCCTGTATACCGAAAGATTTCAAGCATTTTTCTGATTTTTTTTAATAGACCCTCTTAAATTCTACCCTCAAAATTTAAGGGTTTTAAAACAATACAAGCAAAAAAGCAGCTAGGTTCGGCAAGGGCGAACTTTCAATACCCTCCACCATTTGTAAGGAACTTAAAAAAAAATGTCAACAAATTCCGAAAAATTCGTTTAAATTATGGAATTTATACGGGTGCTGTATGAAGATGCGGAACATCGCAAAATTGTACTATATTTTTGCGCTGATTCAGAATATATTTACTTTTTAGGGTAAATCATGAATATTTCGAGGAATTACAAACGCAATGACAAAGTTAATATACCCTCCACAGAATGGTGGAGGGTATAAAAATTATGTACTACATTTTCGATATTGGACTCCTATTGCTCGCAATATGAGCAGAGCACACAATTGATATATGCATCAATCGACGAAAATCTATAATCGTATTAATCAATTCAGCTCATTAAATTTTTGCGACGTTATATTTTAAGAAAAAAGGCAAAAAAAAAAAAATAAATAAAAAGCATATAAGTTCGCCGGTCCGGTCAATTTCAATCAATTGGAAATTGAAAATGCAGCTATAATTTTAACAAGTAAAAAAGCAGTAAGTTCGGCCGGGCCGAAATTTAAATGCACCATTTGAAACAAATTTGGAAACTTAAAAAAAATTAAAATCCGTTAAAAATTCTGTTAAAATCTTAAAAATACCGAATATAGCCATCACATTGGGGTCTAAGCCATTACAATATTCAAATACGAGAATAAAGTAGCTAAAATCGCCAAAAAAAAAACCAATATAGGGAGGTATACGAAGACCTGGACCTGCATAGACAACTTTCTGTCACAGTCTGTAGTACCTATTAATAACTTCAAATACTAGATATATAGAAATTTATCTTCCAGGTAGTAAAGTGCTTAAAAAGAAAGTTCTATTATAGGGGGTGAACTTGACCTGCAGAACCGCAGACAAAAGACTCATCAGTGCTAAATGTTAAATTTCTATATTTATTCATTTTGAATCTAGCGCCATTACAACAGATGGGCGGAGGGACAGGGCTAGACCGTCTAAGAATTTTACGCTGATCAAGAATATATACGTGGTTATGTCTAAAATTATTATTTCGATGAGATACAATCGGAATGACGAACTCAATATGCCCTCCATACTATGTATAGTGGAGGGTATGAAAAATCCGATTATCAGGTGTCACATTTACATGGGGATATACAAAAACGTGGACCTTTACAGCCAATAATTTGCCAGAAAAGGATGTGCCTATTACAAATTCCAAACACCAAGTTTACGATAATTCTGTTGAAATATGTAGCTAAAACCATAAAAATATTAAATATTGGGTGGTACCATTATAAGGGGGCTATACGACGATGTGGACGTGTACAGGAGGTTTTCTGTCACAGAAAGTTGTACCCATTACCAACACTAAGTAGCAAACGTGAAACTTGAAAATTCCGGTGAAAACTGTGACACCTTATAAATTTGAAAGAAAACATACATTTTTAAAATATCACGAGAGGCTGATACATATTTATTAATTGTATATATATTTTTATAGATTATTTGAAAATTTAATTGAAATGATCAATCAAAATTGATAATTTATAAATTTTCGAAATTTAGCTAAACATTCTCGCAATGTATTTTTCTTGGTTTCTGGCAATGCAACTATAGCCATGATCAATAATGCGATTGATAACCCACCCATAGTGTTGAAGTATTCTGGCAAATCGTAAACGTTGGAACGCAACGGCCTCGAACAAATGGCAATAATCAAGAGGTGAATACACATCTCCACAATAAAGGTAATGGCAACATAGTAAGGTTTTACGGCCAATGGAAATGCCTCCGAAAGATATACAGATGATGATGCTGTTGAAATACAGGCAAACAATTGATACGCCATCAGGAGGAACACCACTACCGCCATTGTCTCACGATTTCTGATATTTAATCTGTCATTAAAAATACAACAAAAGAATCCAATAATCGTTGGTGTTCTACGACCCTGTGAATCGATTATAAAGGTGACCATCAGTGTTCCAATCCATGCCAAGAAACTATACACATTATAAGCCCATACATCATTGTATCGAAAGGCAATTGATACGACATAGGAAAAAGCAAAGTAGCTGTAGAAACAGGTACTAGCAGCCGAAAATGCCCTATAGAAAGATAATTTCAAAAGAGCCGGCAGTCCGATGATGGCGCTTTGCAACAATGTCATATCACTACTTTCGCCCAAATATTGTTTGTGTTCCGATAGCTGTTCATAGGTCTCGCGTGTTACTGTAAATGGCCGCTGTAGGCGTCTTAATATATCGATTGCTTTTTCCTCCTGACCATGTGCTAAATATAAAATCGGTGATTCCAATTGCATAGTGTATGCCATAATAAAACTTAAGAATCCGCAGAAAATCGAAAGTATACCCATCTTTTGGGCGCCATCGAATAAGGCATCCTGTGGCCAACTAAACGAATAAATGGACTGTATAAATGAGCCCAACTGTAGGCACATCGAACCGACGGCGGCGGCATTCATACCACGTAAACTTTTCACACATTCTTCACCCACCAGAACAAATGTCAGGGGAAATACCAGACCCAAGGCACAGCCATTGATGTAACGTGCTGCCAACAGGGCATCCTCTGAGCGTGGATCTGCCACCAACAATATGCCCGAAACGGTTACCAACAATGCAGCAAAACACGGGAAACATCAAAATTTGTTTGAATAAATGCGAGAAATCTTTTGGAACTGCGAAGCTTACCGTTATCAGTTTCTTTGGTATTCGGTTACAAATAATGGCGCCCAAAATAACACCGACTATTGCTCCAATGAACCAACTCATTGGCCAGTGTTTGTTGGTGAAGCAAACTCTTGGGCCTGGATCTCCCAGGAACATACCAGCAGAGATAAATATTAAAGCGGCTAGTAGAAAGAAAAAACGATATTATTAATTGAAATAAACAATTTTATTAATTAAACTCTAGGTCCGATTACGCGTTATTGTTTTTGTATTCCCTAGCTTTTTATACCCTCCACCCTAGTAGGGTATATTCAGTTTGTAACGCCTCGAAATATACATTTAAGGCCCCATGTCGATTTAGAGATGTCCGTCCGTCTGTCCATATGTCCGTCGGTGAAAATCGCTCTAGCTTCCGATCATAATGATGTAGGTTGATAAAGTTTTACTCAGATGCGTATTATACAGGACTTTTGGTTTTAAAATGGGCCAAGTAGGTATGGACCTTATGGTATGGCCCTTATATAACTGTACCGCCAGATTTAAGGTGTTTTGGTTGTTTTTATCATAATTTTTGCCCAAATTTGTAGATTGGCAGCTTGTGTTACCAGTATGTAGGAAACATCCTTTCACAGGACTGTCTATATAGGTCCAATTTTTGGTATAGTCCCCATATGACTGTGCCTCCAGATATTCGGTATTTTAAGGATTTTAGCTACATTTTCAACTGAATGACCTTAAACTTGGTAATTGGAGTTCGTAATATGACCACATCTTCCCTGGCACAATTGGCTATAGAGGTCCACGTTTTCGTATAGTCCCTATATAATGGTACCTCCCTATATTTAGTATTTTGATAATTTTAGTGACATTATCCACCGGAATTGTTTCAAATTTCGTATTTTAAGTTCATAATGGGTGCTACAGTCTGTTACAGAAAATAGTCTATGCAGGTCCAGGTAGCCGCATAGCCCCATATAACGGTACCTCCCTGTATTTGGTATTTTGATGATTTTAGCAGTATTTTTTAACGGATTTTTTATTAAAAATTTTCAAATTCCTTCCAAATGGTGGAGTGAATTCAAAGTTCGGCCCCGCTGAACTTTCTGTTTTTATACCCTACACCACATAGTGGTAAGGATATTATGTCTTTGTGCATTTGTTTGTAACATGGAGAAGGAAACGAGATAGACCCATAGTTACTTTTGAGAACCTTCATAGAATCACTTTCTGAGTCGATTTATGCATGTCCGTCCGTCTGTCCATGTATTCTTGTGAACAAAATGCAGGTCGCATTTATTATCCGATTGAGATGAAATTTTCCAATCAATATTTTTGTGGCCCAAGGACGAACCCTATTGAAATTGGTGAGAATCGGATCAAATTTAGATATAGCTCCCATATATATCTTCATCCGATTTCGGGTTAAACGTGCACCAAATATCCACTATCAGTCCAAATTACCTGAATTTTGGCACACCCAACCGAGTTCGGCCTAGAAACAAGTATATAAAAATTGGAGAAAATCGGTTCAGATATAGCTATAGCTCCCATATATATCTTTCATCCGATTTGATCTTTAAGTTCCTCACATTCCTACTATGCACTCCACAACCGTGATATTTGGTACCACGTATTAGATGGAGCACAGAAATAGCTGTTTTAAATTTTATTGAAATCGGTTCAGATTTGGATATAGCTCCCATATATATCTTCATCCGATTTCGGGTTAATTGACCACCAAATGACCAATATCAGCCCAAATGGCCCGAATTTTGGCACATGTGACCGAGATTAGCCTTAAAGCAAATACAACAAATTTGGAGAAAATCGGTTCAGAAACAGCTATAGCTCCCATATATATCTTCATCCGATTTCGGGTTAAATGTGCACCAAATATCCACTATCAGTCCAAATTACCTGAATTTTGGCACACCCAACCGAGTTCGGCCTAGAAGCAAGTATATCAAATTTGGAGAAAATCGGTTCAGATATAGCTATAGCTCCCATATATATCTTTCACCCGATTTGGTGTTTAAGCCTCTCACATTCGTAATATGCACTCCACAAGATTGATATTTGGTACCAGATATAAGATGCAGCCCAGAAATAGATGTTTGTAATTTTATCGAAATCGGTTCAGATTTGGATATAGCTCCCATATATATCTTCATCCGATTTCGGGTTAATTGTGCACCAAATGGCCGATATAAGTCCAAATGGACTGAATTTTAGTACATCGGACCAAATTCAGCCTAGAAGCAAGTATATCAAATTTAGTGAAAATCGGTTCAGATATAGATATAGCAACCATATATATGTTTCATCCGATTTAGTGTTTTAGTCCCTTACATTCGTAATATTCACTCCACAACCGTGATATTTGGTACCAGGTATTAGATGGAGCACAGGAATAGCTGTTTTAAATTTTATCGAAATCGGTTCAGATTTGGATATAGCTCTCATATATATCTTCATCCGATTTCGGGTTAAATGTGCACAAAATGGTCAATATCAGCCCAAATCACCAGTCTAGAAGAAGAAGAAGAATACGTAAAATTTGGAGAAACCCGGTTCAGAGATAGCTATAGTTCGTAAAATGCACGATAGAATTAGATAGATTTTGATTTTGTACCAAATATCTCATAGAGCTCTGAAATGCCCTGTATAAACCTTTTTACGAGAGCTCTACTAAATATGCATAGTGGTGTGGGGTATCATATAGTCGGCCCCGCCCGACTTTTGAGCTTTCTTTACTGGTTTTTACTTGATTTTAACGTTTAGACCACAACTTCAGAGCAAATCGTTTATAATTTTAAGTTAAGAGCAGAGAGATGTGGGCTCTATATAACGGTACCTCCTGATTTCGGTTCTTTAAAGCTTTCGTCCATATTTTCAAATCAATTCATTTATGACTTGAAATATCAAATTCTGTGTACTTATAATACTTCTTTGCCAGAAATTGTGCAGTTGAGTCCAAAATTTGATATTGGCCCAAATAACACTTAACGTTTCCTCTGTATTTCTTGTATTTTGGAGGTCTTAGACATAGTTCCCCAACAAATTAATATTTTTTTCTATTTTGTCTTTTCAAAGAACTCCACAAATCGCCAGTACAACAGTTAGGTGGAGTTTGGTGAGATCCCAAAAACAGATACAATTTTAAAGAAAGTATTCTGTTGTTCCACCACAATTTTGGTAGAAAAATCTTTATTTGTTTGAAAACAATTTAAAAAGTATTTGTCGCTTTTGCCGACCGATGTATACCCTCAGCCAATATTCGATTTTTTAAATATTTATTGACTTTTGTTATGATTATTGTTCAACCTCCATGGCGTAGGTTCCGAGGGAATGGGCTAATATTGTCCATTTCGTATCGGACCTAAATACATATGACTATATTGGTTACTTCCTTCACTTTGCAGGTATTAAAACTAGGTCATGTATGCCCACGTTTTGGTATAGCCCTCATATAATGGTATCTCCCTATTTTCGGTATTTTGGTGATTTAAGCGACATTATTCACCGGAAATGTTTTAAATTTAGTATTTGAAGTTCACAATGAATTCTACAGTCTATGACAGAAAATTGTTCGCACAGGTTCACGTCTTTATAGCCCTCATATAACGGCACCTCCCGATATTCGGTATTTTGATGATTTGGTATTTGAAATTCGTAATGGATACTACATCCTAAGACAGAAAATTGTCTGTGCAGGTCCACAGAATTTTTAACTGATTTTTGAAAATTGCCGAAATCGTCCGAACCGGCCGAACTTACGGTTTTTATACCCTACACCACACGGTGGTAAGGGTATTATGTCTTTGTGCATTTGTTTGTAACATGGAGAAGGAAACGAGATAGACCCATAGTTACTTTTGAGAACCTTCATAGAATCACTTTCTGAGTCGATTTATGCATGTCAGTCCGTCCGTCTGTCCATGTATTCTTGTGAACGAAATGCAGGTCGCATTTATTATCCGATTGAGATGAAATTTTCCAAATAATATTTTTTTGGCCCAAAGACGAACCCTATTGAAATTGGTGAGAATCGGATCAAATTTAGATATAGCTCCCATATATATCTTCATCCGATTTCGGGTTAAATGTGCACCAAATGGCCGATATAAGTCCAAATGGACTGAATTTTAGTACATCGGACCAAATTCAGCCTAGAAGCAAGTATACCAAATTTAGTGAAAATCGGTTCAGATATAGATATAGCAACCATATATATGTTTCATCCGATTTAGTGTTTTAGTCCCTTACATTCGTAATATTCACTCCACAACCGTGATATTTGGTATCAGGTATTATATGGAGCACAGGAATAGCTGTTTTAAATTTTATCGAAATCGGTTCAGATTTGGATATAGCTCCCATATATATCTTCATCCGATTTCGGATTAATTGACCACCAAATGGCCAATATCAGCCCAAATGGCCCGAATTTTGGCACATGTGACTGAGATTAGCCTTAAAGCAAATACAACAAATTTGGAGAAAATCGGTTCAGAAACAGCTATAGCTCCCATATATATGTTTTATCCGATTTGGTGTTTAAGCCTCTCACATTCGTAATATGCACTCCACAAGGATGATATTTGGTACCAGATATAAGATACAGCCCAGAAATAGCTGTTCGTAATTTTATCGAAATCGGTTCAGGTTTGGATATAGCTCCCATATATATCTTCATCCGATTTCGGGTTAATTGTGCACCAAATGGCCGATATAAGTCGAAATGGACTGAATTTTAGTACATCGGACCAAATTCAGCCTAGAAGCAAGTATATCAAATTTAGTGAAAATCGGTTCAGATATAGATATAGCAACCATATATATGTTTCATCCGATTTAGTGTTTTAGTCCCTTACATTCGTAATATTCACTCCACAACCGTGATATTTGGTACCAGGTATTAGATGGAGCACAGGAATAGCTGTTTTAAATTTTGTCGAAATCGGTTCAGATTTGGATATAGCTCCCATATATATCTTCATCCGATTTCGGGTGATTGACCACCAAATGGCCGTAATAGCATCAATTTTGGCAAATCCGACCGAAACCAGCTTAGAAGCAAGTACACCAATTTTAGTAAAAATCGGTTCAGATATAGCTATAGCTCCCATATATATCTTTCATCCGATTTGGTCTTTAAGTCCCTCACATTCGTAATATGCACTCCACAGGAATGATATTTGGTACCAGATATCAGATAAAGCCCAAAAATAGTTGATTTTAATTTTATTAGAATCTGTTCCGATTTGGTTATGCCTCCCATATATATCTTCATCCGATTTCGTGTTAATTGTGCATCAAATGGCCAATATCAGCCTAAATCACCTGAATTTTCGTACATAAGACCGAATTCAGTCTAGAAGCTAATACGTCAAATTTGGAGAAACCCGGTTCAGAGATAGCTATAGTTCGTAAAATGCACGATAGAATTAGATAGATTTTGATTTTGTACCAAATATCTCATAGAGCTCTGAAATGTCCTGTATAAACCTTTTTACGAGAGCTCTACTAAATATGCATAGTGGTGTAGGGTATCATATAGTCGGCCCCGCCCGACTTTTGAGCTTTCTTTACTGGTTTTACTTGTTTTTTAAGAACTTGTTTGCTAAAACTATAATTGTGGAATTTTCTATTTGTATGTTGTTCTTGCACCCACCTGCTCCAGGAGAGTTCGATTGTGGTTTATTTTTGCTATTTCTTTTGAAACATCCTTCTGGTTTTTCTATTGTTGCCAATGCCGGAAATGCGGGCACAGCAGATTGTGGTGGATAATTAGGAATGGTGTGTCGTTTTGTTGAGGTATCCTCCATTTTTTCTCGACAATACTTATGGCATATTCTGACTTGTTATGAAAAGAGTATCCAAGCGTAGTACCGTATCACAGCAACGCAAGAATTGTGACTGATTGTCTTATGGATATTGTTATTGTTTTAACAAGCCGTTATTTCATTGCAATAATATGTTTGTCACTTGTGAAAGTTATCAACAAAAGTATTGATAAATAAATATTATCATAAGTTAACTTTATAACTGAAACCGTTATATACAAATACACATACTATGTGCATAAAAAACATAAAGTTGATCAAAACCAAGAATAAGGGTTGTATAAATCTGAGTTTCAACAAATAAAAAAGCAGTAAGTTCGGCCGGGACGGGGGGGTGTACGATATTGTGGATCTATAAAGATAAATCTATGGCTGCGTGTATAGTACTCAAAAGGAACTCCTTGTGTGGATTTTCAGATAATTCAATTGGAAAAAGTGGCTAAAATCATCAAAATACCTAATGTAGGGGAGTACCGTTATATGGGGGATATACGATATTGTGGACCTATATAGATAATTCCGTTTCAGGGGTAAAGTGCTCACAAGGGACTCCTTTTGTGGAATTTCAGACAATTCCATTGAAAAATGTGGCTAAAATCATCCAAATGCCGAATACCAGGTGGTACCGTTATATGGAGGCTATACGATATTGTGGACCTATATAGATAATTCTCTGCCGAGGTATAAAGTACCCACAAGGAACTACTTGTGTGGATTTTCAGACAATTCCATTGAAAAATGTGGCTAACATCATCAAAATACCGAATATCGGGGGTACCGTTATATGGGGGCTATAGGATATCGTGGACCGATATAGCCCATCTTCGAACTTGACCTGCATGCAGACAAAAGAAAGATCTGTGCAAAATTTTAGCTTCCTATCTTAATTCGTTTAGACTGTAGCGTGATTACAACAGACGGACGGACGGACGGAGAGACGGACAGATGGACGGACAGGGTTAAATCGTCTTAGAATTTTACGCTGATCAACAATATATATACTTTGTTGGGTCTAAAATTATTATTTCGATGAGTTACAAACGGAATGACGAACTTAATATACCCTCCATACTTTTTTTTTGGTGGAGGGTATAAAAATATGTACTGAACGTCCTCTTTACTGGCTTTAATGGTTTCTATTGATCCTCACACGCCTACTTATTACTTGACGTACGCTCGATGTTTTTATACCCTCCATCATACTATGGAGGGTATATTAACTTTGTCATACCGTTTGTAACTCCTCGAAATATTCATGTCAGACCCTTCTTGATTAGCGTAAAATTCTAAGTCGATTTAGCGAGGTCCGTCTGTCTGTTGTAATCACGAACAAATTCAGATGGAAGGCTAAAATTTTGCACACATGTTTCTTTTGCCAGTAGGCAGGTTAAGTTCGTAAATGGGCCATGTAGGTCCACGTTTTCATATAGCCCCCACATAACGGTACCTCCCAATATTCGGTATTTTGATGATTTTAGCGACATTATTCATCGGAATTGTTTCCAATTTGGCATTTGAAGTTCGAAATGGGAACTACAGTCTGTGACAGAAAATTGTGTATGCAGGTCCAGGTCTTCGTATAGGCCCCATATATCAGTACCTCCCTATATTCGGTATTTTGACGATTTTAGGTACAATACTCACCGAAATTGTTTGAGATATCGTATTTTAAGTTCGTAATGGATGCTACAGCCTGTGACAGAAAATTTTCTATGCAGGTCCAGGTCTTCGTATAGCTCCGATATAACGGTTCCCTATATATGGTATTTTGATGATTTTATCTACATTATTCACCGTTTATTTCAAGTTTCGAATTTGAATATGGTATGGTAAGCCAATATAAACCAATATAACGGCTATATTCAGTATTTTTAGGGTTTTAACAGAATTTTTAACGGATTCTGTTTTTTGAAATTTTTCAAATTCGTTCCAAATGGTGGAGGGTATTCAAAGTTCGATTTACTGTTTTCTAACTTGTTTTTTATTTGTTATATGAAGCTCTACTAAATATGCAGAGAGGTGTAGTGTATCATAAAGTCGGCCCCGCCCGACTTTTGGACATTTTTTACTGGTATTTATTGCTTTTAAAAAATATGGAAATATTATAAGAATATTATTGTTGCGATTATTAATGTACAAATATTTTTCTGATTTATATAACTTTGATTAGTAATTTATTTTCATTGAAATTGCGAAACATTCATGTTCAAATAAATATAAAAATTAAAAAATTTCCTCGAGCGTAATGCGGTTAAATAATAAAGGATTAACAGGTAAGAGACCCCTTATATACATTAATCTTTATAATGCCAAAAAATGCTGCTATATATTTATTTATACGTATTTATGTATTTACACTTAAGAGATTAATTAAAAATGCAGTATTTGGGGATAAGTTAATATTGACAATTGACAAGTTTTCGAAACTTTGCCAAACATTCACGCAAGGTGTTTTTCTTTGTTTCCGGCAATGCGGCTATGGCCACGACAAAAAACACCACTGACAGCCCACCCAAAGTGTAGAAGTATGGCGGCAAATCGTAAACATTGTAACTCCAAGGCTCAGAATGTACGGCTATGACTAAGATGTGAATAGACATCTCCGCAATGAAGGTAATGGCCACATAATAGGGTTTTACGGCCAATGGAAATGCCTCCGTTAGATAAACCGAAGATGATGCTGTCGAAATGCCGGCAAATAATTGATACGCCATCATTAGGAACATCACAACTGTCATTGTGCCGCTGTCTCTTACACTAAATTCGTCATTAAGGACACCAGCAAGGCTGAAGCATAGGCAGGAACAACAAAAGAATCCAAAAATCATTGGAGTTTTACGACCCTTTGAGTCGATTGTAAAGGTAACGATCATGGTTCCGATCCATGCCAAGAAACCATATACATTATAGGCCCATGTGGCGTCGTATTTAAAGGCAATCGATACGGCATAGGAAAATGCAAAGTAGGTATAGAAGCAAGAACTAGCAGCCGAAAATACACGATAAAATGATAACTTCAGAAGTGCAGGAAATCCGATAATGGCGCTTTGCAACAGTGTCTTTTCCCTACTTTCGGCCAAATAATGTTTGTGTTCCATTAGCTGTTCATAGGTCTCGTGGGTGACTGTAAATGGTCGCTGTAGCCGTCTTAATATGTCGATTGCCATCTCTTCCTGACCACGTGCTAAATAGAAAATCGGCGATTCCAATTGAAGGAAAAAGGCCATGAAAAAACTTAAGAATCCCCAGAAAATCGAAAGAATACCCATCATTTGGGCGCCATCGAATGAGGCATCCTGTGGCCAAATATACGAATAGATGATCTGCAGAAATACACCCAACTGAAGGCACATCGAACCGACGGCGGCGGCATTCATGCCACGCAAACTTTTCACACATTGTTCGCCCACCAGAACAAATGTCAGGGGAAATACCAGACCCAAGGCACAGCCATTGATGTAACGTGCTGCCAACAGGGCATTCAATGAGCGTGGATCTGCCACCAACAGTATGCCCGAGACGGTTACCAACAATGAAGCGAAACACTGGAAAAATCAAAATTTGTTTGAATAAATGCGACAAAAATGTATTGGAACTGCGAAACTTACCGTTATTAGTTTCTTTGGTATTCGGTTACAAATAATGGCGCCCAAAATAACACCAACTATTGCTCCAATGAACCAACTCATTGGCAAGTGTTTGTTGGTAAAGTAAGCTCTTGGGCCTGGATCACCCAAGAACATACCACCAGAGGTGAATATTAAAGCCGCTAGAACAAAAGACAAAAAAATTATTATTAAGGTGTAACGCGGATAAATATTAGTGTGTAAACCTACTATAAGAATATCGAACAAAAAACACATTGCCGATATTATTAACAAATGATGTGAGTTTCACTTTTGGGAGTGTTTGGGTCAGTCTATTCCTAAGGAGTAAATGCTTAGCTTAACTTCTACAACACAAGCATTGGTCATTGAACCTTGAAAATACATTTCTTATATACAGGGTGAGATGAAAAAACTGCAAACAACTACAGACTGCTGTCATTTCTTAGCCACTCGTCCGACAACTATTAAAATTATTCCAGTGACAGCTCATTATATTGCTTACAAGCGAACAAAAGCATTTTGGTGAGAATTTTCCAGAAAAAAAGTTATTCGTGATGGAATTCAAGGGTGATAGTGTGATTTCTTTATATTTGGCTGGAAACCCACAAGTGGCTATCGGTAGAGCACTCCAGCATTTAAATGTGAATAGATCTTTAGTGTCTCGTACCGTGATGCTGGTAGCTTAGCCCGACGTCAAGGAAGTGGACGGAAGAAAACAGCAACATCAGAAGAAATGGTTTGAAAAGTAAAGAAGCGACTTGATTGAAACCCACCTCGCAGTGGCCGAAGAATGGCTCGTGAGCTGAACATATCGCAATATTCCATTCGACAAATATTGAAAAATGAGTTCGGGGTAAAGCCATTGAAATTCCAATAAGTACAAGAACTTACACTGCAACAGAAAGAAAATAGACTCAAAAGGGTTAAAGAGTTGCTTCGCTTGGCCGAAAGTGGTGAACTCCGAATTCGGTTTTCTCCGATGAGAAAATATTTGTCGTCCAGCAGTTTGTAAACAAGCAAAATGATCGTGTTTACGTGCCACTGAGCTCAGCTGAAAATGTGCACCTCCGGTTGGCCACCAGAATACAAACGCCGCCCATGGTGATGGTGTGGGCCGTCATAACAGCCGATGGTCGCACTTCGCTAGTATTAATCGACCGTGGAATCAAAATGAATAACGAAAACTATCGCGTAAATATTCTGGCGGGTGTATTAAAGCCTTGGGCACACAGACATTTTGGCCGCAAACCTTAGACATTCCAACAGGACTCAACACCAGCACACTCAGCACGCGCCACCCAAGAATGTTTACAAAGTGAGGATCCTCGCTTTATTTCCAGCGCACAACGGCCACCAAAATCTCCGCATACCAATCCGTTGGACTATTGTGTCTGGAGTATTTTGGAAAGCAAGGTTGGCACTAAAAAATACCAAAGTGTCGATCATCTCAAGCAAGCGCTTCGCCGGGAATGGGCCAAAATACCGCAGAGCAACATTCGGGCAGCGTGTGACAGTTTCATTGGCCGTTTGAAGGCCATAATTGGTGCCAAAGGTGACCAATTCGAACAAATCTAAACTTATTCTAAAATTTGATGCTATTTCCGACATTTTTTGTTTTAATTCAATAAAATTAAAAAAAAAAATTAAAAATTATGGTGTTTGACTTTGTTGTAGTTTTTTATCTCACCCTGTATATGGGAGCTATAGCTATATCTGAAACGATTTTCAGCAAATTCGATGTACTTGCCTCTAAACTAAATTTGGTCGGATGTGACAAAATTTAGGTCATTTGGACTGATATTGGCCATTTGGTGCACAATTAACCCGAAATCGGTTGAAGATATATATAGGAGCTATTTCTAAATTTGAATCGATTCTCAAAAATTTTATTAGGGTTCGTCCTTGGGCCAAACAAATATTGTTTGGAAAATTTCATCTTAATTGGATAATAAATGCGACCTGAATTTTTTTACAAAAGTACATGGACAGACGGACGGAGGGGGGACTGACATGCATAAATCAGAAAGTGACTCTATGAAGAATCAAAATGAACTTTGGGTCTATCTAGCTTCTTTATCCATGTTACAAAGAAATGCACAAACACATAATACCCTTACCGCTATGTGGTGTACCGTTATATCAAGACTACTTCCCAAACTTAATTTTTATACCCTCCACCAAAGTATGAAGGGCAAATTATGTTTGTCATTCCGTTTGTAACACCTCGAAATATACATTTTAGACCTCACAAAGTATATATATGTTCTTGATCAGCATAAAATTCTATGTCGATTGAGTAATGTCCGTCCGACTGTATGTCTGTGAAAATCACTTTAGCCTCCGAACGAATTAAAGTAGGTTGATAAAATTTTACTTAAATGTATATTATCTCTGCTGCTTTTTGGTATTGAAAATGGGCCATGTAGGTCCACATTTTGGTATAGCCCCCATAAACGCCACCTCCCGATATTCGGTATTTTGATGATTTTAGAGACATTGTTCACCGGAATTGTTTCAAATTTGGCATTTCGTAATATATACTACAGCCTATGACAGAAAATTGTCTGTGCAGGTCTACGTTTTGGTATATATATATATAGACCCCAATATAATGGCTACATTCGGTACTTTTAAGATTTTTACAGAATTTTTAACGGATTTTATTTTTTCTTAATAATTCCTAATAACTTTATTTTGGGCTTATGGTCAAAGGTCAAGGAAAAACATAAGTGTTTTGTTTTTATAATTTTGATTTCCGATATTTCGACTGTCTTCGACAGTCATCTTCAGGGAAATTTTTTTTATTAAGAAAAGCAACAGTCTTGTTTCACTGAGTTTATTTTTATTTTTTTGAAAATTGCCAAATTCGTTCCGAATGGTGAAGGGTATTCAAAGTTCGGCCTGACCGAACTGACAGCTTTACCAAATATCAAGATTTTAATTGTATCCGTTCACGATATACCAAAAAGTATGAAATTAAGTGTTTTTCAGTATTTTTAGTACAACTCTAGTTCGAATTTCCAAAAAACCCAGCCTTATTTCTTATCGACTTATGGTGGTCGGAAAATAACTACTTTTTTATACAAAATGTCCCCGTTATGACAATGAGTTGGTAATAAAATTAAATTTTTCGAAAAATATAAAAAGATTCCAGCGCCAAAATAACAAATGCAAAAAAAAAAATTAAGGTTTAAATAATTAAAAATCAAAGAATATTTTGCAAACTTTATGATAAATACAGAATGCCTTTGAACTTTTCATCTGAAAGCCTGTTAATACCAAAACAGCGATAAAGTTATATATCTGAACCTATTTTCACCAAATTTTAAGTTCTTGTTTCCAGGGAATTCAGTTGGAATTTCCAAGATTCAGTCAATTAGGGTTGATTTTAGCCATTTGGTGTAGAATAAAGTCTTAAAGCCTGTAAATACCAAAACAGCGGTAAAGTTATACGGGGCCTTAAGTGAACCATTCTTAAAACTGTTTTCAAATTAACGCTCAAACTCAACCTCTCAATTCCCATTAAAAATAAGCGGAAAACATGATGTTTAGGGCTTTTAAGAGAAACAAATAATTTCATATCATGGGCCGGATTAATTTGACTCAAATTTCCGCTAATTGTTTATATGTCTCTATTTAAATGTTAAAATTATTAATATTTATGATTTGCTCATTTTTTGATTAGAAAGAGTTTACAATTGATTGTTTGCTACAAAATGGGAAAGCAATAGCAGATTTAATCTAATCTGAGTTGGTATATATATTGCGTTCTTTGTTTGTTTTTCTGTATTCGATCCTTACAAAATGTATAAGTTAGATCCTTACGTGATAAGGTATCAAAAAAAATTTGGATCAACGTGATCCTTACGCGACACTTTGTCAAAAAGGGCTCGCGATTTAATGTTATCCTGTAAGTTGCAATTATCGAAATTGCACATACCGCTGTCTTTTATTACGCGTCACTTTATCAAAAAGGATCGCGGACTACTTTTGATCCTGTAAGTTGCAATTATCGAAATTGAACTTACTGCCGCTTTTATTATTAAAACCACGATTTTTCTATTTATTAAAATCAACTTTATTGGTTGGCTGCTGATCAAAGAGTGTCTTAAAAACTACATTACAATATTCGAGTAAGAATTAAATTTTAAAATTTAAATTTAAAATCATGCCACTCTGTTGTTTAAAATTTAGTTGCTGTTATCAAAAACAATTCTTATTAATTTCGTCTACACGCGTAAAGCATTGCATGGGTTGACGAAGTCAACTACCGGAAATGCATTTTTTGGGTTCATTAAAATTAATCGGAATTTGATGTTGGGAAAATATTTGGAGCAGACAAACGTCTGCAATGCAGATTCATGAGAATTGATTGCTTTGGAATAATTATTAATAAAAGAAACTATACTTTATTGGATTAACAACTTATTGTGTGTTAACTTATATATGTTCGATTCAGCCAAATGGATTGTTTTAACAAAAACAATCCCATGAAAGATATCAGTTGATTATAAAGTTTTGATAATTTATGTTTATAATATATTTAAGAAACAAATAAAAAAGTATCGGTCGGTTTTGCCGGCAGATGTCTACCCTCAGCCAATGTTTGATTATTTTAAAATATTTTGTCTTCTGTTATGAATTTTCAAACTCTTGACCCTCAATGGAGTGGGTTTTGAAAGAATGGGTCAATATTGTCCATTTCGTATCTGACCTAAATAAATATGGCATATATATAATAAAATCGAACATTTATACCCAATTTATGGGAAATCATGATTTCCATATTAATCTCAGGATTCTGGATGAGAGACATTTATTTAGATATAGCAAGTTGTAAAGAATCGCTGAGTTGTTTCACAATTTATGACAGACAAAAAATATTGAACATTTTGTCCCTTTGCGTGTGAGGAACCAAAAGGGGTTCGCAGATATATAGCATCTTCACAACAGATCTTGTGTTAGCAGGAATGTTTGTATGTGTGAAATTTGAAGAGGGTTGGATTCATATTTGTTTTTTTCAGCGTTATGGTTTTCAAAATTTTGAACCCTATGTGGGGCAGGAAGCAAAAGAAATGGTCCGATCTATACCTTCTTTATAACAGATCTTGTGTTGATGGAAATATTGAGATGTACCATATTTGGAATGGAATTGGATGTTGGTTTCGCTTTTTATGAACTTCGTGGATATTCAAAATTTTGTCAAGGAAATGGACGGAAGAAAACAGCAACAACAGCAGAAATGGTTCCAAAAGTAAAGAAGGTTCGAAAAGAACAAAAAAGGCTTGTGAGCTGAACATATCGCAATATTCCATTCGGCAAATATTTAAAAATGAGCTCGGGGTAAAGCCATTGAAATTCCAAAAAGTGCAAGAACTTACACCGCAAGAGAAAGAAAATAGACTCAAAAGAGCTAAAGAGTTGCTTCCCTTGGCCGAAAGTGGTGAACTGCCGAATTTGGTTTTCTCCGATGAGAAAACATTCGTTGTCCAGAAGTTTGTAAACAAACAAAATGATCGTGTTTACTTGCCAAAGAGGTCAGCTGAACTCAAGCACCGGCCATAGTGATGGTATGGGCCGCCATAACAACCGATGGTCGCTCTCCGCTCGTATTAATCGACCGTGGCATCAGAATAAATGCCGAATATTATCACGAAAATATTCTGAAGGGTGTATTAAAGCCTTGGGCCCGCAAACATTTTGGCCGCAGACCTTGGACATTCCATCAGGACTCAGCACCATCGCCCTCAGCACGCGTTACCCAAGAATGGTTACGAAATGAGGTCCCTCGCCACCAAAATCTCCGGATACCAATCCGTTGGACTATTGTGTCTGAAGTATTTTGGAAAGCAAGGTTGGCACTAATAAATACCACAGTGTCGATCACCTCAAGCAAGCGCTTCGCCTGGAATGGACTAAAATACTGCAGAGCAACATTCGGGCAGCGTGTGATGGTTTCATTGGCCGTTTGAAGACTGTAATTCGTGCCAAAGGTGACCAATTCGAACAAATCTAAACTTATTCTAAAATTTGATGCTATTTCCGACATTTTTTGTTTTCATTCAATAAAATTAAAAAAAAAAAAAATGTAAAAATTATGGCGTTTGACTTTGTTGCAGTTTTTATACCCTCCACCTTGGAAATGACGGTATATTAACTTTGTCATTCCGTTTGTAATATTGCTAAATATTCGTCGTAGACACCATAATGTATATATATTCATAATCAGCATAAAATTCTAAGACTATATAACGATGTCCGTCTGTCTGTCTGTTGAAATCACGATACAGCCCACATTATTTGACGTAGAGCGTCAAAATTTAGCAGAATAATTTGTACTGTGTCTAGGATGGTTGGTATTGAAAATATAACGGTACATCCCGATATTCGGTATTTTGATGATTTTTGCCACACTTTTTCAAGGATTTGTCTGAAAATTGGTATTTGTAGGTCATAATGGGTACTAGTTCGTGCGGCAAAACATTGAACATTTTGATGATTTTTGCCACATTATTTCATGGATTTGTCTGAAAATTGGTATTTGTAGGTCATAATGGGTTCTAGCTCCGGTGGCGAAACTTTGCATGTATAGGTTCACGTTTTGGTATAGCTCCCATATAACGGTACCTCCCGATTTTCAGTATTTTGACGATTTTTACCACATGTTTTCACGGATTTGTCTGAAAATTGGTATTTGTAGGTCATAATGGGTCCTAGTTCGTGCGCCGAAACATTTTATGTATAGATCCACGCCACGGAGGCTATACCTCCATATAACGGTATATTCCGATATTCGGTATTTTGATGGGTTTTTGTCACATTTTATCACGGATTTGTCTAAAAATTGGAATTTGTTGGTCATAATGAATTCTAGTGTTTCCATTACACTAAGGTGGAGGGTATTAAAAGTTTTTATCTCACCCTGTATATACTTGATAGGCGTACAATTTAAGTCTGTCTGTCTGTTGTTATTTTGACGCAGAGCTTCAAAATTCGGCAAAACAATTTGTAATGTGTCTAGGATTGTTGGTATTGAAAATGATATACATCGGTCCATATACCGATTGTCCCACATTTTTCCACGGATTTGTCTTAAAATTGGTATTGGTCATAATGGGTTGTAGCTACGGTGGCGAAACATTGAATATTTAGGTCCACGTTTTTGTATAGCCCCCATATAACGGAAATTCCTGATATTCGGTATTTTGATGATTTTTGCCACTTTTTTCCTCGGATTGGTCTAAAAATTCGTATTTGTAGGTCATAATAGGTTCTAGCTTCGGTGGCAGAACATTGAACATTTAGGTCCACGTTTTCCTATAGCACAGGCATAATGATACCCCCCGATATTCTGTATTTTGATAAGCCGGGTCATATTTAGCCACAAAATTGTTTGGTATTTAAGAAGATTTGGTACATGACAATCCTTGTCTATAGAGGCTCCTATTTTGGTATGGCGCCTATATAAGGGCCTTAGCCACTTTTTTGTTTTTTTTTTTTTTGAAAGTTTAACAGCATTATCCAAACGGTCCTACTGGTATTTGGAGTTTAAAGTGCAACACATTTGAATTCAGATACTTTTATATAAAAATGTTTTTTTTTTGTTTTACCCAATGGTGGAGAGTATTAAAAGTTCGGCCAGGTCGAACTTAATGTTTTTTATACCCTACCCCACATAGTGGTAAGGGTATTATGCCTTTGTGCATTTGCTTGTAACATGGAGAAGGAAACGAGATAGACCCATAGTTCCTTTTGGTGATCAGCATGTCCATGTATTTTTGTAAACAAAATGAAGGTCGCATTTATTTTTCGATTGAGTTGAAATTTTCTAAATAACATTTGTTTGACTCAAGGACGAACCCTATTGAAATTGGTGAAAATCGGTCCAAATTTAGATATAGCTCCCATATATATCTTCATCCGATTTAAGGTTTCTTGTGCACCAAATAGTTAATATCAGTCCAAATGGTGTGAATTTTTCTACATCCGACCGAATTCAGCCTACAAGCATGTGCTTCAAATTTGGTGAAAATCGGTTCAGATATAGCCATAGCTCCCATATATATGTTTCATCCGATTTTGGTGTTTAAGTCCCTTACATTCGTTATATGCACTCCACAAGACTGATATTTAGCACCAGATATCAGTTACAGTCTAGAAATTCATAGATCGAATTTTATCAAGTTCGGTTCAGATTTGGATATAGCTCCCATATATATCTTCATCAGATTTAAGGTTTCTTGTGCACCAAATGGCTAATTTCAGCCCAAAGTGAGTGAAATGTTGCACTGCCAAGCGAATTCATTCAAGAAGTTAATGCTTAAAATTTAGTGAAAATAGCTTCAGATATAGCTATAGCTCCCATATATATTGTTACGAATATAACTTTAGATTTAAGTTAATTTAGATGAATTCCGTTAATTTAAGAATTTGAATTGTAACGTAAATTTCTACTACGCAGTTTATTTGAATAACTTCACAACAACATCTACTGTATAGATTTTTCTACATCCTTCCATTTCCTCTTTCATTGTCTATTTTGTTGCTGACGTACAATTCTTGTTAAACGTCATCATTGATGATCGCTTAATTCCTCTTTCTTTGTTACCCCCTCGCCTGTATATGTGTTGTTGTTATTGTTCAATGTAAGTTTGTATGTGTTGTTGTTATTGTTCACTCAATGTAAGTTTGTATGTGTTTGTTGCATTGGTAGATTGTTCGTAATCTAGGCGTTACCAGATCGTCTAGAAACTTCTGTAGCGACAGGCGAGGCTCATATAAATAGGGGAAATGGAAAGGCAGTTAGTTAGTTGTGAATCAGATCGCGAATTGAAACCGTCGAGTAAAGTAAAGTGCAAAGTAAAGTTGTGTGAATAAAATCATTGTAATAATCGTAATCCGAAAGAACCCGCGTTTTATTTGGTACGAGCTGTATTGGGAAATAAAACAACGTCTACACGGGATTAAGTAAAATCCAAGAACGTAACAATATGTTTCATCCGATTTTGGTGTTTAAGTCCCTTACATTCGTAATATATACCCCATAAAAATGATATTTGGTACCAGATATTAAATTCAGCCTAGCAATACATGATTCAAATTTTATCAAGCTCGCATCAGATTTGGATATAACTTCCGATTTTAGGTTTCTTGTGCACCAAATAGCTAATTTCACCCCAAAATGAGTGAAAAGTTGCACTTCCGAGTGAATTCAGTTCAATTAAACTTGGTGAAAATCGGTTCAGATATAGCTCTATCTCCATGTATATGTTTTTCCCGATTTGGTGTTTAAATCTCCAACTTTCGGAATATGCCCTCAACCATAATCATTTTTTGTACCAGATATCTCATAGAGAAATGCCCAACATAAACCTTTCTTTTACGAGAGCTCTAATATGCTTAGTGGTGTAGGGTATCAAATAGTCGGCCCTGCTGGACTTTTGAGCTTTCCTTACTGGTTTTTACTTGTTAAATGTTATTTCTGATATAGCATTATTTTAATAAAATTCGTTTAAGTCTGACCAGCTTTAATTTTTGAGTGTAATTCAAATGGAGGTCTTTCGGGTTTTTTGCCACCCACACTTGCACAATTTATAATCTGCAAATATAAGTTGTTGACCATGACTGATTTAGCCCATAATTTATACATTGCAATAAAAGCAAAATAAGATGGAACCGTATGCAAAGGCTGTTTATACATCGGTAAACCGAATGACACTTTGAAATACTTAATAATCCTTTTTTTTTGCAAATTAACCCAAATTAGTTGCGTTATATTAAAGTTCCGATTAAAATAAGGGGTTTCGAGCCCATGTATCTTTAGACGATATTCGGAGTCGAACAATCCGTGTTCATCTGTCGCTTCGCCTGTATGATTTTTTTCACATTTTACCCATCACAGATCGATTAATCTGAGATCGAATTCGAAGATGGCCAATATCGGACCACTCCTTCTGGTAAATATATGCAAAAAAAACTCTTATATATTTCATACTCTCATGAAGTCAAGGTAAAAATCACCACAAACCACAAACATCCGAAATTAATGTATATAGTCCGAAATAGTCCAAAACTTTCATAGACTGAGAGTTTTACAGCTGTCGACGAAATGGGACCGACATATTTTTTTAACGCTGCTACTATCTTGTTAACTAAAGAGTCTCGTCAATCTCAAATTTTCGATTTTTCCTCAGCCAGCATTTGTATGCTGTTGTTTTTACACGCACCTGCTCCAGACGAGTTCGATTGCGGTTTATTCTTGTGATTTCTTCTGCACCATCCTTCCGGTTCTTCAGCCCGTGTCAGTGCAGGAAATGTTGGTACAGCAGACTGTGGTGGGTAGTTGGGAATTTCGTCTTTTTTCGATGAAGTAGTCCACATCATATGTTTTTTTTTTTTTTGTTTCGCTTCTCTTATTTTTATTGCATAGTATTTCTCGTTACGAAGAGTATCGACTCGCTACACCGTGTCGCAACAACGCTTGAATTATAACTGATTAAATTCGAGGTATTGTTGTTGCGTTGACAAGCAATTATTTCATTGTTCGAATGTGTCAGTCATTTCGGTTTGTTATCGTCCAATAAATAAATGTAGATATGTACATGGATTCTTATCACATGGTAAAATTATTAATGCATCCATCATAAACAAAAACACACACATACTCGTCCATACATATTCATACGGATATCTTAAAATAGCCGAGTGAGTTACAAATTTGTTGGGGTCAGTCTCCGCGAAATTTAGATGCTCTGCATCTCCACGTAATCGTTGAGAGCAAACTAAGGCCATTTTATATTTTACCAAAAAATATTTTTCAAATAATGAGGGTACGCCTCCAGTACAAATTGGCCCAATACAGGTACTTCCTTAACCCCATAACATCGCCGCTTATTTTTTTGCGTTTTTTGAAGGGTGTTAAATTAATTTGTTTACCGCCGTAACAAAAGTCTATATTTATATATTCTAGCTCCCTATAAACAAAATATCTCTCCCTAACCCATGCATGACGAAATAATCTCACTAACCTATGCATGACGAAATAATCGGTGGCGTGCTTGATCTTTTTTTGGCTGACCATGCTCCGATTCAGGGTCTGCTAAACGATTCGCGTAAGTGACGAAGTTTTTCGCATATTCACACACATACACACGCGGTTCGAATGCACACGATAAGCATAACAAACATAACAAAGAGGGGAAATGTTTTGATTTTTGTATTAAATCGATTTGAGTGATTTGAAAATAGATCAGTATGTGGCTTTGTCTCTCTTGTTGAGCTGGAGATGTGGTGTTCGTAGGAATGACAATTTTCAAAAAAAAAAAAAAAAATACAGTAAAGAAAGTCTTAAAGTCGGACGGGGCCTGTTACAAAGAAATGCACAAAGACATAATACCCTGACTACCTTGTGGTATAGGGTATAAAAAGGGAAGTTGTGCTGAATTATGCTAGGTTTGTGCTCAATTGTGCCATTATTTTTTGAAATTCGAAAAAATTTCTGAGATATTCGAAAAAAGATTTTTTTCGAAGAAATCTGAGAGAATTGCAATTTTCGAATTTCGAAAAAATTACAGTTATGCTGAATTGCACTCGGTTTGTGCCGTTTAAATTTTTTCGATATCTTTTACCAATTTCAAAAAAAAGGACAATTTCGAAAGTATGCCAGAATTGTAATTTTCGAATTTCGAAAAATTAAGAGTTGTGATGGGTTGTGCTTGATTTGTGATAACTTGTGCCCCTTATTTTTTCTCCATTGCTTTAACCGTTTTCAAAATATGAAAATTTCGAAAAAAAACTGAATTTTTCAGAAAAATTGCTATAATTTTTGTAAATCAATCAACAGACGGCGGACATGACTAAATCGACAAGGCATTTTATGCCGATCAAGAATATGTATGTAATCTTCACATCAGTTCTTGTGTTACTAAAAATATTGCGAAATTTGAAGACAATCGTTTTCTTATTTCACATTCTATAAGAGTTATAATTTTCGCAAATATTGTATATATAAATACGAATAGGGTCTAAAGGGGATATTTAAACGAGTTACAAATTTAATATACCCTCCATGGTATGGTGGGGGTATAAGAATTTAATTCCACAATAATTTTGAAGTGCTCATTATGTGTTCAACGTTTGCTAAAGTTAGAGATCTTCGAATATGAAAAACCCCTAGGTGAAGAGTACAAGTCAATTTGTTGATCCACCCAAAAAAAAAGAAAAACTTGGACAATAAATTTTCTGTTTAAGTATTTCCCATGTAAATATATTTGCCACATTTTGTTGGTTTAAGAAAATAAAGCCATTTCACACTTCATCGTCTGCCCGCCCGCCCGCCTGCCTTCCCTATGCTTGTGGCAATCCACATATCTTGTTGAAATATCCAAATACTGCATTGCAGTATTTAAGTCGCATACAAACAAAGACATATCGTCCTAAGCGATGTCAAAGTTTGAAACGCCTACAAACATTAATTCCACAAAATAGCTAGAAGTAGTTGTATCCAAAAACGCCTTTGAATGTTAAGCACCCACCAATGAAACACAAAAGGAAATTTGTTGTTCACTTGCAAAAATTTGCAGTGTAAACAAAAGAAGTGCAAATGTTGTGGCTGTGTTTCAATACATACATACGATGTACATAGGTACATATGAAATGTACAAGTATCCATTAAATATTGTGGGTATTATGTCTTAATGTAAACTCAGGAAAATAACTTCAATTTATGGGGTATACATAAATTGAAGTTATTTTCCTGAAATAGCATGGAGGGTATATTCATTATATCCCAACACAAGATGGAAACTATATTGACTATGTCATTCCGATTGCAACACCTCGAAATATTCGTTGGAGACGCAACATGTTATTTATTCATCAATTCTAAACCAGATTAACAATGTCCACCAGTCTTTGAATATAAATAAATGCATTTTGGCATAAATGTTTAAACTATTTCCAAGATGTTTAGTATTTAAAATAGGCTATATCGGTATTTTCAATCAGCTATAATTTAATAATTATACCCTACACCACATAGAGGTAAGGGTATTATGTCTTTGTACATTTGTTTGTAACATGGAGAAAGAAACGAGATAGACCCATAGTTCCTTTTGGTGATCAGCATTGAATCACATTTTGAGACGATTTATGCATGTCCGTCCGTCTGTCCATGTATTTTTGTAAAAAAATGCAGGTCGGATTTATTATTCGATTGAGTTGAAATTTTCT
Source organism: Musca domestica (assembly GCF_030504385.1). Taxonomy (NCBI): domain Eukaryota; kingdom Metazoa; phylum Arthropoda; class Insecta; order Diptera; family Muscidae; genus Musca; species Musca domestica. Next base: position 19,771,570 of record NW_026712435.1, read on the forward strand.
AAATAACATTTGTTTGGCTCAAGGACGAACCCTATTGAAATTGGTGAAAAGCGGTCCAAATTTATATATAGGTCCCATATATACAGGGTGAGATGAAAAAACCGATTCATCCGATTTTAGGTTTCTTGTGCACCAAATGGCTTATATCAGTCCAAATGGTGCGAATTTGGACACATTCGACTGAATTCAGTCTAGAAGTAAGTACACAAAATTTGGTGAAAATCGGTTCAGATATAGCCATAGCTTCCATGTATATATTTCATCCGATTTGGTTTTTAAGTCCCTCATATGCGTAATATGCATTCGACAACAATGATATATTGTACCAGATATCTTATAGAGCTCGGAAATAACTCTGTCAATTTCTATCAAGATTGCATCAGATATGGATATAGCTGTCATATATATCTTCAACCGATTTCGGGTTAATTGTGCGCCAAATGGCCAATATCAATCCTAATGACCTGAATTTTAGTACATCCGACCGAACTTTTAAAACCCTCCACCATTTTGAAAGATCTTCAAAATTTTCAAAAAATCCGTCGAAAAAGTACCACTTAAATGAAAAATGGGGGCTATACGAAGACGTGGACATGCATAAGTAATTTCATAGGCTGTAGTAGCGAGTCCGAACTTTAAATACAAAATTTGAAACAATTCCGTTGAATAATGTCGCTAATAACATCAAAATATCGATTAAGAGGAGGTACCGTTATATGTGGGCTATACGAAGACGTGGACCTGCATTGACAAATTTCCCTCATAGGTTGTAGTACTCATTACGAGCTTCAAACTTTAAACACGAAATTTGAAACAATACCGATCAATTCTAGTCCAGGGGTAAAGTAAAAAGACCGAATATCGGGAGTACCGTTACATGGGGGACATACGATATCGTGGACCCATAAAGACAATTCTCTTCCTGGGGATAAAGTACTTACAAAGGACTCCTTGCGTAGAATTTCGGATAATACCATTAAAAAATGTGTCTTAAATCATAAAAATACCGAATATGGACAAAATTATAAGAAAATCGAACTTTTATGTCCAATTTTATTCGAAATCATAAATTTCCACAAAATCAGGTTTCTGGTTGAGAGAAATATTTCAATATAGAAGGTTGTAAAGAATCGCTGACTTGTTTCCCAAGTTATGACAGATAAAAGCATTGCAAATTTTTTGTGGAGTACCAGAAGGGATTCGCAGATATATAACATCTTTACAACAGATCTTGTGTTAGCAAAAATGTTTGTATGTATGAAATTTGAAGAGATTTGGATGCTTATTTCGCTTTCGTTGGGCGTTTTCTTCTTTAAAACATTAATCCTTTGTGGGGGAAGTACCAGAAGAAATGGTCCGATCTCTACCATTTTGTCTTGATGGAAATATTAATAAGTGCCACGTTTGAAAAGAATCGGATGCTCATTTCGCCCTTTATGAGCGTCTTGGTTATTCAAAATGTTGACCCGTTGTGGGGGAGGTACCGGAGGAGTCCAGCGATATATTCCATATTCACCCCAGACCTTGAGTTAATAAAAATATTGTAATGTGTGTAATTTGAAGACAATCCGACTCTTACATCACGTTTTATAAGGGGTACCAGAAGGAGTGAACTGATATCCATCTTCACATCAGATCTTGTGTTAGTAGAAACAAGTAAAAAAGCAGTAAGATCAGCCGGGCCGAACTTTGAATACCCTCCACCATTTGGAACGAAATAGGAAAATTTCAAAAAAATAAAATCTATTAAAAATTCTTTCAAAATCTATAAAATCTATATATATAAAAGAAAGTTGTGTTAGTTACTACGCTTATAACTCAAGAACCGCTGATCTGATATTAACGATTCATACAAATTATGAATTGTCTCTTTTCCGATAAGGATAATATTCAAAAAAATCGCGTAAAAATGTGATATATTAACATTTTCATTTTGACTTTTGAAATGTACAATCGTAATGTTTTAGTTTGAATGTTTTTTTTTTTAAGTGTTTGTTTTCTCTTTCGAGACGAGCTTAATGATCTGAAATTTGCAGTGAAAAGGAAAGCCAGATAGACACTATCACACACTCACCACTATGCGACGCGTTTCGCCGTTGGTTAAGCGGCTCATCAGGCATATTTGATGTGGATGATGGCTTACAAGGGCCGTTCTCTGGAAAGTAGTATATATTTCGAACCTATTGCAAATTAGCATATGCGAATTATACACTAGAAACTCTCCAGGTTCGACTCAAGTTCTATTGGCAGATCTTTTTCACAGCAACGTTTTGTTTTGTTTTTTGTTTTTTTTTTTTATTTTGACTTACTTTTTTCGAATGTACATTAGTATTGTTTTTTATATTTTATTTTTCAATTCGAATATTAATATCAATTTATTAAATTGACACGATTTCTTGAGAACTGAAATTGAAGCCGGGTTACATTGAAGTGTAGTACCGAATTATGTGGTGGCAAAACGGAATAGATGTTATCGAAATAATTTAACGCGGTCATACCGAAGTTAAGTCAAAATCGCTAAAAAAACAAAAAAAAGAGATCTCATTGCAAAAATGCTCAAATTGGGAAAAAGTCGAAAAAAATGCAATGGAAATAAAATAATTGTACGTGGACCTACTTCTTTCATATGACAATAATCCGTCCAATGATGCAAATCATTGGGACTGCAATCAGTGAAATACCGAATATAAAGGGTGCAAAATAGTAGAGCGAATTGGACATTTAGGAAAAAAGAATGAAATTCTTCCTAAACTTTCAAAATACCTTCAATCGCTTTTGCAGGTCATGATATATGACCCCCGGATAGGGGGCAACCCTATTTCATGTGCAGTTTATATTTTAACCATATTTCACTCATACTCATTTTAGCAAAAGTTGGTAATTTGAGATGAAACCATCCTCGCGAAAAAAGGATCACGTTTTGGTATAACCATCATCAGCATCATCAGCTTTTAGGCCTTTATTTGGCATTTTTGTTTCTAAGGGTGTAAAGAATCTTTTCTCATAATATTTTCAATATTCGGAGTAGAGTCCATCTTTGTCTTGACTACTATCATCAATTGATTTGGCTAAAAAATTGTATTTAGGCTACTCTAGGGTAGAGAATTGTCTTACTTGATAATTGTCCACATATGCATTTATTTGAGTATAGTTCCCACATTACTGTACCCACAAATCCACTTTCCTAACCAATGTTTGGTCAGAAAAGAAAATTTGGTATATTATTGAACTTGAAACTCCCAAGAGAATATTGGTTGAGAACGTAGATGTGGGATGTACGTATACATGTCATAAACTCCGAAATATCAAATTGTGACAGAAACATGAAAAAATCACGAATATTAATTTTTTTTTATCGTTATTGAATTATACTATGATGAAATGTATGGACTTTATGGGTTCTCCAACGCACAATTTAAATGGCAAAAATAAATTAATTCCTATCTTACGGTAATGGGTGTAAAAGAGTAATTATCATCCCCGCCCCCTTAATTATGAGGTGGACAAAACTAAATACCACGAAGCACGGCATTTGTAACATTGAAAATACAAATTCCAAATTACAGCTAATTTGAATGGAAAATGTTGTTAAGCTCTTTACAATACCAAAATTGAGCTGAGTTTTCACATGGGGCTATTATAGAAGTTCGATGTCATATAGGTTTTTAACACTCAATTATAGTCTAAGGCTGAAAAATAAGATTAGTCTATTCAAAATATTTAAAACCTACGGTAGGTTTTTGCCATGAGTGTTTATTTCTGTTTAGAAATTACTATGGAGTTATTTTACTTATAATAAAAACTGTGCCGCTTACATAATTCAGATCTGTGTTCTATAATGCTTTAAAAAATATGCATTAAAGAGTAAAAGTAGGGGCCGGCAACGCGGAACGGGCCAGCTAGTATCTAATATAGGAAGGTGCCAATATATGGGGGGACATACTATATTGTGGACCTATAAAAACAAATCCATGTCTGGGTGTAAAGTACTTACAAGGAACTCCTTGTGTGAATTTTCAGATAATTCCATTGGAAAAAGTGGCTAAAATCATCAAAATACCGTATATATGGGGGATATACGATATTGTGGACCTATATAGACAATTCCGTTTCAGGGTGTAAAGTGCTCACAAAGAACTCCGTGTGTGGATTTTCAAACAATACGATTGGAAAATGTGGCTAAAATCATCAAAATACCGATTATCGCGGGGTACCGTTATATGGGAGCTATACGTTATCGTTAACCTATATAAAGAATTCTCTGTATGGTGGTAAAGGGCTCACAAAGAACCCCTTGTGTACAAAGAACCCCTTGTGACCATTCCGTTGAAAAATGTGGCTAAAAACATCAAAATACCGAATATCGGGAGTACCGTTATATAGATAATTCTCTCTCAGGGGGTAAAGTACTCACAAGGAACTCCTTGTGCGGATTTTCAGACAATTCCGTTGAAAAATGTGGGTAAAATCATCAAAATACCGAATATCGGGGGGTACAGTTATATGGGGGATGTACGATATCGTGGACCTATATAAACAATTCTTTTGAGGGGGTAAAATGCTCACAAGGAACTCCTTTTGTGGAGTTTCTGACAATTCCATTGAAAAATGTGGCTAAAATCATCAAAATACCGAATACCGGGGGACCGTTATATGGGGGCTATACGATATTGTGGACCTATATAGACAATTCTCTCTCAGGGGGTAAAGTACTCGCAAGGAACTACTTGTGTGGATTTTAAGACAATTCCATTGAAAATGTGGCTAACATCATCAAAATACCGAATATCGGGTGGTACCGTTATATGGGGGATATACGATATCGTGGACCTATATAAACAATTCTTTTGAGGGGGTAAAATGCTCACAAGGAACTCCTTTTGTGGAGTTTCTGACAATTCCATTGAATAATGTGGCTAAAATCATCAAAATACCGAATACCGGGGGACCGTTATATGGGGGCTATACGATATTGTGGACCTATATAGACAATTCTCTGCCGAGGTATACAGTACCCACAAGGAACTCCTTGTGTGGATTTTCAGACAATTCCATTGAAAAATGTGGCTAACATCATCAAAATACCGAACATCGGGGGTACCGTTATATGGGGGCTATATGATATCGTGGACCGATATAGCCCATCGAACTTGACCTGCCTGCAGACAAAAGAAAGATCTGTACAAAATGTTAGCTTCCTATCTTAATTCGTTTACACTGTAGCGTGATTACAACAGACGGACGGACAGGGCTAAATCGTCTTAGAATTTTACGCTGATCAAGAATATATATACTTTGTTGGGTCTAAAATTATTATTTCGATGAGTTATTAACGGAATGACGAACTTAATATATCCTCCATACTATGTACGGTGATGGTATAAAAAGGGGGTGTGTAAAATTTGAGGAGAACCAAGGGCTTATTTCGCTTTTTTGAGCGTTTTTGTTATTCAAAATGTTGACCCTTTGTGAGGGTCGTATAGACACCAGAAGGATTGCGCCGATATCGCGATATTTGCAACAGATGTTATGTTAGTAATAGCATTGAGATGTGCAAAACTTGAAGATAATCGGACTCTTATATCACATTTTATAGGAGTTAAAATTTGTCAAAGCTTTGACCCTTTGTGGGGGAGGTACCTGAAAGAGTATGCGGATATATCCCATCTATCTAGATCTTGTGTTGGTGGAAATATTAAGATGTGCCACGTTTGAAAAAAATCGAATGCTGATTTTGCCTTTTATGAGCTTCATGGTTATTCATAAATTTGACCCTTTGTGGGGGAGGTACCATAACGAATGGTCCGTTTCTATTCGTCCTTGATACCAGCTCTTGTGTTTGTAAAATAATTGAAATGTGTGAAATTTGAAAATCATGGGACACTTATTTTACATTTTATAAGAGAAACGATTATTCAAAATTTTGACCTTTGTGGGGGATGTACCTGAAGCAGTGAACCTATACCTATATATACACACTACATTTGGTATTACAATCGGACTTTCATTTTACATTTTACCAGATTTATAAATATTCAAAATTGTGACCCTTCTGATGGGAAGGACTTGATAGAGTCTACCGATAATATCCAATGTCGCACCTTATCTAGCACAGATAAAACTATTAGGTTTAGCAATGTTTGCATAAAATTGTCTGATTTCTTACTGCTCTATAAGGAAATTTATTTTCTGTGAAAATGTTGACCTTTTGTGAAGGCGGTGCCGGGAGTAGTGGATCGATGTTCCTCATATCCGAACTCAAACTAAGTTTGACAGTATTATTCCGATATACCATGTTTGGACTAAATCGGATGCTGCCTTTGAGAGAGAGACGCCAGCCAGACCAACGGAAGCACGTTACATAAACAGGCCCTAAATTGTAATACCAATGGTACAATATTTGGTATCTTTTTGTACTTTTCGTACACTATAAGTACGCCTCCAATCAGTCAATACTAATGGTACCATAGTTGTTACAATTATGTAACTCTAACCTAGAGTTGTGTCAATCTAGTTCGATCGAACGCACTAGTTCCGTGGACTCCGGTCGTTTGTTTGAAAACTCTTCGTATGAGTAATATGAAATATATAAAATTTATTAAAACACTCATACGTTCTGGACCAGGTGTACTAAACTATGAACTAGATTAACACAACTCTGCCTTATCCTTCTCTCATCACTTCCCTTAACTTTCCTGGTTAACTTTGTTACGCCTCCCAACCACCCACAAAAGATGCGACATTCTGCGTTGAGGTGATAGTATTCGGTTAGTGGATCATAATCCCAAAAGGTTTTCGGGTTTTCAGGCCAAACTTTTTTTAGGTACCACTATATAACCATACAGAAAGGACCTTAAATATTTTACTCTATGCTTCACAAAATTTAATATAGGCCTTTAAATTTAATATAGACTTATGGGTTGAATGCAGAATCATGTGTGCAAAATATGGGTCACTGTTTGGTATGGCCCCCATATAAGGATATACGCCGATTTCAAGAATTTTTTACATTTTAGCGAAATTTTTATATCCTCAGCCATATGGCTACTGACGGTATATATCATTTGATACGGCCAAAACGTGCCTCATCGAAATAACGATTTTCGACTTTGGTCCAAATCGGTTTTAGGACATTTGGAGTTGATCTTTTCGTCTGTTTGTTTGCCCGGCTGGAGCGTACGATAACTCTCGAAGAGGGTATTCGATTTGATCACAACTTGGTACATCGCAATTTTATTGTCAAACTTAGATAAGTAATATCGGTCCACTCCTTTTGGAACCTTCCCACAAAAAGTCATTTTTTTACAGAGAATAATTTACGTATAGAACAAGAAAGGATCATCCGATTTTGTTCAAACTTTACAAATCCCAATATTTGACCCACAAAGGGTCAAAATTTTGAATAATTGTTACTCTTATAAAATGCAATATAAAAATCGGATGCTTCTCAAAATTCACATATCGAAATATTTTTAGTAATACAAGAACTATGAAGATGGGATATATCGGTCCACTCCTTCTAGTCCTCCCGAACAAAGGGATACAATTTTGAACTAACATAAAGCTCATACAACGCGAAATGTGCATCCGATATTCGGGTACCTTCCCCACAGTGGGTCAACATTTTGAAAAATTATATTAAGTGATATAAATGATATAAAAATACATTCCAGGATTTCTATCAACATAAGATCTGGAGTGAAGATTGTAGATATAGACCTACTCCTTCTGAACAAATCTTAAATATTTATATCTCTCTAAACTTGGGAAACTAGTCAGCGAATATATTCCAACTTGGTATATTGAAATACTTCTCTCAACTACAGATCTGAAGTGAATATGGAGCTTCCCAGCTCACTCCTTTTCGTACCTTCCCCGCAAAAGTTAAACGTTATTTTTCTATTTAATTGGTAATAGATGTCTGATTATACCGTCAGCCATATGGCTCATTTGATATGGCTAAAACGTGCCTCAGGACATTTGAAGTCGATGTAGCGATATCCGTCCGTACGTCTGTTTGTCTGCCTGTTGCGCACACACATCATAATATTTTCATTAAACCGAGGTCTGGTGCGAAGATGGAATATATCAATCTACTTCTTCTGGCATCTCGCCCACAAAGGGTAAAAATTTTGAATATCCCTGAAGCTCATAAATCGCGAAATTAACATCCGATTCCATTCAGACTTGCCACATCTCAATATTTCTATCAGGAAAAAATCTGATATAAATGAGGTAGAGATCGGACCATTCCTTGTGGTACCTCCCCCAAAAAGGGTCATAGTTTTGAATAACCAAAACGATCATAAAATCCGAAATAAGTATCCGGTTCTCTTCATATTACACACATCCCATTATTTCTACAAACACAAGATCTGCTGTGAAGATGGGATATATCGACCAAATCCTTCTCGTACCACACCCACAAAGGATCACAATTTTCAATACTTTCATCTGTCATAATTTGCGAAACAAGTCAGTGACTCCCGAGATGACTACGGACTTTATGATTTCGCAGAACATTGGATATAAATGTTCGATTTTCTTGTAATTTTGCCTATACCCATATTATTATATGTATTAGAAGAAGTATGAACATGGTCAACTATATGTGGTAGTTCAAACATATTTTATATAAAGCGAAGGAAGTAAACATTATAGTCCAAACCTGGCACGTCGCAAAATTTATATCATATTTATTTAGGTCCGATACGAAATTGACAATATTAGACCATTCCTTCGGAACCTACTCCATAGAGGGTCAAAAATATTTCGAATAATCATAACAGACGTCAACATGTATATTTCAATAATCGAACATTGGCTGAGGGTATACTTCTGTCGACAAAACCGACTGATACTTTCCAACTTGTTTTCTTTAACTTTAGCACATTTATCCGTATATCTGGTCCCCTATATCTGGTACCTCAGGTATATTTCAACATTTTCAAAATTGTATCACATATCTCGTATAAAGTGAAGTTAATATAGTCCAAATCGGGCACTTTGTATATATAGAGAAATTTTTGAATAATCACAAGCTACGTCAAAATATATTTTAATAAACTGACATCGGCTGGGGATATAAATCTGTCGGCAAAACCGACGGACACTTTTTAACTTGTTTATACCAATTTCGGCTAATTTTGGTAATTTTAATTCTTATGAATATAGGTCCACGTGCCGGAATATAGGCTCTCATATAAAGGTATCCTCTGATTTCAGCTATTTTTGGGCTCTTGGTCACATTTTTCAATTGATTTGGTCCTTATTTGGCAGAAAACCTTTTCGCAGAAAGTTTTCAATGTAGGCTAATGTTTCGGAGTAGCGCCCATATAAAGGCACCTCCTGATTTTACCTATTTTGAGGGTCTTGACCACATTTCCTAATCGATTTGGTATTTAAACTACTCGAAACGAATTTTGCATTTAAGCTACGTAGAAATTAAAATTTAAATTTTGTCGAGATCGGTTCGGATTTGAATATAGCTCCCATATATCCGATATCAGGTTTATTGTGCACCAAATTGCTAATATCAGAACAAATGGTCTGAACTTTAGCAATTACGACTGAATTTATCCTAGAAATCAGTACTTTAAATTTGGTGTAAATCGGTTCAGATAAATCTATAGCTCCCATACATATGTTTTATCCGATTTGTAGGTCGGAAATACATTTGCCAAATTTTATCGAGAATGGCTAAGATTTGGGTATAGCTCCCATATATATCCTTAATCCGATTTCAGGTTTATTGTACAATTAATGCGTAATATCAGCCCAAATGAAGTGAATTTCGCGACGTACATTTTCATTTTGTGGAACTCAGCTTCGATATATGCTTTATTTAATATAATCCTTCTCGAAGTGATATCATTCACTCTATAGCAATGCTATTTGGTATAAAAGATTAAAATATATCCGTCAAAATTTAGTGAAAATCGATTCAGAATTGGATATGCCTCCCATATATTAGTTCTCTTTAATAGGTGGTATGATCTACTTCAAATTCTTTTGTTACGGAAGATCTACTAAATATGTACGGTGGTGTAGGGCATCATATAGTCGGTCCTTCCCGACTTTTGACTTTTCCTTACTGGTTTTATTTGTGGTTTTGAATCTCTTCGGTTATATCTTGCCCACGTGTTTTCCTTGTATCCTATGGTGGGTGGAGGACGGCGTAGCAAAGTTAAGCAGGTTTACATATTTACCTAAGAAATGCCAGCCAAAATTAATTTATGTGAAACATTTCAGAGGTGACGAAAAAAACTGTTCGCCATTGTAAATAAGGTGTCATATCTGGGAAAACTTATCGCCGCCATATCCATGTAATCTTTAATCAGCAATTAATTAATTGTAACATACAAAGCAAACTTTCTCCACAAAGGAACCTTTAAATTTTTGATCGGTTTACTTAAGAATTCAATTAGGAGCAAACATTTGCATAACTCAATTCCATTTGACCTTTGACACGTGGAATTTGACTTGCTGACGTTATTTCCCCGAGCCTGTGTCCCTGTAATTAGACGTTCACCGAGTATTCGCTTGTTGATTTATTCATATTTTAATTATATTTATCTCATGTCCGACTATCGTTGGCCTAAAAATGACAGAGTGTCCTGTCAATATTTAATATCAGTGTCTAATTTGTAGACATTGTGAAAAGCCCATTCATCAGCAAACATGTCAAACGAAGAAGAGAAGAAGAGAACGAATGACTGGCCAGCACAGTGTATTGGCCACGTTAGTCGTGCCAAGGAGTACTTGAGTCTTCTTAAGAATGACACTACAACTTATGTATTTTTACGTGATGTGTTTCCGTTTCCGTGACCAACTTGAAAATTGGTTTATTTTTGTTTCTCATGTCACTACTCATTCCACCACCATCACCACCCACTCCAGCCCTTTTGAAAGTCATTTAACCAAATTTGATTTGCTGGTTAACATTTTGGCTTTAAGTCAAATGAATGAATAAGAAATTATGTCGTTGCTAAACCATTTGTCCCGAATAGATGGCCAGCGATCACGTAGCGTATTCAAAAAAACAGTAGAAGTCGGGGTACATGCATTCCCACACACACATCAAATTTATGGGATAGTTTAGGTAAATTTGGTATTGTTTATTTATTACCGAATAAAATAAAGTTTTTCCATATGTAGGTGAAGACGCTAAATTTGCAGGGGTTTCCAGTCAGCTGAAAGTAAAGCGAGTTGTAAACTAATATATGGGAGCATCAGGGCATCAAATACTGCTTGAAAATACCTCAGCAAAATTTATCGAGATCGGGATAGAATTTTATATAGCTTCGATATACAAGTTAATCGGATTTAACGGTTACTGCCCACCATATATTTAATATCAGCCCAAACCGAATTTTACCATTCATAGCAATTCGGTCCGAAATATCTACAGCTCCAAATTTTTTTTTTATATAATCCTGATCCTGAATGTTGTTTGGTTCGTAGTTTGTATAATCCACTTCACATAAATTCCAAATATATATTTTTGTTTGTAACGAATACGCATAGTGGTGTGGGGTATGGGGCTCCGCCCGACTTTTGAAATTTCCTTACTGGTCAGGCCATAACTCCTTAAATATTGAGTTTTCGGCGTTTTTGCTATTATTTCTGATCAGTCTTTCAGACATGAATTATTGAATATTTTAAAATTGCCATAACTTCTTAAATATTGAGTTTTCGGCGTTTTTAGCTATTATTTCTGATCACCTTTTCAGGCATGAATTATTGAATATTTTAAAATGACCATAACTCCTTATACATTGAGTTTTCGGCGGCTTTAGCTATTATTTGTGATCAGTTTTTCAGGCATGAATTATTGAATATTTTAAAATGGTCATAACTACTGAAATATTGAGTTTTCGGCGTTTTTAGCTATTATTAGTGGCCACTTTTTCAGGCATGAATTATTGAATATTTTAAAATGGCCATAACTCCTGAAATATTAAGTTTTCGGTGTTTTTAGCTATTATTTTGATCACTTTTTCAGGCATGAATTATCGAATATTTTAAAATGGCCATAACTCCTGAAATATTGAGTTTTCGACGTTTTTAGCTATAATTTGCGATCACCTTTTCAGGCATGAATTATTGAATATTTTATAATGACCATAACTCCTTATGCATTGGGTTTTAAAATGGCAATTACTCCTTAAATATTTAGTTTTCGGCGTTTTTAACTATTATTTGTGATCACTTTTTGAGGCATGAATTATTGAATATTTTAAAATGGCCATAACTCTTTAAATATTAAGTTTTCGGCGTTTTTAGCTATTGTTTCTGATCAATTTTTCAGGCATGAATTATTAAATATTTTAAAAAGGCCATAACTCCTTAAATATGGAGTTTTCGATGTTTTTAGCTATTATTTGTGATCACTTTTTGAGGCATGAATTATTGAATATTTTAAAATGGCCATAACTCCTTAAATATTAAGTCTTCGGCGTTTTTAGCTATTATTTCTGATCAATTTTTCAGGCATGAATTATTAAACATTTTAAAATGGCCATAACTCCTTAAATATTGAGTTTTCGACGTTTTTAGCTATTATTTGTGATCACTTTATCAGGCATGAATTATTGAATATTTTAAAATGGCCATAACTCCTTAAATATTTAGTTGTCGAAGTTTTAAGCTATTATTTGTAATCACTTTTTCAGGCATTAATTATTGCATATTTTAACACGGCCATAACTCCTTAAATATTGAGTTTTCGGCGTTTTTAACAATTATTTGTGATCACTTTTTCAGGCATGAATTATTGAATATTTTAAAACGGCTATAATTCCTGAAATATTGTGTTTGCGGCGTTTTTATCTAATAGTTGTGATCACTTTTTGAGGCAAGAATTATTTAATATTTTAAAATGGCCATAACTCCTTAAATATTGAGTTTTCGGCGTTTTTAGCAATTATTTGTGATCACTTTTACAGGCATGAATTATTGAATATTTTAAAATTGCCATAACTCACTAAATATTGAGTTTTCGGCGTTTTAAGCTATTATTTGTGATCACCTTTTCAGGCAAGAATTATTGGATATTTTAAAATGACCATAACTCCTTATACATTGAGTTTTTGGCGGCTTTAGCTATTATTTGTGATCAGTTTTTCAGGCATGAATTATTGAATATTTTAAAATGGTCATAACTACTGAAATATTGAGTTTTCGGCGTTTTTAGCTATTATTAGTAGCCACTTTTTCAGGCATGAATTATTGAATATTTTAAAATGGCCATAACTCCTTAAATATTAAGTTTTCGGTGTTTTTAGCTATTATTTTGATCACTTTTCAGGCATGAATTATCGAATATTTTAAAATGGCCATAACTCCTGAAATATTGAGTTTTCGACGTTTTTAGCTATTATTTGTGATCACCTTTTCAGGCATGAATTATTGAATATTTTATAATGACCATAACTCCTTATACATTGCGTTTTAAAATGGCAATAACTCCTTAAATATTTAGTTTTCGGCGTTTTTAACTATTATTTGTGATCACTTTTTGAGGCATGAATTATTGAATATTTTAAAATTGCCATAACTCCTTAAATATTGAGTTTTCGGCGTTAGGCATGAATTATTGAATATTTTAGAATGGCCGTAACTCCTTAAATATTGAGTTTTCGGCGTTTTTAGCTATTATTTGTGATCACTTTTTCAGGCATGAATTATTGAATATTTTAAAATGGCCATAACTCCTTAAATATTGAGTTTTTGGCGTTTTTAGCAATTATTTGTGATCACTTTTTCAGGCATGAATTATTGAATATTTTAAAATGGCCATAACTCCTTAAATATTGAGTTTTCGACGTTTTTAGCTATTATTTGTGATCACTTTATCAGGCATGAATTATTGAATATTTTAAAATGGCCATTGTTTAAGTTAGAATTGCAAATTGCCAAACGATCCAGAGAGCCTACGTTCGCTTAGTACGGACCGTAGAGAGATGCATTCTTGGGCTAAAAGGTTGCCTGCAACTTCCCCTTGGAGCCTACGTTCGCTTGGCTCGGACCGTAGGGAGAAAGCCTTCCTAGTCTGAAGATTTTCCCTACAACTCTCCTTGGGGCCTACGTTCGCACAGCTCGGACCGTAGGCAGCTTTTCCAAGTCATTTCTCTACAACTCTCTCTGGGTACTCTCTCAGCCCGTGTTGCTGTTAGAGATTTCCTGGAAGCATCGGTGCTTCCAGCCACCTCGATGCATTGCGACTTGGCATTCATAGTAACTCTCTTGCTAGCTACGGAGCTAACCGCATAAAAAAGGTAATCTGTCAACTCGGGTTGACAAACTCTCACAACAATAAACGGTCATTTATATTATATTAATACTAATCCCCCTTGGTTTTATTTATCTTTTTATTTCTATACGGTCACGATTTGTATGCCTGAGAGAACATCAACGTCTCATACGGAGAGAAACATTTGGTCCAATCGAGCCGGATTTCTCATCAGTGCCTTTCCCTTTGCTTTCTCCAGGCATTACATACGGAAAATCATCCCCCCGCATCCACATACAGTCCACATCACATCATACACACCATAAACAACAACATCATCTTCATCGATCATCACATAAACAAACAGGTACGTGAAATCATTTTCTTAAAGTGAGCGAAAAAAAAAATATTAATAATAAAAAACGAAAACCAAAAGTCGCGAGTGCCTTTTCGGAAATTGTTGCAATAAATATTTATTTGCTGGCCGTCCGTCCGTCACCCTACTCTCCGCAACATCTATTACTTTTTTTTATTTTTTCATACATGCATTGGCTGATTAACTAGTGTTTATTACATAGTGGTGTTCTACTTCGTTTCGATCAGTCGCTAACCAACCTATTCCTATTTTTTATTGTTAGACTCTCATTGCAAGGCACTCATTGTTTCACTGCATATCTGCATTAACAAAAACAATACTTCTTCTTTTGGCATCGGTAACCCAAGAACCAAACGAAAAGAAAAAAATCGATTTGGTAGTCCGTTCCGTTGTTGTGAGAGCTTGCATTTACTTCTTTATTTTGTTCTAACAACAACACAGTCAGTTGTTGCTGCTCTGCCGCTTGACCGCTTGCTTATGCACCACCACAGGCACGTTGACTACGCTGTCGACGTCGCTTGTGTTTTATTTCGTTTTGTCTGCTTTCGTTATTTCGCTGCACAGTGGGTCGCAGGTGAAAAAATTCGTAATTTATTTTTAAATAAATTTATGAAAATAGACATTTGGTGTTTTTTCTAAATTTTATTACTTTTTTGCTACCAACGAGATTTTTTGGACATTTGCACCCTACTGCCAGCCACATATGTCAAATTGTGATATTTTTGTAGGAAGTAAATACAGTTAATTTCTATATATTTATACAAAAAATTTGATTGGCTAGGTTGTTATTACTATATTATATTATTTTGTATTTTTATTAAACTTGAGTTAATTGCCCTGCATACCCTACATTCGGTCATATTGGTATTTAAAAATAAAATTTATTTTTCTTGGAAAATTTATTGGAATTTTTATGTCGCTTTAGAATATTAAAGGTTTGATATTTCTTCGAGTTTGTTTTTTCTTCTCGCTGCAAACGGTCTTATTGAAACGTAGAAAATATAATTAGTGGGATTATTTTTCGAAAACTTATATCCTAGTTGCATACCAAATATTTATTTTTGGATACTAGTCTATTATCAATTGCTCTTTTCTTGCATTTTGGAGGAAGATTTAATCTTCAGTGATTTAATTCTTTTTTTTTTTCTGGGTTGCAATACTTATTCACCATGCCATTCACACCTATGGACATGTTTATTAGAGCTTCGGATGCTCTCATTAAATTTGATGCACATTTCAATTTGGTGCGCGATGAGGATATAGATGAGTTTGAACTAGAGGTTCGCTGCGCTGAAATCGAGAAATTGTGGGCTAAAGTTCAGGAAATGTTTGATAAATGCCTGGACTATTTGATGACATCGGTAGATTCACAAAAAGAGGATATCGATTCAGTAGACAGTAAATATGAGGTATCGCATCAGACATATATTAAATGTCTTTCGGCCATTAAGCGGAGACTTACCAAATATCGGAAACTCCCATCGTCACCTTCTAATTCTATCTTAAATGGTTCTATTGTGTCATTAGTTGAAACTTCGGAAAACGCAGTTCCCAATTTAAGTTCGTCGTCCCGAACATCTAAGGATATGGGAACGCAGGTCGATACAATTGCTTCTGAAGTTGATTCAATGAAAAGTGCTAGAAACAACGTCTCGGGTTGGTTTCCTTCGGATAATGTTCACTCTCTTACCCTTCCTCCGTGCGATATTGAGGTTTTCAGAGGAGATTTTCTTTCATGGCCGACTTTCCGGGATTTGTTTACTACGGTTTTCATAAACAATGCCCGCTTAAGTGATATAGAGAAACTTTGCCATTTAGTGCAAAAAACATCCGGGGAAGCTAGGGAAATCGTAAACAAATTTCCTCTTACTCACCGAAGTTTCACTTTAGCTTGGACCGCTTTAAAAAACACATATGACAATAAACGAGTCATTGTAAATAGTCATCTGAAGATTTTATTTGACCTTCCCGCTGTAGATCGAGAATCTAGTTCCAATTTAAAAATAATTCAACGGGGCATAAACACTTGTTTGTCGGCTATGGCAGTTTATGATATTCCAACGGATCAATGGGATCCTATTTTAGTCTTTTTGTGCATTCAACGTTTGCCTAGGTTAACGGTCACCTTGTGGGAGCAAAGTATACGGGATAAATCAGCAATATCTTTGTGGTTAGATTTAGATGCATTTTTGACAGAGAGAATTCAGACTCTTGATTGTTTACGGGACATTAAGGGACCTGATTCACATACCAGATCTAATCAGGCCAGGGTTCAGCCTCACTTCACTAGCGCTTCGGCGAATGTTCACGCAAAATCCACTTCGGAATTCTTTTGTTTCCTCTGCCCTAGACAAAACCATTCTCTTCGGTCATGTCCTAAGTTCCGAACATTGTCGATAGGTAAGAAATTGTCTGTTGTCCAAACACAAGGATGTTGTTGGAACTGTCTGTCTCGGGGACATTCAGTTAAAGAGTGCAAAAGTTCTAATCGGTGTAGTATTTGCAAAGGCACTCATCACTCTTTAATTCATCGTCCAAGCAGTAATACTCGGGTATCAAATAGCTCATCCTCTTCATCCCCCCACTCGGTTGCACTGTCAGGTTCTAACGTCGCCTCCACTTCTACTGGTTCTAATCCCACTATCACCAATACGCAAGTTTTTCACACTTCGCAGAGTAGAAATGTCTTACTGGGTACAGCTATGGTAAATATCATTCATCAGGGTGCCTCTTATCCAGTACGGGCTCTAATTGATCCTGGATCTGAGGCGTCCTTCATTACTGATCGCATTAAAAAGCAACTTCGGTTACCAGTACGTACGGTAGATGCTACGGTTTCTGGTGTTAACGGTTCAGTTTCTGCCACAGTAAGGAAAAATTGTTCGATTTGCCTTGGTTCTAACCACGTTCCTTCTGTTAAGCTTGAGACCGTCGCTTTCATTCTCCCTCAGATTTCGGAAAACTTGCCTTCATTTGCTGTTCGGTCTAATCTTTTTGATCAATTGCCCAAGCTACCATTAGCTGATCCTCACCTCTTTGACAGTCGTCCGGTAGATTTGTTGATAGGTGCTGATTTGTATCCCCAGATAGTGTTAGAGGGAGCTCATCAAAAGGTTTTAGGGTCACTTGTAGCTCAAAATACGGTATTCGGTTGGATCCTAACGGGTCCATTGTTAGCAAAACACATGCAAGTTTTTAGTTCTAGGCTGCATTTCGAAAAAAAGGAAAATCTTTTAGGCGATTCAATATTGTCTCCTCCGATTAAAAGATTTCGCAGAGGTTCAGCTGTACCTCAATCGTTTTGTAATAGAAAACGGGAAGAAAACTCACAAAATTTGGCATGGAGGCTAGATCGAGTTGTTAAGGTTCACCCCGGCGATAATGGAATGGTTCGGCTAATTGACGTAAAGACATCACAAGGGCCAATAACAAAGCGCGTCGTTCTCGACAATTAAATTATGCTACTTTCTCTTGGTTTTATTATTTATGCCACAATATACGGTTTTTGGATGGATAATTTTAAGCTCATGCACTCGTTAAAAATTTGCAAATGAATTACAATACAAAATATGAAATACGCTCACTAGAAACTGATCTCACGTCTTCTTACTATTAAGTTACTTTGATTAAGTTCTTAACTTGTTGATTCCATTTAATTTATGGTCAAAGGGATCTCGGGATCCGTCGAATTACATTGCTTGCTACCATAAATTAAATGGCCAATACGAATTATATTGAATCCACGCAATTTGGTACAAACGAATACGAGTATAATTAATATTGCAAACTAATTTATATTTATAATTATTGTAACATTGTCCAATGTTTCAAGGTGGGCGGCAATGTTTAAGTTAGAATTGCAAATTGCCAAACGATCCAGAGAGCCTACGTTCGCTTAGTACGGACCGTAGAGAGATGCATTCTTGGGCTAAAAGGTTGCCTGCAACTTCCCCTTGGAGCCTACGTTCGCTTGGCTCGGACCGTAGGGAGAAAGCCTTCCTAGTCTGAAGATTTTCCCTACAACTCTCCTTGGGGCCTACGTTCGCACAGCTCGGACCGTAGGCAGCTTTTCCAAGTCATTTCTCTACAACTCTCTCTGGGTACTCTCTCAGCCCGTGTTGCTGTTAGAGATTTCCTGGAAGCATCGGTGCTTCCAGCCACCTCGATGCATTGCGACTTGGCATTCATAGTAACTCTCTTGCTAGCTACGGAGCTAACCGCATAAAAAAGGTAATCTGTCAACTCGGGTTGACAAACTCTCACAACAATAAACGGTCATTTATATTATATTAATACTAATCCCCCTTGGTTTTATTTATCTTTTTATTTCTATACGGTCACGATTTGTATGCCTGAGAGAACATCAACGTCTCATACGGAGAGAAACAGCCATAACTCCTCAAATATTGAGTTTACGACGTTTTTAGCTGTTATTTGTGGTCACTTTTTCAAGCATGAATTATTGAATATTTTAAAATGGCCATAACTCCTTAAATACTGAGTTTTCGGCGTTTTTAGCTATTATTTGTGACCACTTTTGGAGACATGAATTATTGAATATTTTAAAATGGCCATAACTCCATAAATATTGAGCTTTCGGCGTTTTTAGCAATTATTTGTGATCACTTTTTGAGGCATGAATTATTGAATATTTTAAAATGGCCATAACTCCTTAAATATTGAGATTTCGGCGTTTTTAACTATTATTTGTGATCACTTTTTCAGGCATGAATTATTGAATATTTTAAAACGGCTATAATTCCTGAAATATTAAGTTTGCGGCGTTTTTATCTAATAGTTGTGATCACTTTTTCAGGCTTGAATTATTAAATATTTTTAAATGGCAATAACTCCTTAAATATTGAGTTTTCTGCGTTTTTAAATATTATTTGTGATCACTTTTTGAGGCGTGAATTATTGAATATTTTAAAATGGCCATAACTCCTTAAATATTACGTTTTCGGCGTTTTTAGCTATTGTTCTGATCAATTTTTCAGGCATGAATGATTAAATATTTTAAAATGGCCATAACTCGTTAAATATTGAGTTTTCTGCGTTTTTAGCTATTATTTGTGATTACTTTTGGCCATAACTCCTTAAATATTGAGTTTTAGGCGTTTTTAGATATTATTTGTGATCACTTTTTCAGGCATGAATTATTGAATATTTTAAAATGGCCATAACTCCTTAAATATTGAATTTTCGGCGTTTTTAGCTATTATTTGTGATCACTTTTTTAGTCATGAATAATTGAATATTTTAAAATGGCCATAACTCCTTAAATATTGAGTTGTCGGCGTTTTTAGCTATTATTTGTGATCCCTTTTTCAGGCTTGAATTATTGAATATTTTAAAATGGCCGTAACTCATTAAATACTGAGTTTTCGGCGTTTTTAACTATTATTTGTGAACACTTTTTGAGGCATGAATTATTGAATATTTTAAAATGGCCATAACTCCTTAAATATTGAGTTTTCGGCGTTTTTAACTATTATTTGTGAACACTTTATGAGGCATGATTTATTGAATATTTTAAAATGGCCATAACTCCTTAAATATTGAGTTTTCGGCGTTTTTAGCTATTTTTTGTGATCACTTTTTCAGGCTTGAATTATTGAATATTTTAAAATGGCCATAACTTCTGAAATATTGAGTTTTCGGCGTTTTTAACTATTATTTGTGAACACTTTTCCAGGCATGAATTATTGAATATTTTAAAATGGCCATAACTCCTTAAATATTGAGTTGTCGGCGTTTTTAGCTATTATTTGTGATCCCTTTTTCAGGCTTGAATTATTGAATATTTTAAAATGGCCGTAACTCCTTAGATATTGAGTTTTCTGCGTTTTTAAATATTATTTGTGATCACTTTTTGAGGCGTGAATTATTGAATATTTTAAAATGGCCATAACTCCTTAAATATTACGTTTTCGGCGTTTTTAGCTATTGTTCTGATCAATTTTTCAGGCATGAATGATTAAATATTTTAAAATGGCCATAACTCGTTAAATATTGAGTTTTCTGCGTTTTTAGCTATTATTTGTGATTACTTTTGGCCATAACTCCTTAAATATTGAGTTTTAGGCGTTTTTAGCTATTATTTGTGATCACTTTTTCAGGCATGAATTATTGAATATTTTAAAATGGCCATAACTCCTTAAATATTGAATTTTCGGCGTTTTTAGCTATTATTTGTGATCACTTTTTTAGGCATGAATAATTGAATATTTTAAAATGGCCATAACTCCTTAAATATTGAGTTGTCGGCGTTTTTAGCTATTATTTGTGATCCCTTTTTCAGGCTTGAATTATTGAATATTTTAAAATGGCCGTAACTCATTAAATACTGAGTTTTCGGCGTTTTTAACTATTATTTGTGAACACTTTTTGAGGCATGAATTATTGAATATTTTAAAATGGCCATAACTCCTTAAATATTGAGTTTTCGGCGTTTTTAGCTATTATTTGTGATCACTTTTCCAGGCATGAATTATTGAATATTTTAGAATGGCCGTAACTCCTTAAATATTGAGTTTTCGGCGTTTTTAGCTATTATTTGTGATCACTTTTTCAGGCATGAAATAATGAATATTTTAAAATGGCCATAACTTCTGAAATATTGAGTTTTCGGCGTTTTTAGCTATTATTTGTGATCACTTTTTTAGGCATGAATTATTGAATATTTTAGAATGGCCGTAACTCCTTAAATATTGAGTTTTCGGCTATTATTTGTGATCACTCTTTCAGGCATGAATTAGTTCATATTTTAAAATGGCCGTAACTCCTTAAATATCGAGTTTTCAGCGTTTTTAGCTATTATTTGTGATCACTTTTTCAGGCATGAATTATTGAATATTTTAAAATGGCCCTAACTCCTTAAATATTGAGTTTTCGGCGTTTTTAACTATTATTTGTGAACACTTTTTGAGGTATGAATTACTGAATATTTTAAAATGGCCATAACTCCTTAAATATTGAATTTTCGGCGTTTTTAGCAATTATTTGTGATCACTTTTTGAGGCATAAATTATTGAATATTTTAAAATGCCAATGACTTCTTAAATATTCAGTTTTCGGCGTTTTTAGCTATTATTTGTGATCACTTTTTCAGGCATGAATAATTGAATATTTTAAAATGGCAATAACTCCAGAAATATTGAGTTTTCGGCGTTTTTAGCTATTATTTGTGATCACTTTTTCAGGCATTAATTATTGAATATTTTAAAATGGCCATAACTCCTTAAATATTGAGTTTTCGGCGTTTTTAGCTATTATTTGTGATCACTTTTTCAGGCATGAATTATTGAATATTTTAAAATGGCCATAACTCCTTAAATATTGAGTTTTCTGCGTTTTTAGCTATTATTTGTGATCACTTTTTGAGGCATGATTTATTGAATATTTTAAAATGGCCGTAACTCCTAAAATATTGAGTTTTCTGCGTTTTTAGCTATTATTTGTGATCCCTTTTTCAGGCTTGAATTATTGAATATTTTAAAATGGCCGTAACTCCTTAGATATTGAGTATTCGGCGTTTTTAACTATTATTTGTGAACACTTTTTGAGGCATGAATTATTGAATATTTTAAAATGGCCATAACTCCTTAAATATTGAGTTTTCGGCGTTTTTAGCTATTATTTGTGATCACTTTTCCAGGCATGAATTATTGAATATTTTAAAATGGCCATAACTCGTTAAATATTGAGTTGTCGGCGTTTTTAGCTATTATTTGTGATACCTTTTTCAGGCTTGAATTATTGAATATTTTAAAATGGCCGTAACTCCTTAGATATTGAGTATTCGGCGTTTTTAACTATCATTTGTGAACACTTTTTGAGGCATGAATTATTGAATATTTTAAAATGGCCATAACTCCTTAAATATTGAGTTTTCGGCGTTTTTAGCAATTATTTGTGATCACTTTTTCAGGCATGAAATAATGAATATTTTAAAATGGCCATAACTTCTGAAATATTGAGTTTTCGGCGTTTTTAGCTATTATTTGTGATCACTTTTTTAGGCATGAATTATTGAATATTTTAGAATGGCCGTAACTCCTTAAATATTGAGTTTTCAGCGTTTTTAGCTATTATTTGTGATCACTTTTTTAGGCATGAAATATTAAATATTTTAGAATGGCCGTAACTCCTTAAATATTGAGTTTTCAGCGTTTTTAGCTATTATTTGTGATCACTTTTTCAGGCATGAATTATTGAATATTTTAAAATGGCCATAACTCCTTAAATATTGAGTTTTTGGCGTTTTTGACTATTATTTCTGATCACTTTTTGAGGCATGAATTATTGAATATTTTAAAATGGCCATAACTCCTTAAATATTGATTTTTCGGCGTTTTTAGCAATTATGTGTTATCACTTTTCAGGCATGAATTATTGAATATTTTAAAATGCCAATAACTCCTTAAATATTCAGTTTTCGGCGTTTTTAGCTATTATTTGTGATCACTTTTTGAGGCATGAATTATTGTATATTTTAAAGTGGCCATAACTCCTTAAATATTGAGTTTTCGGCGTTTTTAACTATTATTTGTGATCACTTTTTCAGGCATGAATAATTGAATATTTTAAAATGGCCATAACTAAAGAAATATTGAGTTTTCGGCGTTTTTAGCTATTATTTGTGATCACTTTTTCAGGCATTAATTATTGAATATTTTAAAATGGCCATAACTCCTTAAATATTGAGTTTTCGGCGTTTTTAGCTATTATTTGTGATCACTTTTTGAGGCATGAATTATTGCATTTTTTTAAAATGGCCATAACTCCTTAAATATTGAGTTTTCGGCGTTTTAAGCTATTATTTGTGATCACTTTTTCAGGCATGAATTATTGAATATTTTAAAATGGCCATAACTCCTTAAATATTGAGTTTTCTGCGTTTTTAGCTATTATTTGTGATCACTTTTTCAGGCATGAATTAATGAATATTTTAAAATGGCCATAACTTCCGAAATATTGAGTTTTCGGCGTTTTTAGCTATTATTTGTGATCACTTTTTTAGGCATGAATTATTAAATATTTTAAAATGGCCGTAACTCCTTAAATATTGAGTTTTCGGCGTTTTTAGCTATTACTTGTGATCACTTTTTCAGGCATGAATTATTGAGTATTTTAAAATGGCCATAACTCCTTACATATTGAGTTTTCGGCGTTTTTAACTATTATTTCTGATCACTTTTTGAGGCATGAATTATTGAATATTTTAAAATGGCCATAACTCCAGAAATATTGAGTTTTCGCCGTTTTTAACTATTATTTGTGATCACTTTTTTAGGCATGAATTATTGAATATTTTAAATATTGAGTTTTCGGCGTTTTTAACTATTATTTGTTATCACTTTTTGAGGCATGAATTATTGAATATTATAAAATGGCCATAACTCCTTAAATATTGAGTTTTCTGCGTTTTTAGCTATTATTTGTGATCACTTTTTCAGGCATGAATTAATGAATATTTTAAAATGGCCATAACTCCTTAAATATTGAGTTTTCGGCGTTTTTAACTATTATTTGTGATCACTTTTTGAGGCATGAATTATTGAATATTTCAAAATGGCCATAACTCCTTAAATATTGAGTTTTTGGTGTTTTTAGCTATTATTTGTGATCACTATTTCAGTTTTCGGCGTTTTTAACTATTAATTGTGATCACTTTTTGAGGCATGAATTGTTGAATATTTTAAAATGGCCACAATTCGTTAAATATTGAGTTTTAGGCGTTTTTAACTATTATTTGTGATCACTTTTTTAGGCATGAATTATTGAATATTTTAAAATGGCCGTAACTCCTTAAATATTGAGTTTGCGGCTTTTTTTGCTATTATTTGTGATCACTTTTTCAGGCATGAATTATTGAATATTTTAAAATGGCCATAACTCCTTAAATATTGAGTTTTCGGCGTTTTTAACTATTATTTCTGATCACTTTTTGAGGCATGAATTATTGAATATTTTAAAATGGCCATAACTCCTTAAATATTGAGTTTTTGGCGTTTTTAGCTATTATTTCTGATCACTTTTTCAGGCATGAATAATTGAATATTTTAAAATGGCCCTAACTCCTGAAATATTGAGTTTTCGGCGTTTTTAACTATTATTTGTGATCACTTTTTGAGGCATGAATTATTGAATATTTTAAAATGGCCATAACTCGTTAAATATTGAGTTTTCGGCGTCTCTAACTATTATTTGTGATCACTTTTTGAGCCATGAATTATTGAATATTTTAAAATTGCCGTAACTCCTTAAATATTCAGGTTTCGGCGTTTTTAGCTATTATTTGTGATCACTTTTTGAGGCATGAATTATTGAATATTTTAAAATGGCCATAACTCCTTAAATATTGAGTTTTCGGCGTTTTTAACTATTATTTCTGATCACTTCTTGAGGCATGAATTATTGATTTTTTTAAAATGGCCATTACTCCTTAAATATTTAGTTTTCGGCGTTTTTAACTATTATTTGTGATCACTCTTTCAGGCATGAATTATTGAATATTTTAAAATGGCCATAACTCCTTGAATATTGAGTTTTCGGCGTTTTTAACTATTATTTCTGATCACTTCTTGAGGCATGAATTATTGAATTTTTTAAAATGGCCATAACTCCTTAAATATTGAGTTTTCGGCGTTTTTAACTATTATTTGTGATCACTTTTTCAGGCATGAATATCTTAAAATGGCCATAACTCCTTAAATATTTAGTTTTCGGCGTTTTTAACTATTATTTGTGATCACTTTTTGAGCCATAAATTATTAAATATTTTAAAATGGCCATAACTCCTTAAATATTGAGTTTTCGGCGTTTTTAACTATTATTTGTGATCAAATTTTCATGCATGAATTATTGAATATTTTAAAATGGCCATAACTCGTTATATATTGAGCTTTCGGCGTTTTTAGCTATTATTTGTGGTTACTTTTGGCCATAACTCCTTAAATATTGAGTTTTAGGCGTTTTTAGATATTATTTGTGATCACTTTTTCAGGCATGAATTATTGAATATTTTAAAATGGCCATAACTCTTTAAATATTGAGTGTTCGGCGTTTTTAACTATTATCTGTAATCACTTTTTGAGGCATGAATTATTGAATATTTTAAAATGGCCATAACTCCTTAAATATTGAGTTTTCGGGTTTTTAGCTACTATTTGTGATCACTTTTTTAGGCATGAAATATTGAGTATTTTAAATTGGCCATAACTCTTTAAATATTGAGTTTTCGGCGTTTTTAACTATTATTTCTGATCACTTCTTGAGGCATGAATTATGAAATTTTTTTAAAATGGCCATAACTCCTTAAATATTTAGTTTTCGGCGTTTTTAGATATTATTTGTGATCACTTTTTGAGGCATGAATTATTGAATATTTTAAAATGGCCATAACTCGTTAAATATTGAGTTTTCGTCGTTTCTAACTATTATTTGTGATCACTTTTTGAGCCATAAATTATTAAATATTTTAAAATGGCCATAACTCCTTGAATATTGAGTTTTCGGCGTTTTTAACTATTATTTCTGATCACTTCTTGAGGCATGAATTATTGAATTTTTTAAAATGGCCATAACTCCTTAAATATTGAGTTTTCGGCGTTTTTAACTATTATTTGTGATCACTTTTTCAGGCATGAATATCTTAAAATGGCCATAACTCCTTAGATATTGAGTTTTCGGCGTTTTTAACTATTATTTGTGAACACTTTTTGAGGTATGAATTATTTAATATTTTAAAATGGCCATAAATCCTTAAATATTGAGTTTTCGGCGTTTTTAGCTATTATTTGTGATCTCTTATTCAGGCTTGAATTATTGAATATTTTAAAATGGCCATAACTCCTTAAATATTGAGTTTTCGGGTTTTTAGCTACTATTTGTGATCACTTTTTTAGGCATGAAATATTGAGTATTTTAAATTGGCCATAACTCTTTAAATATTGAGTTTTCGGCGTCTCTAACTATTATTTGTGATCACTTTTTGAGCCATGAATTATTGAATATTTTAAAATTGCCGTAACTCCTTAAATATTCAGGTTTCGGCGTTTTTAGCTATTATTTGTGATCACTTTTTGAGGCATGAATTATTGAATATTTTAAAATGGCCATAACTCCTTAAATATTGAGTTTTCGGCGTTTTTAACTATTATTTCTGATCACTTCTTGAGGCATGAATTATTGATTTTTTTAAAATGGCCATTACTCCTTAAATATTTAGTTTTCGGCGTTTTTAACTATTATTTGTGATCACTCTTTCAGGCATGAATTATTGAATATTTTAAA
This sequence comes from Musca domestica, assembly GCF_030504385.1. Classification (NCBI taxonomy): domain Eukaryota; kingdom Metazoa; phylum Arthropoda; class Insecta; order Diptera; family Muscidae; genus Musca; species Musca domestica. The sequence goes on from NW_026712435.1 coordinate 19,798,476, forward strand.
ATGGCCATAACTCCTTGAATATTGAGTTTTCGGCGTTTTTAACTATTATTTCTGATCACTTCTTGAGGCATGAATTATTGAATTTTTTAAAATGGCCATAACTCCTTAAATATTGAGTTTTCGGCGTTTTTAACTATTATTTGTGATCACTTTTTCAGGCATGAATATCTTAAAATGGCCATAACTCCTTAAATATTTAGTTTTCGGCGTTTTTAACTATTATTTGTGATCACTTTTTGAGCCATAAATTATTAAATATTTTAAAATGGCCATAACTCCTTAAATATTGAGTTTTCGGCGTTTTTAACTATTATTTGTGATCAAATTTTCATGCATGAATTATTGAATATTTTAAAATGGCCATAACTCGTTATATATTGAGCTTTCGGCGTTTTTAGCTATTATTTGTGGTTACTTTTGGCCATAACTCCTTAAATATTGAGTTTTAGGCGTTTTTAGATATTATTTGTGATCACTTTTTCAGGCATGAATTATTGAATATTTTAAAATGGCCATAACTCTTTAAATATTGAGTGTTCGGCGTTTTTAACTATTATCTGTAATCACTTTTTGAGGCATGAATTATTGAATATTTTAAAATGGCCATAACTCCTTAAATATTGAGTTTTCGGGTTTTTAGCTACTATTTGTGATCACTTTTTTAGGCATGAAATATTGAGTATTTTAAATTGGCCATAACTCTTTAAATATTGAGTTTTCGGCGTTTTTAACTATTATTTCTGATCACTTCTTGAGGCATGAATTATGAAATTTTTTTAAAATGGCCATAACTCCTTAAATATTTAGTTTTCGGCGTTTTTAGATATTATTTGTGATCACTTTTTGAGGCATGAATTATTGAATATTTTAAAATGGCCATAACTCGTTAAATATTGAGTTTTCGTCGTTTCTAACTATTATTTGTGATCACTTTTTGAGCCATAAATTATTAAATATGTTAAAATGGCCATAACTCCTTAAATATTGAGTTTTCGGCGTTTTTAGCTATTATTTGTGATCACTTTTTCAGGCATGAATTATTGAATATTTTAAAATGGCCATAACTTTTTAAATATTGAGTTTTCGGCGTTTTTAACTATTATTTGTGATCAATTTTTCATGCATGAATTATTGAATATTTTAAAATGGCCATAACTCGTTATATATTGAGCTTTCGGCGTTTTTAGCTATTATTTGTGGTTACTTTTGGCCATAACTCCTTAAATATTGAGTTTTAGGCGTTTTTAGATATTATTTGTGGCCATAATGGCCATAACTCTTTAAATATTGAGTGTTCGGCGTTTTTAACTATTATCTGTAATCACTTTTTCAGGCATGAATTATTGAATATTTTAAAATGGCCATAACTCCTTAAATATTTAGTTTTCGGCGTTTTTAGCTTTTATTTGTGATCAGTTTTTCAGGCATGAATATTTTAAATTGGCCATAACTCCTAAAATATTGAGTTTTCGACGTTTTTAGCTGTTATTTGTGATTACTTTTTTAGGCATGAATTATTGAATATTTTAAAATGGCCACAACTCCTTAAATATTGAGTTTTAGGCGTTTTTAGCTATCATTTGTGATCACTTTTTGAGGTATGAATTATTGAAAATTTTAAAATGGCCATAACTTCTTAAATATTGAGTTTTCGGCGTTTTTAGCTATTATTTGTGATCTCTTTTTCAGGCTTGAATTATTGAATATTTTAAAATGGCCGTAACTCCTTAGATATTGAGTTTTCGGCGTTTTTAACTATTATTTGTGAACACTTTTTGAGGTATGAATTATTTAATATTTTAAAATGGCCATAACTCCTTAAATATTGAGTTTTCGGCGTTTTTAGCTATTATTTGTGATCTCTTATTCAGGCTTGAATTATTGAATATTTTAAAATGGCCGTAACTCCTTAGATATTGAGTTTTCGGCGTTTTTAACTATTATTTGTGAACACTTTTTGAGGTATGAATTATTTAATATTTTAAAATGGCCATAAATCCTTAAATATTGAGTTTTCGGCGTTTTTAGCTATTATTTGTGATCTCTTATTCAGGCTTGAATTATTGAATATTTTAAAATGGCCATAACTCCTTAAATATTGAGTTTTCGGGTTTTTAGCTACTATTTGTGATCACTTTTTTAGGCATGAAATATTGAGTATTTTAAATTGGCCATAACTCTTTAAATATTGAGTTTTCGGCGTCTCTAACTATTATTTGTGATCACTTTTTGAGCCATGAATTATTGAATATTTTAAAATTGCCGTAACTCCTTAAATATTCAGGTTTCGGCGTTTTTAGCTATTATTTGTGATCACTTTTTGAGGCATGAATTATTGAATATTTTAAAATGGCCATAACTCCTTAAATATTGAGTTTTCGGCGTTTTTAACTATTATTTCTGATCACTTCTTGAGGCATGAATTATTGATTTTTTTAAAATGGCCATTACTCCTTAAATATTTAGTTTTCGGCGTTTTTAACTATTATTTGTGATCACTCTTTCAGGCATGAATTATTGAATATTTTAAAATGGCCATAACTCCTTAAATATTGAGTTTTCGGCGTTTTTAACTATTATTTCTGATCACTTCTTGAGGCATGAATTATTGAATTTTTTAAAATGGCCATAACTCCTTAAATATTGAGTTTTCGGCGTTTTTAACTATTATTTGTGATCACTTTTTGAGCCATGAATTATTGAATATTTTAAAATTGCCGTAACTCCTTAAATATTCAGGTTTCGGCGTTTTTAGCTATTATTTGTGATCACTTTTTGAGGCATGAATTATTGAATATTTTAAAATGGCCATAACTCCTTAAATATTGAGTTTTCGGCGTTTTTAACTATTATTTCTGATCACTTCTTGAGGCATGAATTATTGAATTTTTTAAAATGGCCATAACTCCTTAAATATTGAGTTTTCGGCGTTTTTAACTATTATTTGTGATCACTTTTTCAGGCATGAATATCTTAAAATGGCCATAACTCCTTAAATATTTAGTTTTCGGCGTTTTTAACTATTATTTGTGATCACTTTTTGAGCCATAAATTATTAAATATTTTAAAATGGCCATAACTCCTTAAATATTGAGTTTTCGGCGTTTTTAACTATTATTTGTGATCAAATTTTCATGCATGAATTATTGAATATTTTAAAATGGCCATAACTCGTTATATATTGAGCTTTCGGCGTTTTTAGCTATTATTTGTGGTTACTTTTGGCCATAACTCCTTAAATATTGAGTTTTAGGCGTTTTTAGATATTATTTGTGATCACTTTTTCAGGCATGAATTATTGAATATTTTAAAATGGCCATAACTCTTTAAATATTGAGTGTTCGGCGTTTTTAACTATTATCTGTAATCACTTTTTGAGGCATGAATTATTGAATATTTTAAAATGGCCATAACTCCTTAAATATTGAGTTTTCGGGTTTTTAGCTACTATTTGTGATCACTTTTTTAGGCATGAAATATTGAGTATTTTAAATTGGCCATAACTCTTTAAATATTGAGTTTTCGGCGTTTTTAACTATTATTTCTGATCACTTCTTGAGGCATGAATTATGAAATTTTTTTAAAATGGCCATAACTCCTTAAATATTTAGTTTTCGGCGTTTTTAGATATTATTTGTGATCACTTTTTGAGGCATGAATTATTGAATATTTTAAAATGGCCATAACTCGTTAAATATTGAGTTTTCGTCGTTTCTAACTATTATTTGTGATCACTTTTTGAGCCATAAATTATTAAATATGTTAAAATGGCCATAACTCCTTAAATATTGAGTTTTCGGCGTTTTTAGCTATTATTTGTGATCACTTTTTCAGGCATGAATTATTGAATATTTTAAAATGGCCATAACTTTTTAAATATTGAGTTTTCGGCGTTTTTAACTATTATTTGTGATCAATTTTTCATGCATGAATTATTGAATATTTTAAAATGGCCATAACTCGTTATATATTGAGCTTTCGGCGTTTTTAGCTATTATTTGTGGTTACTTTTGGCCATAACTCCTTAAATATTGAGTTTTAGGCGTTTTTAGATATTATTTGTGGCCATAATGGCCATAACTCTTTAAATATTGAGTGTTCGGCGTTTTTAACTATTATCTGTAATCACTTTTTCAGGCATGAATTATTGAATATTTTAAAATGGCCATAACTCCTTAAATATTTAGTTTTCGGCGTTTTTAGCTTTTATTTGTGATCAGTTTTTCAGGCATGAATATTTTAAATTGGCCATAACTCCTAAAATATTGAGTTTTCGACGTTTTTAGCTGTTATTTGTGATTACTTTTTTAGGCATGAATTATTGAATATTTTAAAATGGCCACAACTCCTTAAATATTGAGTTTTAGGCGTTTTTAGCTATCATTTGTGATCACTTTTTGAGGTATGAATTATTGAAAATTTTAAAATGGCCATAACTTCTTAAATATTGAGTTTTCGGCGTTTTTAGCTATTATTTGTGATCTCTTTTTCAGGCTTGAATTATTGAATATTTTAAAATGGCCGTAACTCCTTAGATATTGAGTTTTCGGCGTTTTTAACTATTATTTGTGAACACTTTTTGAGGTATGAATTATTTAATATTTTAAAATGGCCATAACTCCTTAAATATTGAGTTTTCGGCGTTTTTAGCTATTATTTGTGATCTCTTATTCAGGCTTGAATTATTGAATATTTTAAAATGGCCGTAACTCCTTAGATATTGAGTTTTCGGCGTTTTTAACTATTATTTGTGAACACTTTTTGAGGTATGAATTATTTAATATTTTAAAATGGCCATAAATCCTTAAATATTGAGTTTTCGGCGTTTTTAGCTATTATTTGTGATCTCTTATTCAGGCTTGAATTATTGAATATTTTAAAATGGCCATAACTCCTTAAATATTGAGTTTTCGGGTTTTTAGCTACTATTTGTGATCACTTTTTTAGGCATGAAATATTGAGTATTTTAAATTGGCCATAACTCTTTAAATATTGAGTTTTCGGCGTCTCTAACTATTATTTGTGATCACTTTTTGAGCCATGAATTATTGAATATTTTAAAATTGCCGTAACTCCTTAAATATTCAGGTTTCGGCGTTTTTAGCTATTATTTGTGATCACTTTTTGAGGCATGAATTATTGAATATTTTAAAATGGCCATAACTCCTTAAATATTGAGTTTTCGGCGTTTTTAACTATTATTTCTGATCACTTCTTGAGGCATGAATTATTGATTTTTTTAAAATGGCCATTACTCCTTAAATATTTAGTTTTCGGCGTTTTTAACTATTATTTGTGATCACTCTTTCAGGCATGAATTATTGAATATTTTAAAATGGCCATAACTCCTTGAATATTGAGTTTTCGGCGTTTTTAACTATTATTTCTGATCACTTCTTGAGGCATGAATTATTGAATTTTTTAAAATGGCCATAACTCCTTAAATATTGAGTTTTCGGCGTTTTTAACTATTATTTGTGATCACTTTTTCAGGCATGAATATCTTAAAATGGCCATAACTCCTTAAATATTTAGTTTTCGGCGTTTTTAACTATTATTTGTGATCACTTTTTGAGCCATAAATTATTAAATATTTTAAAATGGCCATAACTCCTTAAATATTGAGTTTTCGGCGTTTTTAACTATTATTTGTGATCAAATTTTCATGCATGAATTATTGAATATTTTAAAATGGCCATAACTCGTTATATATTGAGCTTTCGGCGTTTTTAGCTATTATTTGTGGTTACTTTTGGCCATAACTCCTTAAATATTGAGTTTTAGGCGTTTTTAGATATTATTTGTGATCACTTTTTCAGGCATGAATTATTGAATATTTTAAAATGGCCATAACTCTTTAAATATTGAGTGTTCGGCGTTTTTAACTATTATCTGTAATCACTTTTTGAGGCATGAATTATTGAATATTTTAAAATGGCCATAACTCCTTAAATATTGAGTTTTCGGGTTTTTAGCTACTATTTGTGATCACTTTTTTAGGCATGAAATATTGAGTATTTTAAATTGGCCATAACTCTTTAAATATTGAGTTTTCGGCGTTTTTAACTATTATTTCTGATCACTTCTTGAGGCATGAATTATGAAATTTTTTTAAAATGGCCATAACTCCTTAAATATTTAGTTTTCGGCGTTTTTAGATATTATTTGTGATCACTTTTTGAGGCATGAATTATTGAATATTTTAAAATGGCCATAACTCGTTAAATATTGAGTTTTCGTCGTTTCTAACTATTATTTGTGATCACTTTTTGAGCCATAAATTATTAAATATGTTAAAATGGCCATAACTCCTTAAATATTGAGTTTTCGGCGTTTTTAGCTATTATTTGTGATCACTTTTTCAGGCATGAATTATTGAATATTTTAAAATGGCCATAACTTTTTAAATATTGAGTTTTCGGCGTTTTTAACTATTATTTGTGATCAATTTTTCATGCATGAATTATTGAATATTTTAAAATGGCCATAACTCGTTATATATTGAGCTTTCGGCGTTTTTAGCTATTATTTGTGGTTACTTTTGGCCATAACTCCTTAAATATTGAGTTTTAGGCGTTTTTAGATATTATTTGTGGCCATAATGGCCATAACTCTTTAAATATTGAGTGTTCGGCGTTTTTAACTATTATCTGTAATCACTTTTTCAGGCATGAATTATTGAATATTTTAAAATGGCCATAACTCCTTAAATATTTAGTTTTCGGCGTTTTTAGCTTTTATTTGTGATCAGTTTTTCAGGCATGAATATTTTAAATTGGCCATAACTCCTAAAATATTGAGTTTTCGACGTTTTTAGCTGTTATTTGTGATTACTTTTTTAGGCATGAATTATTGAATATTTTAAAATGGCCACAACTCCTTAAATATTGAGTTTTAGGCGTTTTTAGCTATCATTTGTGATCACTTTTTGAGGTATGAATTATTGAAAATTTTAAAATGGCCATAACTTCTTAAATATTGAGTTTTCGGCGTTTTTAGCTATTATTTGTGATCTCTTTTTCAGGCTTGAATTATTGAATATTTTAAAATGGCCGTAACTCCTTAGATATTGAGTTTTCGGCGTTTTTAACTATTATTTGTGAACACTTTTTGAGGTATGAATTATTTAATATTTTAAAATGGCCATAACTCCTTAAATATTGAGTTTTCGGCGTTTTTAGCTATTATTTGTGATCTCTTATTCAGGCTTGAATTATTGAATATTTTAAAATGGCCGTAACTCCTTAGATATTGAGTTTTCGGCGTTTTTAACTATTATTTGTGAACACTTTTTGAGGTATGAATTATTTAATATTTTAAAATGGCCATAAATCCTTAAATATTGAGTTTTCGGCGTTTTTAGCTATTATTTGTGATCTCTTATTCAGGCTTGAATTATTGAATATTTTAAAATGGCCATAACTCCTTAAATATTGAGTTTTCGGGTTTTTAGCTACTATTTGTGATCACTTTTTTAGGCATGAAATATTGAGTATTTTAAATTGGCCATAACTCTTTAAATATTGAGTTTTCGGCGTCTCTAACTATTATTTGTGATCACTTTTTGAGCCATGAATTATTGAATATTTTAAAATTGCCGTAACTCCTTAAATATTCAGGTTTCGGCGTTTTTAGCTATTATTTGTGATCACTTTTTGAGGCATGAATTATTGAATATTTTAAAATGGCCATAACTCCTTAAATATTGAGTTTTCGGCGTTTTTAACTATTATTTCTGATCACTTCTTGAGGCATGAATTATTGATTTTTTTAAAATGGCCATTACTCCTTAAATATTTAGTTTTCGGCGTTTTTAACTATTATTTGTGATCACTCTTTCAGGCATGAATTATTGAATATTTTAAAATGGCCATAACTCCTTGAATATTGAGTTTTCGGCGTTTTTAACTATTATTTCTGATCACTTCTTGAGGCATGAATTATTGAATTTTTTAAAATGGCCATAACTCCTTAAATATTGAGTTTTCGGCGTTTTTAACTATTATTTGTGATCACTTTTTCAGGCATGAATATCTTAAAATGGCCATAACTCCTTAAATATTTAGTTTTCGGCGTTTTTAACTATTATTTGTGATCACTTTTTGAGCCATAAATTATTAAATATTTTAAAATGGCCATAACTCCTTAAATATTGAGTTTTCGGCGTTTTTAACTATTATTTGTGATCAAATTTTCATGCATGAATTATTGAATATTTTAAAATGGCCATAACTCGTTATATATTGAGCTTTCGGCGTTTTTAGCTATTATTTGTGGTTACTTTTGGCCATAACTCCTTAAATATTGAGTTTTAGGCGTTTTTAGATATTATTTGTGATCACTTTTTCAGGCATGAATTATTGAATATTTTAAAATGGCCATAACTCTTTAAATATTGAGTGTTCGGCGTTTTTAACTATTATCTGTAATCACTTTTTGAGGCATGAATTATTGAATATTTTAAAATGGCCATAACTCCTTAAATATTGAGTTTTCGGGTTTTTAGCTACTATTTGTGATCACTTTTTTAGGCATGAAATATTGAGTATTTTAAATTGGCCATAACTCTTTAAATATTGAGTTTTCGGCGTTTTTAACTATTATTTCTGATCACTTCTTGAGGCATGAATTATGAAATTTTTTTAAAATGGCCATAACTCCTTAAATATTTAGTTTTCGGCGTTTTTAGATATTATTTGTGATCACTTTTGAGGCATGAATTATTGAATATTTTAAAATGGCCATAACTCGTTAAATATTGAGTTTTCGTCGTTTCTAACTATTATTTGTGATCACTTTTTGAGCCATAAATTATTAAATATGTTAAAATGGCCATAACTCCTTAAATATTGAGTTTTCGGCGTTTTTAGCTATTATTTGTGATCACTTTTTCAGGCATGAATTATTGAATATTTTAAAATGGCCATAACTTTTTAAATATTGAGTTTTCGGCGTTTTTAACTATTATTTGTGATCAATTTTTCATGCATGAATTATTGAATATTTTAAAATGGCCATAACTCGTTATATATTGAGCTTTCGGCGTTTTTAGCTATTATTTGTGGTTACTTTTGGCCATAACTCCTTAAATATTGAGTTTTAGGCGTTTTTAGATATTATTTGTGGCCATAATGGCCATAACTCTTTAAATATTGAGTGTTCGGCGTTTTTAACTATTATCTGTAATCACTTTTTCAGGCATGAATTATTGAATATTTTAAAATGGCCATAACTCCTTAAATATTTAGTTTTCGGCGTTTTTAGCTTTTATTTGAGATCAGTTTTTCAGGCATGAATATTTTAAATTGGCCATAACTCCTAAAATATTGAGTTTTCGACGTTTTTAGCTGTTATTTGTGATTACTTTTTTAGGCATGAATTATTGAATATTTTAAAATGGCCACAACTCCTTAAATATTGAGTTTTAGGCGTTTTTAGCTATCATTTGTGATCACTTTTTGAGGTATGAATTATTGAAAATTTTAAAATGGCCATAACTTCTTAAATATTGAGTTTTCGGCGTTTTTAGCTATTATTTGTGATCTCTTTTTCAGGCTTGAATTATTGAATATTTTAAAATGGCCGTAACTCCTTAGATATTGAGTTTTCGGCGTTTTTAACTATTATTTGTGAACACTTTTTGAGGTATGAATTATTTAATATTTTAAAATGGCCATAACTCCTTAAATATTGAGTTTTCGGCGTTTTTAGCTATTATTTGTGATCTCTTATTCAGGCTTGAATTATTGAATATTTTAAAATGGCCGTAACTCCTTAGATATTGAGTTTTCGGCGTTTTTAACTATTATTTGTGAACACTTTTTGAGGTATGAATTATTTAATATTTTAAAATGGCCATAAATCCTTAAATATTGAGTTTTCGGCGTTTTTAGCTATTATTTGTGATCTCTTATTCAGGCTTGAATTATTGAATATTTTAAAATGGCCGTAACTCCTTAGATATTGAGTTTTCGGCGTTTTTAACTATTATTTGTGAACACTTTTTGAGGCATGAATTATTGAATATTTTAAAATGGCCATAACTCCTTAAATATTGAGTTTTCGGCGTTTTTAACTATTATTTGTGATAATTTTTTCAGGCATGAATTATTGAATATTTTAAAATGGCCATAACTCCTGAAATATTTAGTTTTCGGCATTTTTAACTATTATTTGTGATCACTTTATGAGGCATGAATTATTGAATATTTTAAAATGGCCATAACTCCTTAAATATTGAGTTTTTGGCGTTTTTAACTATTATTTGTGAACACTCTTTGAGGGATGAATTATTGAATATTTTAAAATGGCCATAACTCCTTAAATATTGAGTTGTCGACGTTTTTAGCTGTTATTAGCGATCACTTTTTCAGGCATGAATTATTGAATATTTTAAAATGGCCATAACTCCTTAAATATTGAATTTTTTGGCGTTTTTAACTATTATTTGTGAACACTTTTTGAGGCATGAATTATTGAATATTTTAAAATGGCCATAACTCCTTAAATATTGAGTTTTCGGCGTTTTTAGCTATTATTTGTGATCACTTTATCAGGCATGAATTATTGAATATTTTAAAATGGCCATAACTCCTGAAATATTAAGTTTTCGACGTTTTTAGCTATTATTTGTGATCACTTTTTCAGGCATGAATTATTGAATATTTTAAAATGGCCATAACTCCTTAAATATTGAGTTTTCGGCGTTTTTAGCTATTATTTGTGATGACCTTTTCAGGCATAAATTATTGAATATTTTAAAATGGCCATAACTCCTTAAATATTGAGTTTTCGGCGTTTTTAGCTATTATTTGTGATCACTTTTTCAGGCATGAATTATTGAATATTTTAAAATGGCCATAACTCCTGAAATTTTAAGTTTTCGGCGTTTTTGGCTATTATTTGTGATCACTTTTTCAGGCATGAATTATTGAATATTTTTAAATGGCCATAACTCCTTAAATATTGAGTTTTCGCCGTTTTTATGTAGCTATATTGACTCAGCTCGGTGAGATAGACCGTGTATATATATGTCCATCCCCGCGTGCTGGTCCTGTACATCGTGGTGTTACATAATTTTTGGCCCAATCTAACTTATAATACCCCCAACACTATTAGAATTTGATATCTTAAGGAAATGTTTGCAGCGCTTAAGTTGATTTTTTTTGTATTCAGGATTTTTGATTTTTGTCAAGGTTTGACACCACTGTGCTGTGTCATTAGATTCATTTATTGATTTTGCCGCTGGGCAGTTACTCCGAATAGCTCACGTGGTTGATTTGGATTTGCACTCTAAACCACCATTGCTGTTTCGGTTTCAGCTTCGTTGCAATATATAAGCGTCAAAACGCACAAGCTTACACATATAAAATTTTGCTAATATTTGGAAATTATGTACAAAAATATAAATTATTATGATAAATTTAAATAGAGACTGTAAATTGGAAGAATCAATCATAAAATAGAAACAAGTAAGCAAAGGCTATAGTCGTGCGGGGCCGACCATGTGATACCCTACAACACATATATGTTACAAGCCCCCTTATATCCAGATCGACTTTGGAAGATTTCGCTTTTGAAATTATGTCACGAGACATTGACCAGAGAAATTGGCCCAATATTTGAGCACTCCTTCATACTGTTGGTTGTTGTGGTCCATTTTTCATCCAAAATGTTAGAATAATTCCCTGTCCTTAACTCTCTTCTCAGGCGTGTCGATTGGCTTCAATTGTGTGATCAGGAAGTTTTTTTCTGTTTTTGTTTCATTTGAACCCCTAAATATTTTGCCATCATCTCCAAAAGGAAGAGGCCCCTCGGTATCTCCAAATTTAGACACATCTATATAATTGTCTACGATATTTGGCTATATTCGTCAACGAAATCAGCATGAAAAAGCCGGAAGTTCGGCTTTTGTGTATTTCGGATATCGCCTGTAAGTAATCCTGGCATTTTTTCACACAAAAGTAGTGGTCCATTCTACTCACTGTCCTAAACTCTAACTTCATGCGAGATTTCGTGTCCTTTGGTTTCTATTTGTGACCTTTATAACAGGAACATTTTTAGTTGTTGGTCCATTTCAACCCCCAAATATATTGCGGGCATCTTTAAAACCAATAGGCCTAGCCCTTTTGAGCCTAACCCTGCACTTATGAAATTTTTCGTGAGGATTGGACGATAATTGCAATCTGTATATAATAACCCCAACCTGTGTTGTAAGCTGAAAAAGTTTTACAAAATATACACTTCAATATTATAAGTCAAATTGAAACAAGTAAGCAAAGGCTACAGTCGAGCGGGGCCGACCGTTGAATACCCTACAACACTATAATAAATGAAACAGTTTATATAGGCGAGATAGTCGAAAGAATTCCACAAGATATTGTGACAGATAATAAAAGAAAACCATCAGGTTTCGTTCTCTAATTTTCGAATAATAGCAACTTAAACTAATTTTCTCATTCCCAATTTATTGGTAAACGGTCTTCCTTGATCTGCGACCAATATTTCTAAAAGACCTATAATATCTCAGAAGTGGCAAAAGATTAACATTTATTATTGCTTTTTGACTGAAACGCATCTATATGAGATACATACATTTGACTATATTCTTCAACGAAATCAGCGTTAACGAAATAGTCAGAAGTGCGTCTTTCCTGTATTTGTGAATTCTCCAAAAAGTCGATGGAATGGACATTTTCGTATTTTGTCTACAAAAGTTGGCCAACTATTTCACAAATTGAATATTTTTGGATGGCCATCCAAAACTGCTTGGCTTATGCAATGTCCGGTAACCCCCATTCAAATGTGCGTGAGGATCGGGCGATAATTACGACCTGCTGACAATTTTGCAGTTTTTTGGTCCATTTCAACCCCTAAATATATTGCAATCATCTCCAAAAAGAGTAGGCTTCTATTCTGACCCTCATTTTATACACATGCAAACTTTCGTAAGGATCGGGCCATAAATGCGATCTGTATATGATATCCTGATATCCTAACTACTTAGTTTTGTTAGCTGTAGAAATATTGCCAAATGTTTAATTCAAAATGAAAATATGCCAAATATATGACAAAATTGAAAAAATATGAGAAAATTTTACAAAATCAATATTTTCATCTTTAGAGATATATTTTTATTCGATTTTTTAGACGTTTTTTCTTTCCTGCCAAGAGGCCATTCTGAATTAATGAGAACTGTCGAAATCAGTTCAGCCGTTCTCGACATATATGAGATTTTTCAAGCATATCTTCTTTGATAAACATATATATCGCACATATTTTGCTATATATCCGTTTTGTTGGATGTTAACATCAATGTACAGGTCAGAAGTAACCTTGTCATGGCTTTGTGATTTCGCCGGGATTTAAAATATTCGCGGTTTAATGAAAAATTTTGAATTTTTTCAACAAAAAAGATATGGTCTATTTTACCCGCTAAATATTATTTGATGACCACCCAAATTGGTAGGCTTCTCCCCCGCCCTAAAATCTAGCTACATGCGAAATTCCGCGTCGATTGGTCTATAATTGCGATCTGTATAGCTACTGCAAAATCCGACATTTTTTCAGTATTTGGTCCATTTCAACCCCTAAACATTTGGCGATCATCTCCAAAAGAAATAGGGATGGACATACATAGCTAGATCGACTCAGCTCGGCGAACTAGGAAGATCCATATATACTTTCCTATGTGGGAAACCAATATTTCTTTCAACCCCTAAATATATGGCGATCATCTCCAAAAAGAGAAGGCTTCTATTCTGACCCTCATCTTATCCCCATGCAAAATTTCGTAAGGATCGGGCCATAAATGCGATCTGTAAATGATATCCTGATATCCTAACTAGTTAGTTTTGTTAGCTGTAGGAATATTACCAAATGTTTAATTCAAAATGAAAATATGCCAAAAATATGACAAAATTGAAAAAATATGAGAAAATGTTACAAAATCAATATTTTCACCTTTAGAGAGATATTTTTATGCGATTTTTGTAGACGTTTTTCTTTCCTGCCGAGAGACCATTCTGAATTAATGAGAACTGTCGAAATCAGTTCAGCCGTTCTCGACATATAAGAGATCTTTCAAGCATATCTTCTTTGATAGACATATATATCGCACATATCCGATTTGTTGGATGTTAACATCAATGTAAAGGTCAGGAGTAACCTTGTCATGGCTTTGTGATTTCGCGGGGATTTAAAATATTCACGGTTTAATGAAAAATTTTGAATTTTTTCAACACAAAAAATATGGCCTATTTTACCCGCTAAATATTATCCGATGACCACCCAAATTGGTAGGCTTCTTCCCTAAACTCTAGCTACATACGAAATTCCGCGTCGATTGGTCTATAATTGCGACCTCTATAGCTACTGCAAAATCCTACATTTTTTCAGTATTTGGTCCATTTCAACCCCTAAACATTTGGCGATCATCTTCAAAAGAAATAGGCTTCTATTCTGACCCTAACCCCACCTTCGTGCAAAATTTCGTTAGGATCGGGCCATAATTGCGACCTATAGCGTGATTACAAATTAACATGGACAGACGGACAGACGGACAGACGGACAGACGGACGGACGGACATACATAGCTAGATCGACTCAGCTCGGCGAGCTAAGAAGATCCATATATACTTTCCTATATGGGAAACCAATATTTCGAGGTGTTACATAAATTCTGGCCCAATCAAACTTATAATACCCCCAACACATAGTGTTGTAGGGTATAACAAGTATAAAAGCTGTACTTTCGGCCTGGCCGAACTTTGAATACGAATTTGGGAATTTTCAAAAAAAAAAAATTCTTCTTAAAAATTCTGTTAAAATTAAAATAAACAAGTAAAAAAGCTGTAAGCTTTTTTCGGCCAGGCCGAACTTTGAATACCCTCCACCATTTGGAACGAATTTGGCAATTCTCAAAAACAATTAAATCCGTTAAAAATGCTGCTAAAATCTTAAAAATACCGAATGTAGCTGTCATATTAGGGTCTAGGATCTATATGACGACATGGTCCTGCATATGTGACGTTTGTCATAAGCCATAACAATATTCAAATGCGAAACTTAAAAAAATCGGTAATAATGTAGATAAAATCATCGAAATACCGAATATCGGGAGGTACCGTTATATGGGTGCTATACGAAGACGTGGACCTGCACAGACAATTTTGTGTCTTAGGCTGTAGTATCCATTACGAACTTCAAATACCAAATTTGAAAAATTCCGGTGAATAATGTCGCTAAAATCAACAAAGTACCAAATATCGGGAGGTACCGTTATATGGGAGCTATACCAAGAACGGTCCATTTTCAATACCAAAAGTCCTTTAGACATAATATACATTTGAGCGAAGTTTTATCAAACTGTTTCATTTCGTTCGGAAGCTAGTTGGGAGTTGGGATTGGAAAACATGTGATTCCACCAACAGGACGGTACAACGGCACAATCAATATGCTGAAGAATGCATTTCCCGGGCGCCTAATCTCCCGTTTTGGCGATTTGCAGCAAGTTCGCCTGATTTGACCACTCTAGACTTTTTTTGTGGAGCTCAACAAACTTCAGACTCTTTCAGCTCTTAAAGACAATATGCGTCAACAATGTGAGGACCCATTGACAATAAACTGTGGCGGCGGCCATTTACACATCACACTCTCGGCTTGATGTAAAAAACTGGAAATGGAAAATATTGGTAAACACTTCGGAAACTCACCCACAATGCTCGTCATTTTCAATAATCATAATGGATGTAAAAATATATATAAATGAACGGACAATTGCTGAGGGTATACAAAGGTCGGCAAAATCAAATAATCTTTTTTAACTTCTTTAACTGGAATTTACTCAAACCTTTTCTGAACTTTATTTTGGGTTTTTACCTATTAATGCAATTCTCTGCTCAAAAAATCAAATCGATCCGATCAATTTTTAAAATGACCTCTAGGTAAACAAACGCTATATGAATTGGCATTTTTAGGAGAATATCTATTAATCATAAAATATCTGAAATATATTTAAAATCCATATGATGATGATTTAGCAATAAAATAGGGAGTAAGAACTTTTTAAAAATCGCCCCTTTATGAGTGTTACCCCTGTTCGACCTTTTGATGAAGAAATCTCTTTGTGTGTTTTTCTTTTCAATTTTACAGGTGAGCAATTGCATGATGTATAGCACAGCGGTTGGTTATTGTTGTTCGCACAAATGCACACCTACAAATGTACATACATACATGTTTGAAACGCGTATTTACCATTGCAATATCCCCAGAAACCACATTATACTCTAGAAGTGTTGTAGTGCACTATAAATTCAGTGTAAGATACACTAAGTTCGTTGTTCGATTGGAACCAACTTGAAAGGAGTGTATTCGTTTATTAGTCTTGATTGGTTGGATAAAGGATACGCAGCTACACAAATTCAACAACTGCTACACTCAGAGACCTTTCGTCCATTGTGTTTATCCTAGGAAGGAATAAATATTTTTGGTAATAGCAGAGATATTAAAGCTAGAAGAATCCGAAGAACAACAAGATGTTTGGATGCATATTTCGGATTTTATGCTCGTTTCGGTTATTTAAACCTTTGTAGGGACGGTACCAGAAAGAGGGCTCCGATCTCTACCATCTTTATAACTATCTTGTGTTAATGTCTTCGTATAGCCCCCATATAACGGTACCTCCGGATATTCGGTTCTTTGTTGATTTTAGCGACAATATTTAACGGAATTCCTTCAAATTTGGTATTTGAAGTTTAAAATGAATACTACAGTCCATGACAGAAAATTGTCCAGGTCTTCTTATAGCCCCCATATAAGAGTACCCCCCGATATTCGGTATTTTGATGATTTTAGCGGCATAATTCAACGGAATTCTTTCAAATTTGGTATTTGATGCTCGTAATGGGTGCTACAGCCTATGACAGCAAATTGTCTGTGCAGGTTCACGTCTTCGTATAGCCCCCATAATTTACATGTTTTTTTTTTTTTTTTGAAAATTTTGACGTTTTGTGGGGAAGTTCGATATTACTTATCTCCGTACGCGATCTAAGTTTGATAGTATACTGACTCACCTCTAACTTCGCATCACTGCTTTCCCAGTAAAAATGGTGGGCGTTTGCCTCACATCCTAGGATGATGTCCCATGTACTGCTCATTTCCTTTAGTAGGACATCCAGGACATATTTATGTACTGGGACCGGGTCTTCATAAGGCATATAATCAGAAGTAGTTACTACCACCTACATCTAGCCATACGGTAGTGACATCCACTAGCTTTTCTTCAGAACCAGTAATAATTATTGCACCCCGATATTGTGTATATTTTATGTAAAGGGTTTGACAACCGCGATGTATGGATTGATTGTGTGTCGTTGATATGCTTCGACGGAGAAGAATTAATTCGCAGATTTGGGATAGTTCCTCCAGAAAATCTATTTTAGTAGTACATTCTAGGGGAAGACGTTGAGACATTAAAGGATTCCTAAGGTTAACGGTCTTCCAATATTTAAACTCTTAGTGCTCACATAAGATACCAGCAAAATCTGAAGACTGTATGAGCCGAAGGTAAGGTAATGCATTAAAAGTAGGATAAAAATAATGTATATTTTCTTGAAAAACTTCAAAGAAAATTAGCTTTCTTTCCTCATTATCAAGTTATGAGTAATGTCGGTACAAAATCTAAAATTGATTAGCTAAACAAAAAATTTAAATGCCAGCTACTGTAAAGCTCTATCGTACCGGAGTCTGACTATATAATTTTTTAACTGACTCAAAAACATTTGAATTTTTTCACTTGAATCCGTTACGAACCCCAACACAGCCTGTGCGTATTTAAAGGCAAGTACAATCATATGTATACATACATCGGTACATATGTATGGTCATACGTGAAGCCGCACAAACGATTTGTACAACTTGCACCATAACTAGTTCAACTCAAAGATCGTTGCTGCATGCAACAATTGCAATGGAACAAGGATATGAGTGGCCCTATTTAAGTTGTTGTTGATTAATGCAGTTCAGTGTAATGGAAACGAAACAAATACATTTATACACTTCAACTCACACACTTATACACATTTACCACAAAATAAATAAGATGAAAAAAACAAGTGATTTTAAAAATAAAGACATTTCAATCTCGAAGAGATGTAATACGTGGCAGAATTAATAATTATTTTAATTTAGTCCGTTTCTGAGTGTGGTTGTCAGAAAGATAAAGGGCCGATGAAGATAAAATAATACAGGGTGAGGTAAAAAACTGCAACACAGTCAAAAGCCATAATTTTAAATTTTTTTAAAATTTATTTTTTAGTGCCAACCTTGATTTCAAAAATACTCCAGACACAATAGTCCAACGGATTGGTATCGGGAGATTTTGGGGGTCATTGTGCCCTGGAAATCAAGCGAGGGACCTCATTTTGTAACCATTCTTAGGGTGGCGCGTGCTGAGTGCGATGGTGCTGAGTCCTGTTGGAATGTAAAAGGTCTGCGGCCAAATGTTTGCGTGCCAAGGTTTTAATACACGCTCCTGAATATTTTCGCGATAATATTCGGCATTTATTCTGATGCCACGGTCGATTAATACGAGCGGAGAGCGACCATCGGCTGTTATGGCGGCCCACACCATCACCATGGCCGGCGCTGGAGTTCTGGTGACCAGCCGAAGGTGCACATTTTCAGATGACCTCTTTGGCAAGTAAACACGATCATTTTGTTTGTTAACAAACTGCTGGACAACGAATGTTTTCTCATCGAAGAAAACAAAATTCGGCAGTTCACCACTTTCGGTCAAGCAAAGCAACTCTTTAGCTTGTTTGAGTCAATTTTCTTTCTGTTGCGATGTAAGTTCTTGCTCTTTTTGGAATTTCAATGGCTTTACTCTGAGCTCTTTTTATACCCTACACCACAAAGTGGTCAGGGTATTATGTCTTTGTGCATTTGTTTGTAACAGGCAAAAGGAAACGAGATAGACCTATAGTTCCTTTTGATGATCTGCATAGAATCACATTCTGAGTCGATTTATGCATGTCCGTCCGTCCGTCTGTCCGTCTGTCCATGTATTTTTGTAAACAAAGTACAGGTCGCATTTATTGTCCGATCCAGATGAAATTTTGCACAGATCATTTGTTTGGCCCACGGACGGACCCTATTGAAATTGGAGATAATCGGTCAAAATTTAGATATAGCTCCCATATATATCTTCGTCCGATTTACTTTTTATTGTGCACCAAACATGTAATATCAGCCCGAATTGCATGGAATTTTGCATGCATACCCAAATTAAGCCTGAAAATAAGTATGCCAAATTTGATCGAAATCGGTTCAGATATAGCTATAGCTCCCATATATATTGTTCATTCGATTTGTTATTTTTGTCCTCCGCAGCCGTAATATGCACACTGCAACAACAATATTTGGGGAAATATATCAAATACAGCTCAGAAATATATGTACCAAATTTTATCGATATCGGTTCAGATTTGGATATAGCTCCCATATATAACTTCGTCCGATTTATCATTTACTGTGCACCAAACGTCTAATATTTGTCTAAATGGGATGGAATTTGGCACTTACGGCGGAATTGAGTCTAAAAGCTAGTATGTCAAATTTGGTGAAGATCGGTTCAGATAAAGCTATAGCTTCCATATATATTGTTCATCCGATTTGTTACCCACAACCGTAATATGCACTCCGTAACAACGATATTCAGGGAAATATATCAAATACAGCTCAGAAATATCTTTGCCAAATTTTATCGAGATCGGTTCAGATTTGGATATAGCTCCCACATACATTTTTATCCGATTTTAAATTATTTGTGCACAAAATTGGCAACACAAGTCCGAATTTAAAAGATACAAATACTTCGGCATAACTTAAATTATAATTATAATCATAGCGCGTATGATTGAATTCCCCATAAAAACTTTTAATTGTTATGCGGAGCTCTACTAAATTACCAAAGTGGTGTAGGGTATCATAAAGTCGGCCGTGACGACTTTAAGTCTTTCTTTACTGGTTTCAATATTTTCCGAATGGAATATTGCGATATGTTCAGCTCACGAGCCATTTTTCAGCCACTGTGACGCGGATTTCGATCAAGTCGCTTCTTTACTTTTCGTAGCATTTCTGCTGATGTTGCTGTTTTCTTCCGTTCACTTCCTTGACGTCGGACTATGCTCGCAAGTATCACGGTAACGAGCGATGGTTCGAGACACAAAAGATTTATTCACCTTTAAATTTTGGAGTGCTCTAACGATAGCAACTTGTGGTTTTACAGCCAAATATAAAGAAATCACACTGTCACGCTTGAATTCCATCACGAATAACTTTTTTTCTGGAAAATTCTCACCAAAATGCTTTTGTACGCTTGTAAACAATATAATGAGCTCACTGAAATAATTTTAACAGCTTTCGGACGTGTCGCTTAGAAATGACAACAATCTGAAGTTGGTTGCAGTGTTTTCATCTTTCCCTGTATATCATTTTATACTGCCAAAACGTGCCTAACCAAAATAACAGTTTTAGACACCAGGTCACTTTGGACCATATCCGTTTCAGAACATTTGGAGTCGATCTAGCGATTTCCGGCCGTCCGTCTGTCTGTCTGGCTGGTGCACACGATAACTCTCGAAGGAAGTATCTTAGGCGGAGGTCATAAACTTGCGAAGCTATCTCACATGTGGCAAACAAACATGCTGCACTTGCTTATCAGTCTGAATAAAGACTACATCCCGTAATATAACTCCACCATAACACCTGAAGCGGTTGAAAATTCTATATTATTTATTTCTAACTCGAATATTATTTATTTCGAACTGCTCACCACATTTTCTTATCTTATTCAATGTGGACTGTATTAAGAAGATCCCGGTTTAACAAATCCCTCTCATCTACACTAGGTAGCCCCGCTATACTCTTGTATTATAAAAACATGTTCACTTATCCGTGAACAATCCCCAAAAAATGTCAACATTTTCAAATAAAATAATTTACTACACAGAAAGGGAAAGGATATTCCGATTTTGCTTTAACTTTGCAAATCCTAATATTTGCTTTAGGACTAGGTCAGGTGCGAAAATGGACAATATTGGTCCACTCCTTTCCCCCAAAAGGGTCAAAATTTTGAATATCCATGAAGCTCATAAAACGCAAAATTAACATCTGATACCATTCAATATTTCCATTGACATAAGATATGTTATAAAGATGGTAGAGGTCCGACCATATCTTCTGGTACCTTCCCCACAAAGGTCAAAGTTTTGAATAACTAAAACGATTATCAAATCCGAAATAAGCATCCGATTCTCTTCATATTTCACACATCCTTTTATTTCTACTAACTAAAGATCTGCTGTGAAGATGGGATATATCGGTCCACTCCTTCTGGTAACCCCCCCCCCCCACACATAGGGTCAATATTTTGAATATCTATGAAGCTCATAAAATACGAAATTAATATCTGATTTCATTCAGACTTCTCAATATTTCCATCAACGCAAGATCTGTTATAAAGATCGTAGAGATCAAAACATTTATTCTGGTACCTCCTCCACATAGGGTTCAAGATTTTGAAAAACAAAAAGCTTAGAGAAAGCGAAATGAGCATCCAACTCCCTTCAAATTTCACAAACACAAGATCTGTTGTGAAGATGATTTATATATCTGCGAACCCCTCACCCACAAGGTTCACAATTTTCAATACTTTTCTGTCATAACTTGCGAAAAAATACAGCGATTCTTTACAATTTGCTATATCTAAATATTTCTATCAACCAGAAATCTGGGATGAATATTCGCATAAAATTAGATATAAATGTTCGATTTTCTTGTAATTTTGCCCATAACAATATTTATACCCTATATCACACAGTGCAAAAGGTATTATGTCTTTGTGCATTTGTTTGTAACATGGAGAAGGAAACGAGATAGGCCCATAGTTCCTTTTGGTGATCAGCATAGAGTCATATTTTGAGTCGATTTATGCATGCCCGTCTGTCTGTCGGTCTGCCCATGTATTTTTGTAAACAAAATGCAGGTCGCATTTTTTATTCGATTGAGATGACATTTTCTAAATAACATTTGTTTGGCTCAAAGGTTCGTCTTTTTTTTGGTATTGAAATTTGTGAAAATCGGCCAAAAATTTAGATATAGCCCCCATATATAACATCGTCCGATTTGCATTTTATTGTGCACCAAATGGCTAATATCAGTCCAAATGATGTGAAATTTGCTACATCCGACCCAATTCAGCCTACAAGCATGTGCTTCGAATTTGGTGAAAATCGGTTTAGATATAACTATAGCTCCCATATACAGGGTTGCCCATATTCGACGGACCCATTTGACAACGCCATAACTTTTGACACATATGTCACATCGCTTAATGATATACCGCGTTTAAAGCGTCAGTCCAAGCAAATTTTTACCATGAACCAATACACGCCACGCGAGCGCTCTGAAATAGTTGAAATTTACATTCAACAGAAGAAGTCAATTGTGAAAACTTAACGTGCCAAGGCGATCGGCCGAGAACATCGCTGCCGTACGAGCCAGTGTTGAGAGGTCCCCAATAACATCCCAAAAACGCCGTTCTCAGCAGTTGGGCATGGCTCGGTCCACTTTACAACGGATTATTCGCATTGATTTGCATTTGTTCCCGTACAAAATTCAATTGACGCAAAGAATGTTGCCTGCGGACAAGCCTCGTCGATTGGAATGGGCCCAAAGAGTCATGGGTCCGTCGAATATGGGCAACCGTGTATATGTTTCATCCGATTTTGGTGTTTAAGTCCTTTACATTCGTTATATGCACTCCACAAGACTGATATTTAGCACCAGATATCAGATACAGCCTAGCAATTCATAGATCACATTTTATCAAGTTCGGTTCAGATTTGGATATAGCTCCAATATATATCTTCATCCGATTTTAGGTTTCTTATGAACCAAATGGCTAATTTCAGCCCAAAGTGAGTGAAATGTTGCACATCCAAGCGAACTCATTCAAGAAGTTAATACTTTAAATTTCATGAAAATCGGTCCAGATATAGCTATATCTCCTATATATATATATATATATATATATGTTTATATATATTCGTAATATAGACCCCATAAAAATGATATTTGGTACCAGATATTAGATTCAGCCTAGCAATACATGATTCAAATTTTGGATATAGCTTCCCTATATTTCTTCGTCCGATTTTAGGTTTATTGTGAACAAATTTTCACACTTCAAACGAATTTAGCATAGAAGCAAGCATTTCAAATTTGCTCCCATATACATGTTTCATCCGATTTGGTGTTTAAATCTCCAACTTTCGGAATATGCACTCTACCATAATCATATTTTGAACCAGATACCTCATAGAGCTCAGAAATGCCCAATATAAACTTTTCTTTTACGAGAGCTCTCCTAAATATGCATAGTGGTGTAGGGTGTCATATAGTCGGCCCGCCCGACTTTGGGCTCTCCTTACTGGTTTTATCTGTATTAAATGAAGTATGAAAATGAAATACTTCTGTCGATTATATCTGGTACTTGACGCACATTTTATCATTTTCAAACCAGTAAAGAAAGTCTCAAATTCGGGCGGGGCCGACTTTATGATACCCTACACCACTTTGCTAATTTAGTAGAACTCCACATAACAATTAAAAGTATTTATGGGAGAATTTAATCATACACGCTTTGATTATAATTATAATTTAAAGTTCAAAGGACTTATTTGAAATCGGATAAAGATATATATGGGAGATATATCAAAATCTGAACCGATCTCGATTAAATTGGGCAAAGATATTTCTGAGCTGTATTTAATATATTTCCCTGAATATCGTTGTTACGGAGTGCATATTACGGTTGTGGGTAACAACTATAACAAATCGGATGAACAATATATATGGGAGCTATAGCTATATCTGAACCGATTTTAATTTCAAATTTGGCATACTTATTTTCAGGCCTAATTGTGTTGTATGTGCAAAATTCCATACTATTCGGGCTGATATTACACGTTTGGTGCACAATATAAGGCAAATCGAACGAAGATATATATGGGAGCTATATCTAAATTATGACCGATTATATCCAATTTCAATAAGGTGCGTCCTTGGGGGGGTCAAACAAATGATCTGTGCAAAATTTCATTTAGATAGGGCAATAAATGCGAACGGTACTTAGTTTACAAAAATACATGGACAGACAGACGGACGTACTAACGGACGGACGGACATGCATAAATCGACTCAGAATGTGATTTTATGCAGATCATCAAAAGGAACTATGGGTCTATCTCGTTTCCTTCTGCCTGTTACAAACAAATGCACAAAGACATAATACCCTGACCACCTTGTGGTGTAGGGTATAAAAATTATCACAAGTCTCATATAAAGTGAAGGAAGTAGCCAATATAGTCCAAACCCGGCACATCGCAATATTTATATCATATTTCGCAGTATCGCAATATTTAACCTACTCCATAGAGGGTCAAGGATTTGAAAAATCATAATAGAAGTTAAAATAAATTTTAATAATCGAACATTGGCTGAAGGTTTATCTCTGTCGGTAATACCGACTGATACTTTTTAATTGTTTTATTTTCAAAATAATTACCAGTAATGGACACTTTTCAGTTTTATATACATTAGCATTTCAATTCTGTCAATATTGGTAGTGGTTTTCATAAATGTTTAATCTTTAGCCAAGAAATAGGCTCACGGGACATTGTCTTGAAACGCTTGTGGCGTAGAAACAATTAGATACATTGCTGACCACATTAGACTCATAACAAAAGCCTCTCACAGTTTATTAAGACTACATCCTCCTCCACAGCCATTAATATAAAGCTTTCACAGGCACATATCTATGTCCTAACCAACAACGCCCCAAAACAAACATATCCTTTAGGCTATGAGTTAAATGTTGTTTAACTCTAACATACTCTCATACATTTATTTATTTGTGTTTGTGTGTGCGCACACAAACATGCGCTCGTGTGCTGACACACAGTAAAACAACTCTTACACATGTTAAATTATTATTTCTATAAACTTTGTTTATTTCTTCCTTATGGCCATTCTTGAAGGATGCCTCCGAGCGGCGAATGAAAAACGCAGACCATTTCTGTTTGGTTTGAAACTGTGTGGCTGCTTGCAAGTACCTACACACACAACTGTAGGAATGTATGATTGTATGTATGTGTATGTATGTGTGTTGTTACTTGAAATTTGAATTTGGTGAGATTTGGTACTCCACAAAAGATTGAACGCAAGTACCTTTCATTAGGAATTCCAAATGAATATTAAGAAAATATTGATTATACAAACACGTTCACCTTGTGACCTGGATACGCTGATGTTGTATGCGAACATTTTCTTGAGTACCATATAATTATTATATTATTATTCTCCATTTATGTATATGTTTAAAAAAAAAAAATCCAAATCGGAACATTTGGACCCCATGAATATATGTCAGTGTTTTTTTCAATTTATATTAAATTCAATGATGCAAAACATCGGAAATTATATCGTCTTCGACAGATTCTCGAGAGCGGACATTTTATTTGAAAATTACGTTTTTTTATGTATGAATCGAAAACGATACGGTTAGTTTGTGACATTTAAACGAAATTTAAACGAAACATTGTGCGACAAATTTTCTTTTTTTGAAGTTTGAAGTTTTTTGCAACACCTCAAAATATACATTTTAGGCCCCACAAAGTATAAATACTCTTGATCAGCATAAATTTCTATGTCGGTTTAGCGACGTCCGTCCGTCTGTGGAAATAACTTTAGCTTCCGAACGAAATTAAGTTGGTTGATAAAATTTTACTCAAATGTGTACTATGTCTGCACGACTTTTGGTATTGGTAAATTGTCTGTGCAGGTCCACGTCTTCGTATAGCCACAATATAACAGTACCTCCCTATATTCGGTATTTTGATGATTTTAGCGACATTATACACCGGAATTGTTTTAAATTTGGTGTTTGGAGTTCGTAAGGGATAATACAGCCTATGACAGAAAATTGTCTGTGCATGTTCACGTCTTCGTATAGCCCTAATATAACGGTACCCCCCTATATTCGTTATTTTGATGATTTTAGCTACATTATTCACCGATGTTTTTATTCAAGTTTCGCATATGAATATTGTAATGGTTTATGACAAAAGTTGCCTGTGCAGGTCCACGTCGTCGTATAGACCCTAATATAATGGCTACATTCGGTATTTTTAAGATTTTCATAGAATTTTTGACGGATTTTATTTTTTTGAAAATTGTCCAAATCGTTCCAAATGGTGGAGGGTATGCAAAGATCGGCCCGGCCGAACTCTACTGGTAATAGTGACAGGAAAGTAGAGCCTGAAATAAATGACACGTGTATCCACCTGTCTGTCTGTCCGTATGTCTGTTGAAATCACGATACAGCCCGCAGAACAATTTGCATTTCGTCTAGGATGGTTGGTATTAAAAGTGATTATATTTTGATATAGCCGCCATATAACGGTACCTCCCGATATTCGGTATTTTGATGATTTTCGCCACATTTTTGCACGGATTTGTCTAAAAATAGGTATTTGTAGTTCGCAATAAGTTCTAGCTCCAGAGGCGGAACATAGTATATATAGGTCTACTTTTTGGTATAGCCCCCCCCTATAAAGGTACCTCCCGATATTCGGTATTTTGATGATTTTTGCTACATTTTTTCACGGATTTTTCTAAAAATTGGTATTTGTAGTTCGCTCCAGAGGCGGAACGTAGTACATATAGGTCCAGGTTTTGGTATAACCCCCTATATAAAGGTACCTCCCGATAGTCGGTATTTTGATGATTTTTTCCACATTTTTTCACGGATTTGTAGTTCGCAATGGGTTCTAGCTCCAGTGACGGAACATATTTTTTCGACGGAATTTTGTTTTTTTTTGACATTGTTCAAGTTCCTTCAAAATGGTGGAGGGTATTAAAAGTTCTGCCCGGCCGAACTTAGCTGATTTTTTACTTGTTTAAATTGAGATTATGTTTCCATCTAAAATTGGAATTCCATAACATTTTGAGTTCACGCCATAGCGTTCATAAAAATCTATAAATATTGGAAGAAAAAATACTGGAACACATGCATTATCCCTAATTAGTTGGGCACCACAGGATATTTGTGTTTGTGTATTGTTTTAGCACTTATGGTGTAGATGCAAGTTTGTTGACACACATTTTCCTGCTCTCATGTAAATAGCTGTATGTTAGACTGTATGTAATCGGCAATCATTCTCCCCTATGCAATATTCAAATTGTGATGTGTTTGAACAATTGTGAATTCATCCATTTTGAAACTGTTTTTACTTGAATCGAATTTTATTATAAAAATGTTGAAAAGTAAATATTTATTTAATATCGATAAAAGCCAATAGCAATCAACTTTAAACATTTCCTGCATCGATCCAACGCAACCGGGCTGACCATCAAATTAAAGCTGAATGCTCATTTCCATTACGGTTAGGTTGATTTCAATATTTTCAATGGAAAAATATAGAGTCGTCTACATTTTGTTAGAAAGCAAACTATGCACGCACACTGCTGTTGTTGTTATTATTGATATTCAACCGAAATGAAGCACTAGCTACAAAGTATGTTCCACCTCCCACCTCTCGATAAAAGGACAACAAAAATTACTGTGGAAATCAAACAGCATAGATGCAATGCAATTTTCAATATCCCAGATTATAAAGCCAATGCATGGCGTTTTAATTGCCATTAAAATTGGACATTTAAATGGCTTTAGAAAAATATATTTGTCACATATCAAATTATTAATTTCGGAACTACTTTTTAATCATATTTCAGTCTTTATTAGTTGTAATGTTCTTGAATTTTGATAAGAATACAATTGATAAAAATGGAAAGCTTTTGAAATTTCCATTGTTGTCGAATTGAACAAAAATTTGATATAACCGGAGCTCTGAAATGCTAAATTAAATCGAGTATACGCTACTTTTCTATGCCACCCGAATAAAATGGGTTGTGATTTGGTGATTTGGTCGCTTTCGAGTGGTAGTAAATTGTTTGTTTTGTCATATCGTTGTTTTACTCGAAAGTACGAGAATTTTTCCAAGCCACACTTCCAAACGAAACAAATGCAATTGTCGCCCATCTGTGTGTGTGACACATTGCAATTGAAATGGAAATTTCAAGGAGTACTTTCTAAGTAATTTATCCCCTGAAAGAGAATTGTCTATATACAGGGGGAGATTTAAAAAACTATAACCAACTTCAGACTGCTGTCATTTCTAAGCCACTCGTCCGACAGCTGTTAAAATTATTCCAGTGATAGCTCATTATATTGTTTATACGCGTACAAAAGCATTTTGGTGAGAATTTTCCAGAAAAAAGTTATTCGTGATAGAAAACCACAGGTGGCTATCGTTAGAGCACTCCAGCATTTAAATGAGAATAAATCGTTTGTGTCTCGTACCATTGCTCGTTACTGGTAGCGTAGCCCGACGTCAAGGAAGTGGACGGAAGAAAACAGCAACATCAGCAGAAATGGTTCGAAAAGTAAAGGAGCGACTTGATCGAAATCCGCGGCGCAGTGACCGACAAAATGGCTCGTGAGCTGAACATATCGCAATATTCCATTCGGCAAATATTGAAAAATGAGCACGGGGTAAAGCCATTGAAATTCCAAAAAGTGCAGGAGCTTACACCGCAACAGAAAGAAAATAGACTCAAAAGAGCTAAAGAGTTGCTTCGCTTGGCCGAAAGTGGAAAACTGTCGAATTTGGTTTTCTCCGATGAGAAAAGATTCGTTGTCCAGCAGTTTGTAAACAAACAAAATTATCGTGTTTACTTCCTAAAGAGATCAGCTGAAAATGCGCACCTTTGGTTGGCCACCAGAACTCAAGCGCCGACCATGGTGATTGTGTGGGCCGCCATAACAGCCGATGGTCGCTCTCCGAGCGTGGCATCAGAATAAATACCGAATATTATCGCGAAAATATTGTGGAGGGTGTATTAAAGCCTTGGGCGCGCAAACATTTTGGCCGTAGACCTTGGACATTCCAACATTACGGATACCAATCCGTTGGACTATTGTGTCTGGAGTATTTTGGAAAGCAAAGGTTGGCACTAAAAATGCCAAAGTGTAGATCTCCTCAAGCAAGCGCTTCGCCGGGAATGGACCAAAATACCGTAGAGGAACATACGGGCAGCGTGTGACGGTTTCATTTGCCGTTTGAAGGCCATAATTCGTGCCAAACTTTTTGGGAAATTTGAATCTATTTCCGACATTTTTTGCTTTAATTTTTATTTATTTTTTTATATTTATTAAAGGGTTTCTTTACCGCATGGTGGAGGGTATTAAAAGTTCGGCAAGGAAAGGTGAAGTGAACAAAATTATTCGAAATCAAATTTTCTAAATCTACCTGTTGTGGGGAAGGGTACCAGGAGGAGTGAACCGATAAATCCCATCTTCACCCCAGATCCTGTACTAACAAAAATATTGAGATGTGTGAAGTTGGAATACAATCGGACTCCTATTTCAAATTTTATAAGAGTTATGATTATTCGAAATTTTTACCTTTTGTAGGGGAGGTACTTGATGGAATGGTCCGATTTTGTCCATTTTCACACCCGGTATAGGACTGGGCAGGGATTTGCAAAGTTTGCACAAAATCGGATTATCTTTTCTCGTTATATACGGTAAATTATTTTCTTTGAAAATGTTCACCTTTTATGGGTGAGGTATCAGAAGGAGTGACCGATTTTGCCATTTCGTATCTGACCTCTATCCACTACTTTCTCCACGTTATATATAATTTTTCGGAAAATATTAAACTTTTGTGGCGAAAGAACGAGAAAGGGTAGATCGATCTAAATCAATTTTATGCTGCCCCGATCGAAGCTCGGATAATTAAAATAGTATCAAATTTAGAAGATCTAATATCACACTAGATCTAATAATATCACACTAGATCTAATGAGGATGAAAATATTGAGTTGTGCAAAGTTAGAAGAATTATTCAATAATTATTTTGAATTTTATTAGACTTGTTACTATTAAAAATTTAACCCTTGACCTCTGTGAGGGAGGAGGAACGGGTCGAAAATCTCATATTCATATCAGATCTCAGGTTAAGTGAATCATTAAGACATACTTAATTAACAGAGAATAACTGACTTATATCGCACTTTTTAAGGATTATGAGTAAAGTAATCCCATCATTTTGTATTTGTATATGTGTTAGAATGTTCGAATTGTAAAAAGATTCAGGTGCTTATTTCTAGTATTTATAATTATACCCTACAACACTATGTGTTGGGGGTATTATAAGTTTGATTGGGCCAGAATTTATGTAACACCTCGAAATATTGGTTTCCCATATAGGAAAGTATATATGGATCTTCCTAGCTCGCCAAGCTGAGTCGATCTAGCTATGTATGTCCGTCCGTCCGTCTGTCCGTCTGTCCGTCTGTCCGTCTGTCCATGTTAATTTGTAATCACTCTACAGGTCGCAATTATGGCCCGATCTTCACGAAATTTAAAATGTAGGTGGGGTTAAGGTCAGAATAGAACCCTATTTCTTTTGGAGAGGATTGCATAATATTTAGGGGTTGAAATGGACCAAAAACTGAAAAATTTGCTGATTTTGCAGTTGCTCTACAGGTCACAATTATAGACCAATCGACGCAGAATTTCGCATGTAGCTAGAGTTTAGGGCGGGTAAGAAGCCTTCCAATTTGGGTGGTCATAGGATAATATTTAGCGGGTAAAATAGACCATATCTTTTGTGTTGAAAAAAATCAAAATTTTTCATTAAACCGCGAATATTTTAAATCCCGGCGAAATCAAAAGCCATGACAAGGTTACCTCTGATCTTTACATTGATGTTAACATACATCAAATCGGATATATAGCAAAATATGTGCGATATATATGTCTATCAAAGAAGATATGCTTGAAAGATCTCTTATATGTCGAGAACGGCTGAACTGATTTCGACAGTTCTCATTAATTCAGAATGGCCTCTTGGCAGGAAAGAAAAAACGCCTAAAAAATCGCATAAAATATCTCTCTAAAGATGAAAATATTGATTTTGTAATATTTTCTCATATTTTTTCAATTTTGTCATATTTTTGGCATATTTTCATTTTGAATTAAACATTTGGTAATATTTCTACAGCTAACAAAACTAAGTAGTTAGGATGTCATATACAGATCGCATTTATGGCCCGATCCTTATGAAATTTTGCATGGGGATAAGATGAGGGTCAGAATAGAAGCCTACTCTTTCTGGAGATAATCGCCATATATATAGGGGTTGAAATGGACAAAAAAACTGCAAAATTGTCAGCAAGTCGTAATTATCGCCCGATCGCATTTGAATGGAGGCCAAATAGTTTTGGATGGCCATCCAAAAATATTCAATGTGTGAAATAGTTTGTCAACTTTTGTAGACAAAATACGCAAATATCTATTCCAGTGACTTTTTGGAGAATTCACAAATGCAGGAAAGACGCACTTCTGACTATTTCGTTAAGGCTGATTTCGTTGAAGAATATAGTCAAATGTCTATATCTCATATAGATGCGTTTTAGTCAAAAACCAATAATAAATGTTAATCTTTTGCCACTTCTGAGAGATTATGGGACTTTGGGAAATATTGGTTCCAGATCTGGGAAGACCATTTACGTGCAACATCTACCAATAAATTGGAAATGAGCAAATTAGTTTATGTTGCTATTATTCGAAAATTAGAGAGCGAAACCTGATGGTTTTCTTTTATTATTTGTCACAATATCTTGTGGAATTCTTTCGAGTATATGGCCTATATAAACTATATCATTTATTATAGTGTTGTAGGGTATTCAACGGTCGGCCCCGCTCGACTGTAGCCTTTGCTTACTTGTTTTAATAATAATTTTTAAAAACTTTGACCCAATGGGGAGGGGTGAAGTACCAGAAGGAGGGGTCCGCTATAGCCCATCTTCTCACAAGATCATGCATGGCTTGTCAGATATTGTGACGTATATGACATGCTTTTCCGACGTATCATACATAGGTCGAAAAAGTCGTAAACCTAGACAAATAATAAGAGTTTTTGACA
Organism: Musca domestica; assembly: GCF_030504385.1. Classification (NCBI taxonomy): domain Eukaryota; kingdom Metazoa; phylum Arthropoda; class Insecta; order Diptera; family Muscidae; genus Musca; species Musca domestica. The sequence continues at coordinate 19,830,590 of NW_026712435.1, forward strand.
GAAACGTGATGATTGAATGTTTGTCAAACTTTTTATAATTGTTAATGTCCGCATGTCTATATGACAAATCGTTCCATTAATTTCGAGGAGTTACAAACGGAATGGAATGATGGAGGGTATAAAAATAAATATTTTTTTAGAATATTTTCCCTTGCTACGATCCTGTTTAAAAGGGAGTTTTTAACCATTTTTTTAAAAAAGGACCTTTTTGACTAGCTTTAGGAATTATTTAGAATTATTGACCAAAATAACCCTTGCATTACTATCTCTAATATTGTTCAATTGCCGGTATTGTCAGTTCGTTGATAGGGGAGGTGAGGGAAAATGATAGCATCTATAATATTTGAACGTCTTAACTTTGATGTAGCTTTAATGTACGTGAGTGTAACTCGTGGTTTTTTATGTAAATGTATTAATAAATTTTTGCAGTTTAAAGACACTGTGCGAATGACACAAACAAATATCGATTGTTATTTATGTAGTTGTAGCATGAATTTCGAATCTCTTCAAATCCTCTGTAAGCTTAAATCCTTGAAAGTACCAAGTTTTTGAATATAAACTTTTGCTAAGAGGTTTAACAACATGTTTGGCGATTTTTTGCTTCATTCGATATTTGTTACAGCTCGTTGTCGCTGTGTCCCATGAACTCAGGTAAACAATCATTTCATTCTTGAATATTGCTGTTTATTTTACTTTTTAAGATTAATGCAAAAGTTATCCAACAATAATAATAAAAGCAACAAGAAAATATTTAAATCCATAACTTGTTGTTGGTGTATAACGAACAGTCATTATTTATTTATTTATTTTTTTTTTTTTTTGAAAGAAAGTAAAAGTGCTGTTAATATTAGTTAAAAAATGAATTTCATATACATTTCACCACAAGTTATACCATTTTTATACACTCAGTCTTAAGGTTACAGGGGGTAAACATCATTTGAAACGACTAAAATAATTCTCCTCCAAAAATAGCCTGACAATTTCTCTTCGGGCAAAAAACAGAGTAATATTGATATCAAAAATTCATCGAGTTCGAAGATGTTTCACTTTTTGAGTATCTTAATGAGCCTGATACAAAAATGATGTAAGAGCCTGATTGTCTTCAAATTTCAGACATCCCAATATTTTTATTAAACCAAGGTCTGGCGCTAAAATGAAATATTTCGATCCACTCCTTCTGGTACCTCCCCCACAAAAGATAGAAATTAAAAAAAAATATATATTTTTTGTACGATAATCCGATTTTGCTCCAACTTTGCAAATCCTAATATACTCCATCAAGTACCAATTTTTGAGTAAATATAACTCCAATAAAATGTGATGTAAGTGTCCGATTGTCTTCAAATTTCACACATCCCAATAATTTTATTAGCCCCAGGTCTGGTGCCAAGATGTAATATATAGGGACACTTCTTCTGGTACCTCCCCCACAAAACGTCGAAATTTTCGAAAAATATTTTTTGCACAGAAATAGAAACAGTAATCTAATTTTGCTCCAACTTTTCAAGTATTAATATTTGCGTTAGTGCTAGGTCATATCGGTCCACTCCATCAAGTAACTCCCCTACAAAAGGGTCAAATTGTTGAATATTTATAACTCTTATGAAATGTGATGTAAGAGTTCGATTGTCTTCAATTACATATACTAAAATATTTTTATTGACCCAAGGTCTGGTGCCAAAATGGAATACATCGGTCCACTGCTTCTGGTACCTCCCCCACAAAGAGTCAACGTTTTGAATAACTAAAACGTTTATAAAATCCGAAATAAGCATCAGGTTCTCTTTATATTTCACACATCCCATTATTTCCACTAATAAAAATCTATTGTGAAGATGGATATATAGGTCCACTCCTTCTGGTACCTCTCCCACAAAGGTTCAAAATGTTGAATATACATGAAGACCATAAAAAGCGAAATTAATGTCCATTCCAGACATGGTAGATCTCAACATTTCCATCATGGAAGTTTAGGAAGTTTCATTCTGTGATCCGACAGATATTAACTCTCAAAATTTGACCTTTTATTTATGTATACTCCTTTTGGGGATTGTACCATAAATATTGGACCTACACTAGGTCTAATGTCAGAACAAATATTGTAATGTGCGCAGTTTGAAGAAAACCGGTAAATAATTTTAGATTTTTCTGAAAGTTATGATTATTGAAAATATTGACCATTTGTGGGATAGGTACCGAAGAAGTGAACAGCTAAATCACATATTTAATGCAATCTTATTGGAATATGCGAATCCGTAACTTATTTTACATTTTACGAGAGCCATTACTCTAAATTTATACCTTTTGAGAGGAGGTACGAGAAGCTATAATAATTCGAATGTAAATATTTTTCATTCATTTTATACTAGTGATATGTATGATTTTTCAATATTTTTGAATTTTCCTATGGGAGAGTGGACCGATATGTTCCATTTTTGCACTTGGTCCAATATAGACATAAATATTTGGATGAGTTAATATTATTTAAAAATATTGACTTTCTGTGGGGAGAGGAACCGAAATATAATTATCACGTGTGATATAATCTATATATATATATAAATGTAAGTTGTGTTAGTTACTACGCTTATAACTTAAGAACCGCTGGACTGATTTTAACGATTCACACAAATTCGGAGTTGTCTCCTCTCCGAAAAGGATAATATCCAAAAAAATCGCGTAAAAATGTGATATATTAACATTTTCATTTTGACTTTTCAAATGTACAATAGTAATGTTTTATTTTGCATGATTTTTTTCTATTTTGACTGGCTTTTTTCTAATGTACATTTGTAGTGTTTTTTATTTTTTATTTTTGAATTCGAATATTAAAACCAATTTATTTAATTGACTTGATTTCTTGAGAACTGAAATTGATGGCGGGTTACATGGAAGTGTAGTACCGAATTATGCGGTGGCGAAACGGAATATATGATATCGAAATAATTTAACGCGGTCACACCAAAAGAAAGATAATTATTAATTAAAAGATAATTACTTTTTAAAATTCGCTAAAAAATCACGAAAAAGAGATCTCATTGCAAAAATTCTCAAATCGGGAAGAAATCGAAAAGATTTTCAGTGGAATCGAATTTTAAAAAAATAGTAAGGGTCTTTAAACATTTGCTGTAATAAATCAGCGAACAAGTTGAAGATTTTTTCAATTTGCTATTCTTCTTTTGTCATTTTTTTTTTTAATTTGTATTTGCGAACACATTTAAACAACCAAAAATGACAGAAAAAGCCTAATGGAGCTCATTTCAAAGCGTGGACCTACTTCTTTCATGTGACAATAATCCGTCCAATGAGAGCTCAAAATGCAAAATTCTTTGGAAGTACAATCAGTAAAATACCAAATTTAAAGGGTGCAAAATAATAGAACGAATGGGACTTTTAGTAAGAAAAGGATTTCTATCCTTCCAGGAATTCTTCCCAAACATTCAAGATACCTTAAATCACTTTTGCAGGTCATGATATCGATCATAACTCACGGATAAGGGTACAACCCGATTTTATATTTAGATAACCATCATATGATTTAAGCTATTTTTGGGGTCTTGGCCACTTTTTTTCATATTTTGGCCCTTATTTGGCATCTTTGTCTCTAAGGGGTTAGGGAACCATCATACAGATAATTGCCACATAGGAATTTATTTAAGTAAAGTCCCCACATTGGAGTATCCCCAAGTCCACTTTCACATATAATGTGTGGTCAGAAAAGAAAATTTTGTATTCTATTGAATTTGTAACTCTCAAGAGAATATTGGTTGGAAACGTAGATTTGGGAAATACATCTATATGATAATATGGTGGATAAAACTATTTTTACTCATTTAAATCACGCGGAATGTTTTTCAGTTTGACATGCTATGTTGTTCTGTTAAATTTTTGATTTGGTCTCTATTTGTCATATTGGATTATAAGGGCTAGAAGAATGTTTTCAATGTAGGTCGATGTCTCGGAGTAGTGCCCATGTAAAAGTATCTCCTGATTTTACCATATTTCAAAGGATTTGGCTAAAAATATGTATTTGGGGGGTGAAAACTTACACAAAAATATGAACATATCTACAAATTTTAGAATTTTTTCCATATAATAGTACCCCCTCAAGTCCACTTTTTGGCGGACAAACAGACCGACATGGTTAGGGGGACTTATAAGAACGCTAATGGACAATCTGAGGTGCTAATGGCTTAAAAAAGTAATTAACTTTGGCTATTCTTAATTCATTCAGCGCTCAATTATGAGGTGTACAAAATACAGCAAATTCCAAATTACTGCTCATTTCACTGGAAGATTTTGCTACGATTTTTACCAAACTAAAAATTAATTTGATCCCTTACATGGGGATAAGATTGATATATACTTTTTAATAGATTTGTATAGCACATCCACACCTTTGAAGCCCACGGCTTAAATATGGGTACAGGTATTTTAAAACACTTTTAATCGACCAGTACGGGAACACTTATATCAGTCATATCTGTGAATAATTATGCTTTGACAAATATGCATAATAGACAAAAACTACGGGCCGGCAACGCGGACCGGGCCAGCTAGTACTTATATAAAAACCAGCAAGAGCCCAATACGTCATCAGCGAAAAGTCCACCTTAAAATTTTAGATTCGTTTCAACAGTTCGTGTTAGGTATTTTTAGTACTCAACATTCACAATTTATTCAGTTTCACAAATTTTTTTAATCAAAAGTTCATGCATCGTACTAAGTCTTTATACTCAAGGTTTTATATACCATTCATGATTTTACTTTTTGGGAAAGAATAATAGGAAAATTTTTACCTTTTACACCAAAAAGACTTCAAAATCTTTCATTTTGAAGTTTACCGAGGAGGGTGTTAGTAAGATCTTTGTGCAGTGGATACAAATGAAATTTTTCTTTCCAAAACTATTTTAAAGTCTCCATATGTAAAACCCTAAAAACCACAGTGACCTAATCATTGAATTTGGGAATATCAGCTCTATCCCTTTACCGAATACCAAATATAGAAACATTTAGTGGGCATATCTAAAACAATCTACATCTTTCTATCAGAGACAGCAGCAGTGATCCAAGTTTAGATTCATTTAGTACCTTTTGTACAATTAAAGTACACATTTCCGAGACCGCCTCCATATCGTAATTCCTCTGCAGAGGCCTCAATATCAAATTTGAAGATATCAGCTCCAGTTCTTCACCCAATACAAAATTTGGTACCATTTAGTACTTTTCGAACAATTTCCAAAACCAACTCCGTATATTAACCACAGACACCAACAGTGACATTAATACAACGGTGACCTAATACAAAATTTTAAACTGTAAGCACTATCTGCTCACCCTCTTCCGAGACCTCCTCCATATCTCAGTTCCACATACCAACAGAGACCTCAATCAAATTTCAGGATTTGAGCTCTATACATTCAGCCTATACCAAATTTAGTACTATTTAGTACTTTTCAACGCCGCAGATACCATCAAAGACCTCAGTATAACATTTCGGGACTCCAGCTCTATTCCATCATCTAATACCCAATTTAGTACCATTATTTTATTTCTAGTACCATTTATTATTATACCCTCCACCATTGTATGAAGGGTATATTAAGTTTGTCATTCCGTTTGTAACACCTTGAAATATTTTAGACCCCACAAAGTATATATATTCTTGATAAGCATGAAATTCTATGTCGATTTAGCGATGTACGTCCGTCTGTGGAAATCACTCTAGCTTCCGAACGAAATGAAGTAAGTTGATAAAATTTTACTAAAATGTATACTATATCTGCAAGACTTTTGGTATTGAAAATGGGTACACGTAGGTCCTCGTTTTGGTATAGCCCCCATATAGCGGTACATCCCGATATTCGATATTTTGATGATTTTAGCGACATTATTCACCGGAAATGTTTCAAATTTGGTATTTGAAGTTCAAAATGGATACTACAGCCTATGGAGTAAAATTATCCGAGCAGGTCCACGTCTTCGTATAGCCTTTCGATATTCGGGATTTTGCTGATTTTAGCGACATTATTCACCGGAGTAGTTTCAAATTACGTATTTAGAGTTCGTACTGGGAACTACAGTCTGTGACAGAAAATTGTCTATTCAGGTACCTCCCTAGGCCCCATTTGTCAGTACCTCCCTATATTCGGTATTTTGATGACTTTAGCTACAATACTCACCGAAATTGTTTGAGATGTCGCATTTGAAGTTCGTAATGTATGCTACAGCTTGTGACAGAAAGTTGCCTATGCAGGCCCAGGTCTTCGTATAGCTCTGATATAACGGTAGCTTCCTATATACGGTATTTTGATGATTTTAGCTACATTATTCACCATTTATTTCAAGTTTCGAATTTAAATATGATAATGGTAATGGCTTATGACAAACAATGCCTATGTAGGTTCATGTCGTATAGACCCCATTATAATGGCTATATTCGGTATTGCTAAGATTTTAACAGAATTTTTAACGGATTTTATTTTTTGAAAATTTCCAAATTCTTTCCAAATGGTGAAGGGTGTTCAAAGTTCGGCCCGGCCGAACTTACTGCTTTTTATTTTCATTTCAACAATGAAGACAAGGGAGTCCTAGTGTAATTTGCAAAATCTATGCAACATTACACACATGCGAGTTCATTGTCTGCAGGTGGAAAATTTGTCCGAAAGCAGTGCATTCAATCCACCCAGTTTCCATTCGGACATGCTTGAAGCCACACCACCCATCATTTGTTCGAAGAGATTTAATCTGGCTGAGTTCGGTGATTGTGTCGGATAGGCGCGATTGCTCGAACATTTCGTTGGTGTGATGTACTTGAATTTTTGTTGGCGTTGATGCTGAACGCTTTTGCTTGGATTTTCCTAGAATACTTGGATAAAGAAAAAGGTATATTGGGCTGATGTTTAAATCTGTAGATTTTACGTGTTTCGAACTTTTCGCCGAATTTGGAACACATTTGAAGTCCAGCCAATTTTGTATCCATTTTTATGAGGCTGGAAAAGCAGGTAAGTTTTATTGCAACAAGTTAAAAAGTATCAGTTGATTTTGCCGACAGATGTATACCCTCAGTCAATGTTCAGCTATATAAATATATTTTGACTTCTGTTATGATTATTCAAATTGTTGACCCTCTATGGAGTAGGTTCCGAAAGAATGGGGTTCATTGATATTCAAAATTTGGATCCTTTGTGCGGGAGGTACCAGAATGAGTAGATCGGTATGTCCCATCTTCACAGCAGATCGTGTGCTAGATGAAATAATGGGATGTGTGAAATATTAAGAGAACTGTATGCTTATTTCGAATTTTATTATAGTTTTGGTAATTCGAAACTTTTAATTTTTTGTGGGAGGTACCAGAAGGAATAATCCGATATCTACCTTTTTTATGGCAAATCTTATGTTGATAGAAATATTGAGATGTACCAAGTCTGAATGGAATCGGATGTTAATTTCGCGTTTTATGAGCTTCATGTATATTCAAAATTTTGATTCTTTGAGGGGGAGGTAACAGGAGGAGTGGACCGATATATCCCATCTTTACACCAGAAAATAAAAATATTGTGATCTGTGTAATTTGGAAATAACGGGAATCTTACATTACATTTTATATAAGTTATAATCGGAATTTACCGATATTGTCCAATTTCGAACCTGACCTAGAACTGATGCAAATATTGCGATTTGCAAAGTTTTAGCAAAATCGGATTGTCCTTTTTACTAATGAATGGTACAGTTTGGCCCACCCCTTTGGTACCTACTCAACAAAATTTTAATATTTACATTTTTCATATTTTTCTCAACCAGAGATTTGCTGCGAATATGGAATACATCAGCCAACTTCTGTTCCTTCCCCACAAAAGGTTAAAATTTTGATTAACAAATATTCGCAAAAAATTGGAAATAATTTTTCGATTTTCTATAAATTTTGCACATTCCAATATTTTTTATCAAGAACCTCATGTATATTTCAACATTTTACAAAACTCACCACATATCTTCTTTCTTCTTCTTCTTTCTATATCTATAAAAGAGGAAAATGTTTGTATGTTTGTTTGTTTGTTTGTTTGTTTGTTTGTAATTTATGGACTTGAAAACCGCTGATTAGATTTTCCTGAAAATTTCCATATATACTGCAACATCGCCTGAAAGTAACATAGGCTATATACATTTTTGAATTTCCACTTGGAACTGGAGATATAGCATCAGAATCGGAGGTACCTCCCAAAAATTTAGATTTTATATGCACATATCTATTGATTGGTTGAAGATACAGTCTCCAAATTTGGAATACGTAACGGAATTTGGAACAAAAATAAGTTTGCCAAATTATATATTAATCGGTTCAGATTTGGATATAGCTCCCATATATATTTTCGACCAATTTCGTTCATTTGATGCCTCAAACACAATATGAATGTTCGATTCCAATGAAATTTGGAATGTGTGACGGGATTTAATCCGAAAATAAATTTGTCAAATTATGTTTAAATCGGTTCAGATTTGGATATAGCTCCCATATATATTTTCGGCCGATTTCAAGCATTTGATGCACCAAACACGCTATGTATCCCCAATTTCAATGAAATTTGAAAAGTGTGATAGATTTTATCTAAAAAATTGATTTCCCAAATTATATTGAAATCGGTTCAGATTTGGATATAGCTCCCATATACATTTTCGGCCGATTTCATGTATTTGGTGGACCAAACACGACATGTATTTCCAATTGTAATGAAATTTAAAATAAGTAACGGAATTGGGAGCCAAAATGAATTTGTCAAATTAAATTGAAATCGGTTCAGATTTGGATATAGCTCCCATATATATTTTCGACCGATTTCATGTATTTGATGCACCAAACACGCTATGTATCTCTAATTTCAATGAAATTTGGAATGTGTAGCGGAAATTAAAACAAATATACATTTGTCAAATAGAAGTTATTTTTAAAATAACTTCTGGGGAGAATATCCCAGACAAAAACAAGGGAACTGATGAGGATTGGTGGCTCTTTCCGAAACCTAGGTATTCCCTGCCTTACCCCCTGGTAAACATTACCATCGTTCTCCACTAATAAACAAACATTGTTTTTATAAAAACAACAATAAAGGGATAAAGCCAGACCATTTTGCAACAACAAAATACTACGGTATCCCGAACAAACAAGCCACACTGTTCTTTTGTCAAATTATATTAAAATCGGTTCAGATTTGGATATAGCTCTCATATATATTTTCGATCGATTTCATGTATTTTATGCACCATACACGATATGTATGTTCGATTCCAAAGAAATTTGGAATATGTAACGGGATTTTGATTAGAAAATAAATTAGTCAAAATATATTAAAATCGGTTCAGATTTGGATATAGCTCTCATATATATTTTCCGCCGATTTCACATATTTGATGCACAAAACACGATACGTATTTCCAATTCCAACGAAATTCGGCATGAGTGGCTAAATTTGGTACAAAAATAAATTTGACAAATTATATTCAAATACGCTCAGATGTGATTATAGCTCCCAAATATATACTCAGCCGATTTCACATATTTGATGCACCCAAAGCGAGAGAGACAAAATCTGGCACCAGAAAAAATTGCCAAATTATATTGAAATCAGTTGAGGTTTGGATATAGCTAACATATATATTTCGTCCGATTTCATACATATTATGCACCAAACACGATATATATGACCGATTCCAATGAAATTCAGAATGTGTGGTGGAATTTGGTTATAATAATAAATGTGATAAATTAATTGGAAATTAGTTAAGATTTGGATATAGCTCCTATATATATATTCTCGGCCGATTTCACATATTTGACGCACCAATTTCAATGAATTATGAAAGGTGTGGCGGAGTTTTGTGTAAAAGTAATTTTTTTAAAATTATATTTAAATCGGATCAGATTGGGATATGATTTTAATAAGAACCATTGACCCACAACGACTTAGGCTAACACTAAAAAACAACACAACAATTTATTTGAAATACGCTTATTACGGCGAAGTATGTTGCTATCTCGAATTTACTAATTGCGATAGAAAAACCACTCTACTTAAAAAAAATTGCAGTTTCCTGCACGCTTGGTATTTGCTATGAAATAAATAAATCCGAAGGACAAACCCTTCGTGTATGTATGTCATTTTGGTTATTTACGCATTAAAGTAGTGCAATAATTTTTTTTAATTTTTAAATTTGTTTTTTTTTTTAACCAACATATATTCGTAAATAAAATTTTGAATGCATATAAAATCAAAAGGGGTAGCGAAGCGCACCGGGTTCAGCTAGTTCAATATATAATGATTTTAGGCAAATTTTCAATTACATTTTTTGACGTCAGTACTTATACCGCTCAAATATCCCGATCCCGACACTTGACTTACTTTAAAACTAATCGATGGTACTTATAACTTCCTCGAATTTAAGGCATTAGTTTACAAATTAGTTTACAAATTTTTGTAATGTAACAACAACAAGAAAAAAGTAGGAGGACCTGCACAAACTACTTTCTGTCTTAGGCTGTAGTTTCCAATACGAACATAAAATACCAAATTTAAAACAATTCCGGTGAATAATGCTGCTAAAATCGTAGAAATATCGAATATAGGGAGTTACCATTATGTGGGGGTAATATGAAGACCTGGACCTGTATAGGTAATTTTCTGTCACAGGCTGTAGTGCCCATTACGAAGTACAAATACGAAATTTGAAACCATTCCGATGAATAAAATCACCAAAATACCGAATATAGGGAGATAAATTTAAAAAGTGGCCCTATATTAAAAAAAAACAAGTAAGCAAAGGCTACAGTCGAGCGGGGCCGACCGTTGAATACCCTACAACACTATAATAAATGATATAGTTTATATAGGCCATATACTCGAAAGAATTCCACAAGATATTGTGACAAATAATAAAAGAAAACCATCAGGTTTCGCTCTCTAATTTTCGAATAATAGCAACATAAACTAATTTGCTCATTTCCAATTTATTGGTAGATGTTGCACGTAAATGGTCTTCCCAGATCTGGAACCAATATTTCCCAAAGTCCCATAATCTCTCAGAAGTGGCAAAAGATTAACATTTATTATTGGTTTTTGACTAAAACGCATCTATATGAGATATAGACATTTGACTATATTCTTCAACGAAATCAGCCTTAACGAAATAGTCAGAAGTGCGTCTTTCCTGCATTTGTGAATTCTCCAAAAAGTCACTGGAATAGATATTTGCGTATTTTGTCTACAAAAGTTGACAAACTATTTCACACATTGAATATTTTTGGATGGCCATCCAAAACTATTTGGCCTCCATTCAAATGCGATCGGGCGATAATTACGACTTGCTGACAATTTTGCAGTTTTTTTGTCCATTTCAACCCCTATATATATGGCGATTATCTCCAGAAAGAGTAGGCTTCTATTCTGACCCTCATCTTATCCCCATGCAAAATTTCATAAGGATCGGGCCATAAATGCGATCTGTATATGACATCCTAACTACTTAGTTTTGTTAGCTGTAGAAATATTACCAAATGTTTAATTCAAAATGAAAATATGCCAAAAATATGACAAAATTGAAAAAATATGAGAAAATATTACAAAATCAATATTTTCATCTTTAGAGAGATATTTTTATGCGATTTTTTAGGCGTTTTTTCTTTCCTGCCAAGAGGCCATTCTGAATTAATGAGAACTGTCGAAATCAGTTCAGCCGTTCTCGACATATAAGAGATCTTTCAAGCATATCTTCTTTGATAGACATATATATCGCACATATTTTGCTATATATCCGATTTGATGTATGTTAACATCAATGTAAAGATCAGAGGTAACCTTGTCATGGCTTTTGATTTCGCCGGGATTTAAAATATTCGCGGTTTAATGAAAAATTTTGATTTTTTTCAACACAAAAGATATGGTCTATTTTACCCGCTAAATATTATCCTATGACCACCCAAATTGGAAGGCTTCTTACCCGCCCTAAACTCTAGCTACATGCGAAATTCTGCGTCGATTGGTCTATAATTGTGACCTGTAGAGCAACTGCAAAATCAGCAAATTTTTCAGTTTTTGGTCCATTTCAACCCCTAAATATTATGCAATCCTCTCCAAAAGAAATAGGGTTCTATTCTGACCTTAACCCCACCTACATTTTAAATTTCGTGAAGATCGGGCCATAATTGCGACCTGTAGAGTGATTACAAATTAACATGGACAGACGGACAGACGGACAGACGGACGGACGGACATACATAGCTAGATCGACTCAGCTTGGCGAGCTAGGAAGATCCATATATACTTTCCTATATGGGAAACCAATATTTCGAGGTGTTACATAAATTCTGGCCCAATCAAACTTATAATACCCCCAACACATAGTGTTGTAGGGTATAAAAACCTGCAGACCAAAATTTTATCAATCGGTATACTTCAATTCGTTCGGAAGCTAGGGTGATTTGCAAATTCAGACTGCTGTCATTTTTGAGCCACTCGTCCGACAGCTGTTGTATGTTATATTTTGGTGAGAATTTTCCAGGAAAAAGTTATTCGTGATAGAATTCAAGCGTGATAGTGTGATTTCTTTATATTTGGCTGGAAAACTACAAGTGGCTATCGTCCGAGCAATCCAGCATTTAAATGTGAATAAATTCTTTGTGTCTCGTACCATCGCTCATTACCGTGAAACTGGTAACGTAGACCGACGTCAAGGAAGTGGACGGAAGAAAACAGCAACATCAGTTCGCAACAGCAACAATGGTTCGAAAAGTAAAGAAGCGACTTGATGGAAACCCGCATCGCAGTGGGCGAAAAATGGCTCGTGAGATGAAAAGCCGCCATAACAGCCGATGGTCGCTCAGAATAAATGCCGAATATTATCGCGAAAATATTCTGGAGGGTGTATTAAAGCCTTGGGCACGCAGACATTTTGTCCGTAGACCTTGGACATTCCAACAGGACTCAGCACCATCGCACTCAGGACGCGCCACCCAAGAATGGTTACAAAATGAGGTTCCTCTCTTCATTTCCAGTGCATAATGGCCACTAAAATCTCCTTATACCAATCCGTTGGACTATTGTGTCTGGAGTATTTTAGAAAGCAAAGGTGACTCTAAATTACGAAAGTGTCGATCACCTCAAGCAAGCGCTTCGCCGGGAATGGGACAAAATACCGCAGAGCTACATTCGGGCAGCGTGTGACGGTTTCATTTGCCATTTGAAGGTCATAATTTGTGCCAAAGATGCCCAATTCGAAAAAATCTAAACTTATTCTAAAATTTCATGCTATTTCCGACATGTTTTGCTTTCATTTAATAAAATTAAAAAAAGAAAATGTAAAAATTATGGCGTTTGACCTTATTGCCGCTTTTTATATCTCACCAAAATTTTATCAACCTACCTCAATTCTTTCGGAAGCTAGAGACGCACAAACAGACGCAAGGTCATCACTAAATCGGCATAGAATTTTATGCTGATCAAGAGTATATATACTTTGTAGGGTCTGAAATATATATTTCGAGGTGTTACAAACGGAATGACAAATTTAATATACCCTTCATCCTATGTATGGTGGAGAGTTTAAAAACGTTAATCATGTTACACAGTCTGAACTATCTGCATCATTATAGCCAGTTTGAAGCAAGAGCCTTTGATCTGTAGCGGTGACACTAATTCATCTGATGATTTATGGTGCCTAATTAGCACTAAGTTCTGGCAGGTAACAATTCGGATGAAGTGTAAAATAACAGCCATTAGTACAAACGTTCGTATTTCAAAACGTAGTTGGAAGCAACATTTTCCCCTAATTGAGCTTAATTATTGGAAATATTGATAAGTAGATGTTGTTTTGACATCTGCACACACATACAGAGATACATATCACAACTAACTATCCCAACTTTTATTTAGCTGTAGATGAGTGCAAAATCCTTTGATTTGTATTCAATTTTAATGATGTGTTTTAGTCGCCAATCCTTTTAACCGAAATTTGTGCCATGTTTGAAAAAGACATGCAAGTGCATGCATGCATTTGTGATTGGGATTTGTGTAGTCGCATTGCAAATTTGTAGGAGATTAGTGGATCAATCGAAAGCAATTTTCAAAGAGGTTTGTGTTTTAATGAAATGATTATTGCAATGAATTTCGCTATAAATGAGTTCCCCGTTTGTAATTGATGCTTTGTTGTGAAAGCTGATTCATTCTACAAATGACTGATTTAACTGTGTGACAAAATGAAATAATTTCAGGGTAGAGCGAAAATAGAAGACACGTGTACCGGCGTTTTGAAAGTTTATATCGCGCAGTAACCCAAAAACCCACAAATGTTGTGGTCTATTTTACCCACTAAATATTACCCGATGACCATCAAAATTGGAAGGCTTCTGCCCAGCCCTTAGCTCTAACCCCATGCTAACTTCCGCTTTGATTGGTCCACAATTGCGACCTGTAGAGCAACAGCAAAATCATGAAAAATTTTCAGTTTTTGGTCCATTTCAACCTTTAGGTATTATGCGATCATCTCCAAAAGGCTTCTATTCTGGCCCTAGCCCCACCTCCATTCTAATTTCGTGAAGATCGGACCATAATTGCGACCTGTAGAGTGATTACAAATTAACATGGACAGACGGAGGGACGGACATACATAGATAGATCGACTCAGCTCGGCGAGATAGAAAGGTCCATATATACTTTCCTATGTGTGGAACCAATATTTGGAGGTGTTACATAATTTTTGGCCCAATCAAACTTATAATACCCCCAACACGTAGTGTTGTAGGGTATAAATATGGCCAATACCCAATACTGAAATATTGATATTTTTTGTTCAATAGCGTTTCTTCATAAAAATAAATCAAAATACCAACATTTGTCCAAATTAAATGGAAAATATGACTAAAACATAAAAATACTTTAAATCGGGGTTTACCTTTTTATAGAGAGAGACTATACCAAAAAGTGGGCTGACATGACCCACTTTCTCAAGCAATGATTCTTGAAGTAATCCAAAGCTCTATATGCATTTTTTACAGCTCCATATTAAATGTTGCGAAATATATCTCAAAATATTGGGGTTTGTATGAATATGGCCAGGGCTATATGAAGGCCCTAAAAAGTTTGGCTTCAACTTTTTTGGGGTTTTGATCTATGACGGTTGGAAAACCTAGGTCTCTTTTGACCAAATCCGTTCTAGGGCATTTGGAGTCGATCTAACGATGTCCGTCCGCCCGTCTCTCTGTCTGGCTGGTGCGCACGATAACTCTCGAAGGGAGTATCCGGTTTGGTCGTAATATTTTTATCAAACTCAGATCGAGTTCAAAGATGGGCCTTCTGGCACCTCCCCTAAAAACGGTCGAAATTTTCCAAAAAAAAAAAAAAAAAAAAAAAAAAATTACCGCACTGAAATAAAGTTATTTTTAAAATAACTTTCGAGGGAGAATATTACAGAAAAAAAAAACAAGGGAACTGATGAGGATTGGTGGCTCTTTCCGAAACCTAGATATTCCCTGCCTTACCCCTGTTAAACGTTACAGTCGTTATCCACTAATAAACAAACGTTGTTTTTATTCAAAACAACAATAAAGGGCTTAAGCCTAACCATTTTGCAACAACAATTACAACTCTTATAAAATGTGATGTAAGAATCCGATTGTTTTCAAATTACACAAATCACAATATTTTTATTAACCCAAGCTTTGGTGTGAAGACGGACTATATCGGTCCACTCCTTCTGGTACCACACAAAAGGTTAATTTTTTTAAAATCTATGAAGCTCATAAAACGTGAAATTAACATCTGATTCCATTCAGGCTTTGCACATCTCAATATTTCCATCAACACAAGATCTGTTCCAAATATGGTAGAGATCGGACTATTTCTTCTGGTACCACATACGCTTCAAGATTTTGAAAAACAAAACGTTCAATGAAAGCTAAATTTCTTCAAATTTCACACATACAAACATTTTTGCTAACACAGGATCTGTTGTGAAGATGTTATATACATCTGCGAACCCCTTCTGATACCTCACCCACAAATAGTCACAATTTTCAATGCTTTTATCTGCCATAACTTGTGAAACAATTCAGCGATTCTTTACAACTTGATATATCTAAATATTTCTCTCAACCGGTAACCTAAGATGAATTTGGAATTTATGATTCCGCATGAAATTGGATATAAATATTCATCCATTTCGCCCGTACCAATATTTTTATACCCTACACCACATAGTGGTAAGGGTATTATGTCTTCATGTATTTGTTTGTAACATGAAGAAGGAAGCGAGATAGACCCATAGTTAATTTTGAGAATCTTCATAGTATCACTTTCTGAGTTGATTTATGCATGTCAGTCCGTCCGTCCATGTATTTTTGTAAACAAAATGTAGGTAGCATTTATTATCCGAATGAGATGAAATTTCCCAAACATTATTTGTTTGTCCCAAGGACGAACCCTACTGAAATTGGTGAAAATCGATTCAAATTTAGATCTAACTCTCATATATATCTTCAACCGATTTCGGGTTTATTGTGCACCCAATGGCCAATATCAATCCAAACCAGTAAAGAAAGTAATAAAATCGGGCGGGCCGACTTTATGATACCCTACACCACTTTGCTCATTTAGTAGAGCTCCTCATAACAATTAAAAGTTTTTATCGGAGAATTTAATCATACACGCCATGATTATAATTATAATTTAAAGTTCAAAGGACTTAATGTGCCGAAGCATTTGTATCTTTTAAATTCGGACTTGTATTGCCCATTTGGTGCAAAATTAATTTGAAATCAGATATATGGGAGCTATATCCAAATCAGAACCGATCTCAATAAAATTTGACAATGATATTTCTGAGCTGTATTTGATATATTTCCCTGAATATCGTTGTTACAGAGTGCATATTACGGCTGCGGAGGTCAAAAATAACAAATCGGATGAACAATATATATGGGAGCTATAGCTATATCTGAACCGATTTCGATCAAATTTGGCACACTTATTTTCAGGCCTAATGTGGTTGTATGTGCAAAATTCCATACTATTCGGGCTGATATTAAACGTTTGGTGCACAATAAAAGGCAAATCGGACGAAGATATATATGGGAGCTATATCTAAATTTTTACCGAATATCTCCAATTTCAATAGGGTTCGTCCTTGGGTCAAACAAATGATTTGTGCAAAATTTCATCTTAATCGGATAATAAATGCGACCTGCATTTTGTTCACAAGAATACATGGACAGACGGACTGACATGCATAAATCAACTCAGAAAGTTATTCTATGGAGATCCTCAAAAGTAAATATGGGTCTATCTCGCTTCCTTCTCCATGTTACAAACAAATGCACAAAGAGATAATACCCTGACCACTTTGTGGTGTAGGGTATAATAACCTGAATTTTTGCACATCCGATTTATTTAATTAGTTCAGATATAGCTATAACTCCCATATATATGTTTCATCCAATTTAAGGTTTTCTCACACATGCGTAATATGTACTCTACAAGAGTGATATTTGATACAGCCTAGAAATACCTGTGTCAAATTTTATGGAGATCGGTTCAGATTTGGATATAGCTCTCATATATATCTTTATCAAATTTGTTGATAGTCGATTCAGAGTTGGATATAGTTCCCCAATTGTGACTAATCTAAAGCCTACGATACTCATTCAAATAAGGTTCATAGATCGTATGGTTTTCTTCACTTAATTTCCGAATATAAACTTTTTTTTTACAGGAGCACTACTAAATACGCATAGTGATGTAGGGTATCAAATAGTTTAGACTTTAGACCTTTCCTTACTGGTTTTATTGTTAGTTATGCTATCATATTCGACTGGGGTTTTTCGGTAATTATTTTTCGTACCGCACAATGTATTCAGAGTGTGAAATGGACCATAACTTTTGTGTCAACTCATAAATGTACCTATTTCGCCAGTTATAATTTGTCTTATTTTGAAATTTGGTAAGAAATTGCTACCAAAACCTTTAAAATAAAGAAAATCAGAAGGCGTCTTTATTTGTGGGTTACGGCAAAAATGACACACATTGTACATTTTCAGTTAATAGTTCAATTAGCTAACAAGTAAGCAAAGGCTACAGTCGAGCGGGGCCGACCGTTGAATACCCTACAACACTATAATAAATGATATAGTTTATATAGGCCATATACTCGAAAGAATTCCACAAGATATTGTGACAAATAATAAAAGAAAACCATCAGGTTTCGCTCTCTAATTTTCGAATAATAGCAACATAAACTAATTTGCTCATTTCCAATTTATTGGTAGATGTTGCACGTAAATGGTCTTCCCAGATCTGGAACCAATATTTCCCAAAGTCCCATAATCTCTCAGAAGTGGCAAAAGATTAACATTTATTATTGGTTTTTGACTAAAACGCATCTATATGAGATATAGACATTTGACTATATTCTTCAACGAAATCAGCCTTAACGAAATAGTCAGAAGTGCGTCTTTCCTGCATTTGTGAATTCTCCAAAAAGTCACTGGAATAGATATTTGCGTATTTTGTCTACAAAAGTTGACAAACTATTTCACACATTGAATATTTTTGGATGGCCATCCAAAACTATTTGGCCTCCATTCAAATGCGATCGGGCGATAATTACGACTTGCTGACAATTTTGCAGTTTCTTTGTCCATTTCAACCCCTATATATATGGCGATTATCTCCAGAAAGAGTAGGCTTCTATTCTGACCCTCATCTTATCCCCATGCAAAATTTCATAAGGATCGGGCCATAAATGCGATCTGTATATGACATCCTAACTACTTAGTTTTGTTAGCTGTAGAAATATTACCAAATGTTTAATTCAAAATGAAAATATGCCAAAAATATGACAAAATTGAAAAAATATGAGAAAATATTACAAAATCAATATTTTCATCTTTAGAGAGATATTTTATGCGATTTTTTAGGCGTTTTTTCTTTCCTGCCAAGAGGCCATTCTGAATTAATGAGAACTGTCGAAATCAGTTCAGCCGTTCTCGACATATAAGAGATCTTTCAAGCATATCTTCTTTGATAGACATATATATCGCACATATTTTGCTATATATCCGATTTGATGTATGTTAACATCAATGTAAAGATCAGAGGTAACCTTGTCATGGCTTTTGATTTCGCCGGGATTTAAAATATTCGCGGTTTAATGAAAAATTTTGATTTTTTTCAACACAAAAGATATGGTCTATTTTACCCGCTAAATATTATCCTATGACCACCCAAATTGGAAGGCTTCTTACCCGCCCTAAACTCTAGCTACATGCGAAATTCTGCGTCGATTGGTCTATAATTGTGACCTGTAGAGCAACTGCAAAATCAGCAAATTTTTCAGTTTTTGGTCCATTTCAACCCCTAAATATTATGCAATCCTCTCCAAAAGAAATAGGGTTCTATTCTGACCTTAACCCCACCTACATTTTAAATTTCGTGAAGATCGGGCCATAATTGCGACCTGTAGAGTGATTACAAATTAACATGGACAGACGGACAGACGGACAGACGGACGGACGGACATACATAGCTAGATCGACTCAGCTTGGCGAGCTAGGAAGATCCATATATACTTTCCTATATGGGAAACCAATATTTCGAGGTGTTACATAAATTCTGGCCCAATCAAACTTATAATACCCCCAACACATAGTGTTGTAGGGTATAATTAGAGCCAGAAAGAGCTCTACCTAAATGTGGACCGATATAGTACAGCACGGGTGGGCATCGTTTAATCGATTTAGAATTTTTTGCTGACCATTAATAATGTTCTACGACGAACTCTTCGAGGTGTTGCAAATGGAATGACAAAGGGAGTGTTCCAACCATCGTATAGTCGAGGTTAAAAAGTTTTTTACCGTTCCTGGAAATAATAAAGATACATACAGGAAGTATTCCTTTCCGTTTTTATACCCTCCACCATAGTATGGAGGGTATATTAAGTTTGTCATTCCGTTTGTAATACCTCGAAATATACATTTTAGACCCCACAAAGTATATATATTCTTGATCAGCATAAAATTCTATGTCGATTTATCAATGTCCGTCCGTCTGTCTGTCTGTCCGTCTATCCGTGTGTCCGTCTGTCCGTATATCCGTCTGTCCGTCTGTCCGTCTGTCCGTCCGTCCGTCTATCCGTCTGTGGAAATCACTCTAGCTTCCGAACGAAACGAAGTAGGTTGATAAAATTTTACTCAAATGTGTACTATGTCTGCAGGACTTTTGGTATTGAAAATGGGCCATGTATGTCCACGTCTTCGTATAGCCCTCATATAACGGTACCTCTCGATATGCGGTATTTTGATGATTCTAGCGACATTTTTTACTGGAATTGTTTCAAAATTAATATTTAAAGTTCATAATAGATGCTACGGCTTAAGACAGAAAATGGGTCATGTAGGTCCACGTCTTCGTATAGCCCCCATATAACGGTACCTCCCGATATTCGGTATATTGATGATTTTAGCGACATTATTTACCGGAATTATTTCAAATTTGGTATTTGAAGTTCGTAATGGATACTACAGCATATGACAGTAAATTATCTGTGCAGGTCCACGTCTTCATATAGCCCCCATATAACGATACCCCCCGATCTTCTTCATGATTTTAGCGACATTATTTACCGGAATTGTTTCAAATTTCGCATTTGTAGTTCGTGAAGTTCGATATTACAGCCTATGACAGAAAATTGCCTGTGCATTATAAACAGATTTTTTTTCAAGTTTCGCATTTCAATATTGTAATATAGCCTATGCAGGTCCACATCGTCGTATAGACTCTAATATACGGCTTCATTAGGTATTTTCAAGATTTTAACAGATTTTTAAGGGATTTTATTTTTATACCCTACACCACATAGTGGTAAGGGTATTATGTCTTTGTGCATTTGTTTGTAACATGGAGAAGGAAACGAGATAGACCCATTGTTACTTTTGAGAACCTTCATAGAATCACTTTCTGAGTCGATTTATGCATGTCAGTCCGTCTGTCCGTCCGTCCGTCTGTCCATGTATTCTTGTGAACAAAATGCAGGTCGCATTTATTATCCGATTGAGATGAAATTTTCCAAACAATATTTTTTTGGCCCAAGGACGAACCCTATTGAAACTGGTGAGAATCGGATCAAATTTAGATATAGCTCCCATATATATCTTCATCCGATTTCGGGTTAAATGTGCACCAAATATCCACTATCAGTCCAAATTACCTGAATTTTGGCACACCCAACCGAGTTCGGCCTAGAAGCAAGTATATCAAATTTGGAGAAAATCGGTTCAGATATAGCTATAGCTCCCATATATATCTTTCATCCGATTTGATCTTTAAGTCCCTCACATTCCTACTATGCACTCCACAACCGTGATATTTGGTACCAGGTATTAGATGGAGCACAGAAATAGCTGTTTTAAATTTTATCGAAATCGGTTCAGATTTGGATATAGCTCCCATATATATCTTCATCCGATTTCGGGTTAATTGACCACCAAATGGCCAATATCAGCCCAAATGGCCCGAATTTTGGCACATGTGACCGAGATTAGCCTTAAAGCAAATACAACAAATTTGGAGAAAATCGGTTCAGAAACTGCTATAGCTCTCATATATATGTTCATCCGATTTCGGGTTAAATGTGCACCAAATGTCCACTATCAGTCCAAATTACCTGAATTTTGGCACACCCAACCGAGTTCGGCCTAGAAGCAAGTATATCAAATTTGGAGAAAATCGGTTCAGATATAGCTATAGCTCCCATATATATCTTTCATCCGATTTGGTGTTTAAGCCTCTCACATTCGTAATATGCACTCCACAATAATGATATTTGGTACCAGATATAAGATACAGCCCAGAAATAGCTTTTTGTAATTTTATCGAAATCGGTTCAGATTTGGATATAGCTCCCATATATATCTTCATCCGATTTCGGGTTAATTGTGCACCAAATGGCCGATATAAGTCCAAATGGACTGAATTTTAGTACATCGGACCAAATTCAGCCTAGAAGCAAGTATATCAAATTTAGTGAAAATCGGTTCAGTTATAGATTTAGCAACCATATATATGTTTCATCCGATTTAGAGTTTTAGTCCCATACATTCGTAATATTCACTCCACAACTGTGATATTTGGTACCAGGTATTAGATGGAGCACAGGAATAGCTGTTTTAAATTTTATCGAAATCGGTTCAGATTTGGATATAGCTCCCATATATATCTTCATCCGATTTCGGGTTAAATGTGCACTAAATGGTCAATATCAGCCCAAATCACCAGTCTAGAAGCTAATACGTAAAATTTGGAGAAACCCGGTTCAGAGATAGCTATAGTTCGTAAAATGCACGATAGAATTAGATAGATTTTGATTTTGTACCAAATATCTCATAGAGCTCTGAAATGCCCTGCATAAACCTTTTTACGAGAGCTCTACTAAATATGCATAGTGGTGTAGGGTATCATATAGTCGGCCCCGCCCGACTTTTGAGCTTTCCTTCATTTCGCTTTAAATGAATGTTTGGTGCGATGAAATAATACTTTCTCGTATGCCGGAAACAAATATCAAATCTCCAAACTTTAATAATTTTTGCGAAATCAAACATACCGCATAAATCTTAGATGAGCTTAAGAAAGTTTTCTGTTTTTCTGTTTTTTTTTTTGTTTTTTGCTCAACACACTCGAAACGCATGAAATTTAATTACCAAAAATACCTGAAGCACACGAGACCTCAAATCGTCTCACATGGAACAGAATGTAAGTCAAGCCATTAGGAGGATTGGCTGGATTCCAGAGCGAGAGAGCGAGCAAAAAAAATGGAATTTAACTTATGAATGTGTGTGTGTGTGTAGCATTGTGGGGAAAATAATCAGCTTAAGTAAGAATAAATTTGATTTAAAGTTTTCTTAACACTTCAACACATACATATATATACATTTAGATAGGAACATATATGTATGTGTGATGTTGTAAGGAATTAAGAAATTGGCCTTGATGTCAGTCGGTTGATAAAAAAAAATAGAAAAATGTTCTCTTCAACTTTTTCGAAAGTGAAAGCGTTGATATTTAACACCGAAATAAATTAAATTACATTTCAATGTTATATTTTTTCAAAGAACAAATTAAAACGTATTTGCCAGTTTTTTGTATTTTTATATTTGTAATGGATGAATCAAAAATATTGGTTCAACAACTTCAATGTTCAAAACTGACTTAACTTTAATAAAAAACATGTTAAAAACTATCAGTAGGTTTTGCCGACAGACGTATACCCTCAGCCAATGTTCGGTTATCTAAATACATTTTGACTTCTGTTATGATTATTAAAATCGTTGACCCACTATGGAGTAGGTTCCGAAGGAATGGACCAATATTGTCCATTTCGCATCGGACCTAAATAAATTTGATATAAACATTACAAAGTACCTGGTTTGGGAAATGTTAAAATGTGCGTGAAGTACCAGATATAGTCGACCGACGTACCCAATTGTCATACTAAATCCAATGCAGATAAAAATTTTGGTATGGGTAGAATTACCGATGGAAAAACATTCGTTGTCCAGCAGTTTGCAAACAAACACAATGGTCGTATTTACTTGCCAAAGAGGTCAGCTGAAAATGTGCACCTTCGGTTGGCCACGTGAACTCAAGCGCCGGCCATGGTGATGGTGTGGGCCGCCATAACTCGTATTGATTAGAACAAATTCCGAATATTATCGCGAAAATATTCTGGAGGGTGTATTAAAGCCTTGGGAACGCAAAAATTTTGGCTGCAGACCTTGGACATTCCAACAGGACTCAACAGCATCGCACTCAGCACACGCCACCCAAGAATGGTTACAAAATGAGGTTCCTCGCTTCTAATTTCGAGTGCATAATGGCCACCAAAAAATATTGAAAATTGCGATCTTTGTGGGTGAGATACCAGAAGGGATTCGCAGACCATGTATTAGCAAAAATGTTTGCATTTGTGAAATTTGAAGAGAGTTAGATGCTTATTTCGCTTTCTTTGAGCGTTTTGTTTTTCAAATCGTGAACCCTATGTGGGGGTGGTATCAGAAGAATTTATCCGATCTGTACCATCTTTATAAAAGATTTTGTGTTGTTGGAAATATTGAGATGTACCAATACTGAATGAAATCGGATGTTAACTTCGCGTTTTATGAGCTTTATGGATTTTCAAAATGTTGACCCTTTCTGGGGGATTTACTAGAAGAAGTGGACTGATATATTCCATCTTCACACCAGACCTTGGGTTAATAAAAATATTGTGATGTGTGTAATTCGAAGAAAATCAGATTTTTACATCACATTTTATAAGAGATATAATTATTCAAAATGTTGACCCCTGTGTGGGAGGTATTTAGTGGAGTGGACCGATATTGTTCATTTCCGCACCGGACCTAGCACTAATGCAAATATTAGGACTTGCAAAGTTGGAGCAAAATCGGATTATCTTTTCTTTCTTTTCAGCAAAATATTTTTTTTTTTTTTTTTTTTTGAAAATTTCGACCTTTTGTTGGGAGGTACCAGAAGAAGTATACCGATATTGTCCATTTCCGAACTCGATCTATCTTCGATAATAATATTACTATGTACCAAATCGGGTATTCCCTTCGAAAGTTATCGTGCGCACCAGCCAGATAGACGGACGAACGGACAACCTTAGATCGACTCCAAATGTCCTGAAACGGATTTGGTACAAAGAGGCCTGGGGTCTAAAACAATTATTTTGATGGGACACGTTTTGGCCGTATCAAATGATATGTCTTCTTTTGTGGCCATATGGCTAATGGTATAATAAACTGACATAGGCTGTCGACAAAACCGATTCATACTTTTTAACTTGTTTATCGAAAAATTGTGTTCAGCTACGAAGCTCATTTTTAGGTCAGTGGGTAAGTAAATAAAAATCAGACAGAAACATTGCAAAAGCTACCAATGCCTTCACAAAATATCACAGTTTGTTGCGCTTTATGGCCGGTGGCATCATTTGATCATACTCATTCAAAGATGCTTCCAATCATAACCTAACAGTGAATGGTAAACGCTACGGTGAGATGATATCCAACTTTTTCCCTAAAATGCAAGAGCTTGACTTTTATGATATGTGATTTCAGTAAGACTATGCCACACAGCATGGGGAATAATGGACTTTGGCCGCCCATATCGTGTGATTTAACGCCTTTGGACTATTTTGTCAAAGTTCGCAATTGGAAGGCAATATTAAAACCTTTATTCGTGATATACCGGTGGAAATGTTGTGCCATTTTAGCAAAAATCCCCATCAATATTTATATTAAATTATATGAGCCGTGCTATCAATTTCTATAAATATTTTAATATCCTAGGAGTAAAATTCGTTTGAGCAAAATTTAAAAGCGATAGAGTTCTTGTCTGAATTAATTTTTTGAAGACCTCACACCACTGTGCGGCGTTTGCAAAAACTAAGCAAAACAAGTAAAAAAGCTGTATGTTCGGCCGGGCCGAACTTTGAATACCCTCCACCATTTGGTACAAATTTAACAATTTTCAAAAAAAAAAAAAAAATAAAATAAAATCCCTTAAAAATCTGTTAAAATCTTGAAAATACCTAATGTAGCCGTATTTTAGAGTCTATACGACGATGTGGACCTGCATAGGCAACTTTTGTCACAAGCTGTTACTATATTGAAATCCGAATATTGGGAGGTACCGTTATATGGGGCTATATGAAGACGTGGACCTGCACAGACGATTTTACGTCATAGGCTGTAGTATTCATTACGAACTTCAAATGCGAAATTTTAAACAATTCCGGTAATTAATGTCGCTAAAATCATCAAAATACCGAATATTGTGTGGTACCGTTATATGGGGGCTATATGAAGACGTGGACCTGCACAGACGATTTTACGTCATAGGCTGTAGTATTCATTACCAACTTCAAATGCGAAATTTGAAACAATTCCGGTAAATAATGTCGCTAAAAGCATCAAAATACCGAATATCGGGAGGTACCGTTATATGGAGGCTATACGAAGACGTGGACCTATATGGCTCATTTTTTGTCTTAGGATGTTGTATTCATTACGAACTTCAAATACCAAATAATATACAATTCCGACGAATATTGTCGCTAAAATGATCAAAATACCGAATATCGGGGGGTACCGTTATATACGAAGACGTGAACCTACATGACCCATTTTCTGTCTTAAGCCGTAGCATCTATTATGAACTTTAAATATTAATTTTGAAACAATGCCAGTAAAAAATGTCGCTGGAATCATCAAAATACCGCATATCGGGAGGTACCGTTATATGAGGGCTATACGTGGACCTACATGGCCCATTTTCAATACCAAAAGTTCTGCAGACATAGTACACATTTGAGTAAAATTTTATCAACCAACTTCATTTCGTTCGGAAGCTAGAGTGATTTCCACAGACGGACAGACGGACGGACGGATACACGGACAGACGGATAGACGGACGGACATTGATAAATCGACATAGAATTTTATGCTGATCCAGAATATATATACTTTGTGGGGTCTAAAATGTATATTTCGAGGTGTTACAAACGGAATGACAAACTTAATATACCCTCCATACTATGGTGGAGGGTATAAAAATAAGCTTTTATATTCCACCCGTGGCGTGCCGCCAAAGGGGACGTTTGAAGCTAAAGTATTAAAATGGCTTTTGTACAAATACTACTTACAGGGTTGCCCATATTCGACGGACCCATGACTCTTTGGGTCCATTCCAATCGACGAGGCTTGTCCGCAGGCAACATTCTTTGCGTCAATTGAATTTTGTACGGGAACAAATGCAGATCAATGCGAATGATCCGTTGTAAAGTGGAACGAGCCATGCCCAACTGCTGAGAACGGCGTTTTTGGGATGTTCTTGGGGACCTCTCAACACTGGCTCGTCCGGCAGCGATATTCTCGGCCGATCGCCTTGGTCGATTTTTATATGGCCTCTTCGGATTAGAAAGAGCCTGACCAGTCGAAAATTTTTCGTATAAACGCTTAATGGTGTTCTTAGAAGGCGCACTTCTCACATTTTTTAATGTTTTAAAAGCACGTTGAGTTTTCACAATTGACTTCTTCTGTTGAATGTAAATTTTAACTATTTCGCGTGGCGTGTATTGGTTCATGGTAAAAATCTGCTTGGACTGACGCTTCAAACGCGGTATGTCATTAAGCGATGTGACATCTATGTCAAAAGTTATGGCGTTGCCAGATGGGTCCGTCGAATATGGGCAACCCTGTATTAATTGGGCAACCCTGTATTTTGGCTGACCACACCAAAAATGCCAGATGAACCGCTTAAGCAACGGCGGAACGTGAAAAGATGAGTGTGTGTGTTAGCAACTTTCTGGAGTTTCTTGTAAATTTATATTTATTAAGCCAATAAAGCCAAAGAAAACATAATCTTAGTTTCAAGGGCAACAATCAAAGTTAAAAACAAATAATTTATAAGTGCGGTTGTAAGATTTAGAAGTTTTTCCAAAAGAAGTTTAGTTTTATGTAATTGTTTGGTTCCTCTTCTATTGAGGTTACCATTTCGTCACTTGGGTAAAAAAAGTTATTTGTCATACAAGTTATTTTTAAAGTTTCTTCTTGGGAGAATTTCCCAGACAAAACAAGTAAAAAAGCTGTACGTTCTGCCGGGCCGAACTTTGAATACCCTCCACCATTTGGTACGAATTTGGCAATTCTCAAAAACAATAAAATCCGTTAAAAATTCTGTTAAAATCTTAAAAATACCGAATGTAGCTGTTACATTAGAGTTTATACGACGACATGGACCTGCATAGGTAACTTTTGTCATAAGCCATAACAATATTCAAATGCGAAACTTAGAAAAAAATTTGTGAATAATATAGCTAAAGTCATCAAAATGTTGCGTGGGCGGGTCAGTTGAGGGCGGCGATGTTCAAAGTTAGTGGCGGCGCACCAAAAAAAGAGAAAAAAATACTATTATTATTATTAAGGGAATAAATACATACCCGGAAAAGAATTGCGCTGCGGCCAATACCAGAAAAGACGTAGGAAATTGTATTAACATGTTGGATGCACTTGTGCATCATGTGAATCGAAAAACTGAATGGAAAGGGGAAACGGCTAGCGTTGCCATATCAAAGCGAAATGGGTTATTGTTCAGTGTAAAATTCAGTACTGGTTTTATCAACGCTGAGAGTCGGCCATTTAGTGAGGGTAGTATCGTCAATGTAGATGTAAACAAAGTAATATTGGTTCTTAGATGTGTATGTTATCAAAAATGTCGTGGAAAGTTGGGGAAAATGGTGGAAATTTCAATGTCCTATATAAGGCATGATGCAGCAAAGAGCGGGGGATTTGTGCAGTAACCGCCATGGAGTGCCGGCTTAAACTTTGAAGTGGAAGTAATTTGAAAGTGTTTGTGCCGCAATTTTTAAATGAAAAGACAGTTGGTTGTTGTTTGTTTTTATATTTATTTTATGGGAATAACGACCAAAAATTTCCTGAACATAATCACCAACATTACTGGCCTCAGGTATTCCAGAAGTGGGGCCAGTGATTCGTCTTTCACCCAGTATTTCTACCGTAATTTTGGGGTTGTGGCAGCAAATTACTAGGAAGCATCACCCGCATCATCATCCTTTCTATAGAAAAATTGAAGTGCCGGTAGTGTCAGCCTTATCCACCAATTGCCAGTCACTACGATACCTGTGCGTTGGTTTGGATTAGTCAGTGTGCATCGGGGTTAAGGTATTACCAATTGCCACACATTCAAGGCTGGAGCGCAAGGTAACCCTTAGAATTTGAATTTTATAAGATATATAACAAAGGGGCTAAGAGTGCGTCGGCGGTTTCCTGCAAAACAAGAAAAGAAGAAAATTTTAATGTTTTTAAAAAAAAAAAAAACATCAATTAAGATGCAATTGTCAAACAAGCCGAAATTTTAATAATTAATTAACCATTCAACAACGTATATGTATTTAGTGTTAAAATTGTGTTGTCTTTGTGTATGTCCTAGAGTTTAAGTGATTTCAACTGTAAGGATTTTTAACGCCAGGATAGTAATCACAAGTTGTGTGCGATTTCAGAGAGGTCGGGTATTAGAATTGGTCATTTTGGCCCAGGAATAACCATCTTAAGCGAGCTCTCTTAGGGTAGGCATTTGGTAATAAAATTTGCGTGAATAAAAATCAATAGTCTCTCGCTAAACTGGTGTTAGATATTCCGTAAAAAAAAAAAAAGAGAAAGATTAAACAATTAAAAAAAAAAACGAAATTAGTTTTAAGAAACCTTTTATAAAATAAATGTTTTAATGTTTGGTTCGTGAAAGAAATATGTGGTGATCTGTTAGTAAGCGGGGGGTTTCCCTTGGAGTAAGGTGATGAGGTGAGTGTGAGTGTCTTGTGGGGTTTCCAGTGGATTTTAAAGAGGAGACTTGGAAACCATGGAAGGGCGGGCGAACGTAGGGATAAAAATATCAATATCCCTTTATCAAAACAGTTATCTTGTTTCTAAATTTTATTTATGTTGTTTGTTTGTCTCTTCAAAGAAAAATGTATGTTCGCCCTGAGGTGTTAGATATGGATGGTTGAGAACCGAGGCCCTGAGCACGCAAGCCAGTCGGATGGTCCATTCTAGCGCCGCCATATCAGGGAATGTAACAGATGGCGCCCAATATAAAAAAAATTAAGTTCATTTAGAACTGAGATAGGATAATTTTTGTGCAATACCACCTACGTGCAATAAAAATAGACCATAGGGAAAAGTAATAGTAATAAGTATTATAGCAATATCCTGGGACCTGACTGATATTGAGCCATGTTTTTGTTATTGAAAACATGTTAATGTGCAATATTAGTTTTAAGGTAAAATAGGATATTTAGTATAATACTTCCATAATAATAAGAACGGTCGATGCAATAACTTGTTCGTCTAGTGTGTAACAATGAATGTATTGTGAATGACCTGTCTTTTGTGTTTTGATTCTAATAAGTAGCTGCAATAGTTAGGAATTTCGACTAGGGGAAACGGACAACGTGCATGTGAACAAAAGCAGATGTTGGTTGTTCTCCCGTTTACGAGATCTTTTTTCTTTCAGACAGAAGGGAAATTGCCGTAAAGACACAGTCGAAAGAAAAATTCAAAAAAATATGTGTTTTGTTAGTGTTCGTATTTAACTGTTTTGATAACCGAAAGGACATTTAAAAAAAAAAAAAAAATATACATATATATAATTATTTAGACACACACCTCACAACCCATCGCAAGGAGAACCCCTAGATGTTAGAAATTGTTCTGTTTGAAATTAGAAATTGTGTTTTTTTGTGTGACTAAATTCTTGATAACTTCACATATAGATATATTATTTTTTTTTGTAAAGTATAATTTTCGTCTTTTTTATTATTTTTTTTTTAAACAATATTATTGGAAAACGTAAAAGAATTCAAAGTTTTCATTCAAAGATTGGTAGAATCGTAAGCATTTGCCAATGAGTGAAGAAAACTTATTTGAAACAAATCGTCGAAGCAAAAGAAACCGCACGGCGTCCTTTGATGCTAGTAGAATATCGGTGCAAACATTGCCGAAATATAGGAAAAAGGATAAGATTGGCAGAATGGTAAATCCACCTCCTGTTAATAATCCATCTATAATTGATATGTCCCAGACTATTAACGCTACTCCTAACCCCAATTCGAATACTTACAATATGCTTCCTAATGGTAACCCGACTAGTTCTTCTCATAGTTCCACGCCAGCTAATGACGATATGAACAATGTTTTAAGGGAAATGGTAGATGCCGGAGTAACCAATGCTGAAATAAATTTAAGGCCACTAGTGCAGGAGTGTATAGGAATGGAAATGAAAAAAGTGTATGAAGCCATTGGGAAATTAGGAGACATAGTAAAGAATTTGAATATTGGCACAAACGCTCTGAACAATCAACCTAACAATATCCCATTTTCGTTTCCAAATCCACCTCCCATAATCGAAACCAACAGACATCCAGAGATGCAACCTAATAATATGATGTTTGCCAATCACGGTCCCAATTTGGATAGAACAAGTAAAGTTGAGAAATTCAAGTTGAGATTCGATGGTAATCAGTCTGGCATGTCTGTTGAAGATTTCGTGTTTCGACTCGAATACCTAAAAAACCAATACAGGGTGTCATGGGAAGAAGTCTTTGCCGAGTTCCAGTCTTTACTCTCGGGCAGCGCTTATGAGTGGTACTGGTTACAGATTAAGACCGGTGTAGTGAAGGATTGGCCTTCTTTAAAAGATGCCCTATATCGACGATACAGTACGACTCGATCGAATTTTGAAGTAATGAGCGAGATAGTCGATAGGAAATTTAAACCAGGAGAAGATATCGATAACTTTTTCCAATCCATAAACACTTTGAGATCCAGGTTAGTTCAACCCATATCTGAAGGAGAGCTAATTCAAATCGTAAAAAGAAATTTAAAGGGAGATATTTTTAGGATGATTTACCCAATGAACATATGTTCTATGGAACAGCTCAGGATGGAGTGTATCTTAGCAGAAAAGACATGTTCAAAACGTGAAATAAGATACATGCCTCCTCCTCCGAATAGACATGTTAGAGTAAATGAGATAAATATAGATAATAATGATTATAATTTGAATTACTATGAGGATGAACAAGTTCCGGATGTGTCAGAGCTGAAAACCGATCCAATCTGTTGGAACTGCCGAAAAACAGGTCATAGGTTTATGGATTGTTTATCCTCACAAAGATCATTGTTTTGCTACCGATGTGGCCAACCCAATACTGTGGCACCAAGGTGTCCTAAGTGCAAGTCGGAAAACGGCAAGAGGAACATATCGTCGGCGGGGAGATCATGTTCGGGAGACAAACCCGCAACGACCAACCAGCAAGCACCAACATAAACACCAATAAATATACTTCTGTCAGACACTACCTTCCACTTGAAATCCGAAGATCCAATTATGAATTTGTCAGAAATAGGATATTTGGGGAAGCTGGAGGCAACGCTGAGATTGAACAGAATAGTGAGATTGATGACAACAACACAAAACCGGTTAAAAAAATCAAAAATGATTCTAAGAAATTAGCCAGAATTCTAAAACTCAGGCAACGAAAAAAAGAAAACAAATTTTTGAGGAATATGATAACCGAGTCAATTCGCAAATACAACGATACTTCCGACCCAAGACCTTATGCCGTAGTTAAAATTGGAGATAAAGATGTGAAAGGCTTGCTAGATTCCGGAGCCACTGTATCTATATTAGGCAAAGGATGTCGTGAGCTTCTAGAGGAATTAGAAATGGGATCAGAATCATATTACACTAATATAAGAACAGCCTCAGGTCAACTACACAGGATACTGGGTAAAGTTAGATTGAAAATCACATACAAAGATTTAGAAAAAGAAATTTGTTTCTACTTATGCCCGGATCTTGAGCAATCATTGTATTTGGGAATAGATTTCTGGAAAGCGTTCCACTTAGCTCCAGACGTATTAGAAGTACATGAACTCGACATGGAAAAGGTTCAAGCAAAATATGCAGATGATAATGAATATGTGAGAGAAAAACATAATCTAAATCCCGATCAAGAAGAAAAACTCAATCGAATAGTGGAAAAGTTTCCAGCGTTTGAAAAAATGGGTCTAGGTCACACCATCCTTGAAAAACACACTATTAAGCTATTGGAGGGAACCAATCCTATTAAGGATAAACACTACCCCATTTCACCAGCTATGCAACAAATTGTCTATGAAGAGTTGGATAAGATGATAGAGTTGAAAGTTATAGAAGAGAGTGAAAGTGCTTGGAATAATAGGACGACCATCGTCAGGAAACCCGGGAAGAACCGATTTTGTTTGGATGCGCGTAAGTTAAACGCCGTAACCATAAAAGACGCTTATCCATTACAAAATATCGACGGGATACTAAGTAGAATTGATCAGACGGTATTCATAAGTAGCGTAGACTTAAAACATGCCTTTTGGCAGATAGAGCTGGATGAAGAGTCGAGACCATACACGGCTTTTACGGTACCTGGTCGTCCGCTCTATCAATTCAGGATGATGCCGTTCGGCTTATGTAATGCCGCACAACGTCTATGCCGACTTATGGATAAGGTCATACCTGCCCGACTAAAATCCAACGTATTCATATACTTGGATGACTTATTAGTTATATCGGGAGATTTCGAAACTCATTTGAAATTATTAGAACAAGTAGCGGAGTGTCTCAGGAGTGCGAATCTGACGATAGGTCTTAACAAGAGCATGTTCTGTTTTAAAGAGTTGAGGTATTTAGGTTTTATAATCGGAGGAGGGGTCCTCAAAACCGACCCTGACAAAATACGAGCGATTAGAACACTAAAAATTCCAAGAAACCCTAGGGATGTGAGGAGCTTTTTAGGTACAGCGGGCTGGTACCGTCGTTTTATAAAAAATTTCGCAAGTATTTCCGCCCCTCTGACAGACACTTTAAAAAAAAGTAATAAATTTACCATGAGCTCTAAAGCCATAGAGGCGTTCGAAGAACTGAAAAGGGCGTTGACCACGGCTCCAGTACTTAAACATCCAGATTTTTCAAAAGAATTTTTTATACAATGTGATGCTTCAGATTGTGGAATAGGAGCAGTCTTGTTTCAGAAAGGCGATAATGATGAAGAGTTCCCCATAGCCTTTTACTCCCAGAAGCTAAACAGTTGCCAAAAGAACTATAGCGTTACTGAAAAGGAGTGTCTGGCTGCCGTTATGGCGGTGAAAAGGTTTAGACCTTATGTGGAATTAATGAAATTCACGGTCATAACGGACCACGCTAGTTTGAAATGGCTAATGGGTGTAAAAGACTTGAGTGGGAGACTCGCCCGATGGAGTCTAATGCTGCAGGGGTATAACTTCGAAATTGAGCATAGAAAAGGCAAGGATAATGTGGTGGCAGACATGCTATCCCGCCTTGAAGTCGTCGAGGAATGTGATGTGGTTGAGGACTTATTCGATTTCGAAACTACAGAATTTGAAAGCGCAGAATATAAAAATTTAATAGACGAAATACGGAGAAACCAAAATAAATTGCCTGACATAAAAATAGAAAACGGCCTCATATTCAAACGGACAAAACCAGAAACTGAACTGAATTCGGATGAAATGCCATGGAAACTTTGGGTCCCAGAGTCGTTAACCCATTTGTTAATCCAAAAGGCACATGATGAGCTAACCTCAGCTCATGGCGGTATAGCTAAGACGTTGCATCGCCTGCAAATATTTTATTTTTGGCCGAAAATGGTACAACAGGTGAAGCAGTATATATCTAACTGCCAAACATGTAAAGAAACGAAACCGGTCAATAGAAACACACAACCGACAATAGGGTGTGAAGTCTTGACAGAACGTCCCTTTCAAAAACTTTATATGGATTTTTTAGGTAAATATCCACGATCCAAATCAGGCAACAGTTATATATTTATAGTTGTTGACCACTTTTCCAAATTTGTGTTTCTAAAAGCCATGAAAGAAGCCACCACCTCTAACGTTGTTAAATTCTTAGTGCAAGAGATATTTAGAAAATTCGGAGTTCCTGAGACGATCCATACAGATAATGGAGCTCAATTCACGGCTAAAGGATTCAAGGAAATGGTTGAAATGTTTAAGATCAACCATATGCAGACAGCACCCTACTCGCCGCAGTCGAACGCCTCAGAGAGGGTGAACCAGTCCGTACTAGCCGCAATTCGAGCCTATTTAGAGGATGACCATAGGGATTGGGATGTCTACCTAACAGAAATTGAATGCGCATTAAGGTCGTCAATACATACAGCCACTGGGGTAACACCCTTTTTCGCACTTTTCGGATACGAGATGTACACTAACGGCAGTGATTATAAACTGGCAAGGAAATTAAAATCGCTATGTGACTACGCAATAAATGACCTAAGTCGGAAGGAAAAATTAGAGATCATTAGGGAAAGAATAGCAAAAAACCTACACCATGCCTATGAGAGGAGTGCCAAACGTTATAATCAGCGTGCACGCTTAGTGCAATTTTTACCTGGACAGGAGGTCTTTAGACGAAACCATGTTTTAAGTGATTTTGGCAAGAACATCAACTCAAAATTTTGCAAGAAATATCTCAAATGTAGGATAGTTAAACCTGTGGGAAACAATATGTTTGAAATTGAGGACATGCAAGGCAAGTCGTTAGGGACGTGTCACGTAAAGGACCTAAAAAGGTAAGGCTACCCGCTGCGGAGCTCCCTTATTATGGCAAACTTGGAAAATATTAGGCAGTTGTGAATTCTAACTAGGCTACAGCTTTTGGGCCATGTAGCTAGACCATAACCACATAGATGGCTTCCCATATGGGGGCCCCATGCGGGGTCGGAACTATGCCATCACGCCCTGGGAAGTTAGACCAAAGTGGAAGGTGTTGAAGTAAGATTCAAACTACGTAAAAATCCCAACTATTGCCAATAATAAAGAGAAAAATTCCACAGACGTAATGTCAGCCTTTGTCGATATGTAAATTCTATAATTTGAAATGAAAATAGTATCAACTTTCCTCACCTTCCCCATAGATATCACTAGTACACCCTATTTTTTTGGGCGGAAATGCAGAACAAACCAATATAAAAACTTAAGTTGGGAATAATTTAAACAATTCATTTGAATTATATGGGCACTGTTTGTGGATGCCTCAACAGCATTGGAAAGGATTTCCCACTAAGTGGGCAAACATTCTTTTTTAGAAATGGCTAAGTGATAAGGTATCAGAAATTAAAATACATTTTTTAAAAACTTTCATTATTTCCTTCCTTTTCTTCCACAAACTCTGTACCCAATATTGCACTTTTCCCTAATTCTTGGTATGAACATATCCCTGTTGGGGTGGTAAAATGATTTTACATCTTGGTTCATTAACCTCTTGGCGGTGCATTATTTCCAATCTTTGGAAGAATTCCGGTCCGTGTCATATTCTAGTATCATCTACAAAGGTGTAACTTACCCGAAGAATTTCCTTGGGCTATGTGGGGTACATCGTCTGTTTTTTCGGCAATCAAAAAAAAAAAAAAAAAAAGGTTGTGTCCACGGGGGTATCGCTTTGTTGGTTTTGCCGACTGATATATACCCTCAGCTCAGGATGGTCCTTCTAGTATGCTGACCAATTATGAGGGACGTTCCGAAAGTGTCAAGCAATATTGCTCATTCCATAGCTTATTCTGATATAAATATTATAACACGCCAGATTTGGACTACATGTACTTCTTCCTGCTTTTTATAAAAGATATGCCATAAGTTTCCACTTTGCCAAATACTGGTACGAACATTGGGACCTGTAAATGTCAAAGAAAATCAAATAATTGGTAATCAAAATTTGAAATTTGGAGGTACCCGGAGTGGTCCGATAAATGCCTTATTCACATCAAACACCTGGTTGAGAGAAATATTCATCAAGTTTGATAAGTTCCGCTTACTTGATTCCATTAATAGGGGGATGTGACCCTAGGTGAGGGAGGTACTAGAAGGAGTGGACCGATATTGCCCGTCTTGATCTAAGTTTGATAATAATATTACGATGTACCAAGTTTGGACGAAATCGGATATACCTTTCGAGAGTTATCGTGCCAAATGTCCGGAAACTAGTCATATGGCTGAGGGTATAATAAGGGCATTACTAAACGGACAGACTGCATATTGTAACACACGAAACAAACCATAACACATCCACAACAAAGAATCGGCATCCCGTTTCGTGGGCTGATCTCCTTTGGGTGTGGCGATCATGAAATGTGTAAAGCACACGCGCCCTTGTAGCAGCAAATTCGATCATTGGTGGCCAGAATAAATAATGTTAACTTTTGTGTGTCCGTGGACGGACGGACCTCCAACATCCATACCTGTAACAAAGAAATGTTTATACAATTATTTAAAAACTAGTAATGAATGGCATTTATACTTACGCAACCAATATAAGGCCAAAAGTCTCCTAAGGAGAATAAATCTGAAAATATTACGAGAAGAAAACAGTAAGTTATAAATATTTTAAAAGGAGGTTAAATATGTTTCGATCAATCGAAACGAATGTAAAAGAAAAAAATAATTCTCCTTCTTCTTCTCCATTCATTCAGGAAGATATGTTCGCGTTGCCAATCAAAGCTTAATAGTACAGATAGGGTTCGCTGTCGTAAATACTGGAAGCGTAGTATGTGTGTACTACAATGTATGCGATAAGGTGAATGAGTTATCCCTAATGCAATATGAAATTTACCATTTTTTTATTGAATCCAGGCCCGGCATGGAGACTCCAGGGTGTGGGAGTTCCCCACGTTAGGAATTTGGTGTCACGCACATCGTCCCTTGCGAAATATCCTCAGCAATGGTCGATGTTTTGTTGCGTGGGCGGGTCAGTTGAGGGCGGCGATGTTCAAAGTTAGTGGCGGCGCACCAAAAAAAGAGAAAAAAATACTATTATTATTATTAAGGGAATAAATACATACCCGGAAAAGAATTGCGCTGCGGCCAATACCAGAAAAGACGTAGGAAATTGTATTAACATGTTGGATGCACTTGTGCATCATGTGAATCGAAAAACTGAATGGAAAGGGGAAACGGCTAGCGTTGCCATATCAAAGCGAAATGGGTTATTGTTCAGTGTAAAATTCAGTACTGGTTTTATCAACGCTGAGAGTCGGCCATTTAGTGAGGGTAGTATCGTCAATGTAGATGTAAACAAAGTAATATTGGTTCTTAGATGTGTATGTTATCAAAAATGTCGTGGAAAGTTGGGGAAAATGGTGGAAATTTCAATGTCCTATATAAGGCATGATGCAGCAAAGAGCGGGGGATTTGTGCAGTAACCGCCATGGAGTGCCGGCTTAAACTTTGAAGTGGAAGTAATTTGAAAGTGTTTGTGCCGCAATTTTTAAATGAAAAGACAGTTGGTTGTTGTTTGTTTTTATATTTATTTTATGGGAATAACGACCAAAAATTTCCTGAACATAATCACCAACATTACTGGCCTCAGGTATTCCAGAAGTGGGGCCAGTGATTCGTCTT
The DNA here is from genome assembly GCF_030504385.1 of Musca domestica. NCBI lineage: Eukaryota > Metazoa > Arthropoda > Insecta > Diptera > Muscidae > Musca > Musca domestica. Next base: position 19,868,670 of record NW_026712435.1, read on the forward strand.
TCACCCAGTATTTCTACCGTAATTTTGGGGTTGTGGCAGCAAATTACTAGGAAGCATCACCCGCATCATCATCCTTTCTATAGAAAAATTGAAGTGCCGGTAGTGTCAGCCTTATCCACCAATTGCCAGTCACTACGATACCTGTGCGTTGGTTTGGATTAGTCAGTGTGCATCGGGGTTAAGGTATTACCAATTGCCACACATTCAAGGCTGGAGCGCAAGGTAACCCTTAGAATTTGAATTTTATAAGATATATAACAAAGGGGCTAAGAGTGCGTCGGCGGTTTCCTGCAAAACAAGAAAAGAAGAAAATTTTAATGTTTTTAAAAAAAAAAAAAACATCAATTAAGATGCAATTGTCAAACAAGCCGAAATTTTAATAATTAATTAACCATTCAACAACGTATATGTATTTAGTGTTAAAATTGTGTTGTCTTTGTGTATGTCCTAGAGTTTAAGTGATTTCAACTGTAAGGATTTTTAACGCCAGGATAGTAATCACAAGTTGTGTGCGATTTCAGAGAGGTCGGGTATTAGAATTGGTCATTTTGGCCCAGGAATAACCATCTTAAGCGAGCTCTCTTAGGGTAGGCATTTGGTAATAAAATTTGCGTGAATAAAAATCAATAGTCTCTCGCTAAACTGGTGTTAGATATTCCGTAAAAAAAAAAAAAGAGAAAGATTAAACAATTAAAAAAAAAAAACGAAATTAGTTTTAAGAAACCTTTTATAAAATAAATGTTTTAATGTTTGGTTCGTGAAAGAAATATGTGGTGATCTGTTAGTAAGCGGGGGGTTTCCCTTGGAGTAAGGTGATGAGGTGAGTGTGAGTGTCTTGTGGGGTTTCCAGTGGATTTTAAAGAGGAGACTTGGAAACCATGGAAGGGCGGGCGAACGTAGGGATAAAAATATCAATATCCCTTTATCAAAACAGTTATCTTGTTTCTAAATTTTATTTATGTTGTTTGTTTGTCTCTTCAAAGAAAAATGTATGTTCGCCCTGAGGTGTTAGATATGGATGGTTGAGAACCGAGGCCCTGAGCACGCAAGCCAGTCGGATGGTCCATTCTAGCGCCGCCATATCAGGGAATGTAACAAAAATAACGAATATCGAGAGGTACCGTTATGTGGGGCTATACGAAGACATGGACCTGCACAGACAATTTTCTGTCTTAGGCTATAGTATCCATTGCGAACTTCAAATACCAAATACGAAGACGTGGACCTACAAATACAATTTTCTGTCATAGGCTGTAGTATTCATTTCAATACCAAATTTGAAACAATTCCGATGAATATTGTCGCAAAAATCACCAAAATACCGGATGTCGGGAGGTACCGTTATATGGGGGCTATACTAAAACGTGGACCTACATGACCCATTTTCAAAACCAAAAGTCCTGCAGACATAATATAGATTTGAGTAAAATTCGTTCGGAAGCTAGACTGATTTCCACAGACGGACATCGCTAAATCGACATAGAATTTTATGCTGAACAAGAATATATATACTTCGCAGGTTCTAAAATGTATATTTCGAGGTGTTACAAACGGAATGACAAACTTAATATACCCTTCACACTATGGTGGAGGGTATAAAAACAGGGGAACTGATAAGGATTGGTGGCTCTTTCCGAAAACTAGGTATTCCCTGCCTTACCCCCTGATAACATTACCATCGTTCTCCACTAATAAGCAAACGTTGTTTTTATAAAAACAACAACAATGGGATTAAGCCTGACCATTTTGCAAAAACAAAATACTATAGTATCCCAAACAAACAAGCCAACACTGTTCCAAAAAAAAAATAAAAATAAATAAATAAATAAATACTTGGTGTTGTACTCCCTCGAATATATATCTGTTCAAGGTTTCGACATACATAGTATAGATACGTATGCCTTGTGTGTTGGTGTCTTCTTGCTTTTTAGAAAAATCCAGCTTATGGCTAGATACTAAAGTTATGTCATTGCATAAGGCAGCAATAATAGTATTTTTGCAACATATATTACGACACATTACATAAGGCACACCTTAAGTGTGGCTGTGTGTGTGTGTGTGTTTGGCGCACTTTGTGCGAATAAGGTTCTTATAAATTCCAAAATGGTCAGACATAAGCCTGAAGGCTTCAGTCATGTGAATTAAAAAAGTAAGTGTTTAAATGCTATATCTCCTTCATGTACACAATTTTTTATATGAAATTACATTTGTTCCAGAGCTTTATTAGACCAGCAAAGGTTTAAACAAGAAAAGTCGAAGTTATTTTACCTTACACCACTATGTTTTTTTTTCAGTAACAAATAAACGTTTATATATGAAATTTGGGAAGTTAATAACACGAATACATCAATACGTATCAATATAAAGTATACAATTTTTTATACCCTCCACCATACATAGTATGGAGGGTATATTCTGTCGTCATTCCGTATGTAACTCATGGAAATAATCATTTTAGACCCGTCCGTCTGTTGTAATCACGCTACAGTCAAAACGAATTAAGATAGAAAGCTATAATTTAGAACAGATGTCTCTTTTGCCTGCAGGCAGGTCAGGTTCGAAGATAGGCTATATCGATCCACGATATCGTATAGCCCCCATATAACGGTACCCCCCTATATTCGGTATTTTGATGATTTTACCCACATTTTTCAACGGAATTGTCTGAAATTCTACACAAAGAGTTCTTTGTGAGTACTTTACCCCCAGACATAGATTTGTTTATATAGGTCCTCAATATTATATCGGCACCTTCCGATATAAATTATTTTAAAGATTTTAACAGAATTTTTAATGGATTTTACTTTTTAGAAAATTTTCTAATTCGCTCCAAATGGTAGAGGGTATTCAAAGTTCGGCCCGGTGGAACTTACTGATTATACCCTACACCACATAGTGGTAAGGGTATTATGTCTTTGTGCATTTGTTTGTAACATGGAGAAGGAAACGAGATAGACCCATAGTTACTTTTGAGAGCCTTCATAGAATCACTTTCTGAGTCGATTTATGCATGTCAGTCCGTCTGTCCGTCCGTCCGTCCGTCCGTCCGTCCGTCTGTCCATGTATTCTTGTGAACAAAATGCAGGTCGCATTTATTATCCGATTGACATGAAATTTTCCAAACAATATTTTTTTGGCCCAAGGACGAACCCTATTGAAATTGGTGAGAATCGGATCAAATTTAGATATAGCTCCCATATATATCTTCATCCGATTTCGGGTTAAATGTGCACCAAATATTCACTATCAGTTCAAATTACCTGAATTTTGGCACACCCAACCGAGTTCGGCCTAGAAGCAAGTATATCAAATTTGGAGAAAATTGGTTCAGATATAGCTATAGCTCCCATATATATCTTTCATCCGATTTGATCTTTAAGTCCCTCACATTCCTACTATGCACTCCACAACCGTGATATTTGGTACCAGGTATTAGATGGAGCACAGAAATAGCTGTTTTAAATTTTATCGAAATCGGTTCAGATTTGGATATAGCTCCCATATATATCTTCATCCGATTTCGGGTTAATTGACCACCAAATGGCCAATATCAGTCCAAATGACCCGAATTTTGGCACATGTGACCGAGATTAGCCTTAAAGCAAATACAACAAATTTGGAGAAAATCAGTTCAGAAAAAGCTATAGCTCCCATATATATCTTCATCCGATTTCGGATTAAATATGCACCAAATGTCCACTATCAGTCCAAATTACCTGAATTTTGGCACACCCAACCGAGTTCGGCCTAGAAGCAAGTATATCAAATTTGGAGAAAATCGGTTCAGATATAGCTATAGCTCCCATATATATCTTTCATCCGATTTGGTGTTTAAGCCTCTCACATTCGTAATATGCACTCCACAAGAATGATATTTGGTACCAGATATAAGATACAGCCCAGAAATAGCTGTTTGTAATTTTATCGAAATCGGTTCAGATTTGGATATAGCTCCCATATATATCTTCATCCGATTTTGGGTTAATTGTGCACCAAATGGCCGATATAAGTCCAAACGGACTGAATTTTAGTACATCGGACCAAATTCAGCCTAGAAGCAAGTATATCAAATTTAGTGAAAATCGGTTCAGATATAGATATAGCAACCATATATATGTTTCATCCGATTTAGAGTTTTAGTCCCATACATTCGTAATATTCACTCCACAACCGTGATATTTGGTACCAGGTATTAGATGGAGCACAGGAATAGCTGTTTTAAATTTTATCGAAATCGGTTCAGATTTGGATATAGCTCTCATATATATCTTCATCCGATTTCGGGTTAAATGTGCACTAAATGGTCAATATCAGTCCAAATCACCAGTCTAGAAGCTAATACGTAAAATTTGGAGAAACCCGGTTCAGAGATAGCTATAGTTCGTAAAATACACGATAGAATTAGATAGATTTTGATTTTGTACCAAATATCTCATAGAGCTCTGAAATGCCCTGTATAAACCTTTTTACGAGAGCTCTACTAAATAAGCATAGTGGTGTAGGGTATCATATAGTCGGCCCCGCCCGACTTTTGAGCTTTCCTTACTGGTTTTTTACTTGTTGTTTTTGTAATTGTTACATCTAGAACAGTGTTGGCATGTTTGTTTGGGATACCATCGTATTTTGTTGTTGCAAAAATCGTCAGGCTTAATCCCATTATTGTTGTTTTTATAAAGCAATATTTGTTTATTAGTGGAGAACGATGGTAATGTTTACCAGGGGGTAAGGCAGGGAATGCCTAGGTTGGCAAAGCCTATGTAGGTCTACGTCGTATAGACCCCAATATAACGTTTGTATTCGGTATTTTTAAGATTTTAACAGAATTTGTAACGGATTTTATTTTTTGAAAATGTCCAAGTTCGTTCTAAATGACGAAGGTATTATTCGGCCGGGCCGAACTTACTGCTTTTTAACTTGTTATCTTTTATACCAAACTTCCTGAACCCGGAGCCCTTCGGTACCCCTTTTGATTTTATATGCAATTCAAAATTGTGTATTCAAATATTTGTTGGCTAAACCAAATTCAAAAATTTAAAAAACCTAATTATTTTAATGGAACGTAATGTAACGTAACGTAATTATTTTGTAAATGTGCAAACAAACAAATAACTCGGTCTACCAACGCGTAAACATGCCAGGAACAACTGACCATGATAAGAGCAGGAACATGCCAAATTTAGTCCGCATACACGAAGGGTTTGTCCTTCGGACTTATAAATTTCATAGCAAATGCCAAGCGAGTAGGAAACGGTAATCTTTGGAAGTTGAGTGGCATTTATGTTGCTACAGGGTGAGATGGAGACTGAAGACGGCTGTCATTTCTAAGCCACTCGTTCGACAGTTGTTAAAATTATTCCAGTGACAGCTCATTATATTCTTACAAGCGCACAAAAGCATTTTGGTGAGAATTTTCCAGAAAAAAACTTATTCGTGATGGAATTCAAGCGCGATAGTGTGATTTCTTCATATTTGGCTGGAAAACCACAAGTGGCTATCGTTAGAGCACTCCAGCATTTAAATGTGAATAAATCTTTTGTGTCTCGTACCATCGCTCGTTACCGTGATACTGGTAGTATAGCCCGACGTCAAGGAAGTGGACGAAAGAAAATAGCAACATCAGCAGAAATGGTTCGAAAAGTAAAGAAGAAAATGGCTCGTGAGCTGAACATATAGCAATATTCCATTCGGCAAATATTGAAAAATGAGCTCGGGTTAAAGCCATTGGAATTCCAAAAAGTGCAAGAACTTACACCGCAACAGAAAGAAAATATACTCAAAAGATTTAAGAGTTGCTTCGCTTGGCCGAAAGTGGTGAACTACCGAATTTTGTTTCCTCCGATGAGTAAAGATTCGTTGTCCAGCAGTTTGTAAACAAACAAAATGATCGTGTTTACTTGCCAAAGAGGTCAGCTGAAAATATGCACCTTCAGTTGGCCGCCATAACAGCCGATGGTCGCTCTCCGCCCGTATTAATCGACCGTGGCATCAGAATCAATGCCGAATTTTATTGCGAAAATATTCTGAAGGGTGTATTAAAGCCTTAGGCACGCAAACATTTCGGCCGCAGACCTTGTATATTCCAACAGCACGCCGCACCATCGCACTCAGCACGCGCCACCCAAGAATGGTTACAAAATCGCGCCACCCAAGAATGGTTTCTCGTTTCATTTCCACGGCACAATGGCCACTAAAATCTCCGGATACCAATCCGTTGGACTATTGTGTCTGGAGTATTTTGGAAAGTAAGCTTGCCACTAAAAAAAAAACCAAAGTGTCTAAAATATATATGACAGCTATATCCAAATCTGAACAGATTTGAATATAATTTGACAAATTTATTTTTGAATTTAATTTCATTGAAATTAGAGATTGTGTTCAATGAATCAAATACATGAGTATATCTAAATCGAAACAGATTTCAACATAATTTGGCAAATTTATATTTGTTCCACATTCCTTTACGTATTCCAAATTTGGAGACTGTATCTGTAATCGATCAATAGATATGTGCATATAAAATTAAAATTTTTGGGAGGTACCTCCGGTTTTGATGTTATATCTTACTTTCCGGCGATGGTGTAGTGTACTTGGAAATTTTCAGGAAAATCTGTTCAGCGGTTTTCGAGCTCATAAATTACAAACAAACATACAGACATTTTCCTCTTTTATAGATATAGATTCCAAAACGAACTACTTCTATGTATGATTCAGTACTTTTTTACTTCTGATTTCCTAGGGTCCTTTTTATTATGCCCTGCAAGAGCTATATGTCCATTTTCAAGATTCTTGTCCTAGCCATTTCTTTTAGACTTTGCAGTGGCAATCAGTCACTCACCTTTTACAATTTTATATATTTTCATACTACGTTATCTTGAAAATCTAAAAACACAAATTTAGTTCCTGTTTACCGCATTGTTGGCGTATCGATTCCAATAGATTATCATACGTTCATTCATGACAAACTTTTCACAATGTACCCATGAATTTGCTCCATATGCATTTCCCCCTTCACATTTCATAAAAGAAATTGGCTTCATGAAAATAAAATTCCGTTCTGCTGTTCGAGTAGTTAAGACTCGATTGTAAATAGCTACTCATTAATTGCAATCACAAAAGAAATATCATTCAATGATTTTATGGCATCAACCTAATCCAGCTTTTATTGGATGACATTTCACCCACATAAATTTTCGGATTCGAATTGTTTTAACGCCACATCAAAAATACCGGATTAGATGTTTATTAAAACAATTTCATATCCATTACGACCGATAGAATGGCAAAATAAATGACAGGCCATGTCGACTGCTTTGCGAATTGAATTTATGAAAAGAACCGAAATGGAATGTATGTAAGTACGTGATCACAAAAAGACAAAAAAAAAAAGTGTTTGAAAGTATTCGGAGTATTGTTGTTGCGGCAGTAATGGAAAAAAGGACAAAATATAAAATGTTTTGCAATTTTTCTTACAAATGTCGGCACGAAGTTTTCCATTGGACACAGCCGAACGAAACTCATGGCACGGATGCTTTCATTTAGTTTTATTTTAACAATTTATGATTTAATTGCAGTAAATATGACCAAGAATCTCTTTGGACCAAATCAGTTTCAGGACATTTGTAGTCAATCTAGCGATGTTCGTCCGTCTGTCTGTTTGTCTGACTGGCTGGTGCGCACGATAACTATCGAAGGGATTATCCGATTTGGTCCAAACTTGGTACATCGTAATATTATTGACAAACTTAGATCGTGTTGGGAAATGGGTACATCGATCCACTCCTCTGGTAACTCCCCCACAAAAGATCGAAATTTTCAAAAAAAAAAAAAAAACTATTTAAGTGCACAAAAAGAGAACGGATAATCCAAGTATTTGCATCAGTTCTAGGACAGATGAGAAAATGCACAATATCGGTCCACTCCATCAAGTACCTCCCACACAAAGGGTTAAAGTGTTCACAATGCAAAATAAGCATCCGATTTTATTTTTATTTCACACATCAAAATATTTCTATAAATACAAGAACTTGTGGGAAGATGAAATACATCAGCTCCCTCCTCATGGTACCTCCCCCACAATGGGTCAACATTTTAAATAGCAATGAGGCTCATAAAAAATTAACATCAGACTCGTTTCAGACTTGGCATTTCTATCAAAACAAGTCAGATCTGTTTCATCTTTATAATACAATCTGTTATAAAGATAAAACAGATCGGACAATTCCTTATGGTACCTCTCCAAAAAGGGTCAAATTTTTGAATAACCAAAACAATTATAAAATCCGAAATATTCATTCGATTGTCTTCATATTTCACACATACCATTATTTCTGCAAACACAAGATCTGGTGTGAAGATGGAATATATCGGTTCACTCCTTCTGATACCTCTCCCAAAAGCGGTCAAATTTTTGAATATCCATGAAGCTCATTAAACGTGACATTAAAATCCGATTCCATTCACAACACAATATCTGCTCGTGAGCAGAACATATCACAATATTCCATTCGGAAAATATTGAAAAATAACATCAGGGTAAAGCCATTTTACTTCCAGAAAGTGCAAGAATTTACACCGCAAGAGAAAGAAAAAAGACTCAAAAGAGCTAAAGAGTTGCTTCGCTTGGCCGAAAGTGGTGAACTGTCGAATTTTGTTTTCTCCGATGTTTACTTGCCAAAGAGGTCAGCTGAAAATATACGTCTTCGGTTGGCCACAAGCGACGGCCATGGTAATGGTGTGGGCCACCATAACAGCTGATGGACGCTCTCCGCTCGTATTAATCGACCGTGACATCAGAAAAAATGACGAATATTATCGCGAAAATATTCTGGAGGGTGTATTAAAGCCTTGGCCAATGCAAACATTTTGGCCGCAGACCTTGGACATTCCAGCAGGACTCAGCACCATTTTGGAAAGGAAGGATGACGCTAAAAAATACCAAAGATGGGAATGCATATCCTCGTTTTTTTCATTTTCTTAAAATTTTGCAAGTTTCTTTCAAATGGTGGAGGGTATTAAAATATTCGGCCCTGCTGAACTTAGATCGTTTTTTATACCCATACACCATACATAATATGGAGGTTATATTAAGTTCGTCATTCCGTTTGTAACTCATCGAAATAATAACTTTAGACCCAAAAAAGTAAATATATTCTTGATCAGCGTAAAATTATAAGACGATTTAGCCCTGTCCGTCCGTTCGTCTTTCCGCCTGTCCGTCTGTTGTAATAACGCTAAAGTCAAAACGAATTAAGATAGGATGCTGAAATTTTGCACAGAACTGTCTTTTGTCTGCAGGGAGGTCAAGTTCGATATCGTATAGCCTCCATATAACTGCATCCCCCCCGATATTCGGTATTTTGATGATTTAAGCTACATTTTTTGATACCTTTACCTTTGCTAAATTTTATCGAGATCGGTTCAGATTTGGATATAGCTCCCATATATAACTTCGTCCGATTTACCTTTTACTATGCAACAAACGTCTAATATTTGCCCAAATGGGATGGAATTGGCACTTATGACCGAATTGAGTCCAGAAGATAGTATGTCATATTTGGTGAAGATCGGTTCAGAAATAGCTATAGCTCCCATATATACTGTTCATCCGATTTGTTATATTTGTCGTAATATGCACACCGTAACAACGATATTCAGGGAAATATATCAAATACAGCTCAGAAATATCTTTGCCATATTTTATCGAGATCGGTTCCGATTTGGATATAGCTCCCATATATATTTTTATCCGATTTCAAATTAATTGTCCACCAAATGGGCAATACGAGTCCGAATTTAAAAGATACAAATGCTTCGGCATATTTTGTCCTTCGAACTTTAAATTATAATTATAATCATGGCGTGTATGATTGAAACGTCCATTAAAACGTCTAATTGTTATGCGGAGCTCTACTAAATTAGTAAAGTGGTGTAGGGTATAATAAAGTCGGCCCGCCCGACTTTAAGACTTTCTTTACTGGTTCTTTTTTTGGAATTGTCTGAAATTCTACACAATGAGTTCTTTATGAGTACTTTAAGCATTGAAAGAGAATTGTCTATATAGGTCCACGATATAGTATATCCCCCATATAACGATACCCCCTATATTCGGTATTTTGATGATTTTTGCTATTTTTGAAATTGTTTCAAATGTCGTATATAAGTTCGAAACAGTTGCTACAACCTATGACCCAAAATTACTTATGCAGGACCACGTCTTCTTATAGCACCCATATAACGGTTTTCATGTGAGCTGAATTTTCCGACGGATTTTTTAGCTGCTTTTTTACTGGTTACTTTTTGTTTTTTTAATTTTGTATAACAAATCATCGTCAATATAGGAGAATTAAACACATAAATTTAAATAATGCATTTAATCATAATGTAAGTGTATAATCTAAACGGGCTTTAAACATTTATTTGACAATGTTTTAAGAAAAAATGTGATAACATTTAATTTTAAACATATGAAAAGGTTGTATATGCTTCTTCTTCTAAACCAAAAGTGTATTTTAGAAAAATATGTTTGAAATACTTTTATTGTTGCCAGAATTATGGTTAACTTTTACAAACAAAAAATTCATTATATTCCGACCTTGAGCTCTTCTATTGATGTAATATCAGATAGCTTTTATCACATTTTTCTTGATGTAAAGGGACACAAACAAGTGTAAAGACAAGTCTCCCCTTCCACTGTTCTTATTAATACGTATTTTCTCTACCCTAATCCTTTTTTTTTTTGCAAATCCTTTCGTAACAATTACGTTACGTAGATAAATATTAAACCATCTGAAAGGAATAATTTACGTTTATTTCTTTTCTATCAAAAGGAGATTAATGAACATTGACCAGTTTTGTTTTTTATTGTTTACCTTTTTGCTGCTGTTGTCCCTTGAAACATAATATTTTTCCGGATTTATGCGTTATAGTTTAAATAATGGAAAATATTTCTTTCGATTATGGCTTTAGAGATATTTTTTATGCGCTGAAGGGACAAAATCTTGTTACAAAAATGTCAAATAGAATTTAGTAGACATTTTAGGTTTGGGTTCTCAGACAGTTTGTTTGCTGATTTTAATTTTCGATATAAATCTAAATGTGATATTTATTGAAATCACTGGCAATAATTTGCATGCTGGTAATGGCCTTTGAAAATGAAATTGAATTAACTGGATTATTTTATCACATATATGTAAGTAATTATTTAAAAATAGAATTGAAGTTTGTTTTTTGTTGGTTTGAAGTTTCCTTACGATTTCAATATTATTTTCTATTGCTTAGGTATGAGGCGGTAAATGGGAGCAGGAATTTGATAGCTCAATCAGACTTCCCAGCAACTGAGAGACAGAATTTCATTAATTACTTGAAGGTATTCTTCGGTGACCTATCTTCCGATATATCAATGAACCTCTTACTTGTATCGACATATTAGTTAATAGTTGTTCCAGAAATGGGTTACATATCCATTTTGACGGGAACGAAATGAAAAAGGTTGATAAAATTTTACTCAGATGTATTTTAAGGGCGCAAGGCCTTTGGTATTGAAAAAGTGTCATACAGGTCCTCGTTTTGGTATAGCTCCCATAAATCGTAATGGCAGATTTAAGGCCTTTTGGATGTTTTAGTCGAAATTTTAAGCCGAATTTGCTGTAAATTGGTAGTATGTGTTCCCAGTACAGGGTTGCCCATATTCGACGGACCCATCTGGCAACGCCATAACTTTTGACAGAGATGTCACATCGCTTAATGACATGCCGCGTTTGAAGCGTCAGTCCAAGATTTTTACCATGAACCAATACACGCCACGCGAGCGCTCTGAAATAGTTAAAATTTACAAGAAGTCAATTGTGAAAACTCAACGTGCTTTTAAAATATTAAAATATGTGAGAAGTGCGCCTTCTAAGAACACCATTAGGCGTGTATACGAAAAATTTTCGACTGGTAAGGCTCTTTCTAATCCGAAGAGGCCATATAAAAGTCGACCAAGGCGATCGGCCGAGAATATCGCACGAATATCGACCCAAAGGGCCCAAAGGTCCGTCGAATATGGGCAACCCTGTATGTAGGGCATATAGTATACATACCTCCAAATATTCGGTATTTTTATACCCTCCACCATAGTATGGTCATTCCGTTAGTAACACCTCATGCTATACATTTTAGAACCCACAAAGTACATATATTCTTGATGAACATAAAATTCTTTGTCCGCCCGTCTGTCCGTCTCTAGCTTTCGAACGAAATGAAGTAGGTGAAAATTAAATTAAATTAAATGAAGTAGGTAAAAATTAAATTAAGTGAAGTAGGTAAAAATAAAGTTAAAAATTAAAATTTTACTCAAATGTATATTATGTTTGCAGGACTTTTGGTATTGAAAATAGGTCATGTAGATCCACGTTTTGGTATATCTCCCATATAATGGCACCTCCCGATATTCGGCATTTTGATGATTTTAGCGACATTATTCACCGGAAATGTTTGAAATTTGGTATTTAAAATTCGTAATGGATACTAAAGCCTAAAACAAAAAATTGTCTGTGCAGGTCTTTTTATAGAACCCATATAACGACACCTCCCGATATTCGGTATTTTGATGATTTTAGCGACATATTCACCAGAAATGTTTCATATTTGGTATTTGAAGTTCGTAATTTTGTCAGCCTGTGACAGAAAATTGTCTGGGCAGGTCCACGCCTTCTTATGGCCATATTATTCACCGCTTTTTTTCCAATTTCGCATTTGAATATTATAGTGGCTTATGAAAAACGTTACCTACACAGATCCTCGTCGTCGTACAGACCTTAACATAACGGCCACATTCGGTATTTTTAAGATTTTACACGGAATTTTTAGAATTAGCAGAATTGCCTGTGCAGGTCTACCTCTTTATATAGCCCACATATAACGTTACCTCCCGATATTCGGGATTTTGATGATTTTTGCGACATTATTCATCGGAATTGTTTCAAGTTTGGTATTTGAAGTTCAAAATGGATACTACAGCCTAAGACAGAAAATTGTTTGTGCAGGTCCACGTCTTCGTATAGCCCTCATATAACGGAACCTTCCGATATTCGGTATTTTGATGATTTTAGCGACATTATTAACCGGAATTGATTCAAATTTGGTATTTGAAGTTCATAATGGATATTACAGCCTGTGACAGAAAATTGTCTGTGCAGGTCCACGTCTTCGAAGAGCCCCTATATTACGACACCTTGCGGTATTCGGTATTTTGACGATTTTAGCGACATTATTCACCGGAATTGTTTCAAATTTGGTCTTTGAAAATTGCCAAATTTGTGCCAAATGGTGGAGGGTATTCAAACATCGTCCCGGCCCAACTTACAGGTTTTTTATTGGTTATTTTTTAGTTTTCGGCAGGAACAGGTCCATGTCTTCATATAATTGTACATCGCAATATTCGCTATTTTCATGATTTTAACCACATTTCTCACTGGAATTTTTTCAAAGTTGGAATTTGGAGTTCGCAATGGGTACTACCTCCTATGAAAGAAAACTGCCTCAACAGGTCCCCATATTCGTATATGCCCCGTATAAAATTACGATATTTTTCCGATTTTCGACACATTTTTCAAAGTGGTTCATATATTTAGCATTCGATCATTTATTTATGTATACCACCTTTGGATGACGTCTTTACACTAGATCTAATGTCAGTAGAAATGTTGAAATGTAAGACCTGTAAACTAAGGAGTTAAATCGCACTTTATTTACAATTTGACACTTTTTACTAGAGGTACCAGATTGAGTGGCCCGACACATTTCCATGTTGTCCTTTTTGGATAGGAGAAGTTTGAAAGAAATGTGTCACCACCTACACATTTTATGAGAACTGTTGGTAATTAAAATATCCCAATACTAAATATAAAGGGACCCCAATACAAAATTTCAAAAATACAGCTTCATCCGTTCACCCTGAACCAAATTGTCCAAAATTTAGTGGCATTTAGTAAAGTTCGCACGCTTAGTACACATTTCCGAAACCACCTTCATCTATCAAACTTACTTTCTAGTCTTGATTCTTATACCAAACTTCAAGTTTTTAGGTCGATCCGCTGACATAATTCTAACTGGTACCATTTTAGATGTTTAGTACCTTTTTGGAACTTTTCGTAACCATTACGTTGGAATTTTCAAAAACCCATTGGTACATCTATCTTGCACTCCATCAGTGGCATTTATTCCAAATTTTAGAACTCCGGCTCATTCCGTTTTAGTGATTTAGATACGCTCCCATATTTCTTCAACCAATTTCGGGTTAATTGTGCACCAAATGGCCAATATAAGATTAAATGACATGGATTTTGGCACATCCAATCGAATTTAGTCTAGAAAAATTTGGTGAAGATCGGTTCAGATATAGCTATAGCTCCCATACATATGTTTCATCCGATTTGGTGTTTAAGTAACTCACATTCGTAATATGCATGATTTTTGGATATCAGATACAGGCCATAAATTCCTCTGCCAAATGTTGTCAAGAACATTTCAGATTTGAATATATATATCTTCAACCGATTTCTTGTTAATTGTGCACCAAATTACCAATATATCTCCAAAAGTCATAAATTTTGGTACATCCGACCAAATTCAATCTAGAAGCAAATACATCAAATTTGTAGAAAATCGGTTCAGATATAGCTATAGTTCCCATATATGTGTTTCATTCTCATGAGATATCATATACAGCCCAGTAATACCTCTACCAGAATTTATTAAGATCGGTTCAGATTTGGATATAGCTCCCATATATATCTTCAACCGATTTCAGGTAAATTGTGCACCAAATAGAAGCAAGTACATAAAATTTGGTGAAAATTTGGTTAGATATATCTTTAGGTCTCAGATGTATCAAATCGGATGAAAGATATGATATTAAGCTCTCTCACAGCCTTAATATACACTCCATAACAATGATATTCGAGATATATTTCGAAATCGGTTCAGATTTTGATATAGCTCCCATATACATATTCATAGTTGGTATGATTTACTTCACATAGATTCACATAAAGGATACCATAAAGTCGACCCCGCCTGACTGTTGACCTTTCTTAACGAGTTATTTGTTATTTTTTGTTATAAATTTTCTGAAAATTATGTGTTCTCCTTCCTCATCCATATTAATTTGTTGAAACAAGAAAGAAAAAATAAGGAACTTCGAGGAGAAATACAAAAAAAAACAACTAGGGCAATGTGAGTGACGTTAAGAATTTAATGACAAATTACTAGCGAGCGTCTTTCGCAGCAATGAAGTTGACAATTTCCAGTTAAAAGCAATAGAGCCAATTGAAACTTTAATATAACGACGAACAGAAAGAAAAAAAATAAAATAAATAGAAAAGTAACGCAAACAGTAATTATATGTTTCTATTGTGTGGCAACTGTCTGAGGAAGTTAGTGTAGGAAGCAATAACGACGATATCGATGATGATGATGATGATGTTTCCCTAACATTACTGTCCAATTTGTTTACTTTGTTTTATTTAGAAATCAATTAATTAGTCATATAATTAATTGATTATTGTATTACTTCGTGATTTTGTCTTCTGTGTCGCTGTTTTTTGCCAAAGAAAAAAGAAAAACAGATATGTAAGGAAAACAGATATATAAGGAAACAGATACATAAAGGGAGGACAAAAGTCGGCCGTGACTGAATATATGATACCCTACACCTGGCGTAGGATATAAATATTATGTTGTAGCAAATTTGACCTAATTGGCGTTGCCAATTGGAGAGGGAGGACAAAAGTCGGCCGTGACTGAATATATGATACCCTACACCTGGCGTAGGATATAAATATTATGTTGTAGCAAATTTGACCTAATTGGCGTTGCCAATTGGAGAGTTATACAGAGTACATACAGACGGACATAGTACAAGAACAAGACTACAATAACACGCGACGATTACTGCATGAATCAACCAACCATGTATTTGCTGGTCGTGTAATGGACATTTCAGTTTTCGGCTGCATGCCGCTTACCGCATAAGGTGAATAATTCTCATTGACTTGGTAGGGCCGGTAACATATAATGTTCGGTTTGGCAGACAGAGGCTTGCTACTGCATGGAATTTGCCAAAAGGTAACTAGTAATTTCCTGAATCTTTCGCCGACCAAAGAAAAACGTTAGCTGGGAATGCCATTTTCAAGACTGGCTCTCATTAAGTTGAGTGGTAGCTTCGGCTGGTAGTTCCACAGCAGCTTCGATTGGATGATCCATAGGAGCTTCGCTGTTCCGCAAAAGTTTTTGGTTGCTGTTCCGTTGGAGATTCGTGGTGCTGATCCGCAGGAGCCTCCGCTTGGTTTTTGCCTATCATAGCCAAACATTGGTCGCCATAAACTGTAGTGCTAGCTAGAATAGTTACCTAGCCGAATTGCTAAGCCGGAACGTACACTCAGCGTGCTGCCGAATCCGCAAAGTTCCATCTACAAAGTTCTACACATCGGGCCCCGAGCACATCCACAGTAAGCCGCCAAGCCCAAACGAATCTCAATCCACCTACGAAGACCTGGCAGCTGCTCCAAAGTATCCCCACTGTGAACTGGTAAAGTTTATACCACAAGGCATCAATCCGCCTCTGAAGATCTGCACATCAGCATCCTAACCACCTACGTCGTAAGCCCCGATCACCTTTAAATCATCAAAATCCTGAATCGCCACCTCCACGGACGCCAAACCCCAGCATAGTAATTCTTGATCTCTCGCTAAAGTCTGTATTCGGCGAGCATACACAAGTTCTCGATAATCTCCAAATCATCATCACCCCGAACGCCGAACACAAGAATATTAATTCCTAATCTTCCTGATTTGTCCACCTTCGACGGTCACCCACGAATAACCGATCACCTTAAAGTCGTCGGCTAATCACACTTCACATCAACCACTCGATTACCAATCGTGAACAATCCGACATCATAGTTTCCGATTGTCCAAGAGTCGTTCCACTTTTTGCTTCGGAGTTCCACTTCAAAAACGGAGATTAATTGAAAAAATGAAATTCGTCCCTCGTTTAATACCCTTCACCATTTGGAAGGAATTTTCAAGTGGACCTATCTTCGCAAAATTTGGCTGTGAGAGACTCTGTCAGCTCTGAACTAAAAAGGTCAAGTAACCCACGATTGAGATTAAAATTGTGGTCGAATCCTTCAAAATACAAACAATTAGGAGATGAAGACTTTATATCCACACAGGACTTTAAATGTCAAGTTACACATGATTTGGTTTAAAATTGTTTTCAAAATATTTTAAATACCGAAAAGCAGGAAGCAACGCTATATGGGGTCCTTACCGAAATGTGGACCGATATGTCCTATTTGTCCCAAAAATTCCTGAGCAAAATGTCAAAGCGATAGAATGCTTCCCCGAATTAATCTCCGTTTTTGGGAATCTCACCCCACTGTGAGTCGTAAAAGTTTGAATTCCCGATCATTAATTGAATCGTCTACTTGAATCTCAAAAGTCCATTCGCCATCCTATATTCAATATTCATCTTGTATCGTATTTCCACATGAGTAGATAGTAATTTAGTATTTATTTATATAGTTTAGTGGGTCCTTATGGGGACCCTGGGTACAGCTGAGCTTACTTCAGCCGACGGGAAA
The DNA here is from genome assembly GCF_030504385.1 of Musca domestica. Classification (NCBI taxonomy): domain Eukaryota; kingdom Metazoa; phylum Arthropoda; class Insecta; order Diptera; family Muscidae; genus Musca; species Musca domestica. The sequence goes on from NW_026712435.1 coordinate 19,886,297, forward strand.
ACCACGTTACATGTCCTTAATCATGTTTCATCCAAATAGATCCAGGGACTGTAAACGTCCCGATGAGGCATATTTTCGCCGTATCAAATTATATATTCCCTCAGAGGCCATAAAATACTTATTTTCAGGAACAGACTACCATGTAATTGAGAAAACAAGTTCGCATGGTTAATGTGTGAAGAGTAAAGGCTTCCACATCAACGAAGGAACATTTGAAGCGCCTTTCGGATCAAATTTCCTTATATCTGCATAATTCTCAGTAAAATGCATTCGCCGTGGTATTAGTGCATCATTTGTTATGGTTACAATGAACTTTGCAAAAATGTCCACTTGTTTCCGAATTGTAGTTACAATTCAATTGAAATTTCTTTCTATGCCAAGGTATAAAACAATCGAATCGATTTTTATTCTACATTGTTGTCACGTACATCGCAATACGGGAGTGCAACAGCCCTGTCAATGACTGTCACAGTAAATTTACAGTTATTTCTCCTTCATCTACATCTAGTCCGCACTCGGTTGATGTTTATACCCTACAACGCTATGTGTTGGGGGTATTATAAGTTTGATTGGGCCAAAAATTATGTAACACCTCGAAATATTGGTTTCCCACATAGGAAAGTATATATGGATCTTCCTAGCTCGCCGAGCTGAGTCGATCTAGCTATGTATGTCCGTCCGTCCGTCTGTCCGTCTGTCCGTCTGTCCATGTTAATTTGTAATCACTCTACAGGTCGCAATTATGGCCCGATCTTCACGAAATTTAAAATGTAGGTGGGGTTAATGTCAGAATAGAACCCTATTTCTTTTGGAGATGATCGCCAAATGTTTAGGGTTGAAATGGACCAAATACTGAAAAATGTCGGATTTTGCAGTAGCTATACTGGTCGCAATTATAGACCAATCGACGCGGAATTTCGCATGTATCTAGAGTTTAGGGCGGGGAAGAAGCCTACCAATTTGGGTGGTCATCGGATTATATTTAGCGGGTAAAATATACCATATCTTTTGTATTGAAAAAATTCAAAATTTTTCATTAAACCGCGAATATTTTAAATCCCGGCGAAATCACAAAGCCATGACAGGGTTACTTCTGATCTTTACATTGATGCTAAGATCCAACAAATCGGATATATAGCAATATATGTGCGACATATATGTCTATCAAAGAAGATATGCTTGAAAGATCTCATATATGTCGAGAACGGCTGAACTGATTTCGACAGTTCTCATTAATTCAGAATGGCCTCTTGGCAGGAAAGAAAAAACGTCTGAAAAAATCGCATAAAAATATCTCTCTAAAGATGAAAATATTGATTTTGTAAAATTTTCTCATATTTTGTCATATTTTTGGCATATTTTCATTTTGAATTAAACATTTGGTAATATTTCTACAGCTAATAAAACTAAGTAGTTAGGATATCAGGATATCATATACAGATCGCATTTATGACCCGATCCTTACGAAATGTTGCATGGGGATAAGATGAGGGTCAGAATAGAAGCCTACTCTTTTTGGAGATGATCGCCATATATTTAGGGGTTGAAATGGATGGCCATCCAAAAATATTCAATGTGTGAAATAGTTTGCCAACTTTTGTAGAAAAAATACGAAAATGTCCATTCCAGTGACTTTTTGGAGAATTCACAAATACAGGAAAGACGCACTTCTGACTATTTCGTTAACGCTGATTTCGTTGAAGAATATAGTCAAATGTTTGTATCTCATATAGATGCGTTTCAGTCAAAAACCAATAATAAATGTTAATCTTTTGCCACTTCTGAGAGATTATAGGTCTTTGGGAAATATTGGTTCCAGATCTAGGAAGACCATTTACGTGCAACATCTACCAATAAATTGGAAATGAGCAAATTAGTTTATGTTGCTATTATTCGAAAATTAGGAAACTAAACCTGATGGTTTTCTTTTATTATTTGTCACAATATCTTGTGGAATTCTTTCGAGTATCTCGCCTATATAAACTGTATCGTTTATTATAGTGTTGTAGGGTATTCAACGGTCGGCCCCGCTCGACTGTAGCCTTTGCTTACTTGTTTTTTTATTCACTTCGTGTATTTCTATGCAAAGTCGTGCTGGGATTTTATAAATACCAAAAAAAAAGGAAAAAAAAACAATTGACGTGTCCTTTGTTTTTCCTCACATTCGGAGAACAGCACGATATGAATTAAAGAGAAGCAGTTTATGATTTTTAGGGTTTTTTGTTGTTGTTGTTGCGAATACGAAGTGCACACAAAGATGAATGGAGTTTAGTGGACCGGATAGTTTTATTTTAATTTTTTTTTTTTTTTTAGTTTTTGTTTCCTTTCAACGAAAATTCAAAGTTTAATATTGAAATTCCGTCACCATAGTCAATGTAATTTGAACCAGTGCCTTTGTACGGAATAATTGGAATTTGTTCAAGTTAATTTTAGCATTTGTTTTTTTTTTTTTTTTTTGTTGGCAACTTAATAAAAATTATTAATAAACTGGAAAAAGTCTGACGTTATTGATGAGAATTATTCTGCTCAGGCGCCCCAGTGGTGCATTTAAAGCCAATGTAAGCAAAAAGTGAGCCAATGTCAAGCCAATGTAAGCAAATAGTGAAAATATTTATAGAAACAAGTAAAAAAGCAGCTAAGCTCGGCCAGGACGAACTTTTAATATCCTCTATCATTTTGAACGGTCTTGAAAAATGTCCAAAACATTCGTCGAAAAATACCGCTCAAAGAAAAATCTTTATATGGGAGCTATACGATGACGTGGTCCTGCATATACAAATTTTTGGTCATAGGCTGTAGTACCCATTACAATTCCTGTAAAAAATGTCTATAATATCACCAAACTGGAAAAAAATCCGGTCAAAAATGAAGCTAATATCATCAATATACCAAAAAAGGAAGGTGCCGTTATATATGGGCTATATGAAGACATGGATCTGCATAGACAATTTTCCGACATAGGTTGTAGTACCCTTTACGAACTTTAAATGTGAAGTTTGAAACAATTCCGGTAAATTTTTTTCTAAAATCCTTAAAATACCGAATATAGGGTGGTACCTTTATAGGGGGGCTATACGAAGACGTGGACCTGCACAGACAATTTTCTGTCTTAAGCTGTAGCATCCATTACGAACTTCAAATACCCTCCATATTATGGTGAAGGGTATAAAAAAAACCTAACAGTTCATGGAACGAGTCCAATTTTTTAGGTAGTATTCATATACAGGGTGTGATAAAAAACTGCAACAAACTCAAAGGCCATAATTTTTAAAATTTTTTAAATTTTATTAAATGAAAGCAAAAAATGTCGGAAATAGCATCAAATTCTGGAATAAGTTTAAATTTGTTTGACTTGGTCACTTTTGGCACTTCAAACGGCCAATGAAACCGTCACACGCTGCCCGAATGTTGTTCTGTGGTATTTTGGCCCATTATCGGCGAAGCGCTTGCTTGAGGTGATCGACACTTTGGTATTTCTTAGTACCAACCTTGCTTTCCAAAATACTCTAGACACAATAGTCCAACGGATTGGTATCTGGAGATTTTGGTGGCATTGTGCGCTGGAATTGAAGCGGGGAACCTCATTTTGTAACCATTCTTGGGTGGCGCGTGCTGAGTGCAATGATGCTGAGTCTTGTTCAAATGTCCAAGGTCTGCGGCCAAAATGTTTGAACGCCCAAGGCTTTTATACACTCTTCAGAATATTTTCGTGATAATATTCGCCATTTCTGATGCCACGGTCGAATAATACGAGCGGAGAGCGACCATCAGCTGTTATGGCGGCCCACACCATCAACGTGGCCAACCGAAGGTGCACACTTTCAGCTGACCTCTTTGGCAAGTAAATACTTTAATTTTGTTTGTTTACAAACTGCTGGACAACGAATGCTTTCTCAGCGGAAAAAGAAAATCGGCAGTTCTCCCCTTTCGGCCAGGCGAAGCAACTCTTTAGCTCTTTTGAGTCTCTTTTCTTTCTGTTGCGGTGTAAGTTCTTGCACTTTGGAATTTCAATGGCTTTACCCCGAGCTCATTTTTCAATATTTGCCGAATGTAATATTGCGATATGTTCAGCTCACGAGCCATTTTTCGGCCACTGCGTCGCGGGTTTCGATCAAGTCGCTTCATTACTTTTCGAATCATTTCTGTTGATGTTGCTGTTATTTTCTGTCCAATTCCTTGACGTCGGGCTTCGCTACCAGTATCACGGTAACGAGCGATGGTACAAGACACAAAAGATTTATTCACATTTAAATGTTGGAGTGCTCTAACGATAGCCACTTGTGGTTTTCCAGCCAAATATAAAGAAATCATACTATCACGCTTGAATTCCATCACGAATAACTTTTTTGGAACAGTGTTGGCTTGTTTGTTCGGGATACCATAGTATTTTGTTTTTTTGCAAAATGGTCAGGCTTAATCCCTTTATTGTTGTTTGTTTATTAGTGGAGAACGATGGTAATGTTTACCAGGGGGTAAGGCAGGGAATACCTAGGTTTCGGAAAGAGCCACCAATCCTCATCAGTTCCCTTGTTTTTTGTCTGGGATATTCTCCCCAAAAAAAAAAAACATTTTTTACCCAAGTGACGAGATCGTAAGCTCAATAGAAGAGGAAGTTTTATTTAATTCTTTGGTTCCTCTTCTATTGAGCTTACGATCTCGTCACTTGGGTAAATTTTTTTTTTTTTCATCGAAGTTATTTTTAAAATAACTTCTGGGGAGAATATCCCAGACAAAAAACAAGGGAACTGATGAGGATTGGTGGCTCTTTCCGAAACCTAGGTATTCCCTGCCTTACCCCCTGGTAAACATTACCATCGTTCTCCACTAATAAACAAACAACAATAAAGGGATTAAGCCTGACCATTTTGCAAAAAAACAAAATACTATGGTATCCCGAACAAACAAGCCAACACTGTTCCAAAAAAGTTATTCGTGATGGAATTCAAGCGTGATAGTGTGATTTCTTTATATTTGGCTGGAAAGCCACAAGTGGCTATCGTTAGGGGACTCCAGCATTTAAATGTGAATAAATCGTTTGTCTCGTACCATCGCTCGTTACCGTGATACTGGTAGCGTAACCCGACGTCAAGGAAGTGGACGGAAGAGAACAGCAACATCAGTAGAAATGGTAAGAAAATTAAAGAAGCGACTTGATCGAAACCCGCGTCGCAGTGGCCGAAAAATTGCTCGTGAGCTGAACATATCGCAATATTCCATTCGGCAAATATTGCAAAATGAGCTCGGGGAAGAACTTACACCGCAACAGAAAGCAAAAAAGAGCTAAAGATTTGCTTCGCTTGGCCGAAAGTGGTGAACTATCGAATTTGGTTTTCTTCGATGAGAAAACATTCGTCGTCCAGCAGTTTGTACACAAACAAAATGGTCGTGTTTACTTGCCAGCCTTGGCCACACAAACATTTTGAACGCAGACCTTGGACATTCCAACTGGACTCAGCAAGCGCCACCCAAAAATGGTTTCAAAATTAGGTTCCTCGCTTCATTTCCGGCGCACAATGGCAACCAAAATGTCCGGATACCAATCCGTTGGACTATTGTGTCCGGAGTATTTTGGAAAGCAAGGTTGGTACAAAAAAAATCACCTCAAGCAAGCGCTTCGCCGGGAATGGGCCAAAATACCGCAGAGCAAGATTCTGGCAGCGAGTGATAGTTTCATTGGCCGTTTGAAGGCCATAATTCGTGCCAAAGGTGACAAATTCGAACAAATCTAAACTTATTCTAAAATATGATGTTATTTCCTACAGTTTTTGCTTTCATTCAATACAATGTAAAAATAATGGCGTTTTACTTTGTTGCAGTTTTTTTATACCCTCCACCATACAATGGAGGGTATATTCATTTTGTCATTCCGTTTGTAACTCATCGAACTAAGTATATATATTCTTGATCCGCGTATATTTCTAAGACGATTTAGCCATGTCCGTCTGTCTGTCTGTTGTAATCACGCTATCTTTCGAACGAATTGAGATAGAAGGCTAAAATTTTGCACACATGTTTATTTTGCCAATAGGCAGTTTAAGTTCGTAAATGGGCCATGTAGGCCCACGTTTTAATATAGCCCCCATATAACGGTACCTCCCTATATTCGCTATTTTGATGATTTTAGCGATATTATTCACCGGGATTGTTTCGAATTTGGTGTTTGAAGTTCGAAATGGATACTACAGCCTAAGGCAGAAAATTATCTGTGCAGGTCCACGTCTTCGTATAGCCCCCATGTAACGGCACCTCCCAATATTCCGTATTTTGATGATTTTGGCGTCATTATTCACCGTAGTAGTTTCAAATTACGTATTTAGAGTTCGTAATGGGAACTACAGTCTGTGGCAGAAAATTGCCTATGCAGGTCAAGGTCTTCGTATAGGCCCCATGTATTAGTACCTCCTTATATTCGGTATTTTGACGATTTTATGTACAGTACTCACCGAAATTGTTTGAGATGTCGTATTTGAAGTTCGTAATGGAAGCTATAGCCTGTGTCAGAAAATTGTTTATGCAGGTCCAGGTCTTCGTAAAGCTCCAATATAACGGTACCTCCCGTTTATTCACCGTTTATTTCAAGTTTCGAATTTGAATATGATAATGGCTTGTGACAAACAATACCTATGTAGGTGCACGGCGTACAGGCCCTATTATAACGGTTATATTCGGTATTTTTAAAATGTTAACAAAATTTTTGACGAATGTTATCTTTTTCGAAAATGTTCAAATTCGTTCTAAATGGTGGAGGGTATTCAAAGTTCGGCCCGGCCAAACTTACTGCTTTTTTACTTGTTTTATCTCAACCTGTATAAACCGATCGAATGCTCGATCTCAGTGCTTGTAGACATATTTTCAAAGAATTATATTTTTTATGGGGTAGGCATCAAATGTTTGGCTTGGTCAAACTTAACCCATTATCTAAAACCGTTATTTCGATAAAGTACCGTATCAAATGAGTTATATTCTCTGTAGTACCTCGAATCATTAAAGCTTTTGCGTCATGGTAGGTCTTCTTCCAAATGACGACTGAGTGACATTAAAGAACCCAACACTATCGGCTTTTAATCAACAAAAAAAAAAAAAGTTCATTGAAAAATTTTGGAGGTGCAAATTTGTTGGTCAAACCTTCCTTCTAACAACCACTCTACATAGTGGTTTATGTCTCCCATGACAGCCAAAAATAAGAGGATTTGGAGAAAAAGCGAACATTTGTAATTATTTTTTCCTGGAGCATATAGTTTGTTTGGTTTGTGTGTGTGTGTGTGTGTGTTTCTTCATGGAAACCAGAACTTCTTTATGTTTCCCATATTCAAAGGAATAAAGGTGTATTTACGTGTATAGGCGTATTTGAAAAAAAAAAAAAACAATGAATGCTTAACTAATACTTTTATTAAAAAAAAATTGCAACATTTTTTTAAGTTAATGAATATATGTGTATTGCTGTGTTACCTTCAAAACCTAGATGTTTTCTAAGGTTCAGAGTTCTTCTTAAGAACGCAGTACCAACCAAAGAATCGAATATTGAAACTGTCCGTATTATAACTGGAAATAATTACAATACGATACCTAGCCGAATGACATATTAATCAACTTGACTCAACAATTTTTAATTGACTTGACCATTTTATAATTATCGTTTTGCTTTTCGCTTTTATCACCCGTTTTATTGAATTTCGTCTCCTGTCGCTAAATTGATATTAAACAAAATAATATATGTACGTATGTATGTTTGGTTATGCATATTTGCGTAAGTGTGCTTAGGTATTCGCATGAATCCCACACATATTTTAATTGGACTCTATCCAAATAGTTTGTTGGTCGGTTTGGCAACAAAAATTTACGGGAATTTTTAAAATTACATGCCACGTTAAATGTTTTCGTATTATTATTATAAGACAATGCAGGGCAGTCGTATGCATTTGCCGTCGTCTAACAAAGGTTGACCTATATTTGCACCCTCTATACTAAATAATAACAAAAGCGAATTTTGGTTTGGTCTTATATTAACCTTATGGCTAAATAGGGTACATCTTATTTAATCGGTCAAACGTGTGTGACATCTAAATAAGGGGGCCGTAGATTAACATGATTATGAACGCAATTGGATGTAGGATAGTTGAATTGGGATCATTTTAAAGACCATCTGATTTAAAGTGTATTCTTGAAGATTTTTTTGAAGGGGCATTACAGTCATTACCCTGCATATTTTGAAGATTGTTATCACGATAATAGTGGACTTCTACAGATTTTTTTTTCAAATGATCACTAAAGTAATTAAAGTACATTTTTATACCCTCAACCATATATAGTATGGAGGGTATATTAAGTTCGTCATTCCGTTTGTAACTCATCGAAATAATCATTTTAGACCCAACAAAGTATATATATTCTTGATCAGCGTAAAATTTTAAGACGATTTAGCACTGTCCGTCCGTCTGTTCGTCTGTTGTAATCACGCTACAGTCCAAACGAATTAAGATAGAAAGATAAAATTTTGCACAGATCCCTCTTTTGTCTGCAGGCAGGCAGTTCGAAGACGGGCTATATCGGTCCACGATATCGTATAGCCCCCATATAACGGTACCCCCCCCCCCGATATTCGGTATTTTGATGATTTTACCCACATTTTTAAACGGAATTGTCTGAAAATCCACACAAGGAGTACTTTGCGGGTACTTTATTCCTCGGAAGAGAATTGTCCATATAGGTCCACGATATCGTGTAGCCCCCATATAACGGTATCCCCGATATTCGGTATTTTGATGGTTTTACCCACATTTTTACACGGAATTGTCTGAAATTCCATACAAGAAGTTTTTTTTTGAGTACTTTACCCCCTGAAAGAGAGTTGTCTATATAGGTCCACGATATCGTATATCCCCCGATATTCGGTATATTGATGATTTCTGCCACATTTTTCAATGGAATTGTCTGAAGTTCTGAGTACTTTACCCCCTGAAAGAGAGTTGTCTATATAGGTCCACGATATCGTATATCCCCCGATATTCGGTATATTGATGATTTCTGCCACATTTTTCAATGGAATTGTCTGAAATTCTGAGTACTTTACCCCCTGAAAGAGGGTTGTCTATATAGGTCCACGATATCGTATATCCCCCGATATTCGGTATATTGATGATTTCTGCCACGTTTTTCAATGGAATTGTCTGAAATTCCACACGAGGAGTTCATTGTGAGTACTTTATCCATTAGAAGAGAATTATTTTTATAGGTCTACTATATCGTTAGCCCCCCATACAACGGTACCCCCGATATTCGGTATTTTGATGATTTTAGTTACATTTTTCAACGGAACCGTCTGAAATTGTACACAAGAGGTTCTTTGTGAGCAGCTTACTCCCTGAAAGAGAATTCTCTATATAGGTTAACGATATCGTATATCCCCCATATAACGGTACCCACGATAATCGGTATTTTGATGATTTTAGCCATATTTGCCTATGGTATTGTCTGAAAATCCACACAAGGAGTTCTTTGTGAGCACTTCAACCCCTGAAAGGTAATTGTCTATATAGGTTCACAATATCGTATATCCCCCCATATATCGACACCTTCCGATATTAGATATTTCAGATTTTAACAGAATTTTTAATGGATTTTATTTTTTGAAAATTTTCTAATTCGTTCCAAATGGTGGAGGGTATTTAAAGTTCGGCCCGGCCGAACATACTGCTTTTTTACTTGTTTTTTTTTTGAAAAGTGCCTAATTCGTTTCAAATGGTGAAGGGTATTCTAAGTTCGGCCTGGCAGTAGGGTCATTTTCAAAAAATGTTTTTCATGTACTTTCAGACCCAGTAACATGGAAGAAGTTTTTTTTTAAGAAAGAAACCAGTAATGAAAATCAAAAGTTGGCTCGGCCGACTATATGATACCCTACACCATTATGTATTTCTTGTCGAGCTCTAGTAACAAAGTAAATTTATATAGGGAATTTAAGTGAAGTAGATCATACCAACTATTAACCTTATTTCAATACGAATCGTGGCTTTATTATTTATTATATCCAATTCTGAATCGATTTGGATGGATTATCATAAATTCCAATATGGCTCGTTCTTGGGCCAAAGCATGTGTGAAAAATGTCATCTCAATCGGACAATGAATTCGACCTACATTTGGTTTACAAAAAGGACGGACGGACATCGATAAATCGAGTCAGAAAGTGATTCTTCGGTTTTAAATTTTCAACCCGAATTTTTTTTTTTAAATACAACCCTTACTTCAACAGTAGAGTTTATTTTAAATATTATTTAATTTCAACATAAATTGAATACTATTAGTTTTCAGTTGATGTATAAAGCTTGGAGTACTTTGGCTTACATTGCCTTCATGTCAGCTCTACTTCATAAATCTTGTTCGGTCCTTTCGTCTGTTGTTGCATCAGTGAGAAGAGCAATTTTCACAATATTTTCTCAGCGATGCCGAGTTTCAAATAAACAAATGCTGTCCATACAAACGTCTATTCATTCGTTTTGCTAATGATCATGGGTAAAGAAACGGTTGACGACAGTGGTGTGAGGAATGGATTGAAATATTGTGGTGTTTAAAGTTTAGAAAAAAAAAACTGGAAAACAGTGGATCTGTCAGACGTACGTAACTTATTATACCCTATACCAAAATGTGATGGTAGAATATTAAAAGTTTGTCTTTCTCAAAATGCATGCAACCCCGCGAAATTGTCGACCTAAACCCCATTTCAAATAATACTTGACGACCTTTTCATTGATGACAAAAAAATATTATTTTGAAATTTACAAAGGAGAATATTAATAATGAACTAACATCCAAGTTTTTTTGTCCAAAATTATTTCAACGTCTTCATATGTAAACCCTAGAAACCAACAGTGAATTCAATATCAAATTTTTGAATTTCTCTATTTTTTCAAAAATTCAAGTCAAAATTAGTATAATTTAGTTGAAAACAGTCTCCATATCTCAACCCCAGATATCAGCAGTGAACTCTTTTCCATCACCCAGCATCAAATTTAGTACTTTTCGTACTATTATAGAACACATTTCCAAAACCACCTCCAGATACCAACAGAGACCTCAATATAAAATTCCGGGATTCCAGCCCTTTTCCTTCACCCAATACTACATTTTGTACCACTTAGTACTTTTCGAACAATTATAGTGCACATTTCCAAAACCACCTCCAAATTTTAACCACAGACACCAACAGAGCCACATAAGTACGAACTTCTAAAACTTCCAACATGCCCCAATCCTTCACAACAAATTTCCAAAATTACTTTCGTACCCAATCATACAATCCCATAGAAATCTCATCATCCAATTTCAGGATCCCAGCCCTATCTGTTCACCCAAATTCAAGTTGCACTAAATTTAGTACTTTAAGTACGAACTACCAATGTTTCCCACATACCGCAATTCTACACTCCCACAGTAATCCCAATTTCAAATGTCAGGATTCCACACCTATCGGTTCGCCCAAATACAAATTTACCAAATTTATTACCATACAGTACAGGGTTGCCCATATTCGACGGACCCATCGGCAACGCCATAACTTTTGGCAGAGATGTCACATCGCTTAATGACATACCGCGTTTGAAGCGTCAGTCCAAGCAGATTTTTACCATGAACCAATACACGTCACGCGAGCGCTCTGAAATTTACATTCAACAGAAGAACTCAACGTGCTTTTAAAACATTAAAAAATGTGAGAAGTGCGCCTTCTAAGAACACCATTAAGCGTTTATACGAAAAATTTTCGACTGGTAAGGCTCTTTCTAATCCGAAGAGGCCATATAAAAGTCAACCAAGGCGATCGGCCGAGAATATCGCTGCTGTACGAGGCAGTGTTGAGAGGTCCCCAAGAACATCCCAAAAACGCCGTTCTCAGCAATTGGGCATGGCTCGGTCCACTTTACAACGGATTATTCGCATTGATTTGCATTTGTTCCCGTACAAAATTCAATTGACGCAAAGAATGTTGCCTGCGGACAAGCCTCGATTGGAATGGGCCAAAAGGGCCCAAAGGTTCGTCGAATATGGGCAACCCTGTACAAATAAGTACACATTTCGAAACCTACTTTCATTTCCATGTTCTACACATTTTCATAACTAATAAATCATATAATCAATTAGAAATCTTATTTTCAAATTTCTATTGGTTCTCCCAAAATTTAAATTGTACACAAATTTTGTATCATTTAGTACACATATGTACCAACTTCCAAAACTTCCTACATACCTCAGTTCTACAATGCAAAAGTAATCTTATTTGCAAATTTCCGTATTCCAGCTGTATCGGTTCACCCAAATCGAAATTGTACCAAATTAAGTACTTTTCGCGCACATAAGTACAAATTTCGAAAATGTCCTCCATATCCAAATTCTACACGCTGCCAGTAATGTTAATTTCAAATTTCAGGATTCCAGTTCCATTTGTTCCTCTAAATTCAAATTGTACTAAATTTAGTATCGTTTAGTACTTTTCGTATGCATGAGTACACACTTCCATAACTACCTCCTTGAATCGACTCTACTACTCAAACTTGATTCCCATTCCAAATCTTAAGTTTTTAGCTCTAACCGTTTACATGATAGACAAGTAAAAAAACATTAAGTTCAGCCGGGCCAAACTTTTAATACCCTCCACCTTAGGGTAAAGGAAACGTTAGAAGAAATGTGGCAAAAACCATTAAAATGCCGAATATCGGGAGGTACCGTTATATGGGGGCTATACCAAATCGTGGACCTACACATGCAATGTTTCGCCAAAGGAGCTAGAACCCATTATGACCAACAAATACCAATTTTGAGACAAATCTGTGAAAAATGTGCAAAAATCATCAAATTACCGAATATCAGGAGGTACCGTTATATGGGGCTATAACAAAACGTGGACCTATAATTACAAAGACTCGCCACACGATCTGGGACCCATTATGATCTGCAACTACCAATTTTCAGAGAAATTCTTGAAAAAATGTGGCAAAACCCATTAAAATACCGAATTTCGGGGGGTACCGTTATATGGGGGCTATACCAACACGTGGACCGATATATCAATTTTCAATACCAACCATCCTAGACACAATACAAATTGCTCTGCTAAATTTTGGCGCTCTACGTCAAATAATGTGGGCTGTATCGTGATTTCAACAGACAGACAGACAAGGATGTTACAAACGGAATGACAAAGTTAATATACCCTCCTTTCCAAGGTGGAGGGTATAAAAATGGTATCAAATGTAGTAAATTTTAGTACTTTTTGTACACTTTCAGTGCGAATTTCCAAAAACCCTTTGGTACATCTATCATAAACTCCATCGGTCACCCTCATTCCAAATTTAGAAGTTTCAGCTCCACTACTTCCTCAAATACAAAGGGTTCGATATTAAGTACCTTTTAATATACAGGGTGAGATAAAAAACTGCAACAAATTTAAACGCCATACTTTTTGCATTTTTTTTTTTTAATTTTATTGAATGAAAGTAAAAAATGTCGGAAATAGCATCAAATTTAAGAACATGTTTATATATGTTCGATTTGGTCACCTTTGGCACGAATTATGGTCTTTAAACGGCCAATGAAACCGTCACACGCTGCCCGAATGTTGCTCTACGGTGTTTTGGCCCATTCCCGGCGAAGCGCTTGCTTGAGGTGATCGACACTTTGGTATTTTTTAGTGGCAACCTTGCTTTCCAAAATACTCCGGACACAATAGTCCAACGGATTGGTATCCGGAGATTTTGAGGGCCATTGTGCGCTGGAAATGAAGCAAGGAACCTCATTTTGTAACCATTCATGGGTGGCGCGTGCTGATTGCGATGGTGCTGAGTGCTGTTGTCTGCGGACAAAATGTTTGTATGCCCAAGGCTTTGATACACCCTCCAGAATATTTTCGCGATAATTCTTACATTTATTTATTATTTTCGCATTTATTCTGATGCCACGGTGGATTAATATTAGCGGAGAGCGACCATCGGCTTTTATGGCGGCCCACACCATCGCCATGGTCGACGCTAGAGTTCTGGTGGCCAACCGAAGGTGCACATTTTCAGCTGACCTCTTTGGCAAGTAAACACGATCGTTTTGTTTGTTTACAAACTGCTGGTCAACGAATGTTTTCTCATCGGAGAAAACCAAATTCGGAAGCAATTCTTTAGCTCTTTTGAGTGTATTTTCTTTCTGCTGCGGTGTAAGTTCTTGCCGAGCTCATTTTCAATATTTGTCGAATGGAATATTGCAAGCCAGCCAAACATAAAGAAATCACACTATAACGCTTGAATTCCATCACAAAAAACCTTTTTCTGGAAAATTCTCACCAAAATGCTTTTGTACGCTTGTAGACAATATAATAAGCTGTCACTGGAATAATTTTAACAGCTGTTGGTTGCAATTCTTTGATCTCACCCTATATAGACGTTACTATAGCACCCATAGCCGATTTATTTCATTTGATATGTAAGTTACCCATAATTTCATAAAATTATATTTGGTACAAGATGTCAAATACGCTACGTTTTCTCATATCTGTTACATCATCATCATCATGTGTTCTGCATCTTATCCTTATTTTATCCACTTTGTATCCACTGTCTACTATTGTCCTCTATCTCAACTTTTTGTGGTGCAATTGCATGGATGCGTTCGCATATACGTACGAACATTTCCATGCTCACGCAAACTAAAATCATGGACAAACACAAACATGGCACGTAAGAACGTAACAAAACATGCAGTCTGTTCGAAGGAAATGTTGGAAAAATTGCTGCAAAATCTCATCAAATGATAGTAAATGAATGGCCGGCTAACGTGCTTTGTTGTTGTACCAATGTTTTTTTTTTATACCCTACACCACAAGGTGGTCAGGGTATTATGTCTTTGTGCATTTGTTTGTAACAGGCAGAAGGAAACGAGATGGACCCATAGTTCCTTTTGATGATCTGCATAGAATCACATTCTGAGTCGATTTATACATGTCCGTCCGTCCGTTTGTCCGTCCGTCCGTCTGTCTGTCCGTCCGTCTGTCCGTCCGTCTGTCCGTCTGTCCATGTATTTTTGTAAACAAAGTACAGGCCGCATTTATTGCCCGATTCAGATGAAATTTTGCACAGATCATTTGCTTGGCCCAAGGACGAACCCTATTGAAATTGGAAATAATCGGTCAAAATTTAGATATAGCTCCCATATATATCTTCGTCCGATTTGCCTTTTATTGTGCACCAAACGTGTAATATCAGCCTGAATTGTATGAAATTTTGCATATACACCCAAATTAGGCCTGAAAATATGTATGCCAAATTTGATCGAAATCGGTTCAGATATAGCTACAGCTCCCATATATATTGTTCATCCGATTTGTTATGTTTGTCCAACGCCGCCGTAATATGCATTCTGCAACAACAATATTTGCGGAAATATATCAAATGCAGCTCAGAAATACATTTGCTAAATTTTATCGAGATCGGTTCAGATTTGGATATAGCTCCCATATATAACTTCGTCCGACTTACTTTTTATTGTGCACCAAACGTCTAATATTTGTCCAAATGGGATGGAATTTGGCACTTACGACCGAATTGAGACTAGAAGCTAGTATGTCAAATTTGGTGAAGATCGGTTCAGATATAGCTATAGCTTCTATATATATTATTCATCCGATTTGTTATATTTGTTACCCACAACCGTAATATGCACTCCGTAACAACGATATTCAGGGAAATATATCAAATACAGCTCAGAAATGTCTTTGCCAAATTTTATCGAGATCGGTTCAGATTTGGATATAGCTCCCATATATGTCTTTATCCGATTTCAAATTAATTGTGCACCAAATGGGCAATACAATTCCGAATTTAAAAGATACAAATGCTTCGGCATATTTAGTCCTTTGAACTTTAAGTTATAATTATAATCATAGCGTGTATGATTGAATTCTGTTATGTGGAGCTCTACTAAATGAGCAAAGTGGTGTAGGGTATCATAAAGTCGACTTTCTTTACTGGTTTACGTTTTAGCTGTGCTTCGTTGTTGTTTTTTTCTCAGTTTCTTTTTTTTAGTAGTTGTAACGTTTGCTGTAGAGTGCTAATGACCACAATATACAGTCCTTACTCTATTCCATTTGGTCAGCATCTTTTTTTTTTTGTGACCCCCACATATTTTTGTTAGGTCTTTTTTGCTTCTAGCTTGAGCTGTCTCCACTCAACTGGAGGGATGAAATGACAAAACGGTTGGTTGTCGAGATTCGTAGGTCATGAACAAAGGTTGCCTCGGCACTATCGTGTTTCATTTTAGTGGTACGCACAAATTTCCACTCGAGTGCATTTATCCAAATTGAGGTCGACATGACAGGTGAATTGTGGGTAAACGGTTAACGTTTGCAGGTGTTAATGATTCTCCTAAATATCGGTGATTTGTTTCTTCCTGTCAGTCAGTTGCCGTTTGAGCGTAGAATACAATGGCGTAGAACACAACATAAAATATAGCGCTAGAGCTTTCAATACCGAGAATTTCCAAGGAATTTGCAGTAAGCTGTTGTATTTAAATGAAGATGGATCCGAAACTGTTTACATCTAAGCTATCGGAAAATTGATTATCTTTACATCATTTAGATTTTCAAAATCGTATTATTGTTTCAAAAATAATGATGGGAAATGTTATTTTGTGGGCTAAAAGGACGAAGAAAGGGCCTATATAACTTACGCTTAAAGTTACAAGTGGTAATTAAAGGCCCACATATGTACATAAGAGGAATTGTTCTGTCATCAGTCTTGGACAGCTGGGGAATGAAGTTCAATTGGTCGAATAATGTCAAAAAATATGTTTATACCCTACACCACATAGTTCTAAGGGTATTGTATCTTTGTGCATTTGTTTGTAACATGGAAAAGGAATCGAGATAGAACCATAGTTACTTTTGAGGATCTTCATATAATCACTTTCTGAGTCGATTTATGCATGTTAGTCCGTCCAGGTCGCATTTATTATCCGATTCAGATGAAAACAATATTTGTTTGGAAAACAATATTTCTTTGTCCCAAGAACGAACCCTATTAAAATTGGCGAGAAACGGTTCAAATTTCGATATAGCTCCCATATATATCTTCAACTGACTTCGGGTTAATTGTACATCAAATGGCCAATATCAGTTCAAATTCAGTCTAGAAGCAATTGCATCAAATTTGGTAAAAATTGGTTAAGATATAGCTATAGTTCCCATATATATGTATGTTTCATTCGATTTGGGGTTGAAGTCCCTCCTTTTCATAACATGAACATTTAAATTAGAAACCAGATATTATATATAGTGCAGAAATACCTCTGCCAGATTTAATCGATATCGGTTCAGATTTGGATATAGTTTTCATAATCCATTTAATATCAGCCCAAAGTGGAAGAATTTTTGCACATTCAACTAAATTTATCCTGGAAGCAAATTGAAATTAGGTTCCCATACATATATTACTTCTATATATATATATATATATTTATACCCTCCACCATAGGAGGGTATATTAAGTTTGTCATTCCGTTTGTAACACCTCGAAATATACGTTTTAGACCCCACAAAGTATATATATTCTTGATCAGCATAAAATTCTAAGACGATTTAGCAATGTCCGTCCGTCTGTGGAAATCACTCTAGCTTCCGAACAAATATTTTACGGTACGGTATTTTAATGATTTTAGCGGCATTATTCACCGGAATTGTTTCAAATTTGGTATTTGAAGTTAGTAATTGATACTACATCCTAAGACAGAAAATGAGCTATGTAGGTCCACGCCTTCGTATAGCCATAATATAACGGTACCCTCCGATATTCGGTATTTTGATGATTTTAGCGACATTATTTACCGGAATTGCTTAAATTTCGCATTTGAAGTTCGTAATGAATACTACAGCCTATAGCAGAGAATTGTCTGTGCAGGTCCACGTGTTCGTATAGCCCCCATATAACGGTACCCCCTATATTTGGTATTTTGATGATTTTAGCGACATTATTTATCGGAATTGTTTCAAATTTGGTACTTGAAGTTCGTAATGGATACTACAGCCTATGACAGAAAATTGTCTGTGCAGATCCACGTTTTCGTATAGCCCCCATATAACGGTACCCCCCGATATTTGGTATTTTGATGATTTTAACGACATTATTTACCGGAAATATTTCAAATTGGTTATTTGAAGTTCGTAATGAATACTACAGCCTATGACAGAAAATTGTCTGTGCAGGTCCTCGCCTTCATATAGCCCCCACGTAACGAATATTGCAATGGCTTATGACAAATGTTATCTATGCAGATCCATGTCGTCGTATAGACCCTAATATAGCAGCCACATTCGGTATTTTTAAGATTTTAACAGAATTTTTAATAGATTTTATTTTTCTGAAAATTTTTAAATTTGTACCAAATGGTGGAGGGTATTCGTAGTTCGGTCCGGCCGAACTTACAGCTTTTTTACTTGTTTAATATAATCCCTCTAGAAGTCTTTTTATGCACTCTATAGGAATGTTATTTGGTACGAGAGGTACAAATGCCTCCGTCAAATTTGGTGGAAATCGATTCAGAATTGGATATGCATACCATATTATAGTTTCTTTTGATTCCAAATTATAGCTGTTGTAGAGCTATAATATGCATTTTAAAAATATTCACAATTGGTATAATCTACTTCACATCTACCTACCAATATAAATGTTTTTTGGAATTGTAAGAGTATTTGCAGGAAATTTGGAAGAAGTGCTAAATATATCCAAAATAACAAAAATGTTTTTTTTTTTTTTATAAACCGAACAGATGATATTTTTATGGTACATATGTTTTATTTACAGACTTACAATGAAATTTTATGTAGAATATTTCTCGCTGACACTATCCCAAAAAAAATTGGTTTTAAGGGAAATTTTGACTTAGAATAGAACTTCCAAACACTCCACCTTAGGGTAAAGGAAACATTTTTATATAAAAGTATCTGAATTCAAGCGTGTTTCTCTTTAAGCCTCATATACCAGTAAGACCGTGTGCATAATGCTGTTAAATTGAAACGGGAACCTCTATAGGCAATTTTATACCTCAAATTTGAAACAATTATGTGGGTAAATTTGTCTAGATTATCAAAATACCGAATATCGATGGGTATAGTTATATATGCACTTTAGGAAAACGTGGAACTAAATATTCAATATTTTGCCATCGGGCTAGAACCCATTATGAACTCCAAATACCAATTTTTATCAAAGTACCGAATATCGGGAGGTACCGCTATATGAGGGCTATACCAAAACGTTTCGCCAAACGAACTAGAACACAGTTTTACAAACAAATACCAATTTTTAGACAAATTCGTGGGAAAATGTGGCAAAAATCATCAAAATACCGAATATTGGGAGGTACCATTTTATGGACACATACAATGTTTCGCCACCGCAGCTAGAACCCATTATGACCCACAAATACCAATTTTTGCACAAATCGGGAGGTACCGTAATGTGGCGGCTATACCAAAACGTGGACTGATATATCTCATTTTCAATGCCTACCATCCTAGACACATAAATACAAATTGTTCTGCCAAATTTTGAAGGTCTACGTCAAATAATGTGGGCTGTATCGTGATTTCAACAGACAGACGGACATCGTTAAATCGACTTAGAATTTAATGCTGATTATGAATATATATACTTTATGGGGTCTACGACGAATATTTAGGGATGTTACAAACGGAATGACAAAATTAATATACCCTCCCTTCCAAGGTGGAGGGTATAAAAAAAAAACAAGTAAACAAGCAAGTAAACAAGTAATATACACATTTTGTGTATGTGTGTGTATTGTTTTGAATAAAAAAATACAATAAATTGAAATTATTTCAAATTTGTTTGCAAAATAAATGCACATTTTTGATGTAAATGGGTAACAAATTTTACAATTTTGTGATAAATCTGTATTGTCCTACAATTTTAGCTTCAACCCTGTAAAATAACCCCGAAATTCCATTCTCTTTTCACGGGTTTAAGAATTTTATAAAAAAAAAAAAATAAAACATAAACAGAACCAACTGTTGCATATTTAAAAGTCTATTTGACAGTATAAGACTCCGTTACAGAGTTGCATTTTTTTAGTTTCCTTGAAGTTGAGCAGCCTTTCTTATTGTGCCATGATACCAACTATGATCCAAATAACATTGCTGTATAGTACATGGAATGACTACGGCAAGGATTAATAATAACAATAACCTTAAAATTAGATAAAGATGTATATCGAAGCTATATAAAAATCTGAATCGATCTCGATAAAATTTGGCATAGGTATTTTCGAGCTGTAGCTGATGTCTGATATGAAATATCATTATTGTGCAGTGCATATTACGCATGTGAGGGATTTAAAACCCCAAATCGGATGAAGCATGTATATGGGAGCTATGGCTATATCTGAACCGAGTTTCACCAAATTTGAAGTACTTGCTTCTAACTAAATGTCTGTCAAAATTCAGGTCATTTGGACTGATATTGACCACTTGGCACACAAAAAACCTGAAATCGGATTAAGATTTATATAGGAGCTATGTTTAAATTTAAATCAATTCTCACCAATTTCAATAGGGTTCATCCTCTGGCCAAACAAATATTGCTTGTTAAATTTCATCTCAATCAGATAATAAATGCGACCTGCATTTTGTACACAGAAATATATGGACAGACGGACTGACATGCATAAATTGACTCGGAAAGTGATTCTATGAAGATCCTAAAAAGTAACTATGGGTTTTATCTTGCTTCCTTTTCTATGTTACAAACAAATGCATAAAGACATAATACCCATACCACTATAAAAACTCAATAAACTATGAAAGTAGGGCTAACAAGATACAGAGATACCTCTAAAAATTTGGTTTTTGTAAGGACATATCTATTCATCGGTTATAGATTTCTTCGCATTCGGAACGTAGAACGGCATTTATTATATCAAGTAAAAAAGCAGTAAGTTCGGCCTAGCTGACCTTTGAATACCCTCCACCATTTGGGACGTATTAAGAGATTTTCAAAAAGAATAAAATCCATTAAAAATTCTGTTAAAATCTTAAAAATACCGAATATCGGAAGGTGCTGATATATGGGGGATATACGATATTGTCAACCTATATAGACAATTCTATTTCAGGGGAGAAAGTACTCACACGGAACTCCTTGTGTGCAATTTCAAACAATTCCATTGAAAAATGTGGCTAAAATCATCAAAATACCGAATATCGGGAGGTAACGTTTTATGGTGGATATACGATATCGTGGACCTATTTAGATAATTCTCTTCCGGGGAGTAAAGTTCTCAGATGGAACTCCGTGTGTGAAATTTCAGACAATTCCATTAAAAAATGTGTTAAGACAATTTCATTGAAAAAATGGTTGAAATAAACAAAATACCGAATATCGGGAGGTACCGTTATATGGGGGATATATGATATCGGGGACCTATATAGTCAATTCTCTCTAGGGGGGGTAAAGTACTCACAAAT
Source organism: Musca domestica (assembly GCF_030504385.1). Lineage (NCBI taxonomy): Eukaryota > Metazoa > Arthropoda > Insecta > Diptera > Muscidae > Musca > Musca domestica. Next base: position 19,907,808 of record NW_026712435.1, read on the forward strand.
AACTTCTTGTGCAGAATTACAGATAATTCCATTGAAAAATGCTGCTAAAATCATCAAAATTCCGAATATCGCGGTGTGTCGTTATATGGGGCTATACGATTTGCGTGGACCGTTGTGGCCCAGCTTCGAACTTGACCTGCCTACAAACAGAAGACAAATCTGTGCAAAATTTTAGCTTCTTATCTTCGTTTTGACTCTGGCGTGACTACAAAAGACGGACAGGGTTAAATCGTCTTAGAATTTTACGCTGATCAAGAATACAAAGTATAAGGGTCTAAAGTTATTATTTCGATGACTTACAAACGGAATGACGAACTTAAGATACACTCCATACTATGTATGGTGAATGGTATACAAATGACCTAGAGGCATGACCCGCCCCCTGTATTTAGGCTACTTTGTGATGTGAACTTTCAAAACGCCGATACACGCGTCTTCTATTTTTAGCTCTACTTTCATAATGTTCTCGAGTTTTCATATAATAATACTTAACAAATCTACTCTTCACTATTTATCAATTTCTTTTCATACATTTAATACATTTTAAACAATTTTAGACTTTCATAACGTTTCTGACATTCATAACTTTTCCAATGCTGCCAGTTCAATACTTCAGACACATACCTTTCTTCTCTGTTGCTGTAGTTGTAATAATACACATATGGTTTCGGCAGAATTCTTCATTTCAACACACTTGAAATGAAACTCAATATTTCTTTCCAACGAAACGAAGAACAATACATCACTGCAAATGCACCTTCCTCTGGCTTGGACAAACAGGTGAAATAAACGGAGAGCCAACGCAACAATTCTTTAGCCAATTTTGAAATGATGTGAATGAATTCGATTGAACTCGATGGAGATGTTTCTTGAAAGAAAAATATTGGATGTGGCCCCTAAGTAAGTGCAGTCAGTGTTAGAGGGCATAAGAAAAAGAAAAATTGAAAATGAGTTTAATAGCAAATCTTGATAATTATCAGCTACTTTTCATTGCATACGATCTTTAGTTTGAAATAATCGACAAAAGAGGGACAAAAAAAGGCAAATTAGTGCTATTGTCTGTGTTTACATAATGTTAATTAAATCTGGAAAATGTGCCACAAGATGAGTAAAGAAAGGATAAACTGCATGTTTCTTCAGAAATTTAAGGAAACCATGTGGTCAATTCCGCATTTTAACAAGTTAATAAGTATCGGTCGGTTTTGCCGACAGATGAATACCTTCAGCCAATGTTCGATTACATAAACATATTTTAACTTTTCTTATGATTATTAAAACTGATGACCCTCTATGGAGTAGGAATGGGCCAATATTATCCATTTCGTATCGGACCTAAATAAATATGATATAAATATTATATACGTGCCAGGTTTCGACTAATAATCTTATATATATAAAAGAAAGTTGTGTTAGTTACTACGCTTATAATTCGAGAACCGCTGATCTGATTTTATCGATTCAGACAAATTCGGAATTGTCTCTTGGCAGAAAATGATAAATGCGGGAAATCAGGAAAAAAAATCTAGAAAAAATTTCCGTGGAATTGTATTTCAAAATAATAATAGTACATTCTATTGACAAACTTTGTAAGGACCTTTAAACATTTGCTGTAAAAAATCTGCGAAGAAGTTGAAAATGTTTTTATTTGTGTTTCTTCTTTTGTCGATTTCATACAATTGAATTCAATATATACTTTGTGAACAAATTTAAACAAAACAAGTTAAAAAGCAGTAATTTCGGCCGGGCCGAACTTTTAATACCCTCCACCATTTGCAACGAATTTTGAAATTTTCAAAAAATAAAATCCTTAAAAAATTCTGTTAAAATTTTAAAAATACCGAATATAGCCGTTATTTTGGGGTCTATACGACGTGGACATACATAGGCATTGTTTGTCATAAGCCACTACCATATTCAAATTCGAAACTTGAAATAAACGGTGAATAATGTAGCTAAAATCATCAAAATACCGAATGTAGGGAGGTACCGTTATATGGGGGCTATACGAAGACCTGGACCCGCACAGACAATTTTCTGCCACAGACTGTAGTTCCCATAACGAACTTCAAATACCAATTTTAAAACAATTCCCGTGAATAATGTCGCTAAAATCATAAAAATACCGAATATCGGGAGGTACCGTTATATGGGGGCTATACCAAGACGTGGACCTGCACGGATAATTTTCCGTCTTAGGGTGTAGTATCCATTTTGAACTTCAAATACCAAATTTGAAACAATTTCCGTGAATAATGTCGCTAAAATCATGAAAATACCGAATATAGGGAGGTACCGTTATATGGGGGCTATATGAAAACGTGGACCTTCATGGCCCATTTATGAACTTAACCTGCCTACTGGAAAAATAAACATGTGTGCAAAATTTTAGCCACCTATCTCAATTTATTCGAAAGATAGCGTGATTACAACAGACAGACAGACGGACATACAGACGGACAGACAGACAGACAGAAGGACGGACATCGCTAAATCGACTTAGAATTTTACGCTGATCAAGAATATATATACTTTGTTGGGTCTGATATGAGTATTTCGAGGAGTTACAAACGGAATGACAAAGTTAATATACTCTCCATAGTATGGTGGAGGGTATAAAAAAAAACAAGTAAAAAAGCTGTAAGTTCGGCCGGGCCGAACTTTTAATACCCTCCACCATTTGGTACAAATTTGGCAATTTCCAAAAAATAAAACCCGTTAAAAATTCTGTTAAAATCTTAAAAATACCGAATGCTTATACGGCAACGTGGGCCTGCATAGGCAACTTTTGTCATAAATTATTACAATATTTAAATGCGAAACTTGAAGAAAAATCTGTTTATAATGTAGCTAAAATCGTCAAAATACCGAATATGGGGGGTACCGTTATATGGGGGCTATACGAAGACGTGGACCTGCACAGACAATTTTCTGGCATGGGCTGAAGTATCCATTACGAACTTCACATACGAAATTTGAAACAATCCCTGTAAATAACGTCGCTAAAATCATTAAAATACCGAATATCGGGGGGTACCGTTATATGGGGGCTATATGAAGACGTGGACCTACATGGCTCATTCCTTGACTTTGGATGAAGTATCCATTACGAACTTCAAATACCAAATTTGAAACTATTCCGGTAAACAATGTCGCTAAAATCATCAAAATACCGAATATCGGGGGGTACCGTTATATGGGGGCTATATGAAGGCGTGGACCTACTTGGCTCATTTTTTGATTTAGGATGTAGTATCCATTACGAACTTCAAATACCAAATTTGAAACGATTCCGGTAAACAATGTCGCTAAAATCATCAAAAAACCGAATATCGGGGGGTACCGTTATATGGGGGCTACAGGAAGACGTGGACCTGCACAGATAATTTTCTGTCTTAGGCTGTAGCATCCATTACAAACTTTACATGCCAAATTTGAAATAATTCCGGTGAATAATGCCGCTAAAATCATGAAAATACCGAATATCGGGAGGTACCGTTATATGGGGGCTATATGATAACTTGGACCTGCATGGCCCATTTACGAACTTAACCTGCCTACTGGGAAAAAAATACATGTGTGCAAAATTTTAGCCTTCTATCTCAATTTGTTCGAAAGATAGCGTGATTACAACAGACAGACGGACAGACAGACAGACAGACACACAGACAGACAGACGGACATGGCTAAATCGTCTTAGAATTTTACGTTGATCAAGAATATATATACTTTGTTGGGTCTGACATGAATATTTCGAGGAGTTACAAACGGAATGACAAAATTAATATACCCTCCATAGTATGGTGGAGGGTATAAAAAAATGACCAACAAAGTTTAATGGGGCTCATTTCAAAACGTGGACCTACTTCTTTCATATGACAATAATCCGTCCAATGCGAGCTCAAAATTCAAAATTCTTTGGGGACTGCAATCAAGAAAATACAGAATATAAAGGGTGCAAAGTAGTGGAGCGAAAAGCATTTCTATCCTTACAGAAATTCTTCCCAAACATTCAAGAGACCTTACATCGCTTTTACAGTTTTTTGGCCCTAATTTGGCATCTTTGTTTCTAAGGGGGTAGGAAACCTCTTCACATAGAATTTTCAATTTTCTTGGTCTTGACCACATTTATCAATTGATTTCGCAATTGTATTCAGGCTACCCTGGGGTAGAGAACCATCTTACAGGTAATAGTCCTCATAGGCATTTATTTAATTATAGTTCCCACTTGGGGGTAGTGCTCTTTCACAACCAAATGTGTGCTCAGAAAAAAAAAGATTTTATTCTATTGAATTTGTAACCACCAAGAGGATATTGGTTGGGAACATAGATTTGGTATGTACGTCCATATGAAATAAACTCCAAAATAAAACGAATATTAACAAGTAAGCAAAGGCTATAGTCGTGCGGGGCCGTGCGGAGCCGACTATGTGATACCCTACAACACCACAATATGCTAGAAGCCCCCTTATCTTCAGATCGATTTTGGAAGATTTCTCTTTTGAAATTATGTCACGGAGCACTGACCTGGGATATTTGCCTAATAACGAAATCAGCATAAAAAAGCCAGAGGTTTTTTTTTTGTATTTCGGATATCGCCTGTAAGTAATGCTGGTTATTTTTCAAACAAAAGTAATGGTCCATTCTACGCTCTGTCCTAATCTCGAACTTCATGCGAGATTCTGTGTCCTTTGGTTTCAATTTGTGACCTTTATAACGGTTGCAAAATCAGGAACATTTTTAGTTGTTGGTCCATTTCAACCTCCAAATATATTGCGGACATCTTTAAAACCAATAGGTCTATCCCTTCTGAGCCTTACCCTACCCTTGTGAAAATTTTCGTGAGGATCGGATAACAATTGCATTGTTGGCATCTTGTTAGACGATTTTTTTAGATTTTATTCTTTTATGCCAGGAGGGCATTCAGAATTAACAAAATTTGTCAAAATCGGTCAAACCATTCTTAAGATATAAGCATTCTAGCTAACACCCCTTCCTTAGTATATAAACATATTATATATTTCGCTATATATATCCTATATATTTAATATCGGCGTCTACGTAATGGTCAGAATTGACCTGTTCGTCTATTTGTGATTTCTCCGGGATTAAAAATATTCGCGGTTTAATGGAAATTTTTACTTTTATTTAACATAAATGATATGGTCTATTTCACCCACTAAATATTACCCGATGACCACCAAAATTGAAAGACTTCTGCCCAGCCCTAAGCTCTAGCCCCATGCTAACTTACATGTCGATTGGTCTATAACTGCGACCTGTAGAGCAACTGCAAAATCAGGAAATTTTTTCAGTTTTTGGGTCATTTCTACCCCTAAATATTATGTGATTATCTCCAAAAGCCATAGGGTTCTATTCTGACCTTAACCCCACCTCCATTCTAAATTTCCTAAAGATCGGGCCATAATTGCGACCTGCAGAGTGATTACAAATTAACGGACAGACGGACGGACAGACATACATAGCTAGATCGACTCAGCTCGGCGAGATAGGAAGATCCATATATACTTTCCTATGTGGGAAACCAATATTTCGAGGTGTTACATAATTTTTAACCCAATCAAACTTATAATACCCCCAACACAGAATGTTGTAGGGTATAAAAATATTAAAATGTGGGTGAGGTACCAGATATTGTCGACCGAAGTATTCCATTTTCATACTTCATCTAAAACAGGTAAAAATATTGGTATGGACAAAATTACAAGAAAATCGAACATTTATATCCAATTTTATGCGAAATCATAAATTCCATATTCATCTCAGGTCGGAAAAACCGGCTTATACTTTTGAAATTGTTTACTTGTTATTAACTAAAAAGATTCCCATTATTATTTTAATTTTTGATATGAAAATATAATGGAGGAAGTCATTTCAGGAACATAATTTTCCCATTTATTATCAAAGGAACCCAAACGACTGGTATTCTGACAAACATACAGGATGAGATAAAAAAAACTGCAACAAAGTCCAAAGCAATAATTTTTTTTAAATTTTATTGAATGAAAGCAAAAAATGTCAGAAATACCATCAAATTTTAGAATAAGTTTAGATTTGTTCGAATTGGTCACCTTTAACATGATTTATGGCCTTCAAACGGCCAATGAAACTGTCAAACGCTGCCCGAATGTTGATATACGGTATTTTTGCCCATTCCCTGCGAAGCGCTTGCTTGAGGTGATTGACACTTTCGTATTTTTTAATGCCAACCTTGCTTTCCGAAATACTCCAGACACAATAGTCCAATGGATTGGTATCCGAAGATTTTGTTGGCCATTGTGCGCTGGAAATGAAACCAGGAACCTTATATTATAACCATTCTTGAGTGGCGCGTGCTGAGTGCGATGCTGCTGAGTTCTGTTGGAATGAAAGGTCTGTTTGCATGCCCAAGGCTTTAATACACCCCCATTTATTCTAATGCCACGGTCGATTAATACGAGCGGAGAGCGACCATCGGCTGTTATGGCGGCCCACACCATTACCATGGGCGGAGCCAGAACTGAAGGTGACCATCCGAAGATGCACATTTTCACCTGACCTCTTTGGCAAGGAAACACGATCATTTTGTTTGTTTAAAAACTGCTAGGCAACGAATGTTTTCTCATCGGAGGAAATAAAATTCGGCAGTTCACCACTTTCGGCCAAGCGAAGCAACTTATTAGCTCCTTTGAGTCAATTTTCTTTCTGTTGGGGTGTAAGTTCTTGCACTTTTTTGGAATTTCAATGGTTTTACCCCGTGATTATTTTTCAATATTTGCGAAATGTTCAGCTCACGAGCCATTTTCCGGCCACTGCGACGCGGTTTTCGATCAAGTCGCTTCTTTACTTTTCAAACCATTTCTGCTGATGTTGCTGTTTTCTTCCGTCCACTTCCTTGACGTCGGGCTACGCAACCAGTATCACGGTAACGAGCGATGGTACGAGACACAAAAGATTTATTCACATTTAAATGCTGGAGTGCTCTAACGATAGTCACTTGTGGTTTTCCAGCCAAATATAAAGCAATCACAATATCACGCTTGAATTCCATCAGGAGTAACTTTTTTCTGAAAATTCTCACCAAAATGCTTTTGTGCGCTTGTAAACAATATAATGAGCTGTCACTGGAATAATTTTAACAGCTGAGGGCCGAGTGGCTTAGAAATGACAGCAGTCTGAAGTTGGTTGCATTTTGTTCATCTCACCCGTATATAAAAGGCAATACGTTGCTGTTTGGTATTCCTAATTGCAAAGTAATTTAAAGCCATTAAAGAAGTCTCACTGCATGAGAGCTTGCAAAACGACTTTTACACTATCGGGACACACACACATTTTCACGAATTGTTTTTCAATGCAGTTTCACATTTCTTTTAGTGGTGCCCACCAGATATATCCCTCCTTTTCGTCATTTTGCCTATGGTTCTATGGTTTCCCTTGTACATATATTAAAAACAAGGGCAGCAACTCATTTTACTTAAAAAACAAGTAAGCAAAGGCTACAGTCGAGCGGGGCCGACCGTTGAATACCCTACAACACTATAATAAACGATACAATTTATATAGGCGAGATACTCGAAAGAATTCCACAAGATATTGTGACATATAATAAAAGAAAACCATCAGGTTTCGTTCTCTAATTTTCGAATAATGGCAACTTAAACTAATTTAAATGGTCTACCTAGATCTGGAACCAATATTTCCCAAAGACCTATAATCTCTCAGAAGTGGCAAAAGATTAACATTTATTATTGGCTTTTGACTGAAACGCATCCATATGAGATACAGACATTTGACTATATTCTTCAACGAAATCAGCGTTAACGAAATAGTCAGAAGTGCGTCTTTCCTCGATTTGTGAATTCTCCAAAAAGTCACTGGAATGGAATGGACATTTTCGTATTTTGTCTACAAAAGTTGGCAAACTCCTTCACACATTGAATATTTTTGGATGGCCATCCAAAACTGCTTGGCTTTTGCAATTTCCGGTAACCCCCATTCAAATGTGCGTGAGGATCGGTTGATAATTACAACCTGCTTACAATTTTGCAGTTTTTTGGTCCATTTCAACCCCTAAATATATGGCGATTATCTCCAAAAAGAGTAGGCTTCTATTCTGACCCTCATCTTATCCCCATGCAAAATTTCATAAGGATCGGGCCATAAATGCGATCTGTATATGCTATCCTGATATCCTAACTACTTAGTTTTGTTAGCTGTAGAAATATTACCAAATGTTTAATTCAAAATGAAAATATGCCAAAAATATGACAAAATTGAAAAAATATGAGAAAATTTACAAAATCAATATTTTCATCTTTAGAGAGGTATTTTTATGCGATTTTTTAGACGTTTTATGTTTCCTGCCAAGAGGCCATTCTAAATTAATGAGAACTGTCGAAATCAGTTCAGCCGTTCTCGATATATAAGAGATCTTTCAAGCATACCCTCTTTGATAGACATATGTATCGCACATATTTAGCTATGTAACCGATTTGTTGGATGTTAACATCAATGTAAAGGTCAGAAATAACCTTATCATGGCTTTGGGATTTCGACGGTATTTAAAATATTCGCGGTTTCATGAAAAATTTTGATTTTTTTCAACACAAAAGATATGGTCTATTTTACCCGCTAAATATTATCCGATGACCACCCAAATTGGTAGGCTTCTTCTCCGCCCTAAACTCTAGCTACATGCGAAATTCCGCGTCGATTGGTCTATAATTGCGACCTGTATAGCTACTGCAAAATCCGACATTTTTCCAGTATTTGGTCCATTTCTACCCCTAAATATTATGCGATCATCTCCAAAAGAAATAGGGTTCTATTCTGGCCCAACCCCGACCTCCATTCCAAATTTCGTGATGATCGGGCCATAATTGCGACCTGTAGAGTGATTACAAATTAACATGGACAGACGGACAGACGGACAGACGGACGGACGGACATACATAGCTAGATCGACTCAGCTCGGCGAGCTAGGAAGATCCATATATACTTTCCTATATGGGAAACCAATATTTCGAGGTGTTACATAAATTCTGGCCCAATCAAACTTATAATACCCCCAACACATAGTGTTGTAGGGTATAACTATTAATTTATATTCATTTTAAAATTTTTGAATGCTTTCAGAAGTGCTGGTGTAATATAGGAAATGAAAAGTTTTGTGTTTTAGCCTTAAATTGTGCTACAATTTTCAACTGAATTTCCATCTTTGCACTGCTGCATTAACTTTAAATTCTCTTGTTCTTTATGCTGATTATATACATACCTAAAAAATGAACATGTGATTGTGTTGTGATAAAAAGAACTTTAATATATAATGAGAATTACCGTAATGTTTTGATGATTGCACTTTTATTAGGGCAAATTTTCAGACGTATTTCTTTTAGCGAGGACTATATTAAAATAGCTACTTACTTATAACTTTGATAGCACTTTTCTGCGTCAGCGCAGAAATCGAGGGGCCTTAATAAAGTGCATTTTAATATATTTCACTATTTTATACGGTCAAAACTTGCCTCGTCAAAATAAAGTCTTTTTCAACAAAATCCCTTTCAGAACATTTGTATTCGTCCGTCTGTCTTTCTGTTGCGCAACGATAACTCTTGAACGGAGTATTCGATTACGTCGAAACTTGGTACATCATCATATTATTATGAAACTTATGTCGAGTTCGGAGATGGGCAATTTCGGTAGACACCTTCTGGTACCTCCGCCACAAAATGTCAACATTTTCAAGGAAAACTATTTACCTCATCATCCGGTTTCTTTCAAACTTTGTAAATCCTAAATTCTGGATCAGTGCTAGATTAGGTGTAACCAGTAAGGAAAGGTAAAAGTTGCATTTTTTTTAATTTTATTGAATGAAAGCAAAAAATGTCGGAAATAGCATCAAATTTTGGATTAAGTTTAAATTTGTTCGAATTGGTTACCTTTGGCACGAATTATGGCCTTCAAACGGCCAATGAAACCGTCACACGCTGCCCGAATGTTGCTCTACGGTATTTTGGCCCATTCCCGACGAAGCGCTTGCTTGAGGTGATCAATTTTTTGGTATTTTTTAGTGCCAACCTTGCTTTCAGAAATACTTCAGATACAATAGTCCAAAGGATTGGTATTTGGACATTTTGGTGGCTATTGTGCGCTGGAAATGAAGCGAGGCACCTCGTTTTGTAACCATTCTTGGGTGGCGCGTGCAGAGTGCGTTGGTGCTTACTCCTGTTGGGATGTCCAAGGTCTGAGGCCAAATGTTTGCGTGCCCAAGGTGCACATTTTCAGCTGACCTCTTTGGCAAGTAAACACGATCATCTTGTTTGTTTACAAACTGCTAGACAACGAATGTTTTCTCATTGGAGAAATCCAAATACGACAGTTCACCACATTCGGCCAAGCGAAGCAATTCTTTAGCTCTTTTCAGTCTATTTTCTTTCTGCTGCGGTGTAAGTTTTTTGCACTTTTTGGAATTTCAATGGCTTTACCCCGAGCCCTGTTTTCAATATTTGCCGAATGGAATATTGCGATATGTTCAGCTCACGAGACATTTTTCTTCTTTCGAACCTTCTTTACTTTTGGAACCATTTGTGCTGATGTTACTGTTTTCTTCCGTCCACTTCCTTGACGTAGGGCTACGCTACCAGTATCACGTTAACGAGCGATGGCACGAGACAAAAGATTAATTCACATTGAAATGCTGGAGTTCTCTAACGATAGCCAGTTGTGTTTTTCCAGTCAAATATAAAGAAATCACACTATCACGCGTGAATTCCATCACGAATAACTTTTTTCTGGAAAATCCTCACCAAAATGCTTTTGTACGCTTGTAAACAATATAATGAGCTGTCACTGGAATAATTTTAACAGCTGTCGGACGAGTGGCTTAGAAATGACGGCAGTCTGAATTTCGTTGCAGTTTTTTTCATTTCACCCTGTATATGTGAGCTATATCTAAATCTGAACCGATCTGAATAAAATGTGTCAAAGGTATTTCTGAGCTGTATGTGATATCTGGTACAAAATATTATTGTTGTGGAGTGCATACTACGAATGTGGGGATTTAAACACCAAATCCGATGTATATATTGGAGCTATAGCTGTATATGAATCGATTTCCACCAAATTGGATACACGTGCTTCTAGGCTAAATTTGTTCGGATGTGCTGAAATCCATTCTATTTGGACGTATATTAAACATGCAGCGTGAAAAAATTGAAAAGAATCTGCCACAGGACAGCAGAGACAGGGTATGTCTAAAATACGGAATAAATAAAAATAAATTTTTATTAAAATTGTCCAAATGACTTAAAACAACTAAAAAAAGTAGCTAAGTTCACCTTCGACCAACGTTTTTAACACCCTCCACCATTTTAAAGGAATTAGCAAAATGGAAAAAAAACCGTTGAAAAACGTGGAACTCTAAAGCCAATTACATACCAGAGAAGGTGGCGTCTATTACCACAAACATAAAGCTTGAGATATTTCTGTTGATAATCTATCTAAAATAATCAAAATACAGAATATAGGGATGTACTATTCTATGTGGGCTTTACGAAGACATGGACCCATATAGCCAATTATCTGATAGAGAACGCAGTGCCCATGACTAACTCCAAATACCCTATTTGAAACAATACCTGTAAAAATTGAAGGTTTAGTTATATGGAGTCTATACCAAAACTTGGACCTATATGTACAGTTCTCGGCATAGTGGGAACACAGATTCGCAATTTACAGCAAATTCGGATTGAAATTGTGACTAAGATACCCAAAAACAAGTTAAAAAAAATAAAACCCGTTAAAAATTCTGTTAAAATCTTAAAAAAAACCGAATGTGGCTGCTATATTAGGGTCCATACGACGACATGGACCTGCATATGTAACATTTGTCATAAGCCATTACAATATTCAAATGCGAAACTTAAAAAAATCGGTAATAATGTAGATAATATAATTAAAATACCGAATTTTGGGAGCTTACCGTTTTATGGGGGCAATACAAAGACGTGGACCTGCACAGACAATTTTCTGTCTTAGGCTGTAGTATCTAATATGAACTTCAAATATCAAATTTGAAACAATTCTGGTGAAGAATGTCACTAAAATCATTAAAATACCGAATATCGGGAGGCATCGTTATATGGGGGCTATACGATATCGTGGACCTATATAGACAATTCTCTCAGGGGGTAAAGTACTCACAAAGAACTCCTTGTGTAGCATTTTAGACAATACCATTGAAAAATGGGGCTAAAATCATCAAAATACCGAATATTGGGGGGTACCGTTATATGGGGGCTATACGATATCATGGACCTATATAGCCATCTTCGAACTTGACTTGCTTGTAGACAAAAGACAGACCTGTGCAAAATGTTAGCTTCCTATGAGTTACAAACTTAATGACGAACTTAATATACCCTCCATACTATGTATGGTGGAGGGTATGAAAATATCCCCAGGGATATCCTTTTGATCAATTCGTTTTTTACAAGACCCCAGTTTATGCACAATAATTAATTTTAATAATTTTCAAAGGCCTTCCGGAAGGCATACGAAATCAGAAACTTTTCTAGTCCCGCACAGTTGTTCGGTGCTTTCTTTCTTTGCTCATTTATTATTATTTCTTGTGTGTAATCACACACACCACCATATATGTACGCACAAATACATACACTTCAATATACATATGTATATTATCCCGTGTGTGAATGTTGAAGTGAATATGTACGTGGAAGAAGTGTTTGCAGAATTTCTTTTCAAAATCAGAAAACCGGATGCTCATTAACGCAGCTTGAGTGTGTTGTGTGAAAATGTTTTTATAGTTTATGCAAATGTTTGAAAGCACCGTATATATGCATGCACTGTGCATGTATATATGTTTGTATATGAATATGTTTCATTTACATATATGATCGTATGTGCATATGAACTACATGTTTGCGAACGAGAATAGATGTTGTACACGGCGTATTTGCTTGGTAGTAACGCAAAAGTAAAAAAGGGGTTTTAACATTTCTATTAAAATGCTAAATCGAAAGAGAAATTTAAATCCATTGGAGATATTTCTTAACCCCATTAGTGTTATGGATGCCTCAGGGAAATAACGGCTGTCTAGAGCTCACATCGTAATGATTTTAATCCCCAGAATCAAAGTAGGTCTAACGTTTCAGATATAAAAAATTGGAAGATATATGTCCATAAATTAGTTATCAAATGTCGTCCACTCTTTCTGGTAAACAACCACCCCAAACAAAAAAGGACAACATATTCAGAGTAAATAATTTTACTCACGGAAGAGAGGGGATCATCCGATGTTGTTAAAGTTACAAATAATAATGATTGTATCAGTGCTAGGTCAAGTGCGAAAATGGATAATATCGGTCCACTCCTTCTAGTACCTGCCTCTCAAAAGATCAACATTTTGAAGAACCACAACGATTATAAAATGTAAAACAATAGTCCCATTGGTTTCAAATATTCCATATCCCAATATGGGATAGATTGGGCTACTCATTCGGATAATATATTTACTATCACACGATCTGATAGGAACATGAGAATTATTGGCACTGGGCCCACATGGGATCAACATTTTAAATGATTTTAAGTCTCATAACATGAAGAACAAACCAGCGAATTGTATATATATATATATATATATATATATATATATATATATATATATATATATATATATATATATATATATATAATTATTATAATTATTCAGAATGTTTATAAAGGAGACACCATAAGGTCTATATATATATATATATATATATATATATATATATATATATATATATATATATATATATATATATATATAACGCAAGTCAAAATATATTTTAATAAACTGACATAGGCTGTGCGTATATATCTGTCGGCAAAAATCGTAACTTCTTTTAACTTGTTTTAATAATTATTTATAGTAGAGATCTACTCACAAATCTCCGTAAAAATGTATAGTGATTTGCTTTTAATGTCGATATTTTTAAACCCTCAGCCTGTGTAGCCACAAGGTATACAGGGTCAGATGAAACAATTGCAACCAACTTCACACTGCTGTCATTTCTAAGCCACTCGACAGCAGTTAACATTATTCCAAAAAGTTATTTGTGATGGGATTCAAGCGTGAGAATGTGATTTCTTTGGCAATCGTTAGAGCACTCCAGCATTTAAATGTGAATAAATCGTTTGTGTCTCGTACCATCGCTCATAACAGTGACACAGGTAGCGTAGCCCGACGTCAAGGAAGTGGACGGAAGAAAACAGCGACATCATCAGAAATGGTTCGAATAGTAAAGAAGCGACTTGATCGAATCCCGCGTCGCAGTGGCTGAAAAATGGTTCGTGAGCTGAACATATCGCAATATTCCATTTGGCAAATAATCAAAAATGAGCTCGGGTTAAAGCCATTGAAATTCCGAAAAGTGCAAGAACTTACACCGCAAAAGAAAGAAAATAAACTCATAAGAGCTAAAAAGTTGCTTCGCTTGGCCTGAAAATGTGTACCTTCGGTTAGCCACCAGAGCTCAAGTGCCGGCCATGGTGATAGTGTGGGCCGCCATAGCAGCCGATTAATACGAGGCTCCCCGCTCGTATTAATCGGCCGTGGCATCAGAATTAATGCGAATGTTATCGCGAATATATTCGGGAAGGTGTATTAGAACCTTGGGCACGCAAACATTTTGGCCGCAGACCTTGGACATTCAAACAGAACTCAGCACCATCGCACTCAGCATTCGCCACCCAAGAATGGTTACAAAATGAGGTTCTTCGTTTCATTTCCAGCGCACAATGGCCACCAAAATATCCGGATACCAATCCGTTGGACTATTGTGTCTAGTGTATTTTGGAAAGCAAGGTTGGCACTAATAAATACCAAAGTGTCGATCATCTCAAGCAAGCGCTTCACCGGGAATGGGCCAAAATACCGCAGTGCAACATTCGGGCAGCGTGTGACGGTTTCATTGGCCGTTTGAAGGCCATAATTATGGCAGGAATGGTGACCGATTCGAAAAAATCTAATCTTATTCTAAAATTTGATGCTATTTCCGACATTTTTTGATTTCATTCAATAAATTAAAAAAAAAAAAAAAACAAGTAAAAAAGCAGTAAGCCGGGCCGAACTTTGAATACCCTCCTCCATTTGGAACGAATTAGAAAATTTTCAAAAAAAAATAAATAAATAAAATCCATTAAAAATTCTTTTAAAATCTTTAAAATATCTAATATGGGGGATATACGATATTGTGGACATATAAAGACAAATCTATGTCTGCGTGTAAAGTACTCACAAGGAACTCCTTGTGTGGATTTTCAGATAATTCCATTGGAAAAAGTGGCTAAAATCATCAAAATACGGAATATAGGGGAGTACCGTTATATGGGGGATATAAGATATTGTGGACCTATATGGACAATTCCGTTTCAGGGGTAAAGTGCTCACAAAGAACTCCGTGTGTGGATTTTCAGACAATACGATTAGTAAATGTGGCTAAAATCATCAAAATACCGAATATCGCGGGGTATCGTTATATGGGAGATATACGTTATCGTTAAACTATATAGAGAATTCTCTGTCGGGTGGTAAAGTGCTGACAAAGAACCCCTTGTGTACAAAGAACCCCTTGTGACCATTCCGTTGAAAACTATGGCTAAAAATATCAAAATACCGAATATCGGGGGTACCGTTATATGAGGGCTATGCGATATCGTGGACCTATATAGATAATTCTCTGCCGAGGTATAAAGTACCCACAAGGAACTCCTTGTGTGGATTTTCAGACAATTCCGATGAAAAATATGGGTAAAATCATAAAAATACCGAATATCGGGGGGTACAGTTATATGGGGGTATACGATATCGTTGACATATATAGGCAATTCTTTTTGAGGGGGTAAAATGCCCACAAGGGACTCTTTTTGTGGAATTTCAGACAATTCCGTTGAAAAATGTGGATAAAATCATCAAAATACCAAATATCGGGGGTACCGTTATATGGGCGCTATACGATATGGTGGACCTATATAGATAATTCTCTGCCGAGGTATGAAGTACCCACAAGGAACTCCTTGTGTGGATTTTCAGACAATTCCGATGAAAAAGTGGGTAAAATCATCAAAATACCGAATATCGGGGGGTACCGTTACATGGGGGATATACGATATCGTGGACCTGTATAGACAATTCTCTCTCAGGGGGTAAATTACTCACAAGGAACTACTTGTGTGGATTTTAAGACAATTCCATTGAAAATGTGGCTAAAATCATCAAAATACCGAATATCGGGGGTACCGTTATATGGGGGCTATACGATATCGTGAACCGATATAGCCCATCTTCGAACTTGACCTGCCTGCAGACAAAAGAGAGATATGTGCAAAATTTTAGCTTTCTATCTTAATTCGTTTAGACTGTAGCGTGATTACAACATACGGACAGACGGACGGACGGACAGGGCTAAATCGTCTTAGAATTTTACGCTGATCAAGAATATATATACTTTGTTGGGTCTAAAATGATTATTTCGATGAGTTACAAACGGAATGACGAACTTAATATACCCTCCATACTTTTTTTGGTGGAGGGTATAAAAAAAATGTAAAAATGGCAGCGTTTTACTTATTTGCAGTTTTTTATCTCACCC
The DNA here is from genome assembly GCF_030504385.1 of Musca domestica. Classification (NCBI taxonomy): domain Eukaryota; kingdom Metazoa; phylum Arthropoda; class Insecta; order Diptera; family Muscidae; genus Musca; species Musca domestica. The sequence goes on from NW_026712435.1 coordinate 19,924,460, forward strand.
TATATATACGTCTACGAAAAGTCCATTGAGATTCCTTTCTACAGTTTGTGTAAGGCCTTTTTGTGCTCAAAATGCTTAATGTTTGCTTAATCCCAGAAGCCAGCAGTGACCTCAATATCAAATTTATCCCTTCACCCAGTACCAAATTTCTCCATCCTAGAACTAAAGAGTGATCCAAAATTAGTACCATTTAGTACTTTGCAAACAATTAAATAACGCATTTGCAAAACCACAACCAGTTGTCAACACCAGATACCAACAGAGACTTTAGTATCAAATTATAGGATTTCAATTCTATATCTTCATCCAATACAATTTAGTACCACTTAGTACTTTTCGAAATATTATAGTACACATTTCTAAAATCACCTCCATATTTTAACCACCAAGAGTGATATCGACATCAAATTTCAATATTTTAGCTTTGTTCCTTCACCTTTTATCACATTTGGTTCTATTTAGCACTTTTCTTCAATTTTAGTATCGTTTCTAAAACAATCAACATCGCTCCATCATGGACATCAACAGAGACCCAATATTAAAATCAGATAGCATCAAACGTATAGTATATATATATATATATATATATATATATATATATATATATATCTATATATATAAAAATCAATTGTTGTTTGTTGGTAACAGAATCAGTTGAAAACGGCTGGACCGATTTGCATAATTTTTTGTACAAACGTTCGTCATACCCCGAGTTAGGTTTTTAAAGAAAAAAATATTAACCACGCCTCCTTTTACGCCCACTATTACGATTTATCTAAAATCTTTATATTTGCCAAAATAGTGAAGATATCGGTTTGATAATTATTACACGAGATGCTGTTGGCTTTCCATCCAACCCTAAGTACTTATTTAGGGGCTGAGGAACTCGCCTACTTTTAAATCTATCTCTCTATATGTAAAAGAAAGTTGTGTTAGTTACTACTCTTATAACATAAAGACCGCCGGTCTGATTTTAACGATTTAGACAAATTCGGAATTGCCTCTTGGCAGAAAAGAATAGAATCCAAAAAAATCGCGTAAAAATGTGAAATTTGAACATTTTTATTTTGACTTTTAAAATGTACAATAGTAATGTTTTATATTGCATATTTTTTTCCATTTTGACTTACTATTTTCGAATGTACATTTGTAGTGTTTTTTTAATTCTAATATGATGTGTAGGTTTTTTTGGGTAGTATAAAGCCTTAACGGATAAAACTGTTATTTATAGATTTTATGTATTTATTCGTAATACCCAATAAATACATAAAATCTATAAATAACAATTTTATCCGTTGTCGCTTTATGTGAAAATTCTAAAATCGGGAAAAGTGGACAATTTTTCAATGGAATCGAATTTCAAAATAATAGTACATTCTACCGACAAACTATGTAAGGACCTTAAAAATTTGCCGCAAAAAATCAGCGAACCATTTGAAGATTCGTTTTCTTTTTTCTATATTGAAGTGTACATGTTTTTATTGGTTTGAATTCTGAATGAATAATATTAAAAATGAAATGAGGGCGTAATACGATGTTAAATGCTTTCTACTCCAGGACCTACATCGTGCTTCAGCTGGAAGATGCGAACACATTTAAACAAACAAAAATGACCGAAGAAGCGTTATGGGGTTAATTTAAAAAAGTGGACCTGCTCCTTTCATATGACAATAAATTGTCAAATAAGAACACAAAATGCAAAATACATTGGGACTGCAATCAGTCAAATACCGACTATAAAGAACGCAAAATAGAAATTCTTCCTAAACATTCAAGATACCTTTAATCGCTTTAGCAGATCATGATATGGGTCATAACCCCTGATAACGGAACAACCCGATTTCAAGTATATTCTACATTTTAACCATATTTTTCGTACTAATTTTAGCTTATGTTGATAATTTAAGAAGAAACCATCTTTGCAAAAAATTATCACGTTTTGGTATCACCATCATATGATTTAAGGTATTTTCGGGGTCTTGGCCACTTTTTTCATTTTTTTGCCCTTATTTGACATCTTTGTTTCTAAGGGGGAAGAAAACCTCTTCTTATAAATTTTTATTTTTCGGAAAAGTACGCATCTTAGTCTTGAGGCTACCTGGGGTAAAAAACCCTTGGGGTAGAAAATCATCTTACAGATAATTATCCTCATAGGAATTTATTTAAGTATAGTCCCCACATTAGTATACCCCCAAGTCCACTTTCCCAACCAATGTGTGGTCAGAAAAGAAAATTTTGTAATCCATTGAATTTGTAACCCCCGAGAGAATATTGGTTGGGAACGTAGATTTGGGATGTACGTCTATATAACGTAAATTGTGGCAGAAACATGAAAAAAATACGAAATTATAAAGTAACTTTATTGGATCTCCACCGCACAATTTAAATGATAAATAATTAATGCCCATCTTACGGTAATCGGAGCAAAAGAGTATTTTTTTTTTTTGGCTATTCTGACAACATTCTGCGTTCAAGTATGAGGTGAACAAAACTGAATACCACGCAGTACGGGATTTTAAACGTTGGAAATACAAATTTTAAATTATAGCTCATTTGAATGCTTTTTACAATATCAAAAATTGATCTGAATTTTGACATGGGGCTATTATAGATGTTCTTTATCATATAGGTATTTAACACTCAAATTAAAGCCTATATCTGAAAAATAAGATCAAGCTATTCAAAATATCTAAAACCGACGGTAATTATAATTTTTGCCATGAATATTAATTTATATTTAGTCATGGAGTCATTACTCATAATCAAGTCATTACTTATGATCAAAATTGGAGTAATTATAATGGAGTCATTACTTATAATCAAAATTGTGCCGCCTACATAAGTCAGATCTGTGATTTATTATGCCTTAAAGACTAAAAGTACGGGCCGGCAACGCGGACCGGGCCAGCTAGTATATATATATATATATATATATATATATATATATATATATATATATATATATATATATATATATATATATATATATATATATATATATATATATATATATATATGTATAGAACAGTTTTCAAAGGGGTTCACTCCTTGTGAACCAACTCGACCAAATCGCACATGTTACCTTCACCTTTCAAGCAGATCATACCACCTATCAACAATTGGCTTTAGAACAGTTAAAGTTTGCTATAGAGTGCATGATATTACTTGGAGAAGGATTATATTAAAAAAATATATATCGAAGCTGAGTTGCACAAAATCGAAACGTACGTCCCGAAATTCACTCCATTTGGGATGAGATTAGTCATTATTTGCACAATAAACATGAAAACGGATTAAGGATATATGTGGGAACTATATCCAATTCTTAGCGGTTCTCGCTAAAATTTGGCAAAGGTATTTCTGATATCTGGTACCAAATATCATTGTTGTCATGATATTTCGAATGTGAGGGACTTCAACACCAAATCGGATGAAACATATATATTGGAGCTATAGCTATATCTGAAACGATTTTCTCCAAATTCGCTTCTAGACTGAATTCGGTTAGATGTAGAAAAATTCAGTACTTTTGGACTGATATTGGCCATTTGGTGCACAATTAACCCGAAATCGGTTAAAGATATATGAGAGCCATATCTAAATATGAACCGATCTTGATACAATTTAGCAGAGGTTTTTCTGGGCTGTTTCTGATAACTGGTACCAAATATCATTGTTGTCGAATGCATATTACGTATCTTAAACACGAAATCGGATGAAACATATATATGGGAGCTATAGCTATATCTAAACCGATCTTGACAGAATTTGATAAACTTATGTCGGAGCTGTATCCGATATCTGGTTGCAAAGATCATTGCAGTGGAATGCATATTACACGTGTGAGGGACTATAAACCCCAAATCGGATGAAATATATATATGGGAGATATAGCTATGAACCGATTTTCACCAAATTTGATTTACTAGACTGAATTCGGTGGAATGTACCAAAATATAGGTCATTTGGACTTATATTGGTCATTTGGTGCACAAGAAACCTAAAATCGGATGAAGATATATGAGAGGTATATCTAAATCTGATCCGATTATCATCAATTTCAATATTGTTTGCAAAATTTCCTCTCAATCGGATAATAAATGCGACGTACCTTTTGTTCACAAGAATACATGGACGGACGAACTGACATGCATAAATCGACTCAGAATGTGATTCTATGAAGATCCTCAAAAGTAACTATGCACAAAGACATAATACCCTTACCACTATGTGATGTGGGGTCTAAATACTGCCAAAATCATAAAAATACCGAATATACTTACATTGGTCCAATAGGAATGCAATTTTCGTCATAGGCCAAATACGCAACTTGAATTAATTCCGTTGAAAACTTTCGCTGAAATCATCAAAATACCGAATATATTGAGATACAGTTATATGCGGACTATACAAAGACCTATATGTGCAAATTTCTGTGAAAGTGAAAAGTGTGGCATAAAACATCAAAATACATAAATATCAAAACTTAGACCTATATTGACAGTTCTATGCAAGAATGTATCTTACATAATGCATAGTCAATTTTCATATAGCCAATTTTCAATACCAAAAGTCTTGCAGACCTACACATTTCTAAGTAAAATTTTATCAACCTATTTCAAATCGTTCGGAAGCTGGGGTGATTCTAGGTATTTCTAGGTATTACAAACGGAATTGCAAACTAAATATACCCTTCAGACTATGGTGGAGGGTATAAATATTGAGTTTCTCAAACCACTATTCAGCATGCGTGTTGTAACGTAGTGTAATATTATTATAGTTTCGACGTCCACGTGAGTAGTTATCGCTTTTAACATCGTTTTTAACACCTTACGAATGACCCGATTTTAATGCCTCAGTTTATAGCCTTTAAAACAATGCGAAAATACTCGTTTAACCGATACAAAGTCCCCCCAAAACCTATTAAGAACCCCGCTACCATCCCTATCATCCGATACACATTGCGTGTACTTCTTTCTTCTCTGCCACGCAATGTCGTCGTCATCGTCCTTTTGAGCATGGAGGACTTGTTTTCGTCTCTTACGCATTTGTTTTCATTTTTTTCTCTTTTGTTTTTTTTTTTTTGTTTTTTACTTTTGCAACTGATTTAATTAAAAGTATTTCCTTGGCATTACCGGCATTGTTGTTGTTGTGTTTATATCCCATTGCAGTTGTAATTAATTTCGAACAAAATTCTATTTGATTTGCTAAACAAGTGTTACAACGTTTAGAGGTGTTGCTTTGCGTGACTCGCAGCAGGAGGCAGCACCCTAATGGGATGCAATGCATTTGCCTCGAAGACCAACCACTGTCCCAGCAAATTTAATGTGTCCTCTTCAACTTTCTTCGATAACATCAATTATCCTGGTAATTAAATTAGAAATGTTTATTACGTCAAATAAGTCGTAAACTTGTTTACCTTTGCCGGGGACAATCTTTGCGTGTTTTGTAATGTCTGCGACATTAAAATTGTGTAGACCTTAAGTACAGTTTTTAATGAGAGAATTGTATTTTTTCTAGGGTTTAAAAAATAATTAAAGGCGTGCTTAAGCAATAAAAAACGACAACACAAGTCAAAATTTTGTAAAAGTGTTACGTTTTTGATTCCGCCTTAAATGATTGATAAAATTGGCAATTAGAAGTGCAGAGGCTCAGTTTTAGGAGCTACTTAAAATCTCAGCCATGCCAAACTTTTCATACCCTCTACCATGAAGCAAAGAAAATATTTAAATATAAGGGAATTAAAATTGAACATTGCCAGAGAAATCGGTCGGTAAAAAGTCTTAAAAATACCGTAACGTCCATGGTACCGGTTATCTAGTTGTTGTTATCTACTGCGAATTTCAAACAACAAACTAAAACAACATAAAAAGCAGTTCCACCATTTGGAACGAAGTTGTAAATTTTCAAAAAATAAAATCCGGTCAAAATGCTGTTAAAATCTTAAAAATACCGAATATAGCCGTTATATTGGGGTCGTCTATACGACGTGGAACTACATAGGCATTGTTTGCCATTACCATATTATAAACAGGTATAATGTAGCATCTTCAAAATACCATATATAGAGAGGTACCGTTATATCGGCTCTATACGAAGAACTGGACCTGCATAGACAATTTTCTGCTTCAGGCTGTAGCATCCATTATAAACTTCAAATACGACATCTCAAACAATTTCGGTGAGTAGTGTACCTAAAATCGTCAAAATCCCGAATAAAGAGAGGTACTGATATATGGGGCTATACGAAGACCTGGACCTGCATAAAAAATTTTGTGTCACAGACTGTAGTTCCCATTACGAACTCTAAATACGTAATTTAAAACTACTCCGGTGAATAATGACGCTATAATCAACAAAATACCGAATATTGGGAGGTGCCGTCTGTCTGTCCGTTCGAACGAATTGAGATAGAAGGCTAAAATTTTGCACACATGTTTATTTTGCCAGTAGGCAGGTTAAGTTCGTAAATGTGTCATGAAGGTCCAGGTTCTCTTATAGCCCCCATAAAACTGGGTCTGACATGAGTATTTCGAGAAGTTACAAACGGAATGACAAAGTTAATATACCCTACATAGCATGGTGGAAGGTATAAAAATGTGTTAAAAAATGTGGATAAAATCACCAAAATACCAAGTATTTGAGTGATAAAAAAATAGTGAGCCAATTCCAGTAGAAGATGAAAGCAATAAAATATACCAGATTTTAAACGATTCCGCTGAAAAATTGGGCAAAATTTATAATAATACCGAATATCGGGAAGTATCAAAATATGGGTGGTTACATCGAAACGTGAACCTACATGTTTATACTCATTTTGTTATAGCCCTCCATATAATGGAAACTTCCAATATTAAATAATGAATGTGCTAGCTTAATTATCTTCTTGAATAACACTCCGTCGGATACTGACCATTATGTTATTTCAAATAATTAACAATTCCAAATTTAAATTTGATGTAATAAGGAGAATGAGGACAGAAATTAAGATAAATGTGGTCATAATCAGCGTGACACTAAAGTATAAATTTTGCCACTTTTTTTGGTCTTTTGTACCTTTGTGCCACTTTTTTATTTTGTTCCTAAATGAGCCACGTTTTTGAATTCAAATGATGTCAAGCAGCCCTGCAATGTTCTCCATTCAATATTAGAATAGGTAAGAACAATTGTGTGGCAGCGACTAGGTTAAGTTAGATTAGTTTCAGTAGTACTTAAGAAAAATATTTTCATAATAAAATTAGAATTGAATCAACCGCCAAACCGTCGTATTCTTTTCTCGCCTTTATACATTTATTATTTCAATAACTTTATTTTATTAAAACATATGATTTAATATGATATGTTTTAATTATTTTGAAATATGCAATATGTACATACATATATTATTACTATATAGTATTACATATAGATGAATTTGTTGTTTTGTTCTAAACTGTTATAATTTTTTTATTTTAATATAAATAAATTGTGCCACCATTTAAAATGGTATGTACCACTTTTTTAAGAACAGATACTTTTTGTGATACTTTCTGAAAATTTCCAGCGGTCACACTGGTCATAATATTATGTCTTCGCGCATTTTTTTTCTAACATGAACAAGGAGATGAGATAGAAATAGTTTACGAGATAGTTACTTTTGAGGATCCTCATAGAATCACTTTCCATCCGTCTTTCCATCAATATATTTTTGTGTATAAAATTAACGTCCAATTTAAAATAAAGTTTTCCACAAATCATTTGTTTGAACCAAGGACGATCCCAATCGCTCCCATATATTTTGTCGTCCGATTTCACAAATATTGTACACCAAATGCGTAATATCAGTCCAAATCAAATTAATTTTAACGCACACGTCCAAAATATATATACAGAGATAGAAAAACTGCAACAAAGTAAAACGCCATAATTTTTACATTTTTTTTTAAATTTTATTGAATGAAAGCAAAAAATGTCAGAAATAGCATCAAATTTTGGAATACGTCTAGATTTTTTCGAATTGGTCACATTTGACACGAATTATGGCCTTCAAACGGCAAATGAAACTGTCACACGATGCCCATTGCCCATTTTGCTATGGTGCTGAGTCCTGTTGGAATGTCCAAGGTCTGCGGCCAAAATGTTTATGTGCCCAAGGCTTTAATATTTTCGCGATAATATTCGACATATATTCTGATGCCACGGTCGATTAATATGAGCGGAGAGCGACCATCGGCTGTTATGGCGGCCCACACCATCATCATGGCCGGCGCTTGAGTTCTGGTGGCCAACCGAAGGTGCACGTTTTTAGCTGACCTCCTCCTTGGCAAGCAAACACGATCATTTTGTTTGTTTACACACTGCTGGACAAGGAATGTTTTCTCATCGGAGAAATCCAAACCACTTTCGGCCAAGCGAAGTAACTCTTTAGCTCTTTTAAGTCTATTTTCTTTCTGTTGCGGTGTAAGTTCTTGCACTTTTTGGAATTTCAATGGATTTACCCCAAGCTCATTTTTCAATATTTGCCGAATGGAATATTGCGATATGTTCAGCTCACGAGCCATTTCTCGGCCACTGCGTCGCGGGTTTCGTTCAAGTCGCTTCTTTACTTTTCGAACCGTTTCTGCCGATGTTGCTGTTTTTTTTCCGTTCACTTCCTTGACGTCGGGTACGAGACACAAAAGATTTATTCATATTTAAATGCTGGAGTGCTCTAACGATAGCCACTTGTGGGTTTCCAGCCAAATATAAAGAAATCACACTATCACGCTTGAATTCCATCACGAATAACTTCTTTTCTGGAAAATTCTCACCAAAATGCTTTTGTACGCTTGTAATCAACAATGAGCTGTCATTCAAATGATTTTAACAGCTGTCGGACGAGTGGCTTAGAAATTCCAGCAGTCTGAAGTCTGTTGCATGTCTCACCCTGTATATATCGTGTTTTGTGCATATTTAAATCTGTACCGATTTCAATATAATTACCGATTATAATTACCGATTTTAATATAATTCAATTAGTTTATAATTTGCCAAATTTATTTTGGTACCAAATTCCGTCATTTTTCGCCTATGTTTCTTTCAGGCGATGCTGCTTTGGAAATTTGCAAGAAAATCTGTTAAGGGGTTTGGGTCTATAAATTACAAACAATCAAACGTACAAACATTATCCTCTATTATAGATAGAGATGGGACTAGCTAGGTTATGGTTTCGAAAAGAGCCACAAGTCCTTAGTTTTTTTTTTTAGATTTTTTCGGGGAGGTTTAGGTTTTTTTAAAGCAGCTCCTTTTCCACTACAGCTCCTGCTTCACTTCGGAATATTTTAGTTTTCTATAGGAACTGGTTTTAAATAAATTCTAGCAAGAATGAATTAATTGTCTTCTGTCAAATGTTGAAGTATCCATTACGAACTTCAAACACGAAATTTGAAAAAATTCCGCTGAATAATGTCTCTAAAATCATTTTGATGAATATTGGTAGGTATTGTTTTATGGTGGCTGTAGGCGTGTACATTGCGGTATTTTCTCCCATTACAAACTTTAAATACGAAATTGGAAACAATTGCCTCAAATACCATAAAAATACTTAATATTGCGAGGTACCGTTATATAGAGGCTATACGAAGGCGTGGACCTGTGTAAGTTATTTTGTGTCCAAGGTGAAATTTGAAACGATTCGCTAAAAGCATAAAATTATCGAATATTTACAGGTACCGTTATATGGGGCTATACGAAAACGTGGAACCACATGACCCATTTTTGAAATTAATCTGCCTACGAACAAAATACACAAATGTGCCTTTTATCTTCGTCTTTCATCTCAATTCGTACCAAAGATAGCGTGATTACAACAAACAGGCACTCAGACGAACATCGCTAAATCGAATTAGAATTTTACTCTGATCAAGAAGATTTCGAGGAATGACAAAGTTAAGATACCCTCCATAGTATGGTGAAGGGTATAGGAACGATGACAGTCGATTTTTAGCTTACAATGCAAATAAACATTCAACCACATCTCTTGGTTTCGTTTACCACTTAGGTCGACATAACTTCATATTTCCGTCTGCCTACGATTAACAGAAGTTCGAAATTATTTAAGAATAAAACACGTGCGGACTTTTCCAGAAACCACGTTCCGCAACTATCTACCTAGGAGTCCACATAAGTTTAAAGACTATCGTGAAAGATTTCACATTTAACTTCAACAAATTTATGCTTCAAATCCTGATTTAAGCTTCTAAGTCCTTATGTCATATGTGATTGTATTTTCTTCTGATGAGCATCCTGTTATCGCCAGCCTCTGAAAGTGTGGCCAATGAAGACTACCATAGAAAATAATGTGAATATGATTTCATGAAGTTTTCTTTTCATATGAGTGTGTGTGTGTGCGTGGGTGTCTATGTGTATGAAAATCGTAATTTACAATGCAAAACACGTTCGCTTCTAATACATACGAATTTGTTTTCTCGAACGTGGAACGTGAATGTGGTGTGCATCGCATTGTTGCGGATGTATAAATCAAAACTTGTTCTTTGAGATTTTTCTCTGCCATGTGAAAATGTGGGAGATGGATGCCATTGCGTAAGTATGGATTGTAAGTTTTATGGTGTATGAAATGCGTGTCCATGTAAATAGAGAGGAAATCTCTTAAAGGCAATCGTATTAGCAATTGTCTGCAAAAATCAAATTTATAAATATTTTCATGCCAAACATTAGAATGTTCAACTTGAAATGGCGTGATAACAAGAATTTCGTGACATTTGATACATAATCAGAAACTATTGTTTAATTGAAAGTTATAAAGGAAAGTAAGACACTTCTAGATAGGTTCAGCACGGCCCAAAACTGATATGGGATCATTGGTATTGAAATATTTAAAAAACCTCATAAAATTATGCTTTCCTTGAAATACTATAAAATTATTACATGGTAATGAAATATTATTTGACACCAATGTATATTTATCGTCAAACTCAACTGTCAAAAAAAAAAAAAACAGTGAGGATAGGTCAAAAGTCGGGCGGGCCGACATATGATACCGTTCATCACTATGCGTATATATTAGAGCTCCCATAAAAAAACTTATGCGGAGTAGATCATTTTACCTCCAATACCAAATAACGTTACTGTACAGTGCATGATATGACTTCGAAAAAAATTATATTAAAACCAGTCAAAAGTTGGGCGAGGCTAACTATATGATACACCACTATGCATATTTAGTAGAGCTCCCGTAACAAAAGAATTTATTTCAAGTAGATCATACAACCTATCAACATTTGGCTTTAGACTTGTTATATTTTGCTATAAAATGCATGATATTACTTGCAGAAGTATTATATTAAAAATATATATCGGAGCCGAGTTGTACAAAATGGAAACGTACGTACGCGAAACTCACTCCATTTGGGGTGATATTAGCCATTATTCGCACAATAAACTTGACATCGGATTAAATCTTAGCCGTTTTCGATAAAATTTGGCAAAGGTATTTCCGAGCTTTATATCTGGTACCAAATATCATAGTTGTCGAATGCATATTAAGAATTCGGAATGAAACATATAAATGGGAGCTATAGCTATATCTGAACCGATTTTCTCCAAATTCTATGTACTTGCTTCTAGACTGAATTCGGTTAGATGTACAAAAATTCAGGACTTTTGGACTGATATTGGCCATTTGGTGCACAATTAACCCGAAATCGGTTGAAGATATATGTGAGAGCTATATCCAAATTCCGATCTTGATAAAATTTGACAGATGTATTTTTGGGCTGTACCAAATATCGTTGTTGTCGACAGCTGTTAAAATTATTCCAGTGATAGCTCTTTATATTGCATTTTGGTGAGAATTTTCCAGAAAAAAGTATATTAGTGATGGAATTTAAGCGCGATAGTGTGATTTCTTTATATTTGGCTGGAAAACCACAAGTGGCTATCGTTAGAGCTCCAGAATATTTTCGCGATAATATTCGGCATTCATTCTGATGCCACGGTCGATTAATACGAGCGGAGAGCGACCATCGGCTGTTATTGCGGCCCACAACATCACCATGATCGGCGCTTGAGTTCTGGTGGCCAACCGAAGGTGCACATTTTCAGCTGACATCTTTGGCAAGTAAACACGATCATTTTGTTAGTTTACAAAATGCTGGACAACGATTGCTTTCTCATCGGAGAAAACCAAATTCAGCAGTTCACCACTTTCAGCCAAGCGCAGCAACTCTTTAGCTCTTTTAAGTTTATATTCTTTATGTTGCGGTGTAAGTTCTTGCACTTTTTGGCATTTCAATGGCTTCATTCGAGCTCATTTTTTCAATGTTTCGGAATATTGCGATATGTTCAGCTCACGAGCCATTTTTCCGCCACTGTGACGCGGGTTTCGATCAAGTCGCCTCTTTACTTTTCGAACCATTTCCGCTGATGTTGCTGTTTACTTCCGTCCACTTCCTTGATGTCGGGCTACGCCACCAGTATCACGATAACGAGCAATGTTACGATACACAAAAGATTTATTCACATTTAAATCCTGGAGTGCTGTAACGATAGCCAATTGTGGTTTTCCAGCCAAATATAAAGAAATCGCACTATCACGCTTGAATTCCATCACGAATAACTTTTTTCTGGAAAATTCTCACCAAAATGCTTTTGTATGCTTGTAAACAATATAATGACCTGTCACTGGAATAATTTTAACAGCTGTCGGAGGAGTGACTTAGAAATGACAGCAGTCTGAAGTTGGTTGCAGTTTTTTCATCTTACCCTGTACAAATACCTCCGTCAAATTTGGTGGAAAACGATTCAATGTTGAATATACCTACCATGTATTAGTTCCCTCTGATTCCAAATTATAACTGCTGCAAAACCATAATACGCATTAAAAAAAAGTTCGTAGTTGGTATTATTTTCTTCAAATAAATTCCCAATATAAACGTTTATTTGTTAATAGTCTCCTCGGACAGACTTTTGACCTTTCTTTACTGTTTTTTATTTTCATAAAACAACTGAGATACTTGAATTAGTAATTTTTAACATTTCTACCTCTTTTGCCTTCATATTTTTTCCCAAGAGGGACTATTGTCTTCGGACCTCTCATACAAATCCAGGAAATTTACAATAATAAATTGATTTATTAATTATTTGTTGAATTCATTCTCTTTATACTGCTGGGCCATCACAAAACATAAAATCGAGTTTGACATCTGCAGTACGTTAGAGAAAATAAAGAAGTAAGAAAGGAGTAAGTTCGACCGGACCAAATTTTAAGTACCCTCCACCATTTGGAAAGAGTTTTAAAATTTTCAAAAAAAAAAAAATAAATAAAATAAATAAATAATAAAACTGTGTTTGCATGTTTGTTCGGGATACCATATTATTTTGTTGTTGCAAAATGGTCAGGCTTAATCCCATTATTGTTATTTTGATAAAACCAACGTTTGTTTATACCGAATATAGAGAGGTCTGTATAGCTCATTTTCAATACCAAAAGTCCTGCAGGTCAAAATTTAGGTATTATTTTATTGTGCACTAAACGTGTAATATCAGCCCAAAAAGTATGGAATTTTACACATACGACCAAATTAGGCCTGAAAACAGGTATGAAAAATCTTATTGAATTCTGTTCAGATATAGCTATAGCTCCCATATATATTGTCCATCCGATTTATTATTTTTATCCTCCGTAATATGCACTTTGCAACAACGATATTAGGGGAAATATATCAAATACAGCTCTCCCATATATATCTTCGTGCCTTTTATTATCTCCCAACGTGTAATATTAGCCCAAATGGGATGGTATTTGGCAATTGCGACAAAATTGGGTCTAGAAACAAATATGTCAAATTTGTCGACAAGCCCGAATTTAAAACGCACAAATGCCTCGGAAAATTTTGTAGAAATCGATTAAGATGAGGATATTCCTCTCATATATTAGATCCTTTAGACTTTAAATTATAACTATAATCAAAGCTGGTATGATTTAATCCTCCCAAATTCCCCATAAAAACTTTTATTTGTTATGTGAAGCTTTACGAAATATGCAAAGTCGTGTAGGGTATCATGAAGTCGGGCCCGCCCGACTTTGAGATTTTCTTTACTTTTTTCTTTTCTTTTTACCACGAAAATAAATTGAAAACAAATAAACAAAGGCTATAGCCGTGCGGGGCCGACCATGTGATACCCTACAACACTACATTATGATAGAAGGCTGTTAGTTGTTGTGGTCCATTTTACAGCTAAATATAATACAATGGTCATCCAAAAAGCTAGAATTCTTCCCTATCCTTAACTCTCTTCTCAGGCATGTCTATTGGCTTCAATTGTGTGATCAATAATTTTTTTCTGTTTTGGTTCATTTGAGCCCCTTAATATTTTGCGATCATCTCCATAAGCAAGAAGCCGTTCTGAATCTAAAAATTTAGACCCATCTATATGATTTGCTTGCCTACGATATTTGGCTATATTCATCAACAAAATCAGCATAAAAAAGCCAGAAGTTCGCCTTTTGTGTATTCCGGATATCGCCTGTAAGTAATGCTGGTATTTTTTCACACAAAAGTAGAGGTCCATTCTACCCGTTGTCTTTTGGTTTCTATTTGCGACCTTATAACGGCTGCAAAATCAGGAACATTTATACCAAGAGGGCATTCTGAATTGACAAAATTTGTCAACATCGGTCCAGCCATTCTTGAAATATGAGCATTTTAGCTAACATCCCCTTTCTTTGTATATATGTATTGCACACATTTCGCTATATATATCCGATATATCTACTATCAGCATCTACGTAACGGTCAGGATTGACCTGTTCGTCTATTTGTGATTTCGACGGGATAAAAATATTCGCGGTTTAATGGAAAATTTGATTTTATTTAACACAACTGTCATGGCCTTTTCACTCACTAAATATTACCCGATGACCATTAAAATTGGAAGGCTTCTGCCCAGCCCAAAGCTCTAGCCCCATGATAACTCCCGCTTCGATTGGTCTATAATTGTGACCTGTAGAGCAACTGCAAAATCAGGAATTTTTCAGTTTTTGGTCCATTTCAACCCCTAAATATTATGCGATCATCTCCAAAGGAAATAGGGTTATATTCTGACTTTAACCCCACCTGCATTCTAAATTTCGTGACGATCGGGCCATAATTGCGACCCGTAGAGTGATTACAAATTAACATGGACAGACGGACGGACATACATAGCTAGATCGACTCAGCTCGGCGAGATAGGAAGATTCATATATACTTTCCTATGTGGGAAACCAATATTTCGTGGTGTTACATAATTCTTGGCCCAATCAAACTTATAATACCCCCAACACATAGTGTTGTAGGGTATAAAAATGATCACATATCTCATATAAAGTTAAAGAAGTGAGCAATATAGTCCAAACCTGGCACGCCGCAATATTTATATCATATTTATTTAGGTCCGATATGAAACAGACAATATTGGTCCATTCCTTTGGAACCTAGTCCATTGAGGGTCAATAATTTGAATAATCATAACAGAAGTCAAAATATATTTAAATAATCGAACATTGGCTGAAGGAATACATCTGTCGGCAAAAGCGACTGATACTTTTTAGCTTGTTTCATATCACATATATTTTTTGTGAAGTGTCATTTTTCCATTTCAAATTTTGCATGTGTTTCTTGGATGATGAGGAATCTTTTTATGATGTTTTTTTAAGGTATTGTGTGTACCCTTTTAAACATGAATAAGTTAATTCAGATGACAAGTTATGTTTTATATTTTGTTGTGCAATGCCAATTTCCCATTTAAACGTTTACATGCGTTTCTTGGAAGGCTAGACATTTTTATGTTTCGATTTTTTCAGTAAAAAACGAAAAATATATTTGCACCATTTTAAACACGAATAAGTTAATTAAGAAATGATATAAAGTCCTATAGATCGTGCTGTTATTGTATATGCTTATAAGCAAGAGATTAATGTTTATTCGTTCAATACCCTTGTGTTGGTATACCACCATCAGCACGACAAAGAGTCACAATACCACCGTTATTAATGGTAATTGAAACCGCATATAAATTGATGGTATCTGTTGTCAGTCCAGCCCATATGAAGCAGCCAATTCGTTGCATTACTTATTACACAAATTAAAATGTAAAATATTGCGTTTAATACTATCGCTGTTTAAAGTGACTGCTGCTGGGAGGAAGGGAAGTGGGTGAAATTCTCTCACCGAAAACAAAATTAATTTTAATGTGGCATAAATGTATTGTGTAACCCTATACAGCGCGACGTGATGCAAAGATAATAAATGTTCAGCCGTAAATTTAAATTAATTTCAATTATCACAAAAACAACGAAATTTCAACAAAAAGGCTCTGTAAGATTTATTTATTTTTTTTAAAGTAAAATTCTGTTGGACATTATAGATTACTGCATTCTTTTAATTAAATTGACCCAGTTCTATTGTTCAATCAAGGGAAAAAGAATCGGAACGATGCTTTCAATTCATTCATGAAAAGCGACGAAATAACAAAATGAGATGAATTATCTTGAAATTTGATATTACAATATTTATTATGAAAAATTAATAATTCGTGTGCAAAAAAAAATCAACATTGTGATATCATGCATCAATATCGGTGGGAATGAATCAAATATCAAGGTATATGTTAATGTGCCTGCACCGGTCGGCTTATATATTTACACGAAGTAATGTTCACAGCTTTCCTTTCGTTTGCGGATAATTACTCTGTGCAACAAATTTAAATTTTTTGATGAAAATAATGAAAGTAGAGCTAAAAACCAATAAGGAAAAGTCAAAAGTCCAGCGATGCCGACTATATGATACCCTACACCACTATGCATATTTAGTAGAGCTCCCATAACAAAAGAATTTATTTCAAGTAGATCATATCAACATTCGGCTTTAGAGCAGTTATAGTTTGCTATAGAGAGCATGATATCACTTGGAGAAGGATAATATTAAAAACTATATATCGGATCCGAGTTGCAACAAATGGAAACGTACGTCCGGAAATTCATTCCATTTGGGCTGATATTAGCCATTATTTGCACAATGAACTTGAAATCGGATTAAAAATATATATCTCGATAAAGTTTGGTAAGGGTATTTCCAAGAATTATAAAATATTTGGTAGCAAATATCATTGCTGTCGAATGCATATTACGAATGTGAGGGACTTAAAGGCCAAATCGGATGAAACATATATATTGGAGCTATATCTGAACCGATTTTCAACCAATATGATGTACTTGCTTCTAGACTGAATTCGGTCGGCTGTACCAAAATTTAGGACTCTTTGACAGATATTGGCCATTTCGTGCACAATTAACCTGATATCGGATAAAGATATATATGGGAGCTATATAATAATCTGAACCGATCTCGGTAAAATTTCATATAGGTATTTTCGGGCAGTATCTGATGTACGGTACCAAATATTATTCTTCTGGAGTGCATATTACGCATAAGAGGGACCTAAAACCCCAATAAGCCTGATACTGTATAAAGTCATATATGGGAGCTATATCCAAATCAGAACCAATTTTGACAAAATTTGATACATTTATTTCAGAGCTGTATCTGATGTCTGGTAACAAAAATCATTGTTGTGGAATGCATGTTACGCTTGTGAGGAACTTTAAATCCCAAATCTAATAAAACATATATATGGCAGCTATAATAATGGTTTATATTATGATGGTTATATTATGAATTCAGTCGTAATTGCTAAAATTCAGTCCATTTGGGCTAATATTAGCCATGTGATGCACAATTAACTCAAAATCTGTTGAAGGGAGCTATATCCTAATCTGACCCGATCTCGATAAAATTTGGCAGAGGACTTGATCGAAAACCGCGTCGCAGTGGCCGAAAAATGGCTCGTGAGCTGAACTTTTCGCAATATTCCATTCGGCAAATATTGAAAAATGAGCACAGGGTAAAGCCATTGAAATTCCAAAAAGTGCAAGAACTTACATCGCAACAGAAAGAAAATGGACTCAAAAGAGCTAAAGAGTTGCTTCGCTTGGCCGAAAGTAGTGAACTGCCGAATTTGGTTTTCTTCGATGAGAAAACATTCGTTGTCCAGCAGTTCGTAAACAAACAAAATGATCGTGTTTACTTGCCAAAGAGGTTAGCTGAAAATGTGCACCTTCGGTTGGCCACCAAAACTTAAGCACCGGCCATGGTGATGGTCACCATGGTCAGCACCATCGCACTCAGCACGCGCCACCCAGGAGGTTCTTCGCTTCATTTTCAGCGCACAATGACCACCAAAATCTCCGGATACCAATCCGTTGGACTATTGTGTCTGGAGTATTTTGGAAAGCCAGGTTGGCACTAAAAAATACCAAAGTGTCGATCACCTTAAGCAAGCGCTTCGCCAGGAATGGCCCAAAATACCGCAGAGCAACATTCGAGCAGCGTGTGACGTTTTCATTGGTGGTGCCGTTTACAAACACAAAGTTTAAGATAATTCTGTTGAACAATATAAATTATCAAAATACAGAGTATTGGTAGTAATCTTTACATGAGGACTACACGAAGCCGTGAATTTGTGTGTGTTAAATTTTCTGTCGTAAAAAACAGTATCGCCTGCGAATACCCAATGTAGAATTTTAAATAATTTGGTGAAAAGTGTGGTAAAGATTGTCAATATACCGCATATAGCGAGGTACAGTTATATGGGGGACCTCGTATAGACAATTTTCTGTCATAGGAAATAGTACCCATTACAAACTTCATATACCAAATTTGAAACAATTGCTGTGAAAAGTGTGACACAAATCATCAAAATATCGGGAGGTATTGTTATATGGGACCTGCACGGAAACTTGGACCTATAAAGCTAATTACCTGCTAAAGAAGGTGGCGCTTATCGAACTCCAAATACCAAGTTTGAGATAATTCTGTTGAAAAATGTAGTTAAAAATATCGAATATATCTAGGTACAGTCATATATAAAACGTGGACCTAATTAAGCCATTTTAAATACCAAAAGCCCTGCAGGCATAAAATACATCTGAGTAAAATTTAATCAATCTACTTCTTTTCATTCGGAAGCTAGAGTAATATCCACCGACGAGCAGACAGATAGACGGACGGACATCTTTAAATCCACAGAGAATTTTACGCAAAAGCATTTTAGTGAGAATATTCCAGTAAAAAAGTTATATGTGATGGGACTCAAGCGTGAAGCTGGTTACGTGATACTTGTAGCGTAGCTCGACGTCAAGGAAGTAGACGGAAGAAAACAGCAACATCAGCAGAAATGGTCCGAAAAGTAAAGAAGCGACTTGATTGAAACCCGCGTCGCAGTGGCCGAAATATGTCTCGTGAGCTGAAAATATCGGCAAATATTGAAAAATGAGCTCGGGGAAAAGCCATTGAAATTCCAAAAAGTGAAAGAACTTACACCCCAACAGAAATAAAATAGACTCAAAAGAGCTAAAAAGTTGCTTCGCTTGCGCGGACGTGGTGAACTGCCGAATTTGGTTTTCTCCGATGAGAAAACATTCGGCCATCAGAACTCAAGCGCCGGTCACTCTCCGCTCGTATTAATCGTCCGTGGCATCGTATTAATGCCGGTTTTTATCGCGAAGATTCTTTTGCATCAAAGCCTTGGACACGCTAACATTTTGGCCGCAGACCTTGGACATGCCAACAGGACTCAGCACCATTGCACTTAGCAACATCGCACTCAGCATGCGCCACCCAAGAATGGTTACAAAATGAGGTTCCTCGCTTCATTTTCTGCGCACAATGGCCACCAAAATCTCCGGATACCAATCCGTTGGACTATTGTGTCTGGAGTATTTTGAAAAGCAAGGTTGGCACTAAAAAATACCAAAGTGTCGCTTCGCCGGAGAGCAACATTCGGGCAGCGTGTGACGGTTTCATTGGCCATTCGAAGGCTATAATTCGTCCCAAAGGCGACCAATTCGAACAAATCTAAACTTATTCTAAAATTTGATGCTATTTTCGAAATTTTTATACCCTACAACACTTTGTGTTGGGGGTATTATAAGTTTGATTGGGCCAAAAATTATGTAACACCTCGAAATATTGATTTCCCACATAGGAAAGTATATATGGATCTTTCTGTCTCGGCGAGCTGAGTCGATCTAGCTATGTATGTCCGTCCGTCCGTCTGTCCGTCTGTCCATGTTAATTTGTAATCACTCTACAGGTCGCAATTATGGCCCGATCTTCACGAAATTTAGAATGGAGGTGGGGATAAGGTCAGAATAGAGCCCTATTTCTTTTGGAGATGATCGCACAATATTAATGGGTCGAAATGGACCAAAAACTGAAAAATTTCATGATTTTGCAGTTGCTCTACAGGTCGCAATTATGGACAAATCGACGCGGAAATTAGCATGGGGCTAAACCTTCGGGCTGGGCAGAAGCCTTCCGATTTTGATGGTCATAGGGTAATATTTAGTGGGCAAAAAAGACTATAATATTTGTGATAAATAAAAGTCAAATTTCCATTATACCGCGAATATTTTTAGTCCCGGCGAAATCAGAAATAGACGAACAGGTCAATGCTGACCGTTACGTAGATGCCGTTAGTAAATATATCGGATATGTATAGCGAAATATATACAAGGTGTATATACAAAGGAAAGGAATGTTAGATGGAATGCTTATATCTCAAGAATGGCTGGACCGATTTTGACAAATTTTGTCAATTCAGAATGCCCTCTTGACATAAAAGTATAAAATCTAAAGAAATCGCATAACAATAAGTCAAATAGGGTCTTAATATAGATTTTTTAGTATTTTGTGACATTTTTTTATTTTTTCATATTTTTTATCGCATGCGATTTTTTCAATTTGACTTATAATATTAAGGTGTACATTTTGTAATATTATTCCACCTTACAACACAGGTTTGGGATATTATATACAGATTGCAATTATCGTCCGATCCTCACGAAAAAGGTAGGGTTAGGCTCATAAGGGCTAGGCCTATTGTTTTCAAAGATGTCCGCAATATATTTAGGGGTTGAAATGCACCAACAACTAAAAATTTTCCTGATTTTGCAGCCGTTATAAAGGTCATAAAGAGAGTTTAGGACAGCGTGTAGAATGGACCACTACTTTTGTCTGAAAAATACCAACATTACTTACAGGCGATAGCCGAAATACACAAAATGCGAACTTCTGCCTTTTTTTTTTGGTGATTTCTTTGACGAATATAGCCAAATATCGTAGACAAGAAGATCGTATAGAAGAGTCTAAATTTGGAGATACAGAGGAGCCTCTTGCTTTTGGAGATTATCGCAAAATACGACGGAGTGCGTAAATATTGTGCAAATGTCCCTGGTCAAAATGCTAAGGGTAATATCTGGGCAGTGCTTCGTCAGATAATTTCAAAAGCGAAATCTTCCAAAATGGATTTGGACATATGGGGGCTTCTAACATATTGTAGTGTTGTAGGGTATCACATGGTCGACCATCCATACTATGGTGGTATAAAAACTCAATTATCATATCTAATGTCTTCTTGTTCTTTGTTAATATCATTAGTCGTCAGTTTCTAATTCAGACATAATAGCAAAAACTTCTGAACCCCAAGTAATATCAAAGTAAGGCTATGCTTCATGGTCAACAGATTCTTCTGAAAATCCGTCAGCTTCATATTAATACTTGTCCTGGAACACTTGTCTACTATTGGTTGTGAAAGTCGGACAAATTTACTTAATTCGATACGACCTGGGTGGTACCGCTATTTGGGACAATACCATAAAAGACGCCGTTAAGAGCTAAAATCAAATGATTCTTTTAACAGAGAGTAGTTGCAAAACTTGGGCCTATAGGGATAACTTTTAGCAAAGGTGCTTTCTTTTTTACTACAGTCTCAAATTATCAAAAAATGTCTAAGGTACAGTAGGTAGGGGTTAATAATGCCGTCATAGGAAGGAATTTGGTTTTGTTTAACATTTTGATTTCTGTAAATATTAATACCCGCAATAAATACCCAAATTAATGCCAGTAAAAACTTTTCATACACAGAAATCCGTTTCATATTATTTATGTTAGAAATTAAACCATAATAAGATTTATGTTTGTTCTTACAACAGCTTCAGCCTCAGCTATGCCAGGTTGGAATTTTGTGAAATTAAATGTCAAAAGTACTACGAAAGTCATGCATTGATTTTTATTTATTTCGAAAATCAACATATGCTTTGGTATTGGACACTGGTTTCCAAATAAAATAATTGTTCATTGCAGATAAAACTTTCCTAAACTGCTATGAGTAACATTGAATTTAAATTGTTTAGAAATATAATTTATTTTTATGGACCAAAAAAATTGATTAACATATTCATATTGATATTGGGGCAAAAAAAAAAATCAGACACTGAATAAAATAACAAAAAACACGTTCTATGTAAATTGTAATGCAAAACCAAAAATAAATGTTCCCAAGGTAAGCCTGAGTACGTGCAGTAGTTATTATTGCAATGTAGATTTTAGTGAAATAATGAGTTTATAGAGCACATTTCGACACTAGGAACTACACAGCGAACCAAATGTCGGACGTGCGATGAATCTGCTCAAAGTCGGAAGTTTTTTTTTTCGGACGCGTCTGACCGACATAGGTCCGAATTCTAAGCAAATTGTCTGAATTTTTATACCCTCCACCATAGTATGGAGGGTATATTAAGTTTGTCATTCCGTTTGTAACACCTCGAAATATACATTTTAGACCCCACAAAGTATATATATTTTAATGATTTTAGCGACATTATTTACCGGAACTATTTCAAATTTGGTATTTGAATTTCATAATGAATACTACAGTCTATGACAGAAAATTTCGACTTTATTTAACAGAATTCTTTCGCATGTTGCTTTTGAAGTTCGTAATGGATACTACAGCCTACGACAGAAAATTGTGTGTGCAGGTCCACGTCTTCGTATAGCCCCCATATAACGAAACATCCGATATTGGGTATTTTGATGATTTTAGCGACATTATTTACCGGAATCGTTTCAAATTTGGTATTTGAAGTTCGTAATGGATACTACAGCATATGACAGGAAATTATCTGTGCAGGTCCACGTTTTATAACCCCCATGGTGCATCCCTATATTCTGTATTATGATTATTTTAGTTTTTATTATAAATAGTTTTTTTCAAGTTTCGCATTTGAATATTAATATACGGCTACGTTCGATATTTTTAAGATTTTAACAGAATTTTTAACGGATTTTATTTTTTTGAAAATTGTTAAATTTGTACGGAATGGTGGAGGGTATTCAAAGTTCGGCCCGGCAGAACTTACAGCTTTTTTTACTTGTTTCTTGTTGTAAAGTGGGAGGGAGTTTCTCTCTCTCTCTCTCTCTCGCTCTTTGAGAGGTTTTTTATTATTATAAATTGTGGATAAAACAAATGCGTAATTGATGTCGTGCTGTCTGGGAAAACTCGTTTTACAATTAGTGTTCACAGATCGTTGTAAGTTGACGGAGGCAAAAATATTATTTGTATACCCTCCAACTTGAAAAGGAGGGTATATTAACTTTGTCATTACATTTGTAACATCCCTAAATATTCGACATAGACCCCATATATATATATATATATATATATATATATATATATATATATATATATATATATATATATATATATATATATATATATATATTCCTTCCTTCCATATATATATATATATATATATATATATATATATATATATATATATTCCATATATATATATTCCTTCTCAGCGATTTAACGATGTCCGTCCGTCTGTCTTTTGAAATCACAATACAGCCTACATTATTTGACGTAGAGCTTCAAAATATGGCAGGACTATTTGTATCGTGTCTGGTACAAATTGGTATTGAAAATGAGATATATCGGTGCACGTTTTGATATAGCCGCCGTATATTCAGTATTTTGATGATTTTCGTCACATTTGTTGCGGATTTGTATAAAAATTGGCAGAACATTGAATATTTAAGTCCATGTTTTACTATAGCGCACATGTAATGATTCCCACCGATATTCAGTATTTTAATAATTCTAATCACATTTACCCACGAAATTGTTTCAAATGTGATATTTAAGAAGATTTAGTATATGACAATTCTTGAAGTATAAAATCGGCCTCACCCACCTTATGGTTTTTTGAAAAGTTTACTAGCATTATCTAAACAGTCTCACTGGTATTTGTATCAGATACTTTTATATAAAAATGTTTCTTTACCCAATGGTAGAGGGTATTAAAAAATTCGAACTTAATTTTTTTTTACTTCTTTTGTGAAGTAAATGTTTACAATTTGTTGGTACCAGATTTTAATATAATTTCCTATAATATTTTTATTGTAGGCATATTTTTATAGGTATCACACTTGCAAAATATCGGTTCTGATGCAGGCATAGTTCCCATATATATTTATATCTATTTTAATATTTTTACACCCTACACCACATAGTGGTCGGGGTATTAAGTCTTTGTGCATTTATTTGTAACATAGAGAAGGAAGCGAGATAGATCCCTAGTTACTTTCGAGGATCTTCATAGAATCACTTTCTGAGTCGATTTAGGCATGTCAATACATCAGTCCATGTACGAATCATATTGACATTGGTGATAATCGGTTCAAATTTAGATATAGCTCTCATATATATCTTCAACCGATTTTGGGTTAATTGTGCACCAAATGGCCAATATCGATTCAAATGACCTAAGTTTTGGCTCATTCCACCGAATTCAGTATAGAAGAAAGAACATCAAATTTGAAGAAAATCTATTCAGATATAGCTATAGCTACCATATATACATACTTATAGAGCTCAAAAATACCTCTGTCAAATCTTAAAGAGATTTGATCTGACTTTGAAATAGCTCCCATGTATACCTTTATCTGATTTCAGGTTTATTGTGTACAAAATTGATAATATCAGCCCAATTGGTGTGAATTTTGGCACTTCCAACCGAATTCAGTATTTAAGCCAGTACTTCGAAACTGGTGAAAATCGGTTCAGATATAGATATAGCTCCCATATGAACGTTTCGGCCGATTTGGTGTTTAAATCCCTTACATTCGCAATATGCAATCTACATCAATCACATTTGGTACCAAATATCTCATGGAGCTCAGAAATACTTTTGCCAAATTTTATCAAAAACGGTTCAGATTCGGATATGGGTTCCATATTTATCCTCAACTGATTTCGGGTTAATTGTGCACCAAATGGCCAATATCAGTCCAAATGATCTGAATTTTGGCACATCCGACGGAATTCAGTCCAGATGCAAGTACATCAAATTTGGTGAAATCGGTTCAGATATAGCTATAGCTCCCATATATACGTTTTATCCGATTTGGTGTTTTAAGACCATCACATGCGTAATATGCACTCCACAACATTGATCTATGGTACCAGATATCAGATACAGTCCAGAAATACCCCTGTCAAAGTTAATTGAAATCTGATCAGATTTGGATATATCTCCCATGTATATCTTTAACCGATTTCACGTTTATTGTGCACCAGATGGTTAATATCGGTCCAAACGAAGTGAATTTTGGCACATCCAACCGATATCAGTATAGACGCAAGTACATCAAATTTAGTGAAAATATGTTCAGAAATAGGTTATGCTCCCATATATGTGTTTCATCCGATTCGGTGTCTAAGTCCCCCACATTCGTAATATGCTCTCCACAAGAATTATATTTGGAACCAGATATCTTATAGAGCTCAGAAATATCTCTACCAAATTTTATCAAGATCGGCTTCAGATCTACCTGCCACGTATATATCTTTATCCGATTTCACGTTTATTTTGCCCCTAGTGATTAATATCAGCCCCGAATTGGATGGATTTTGCCCATTTTTCTGAATTTTTCCATTTTGTGAAACACGCTTCCCATATATCTATTGTTCTGATACACATTTTTATACCCTACCACTTGGAAAGGAGGGTATGTTAAATTTTTCATTCCGTTTATAACAATTCTAAATGCTCATCATAGACCGTCATAAAGAGTATATATATAATGATCAGCATACATTTCTAAGTCGATTTAACGGGGTCCGCCTGTCAGTCTGTCTGTCGGTGGAAACTACGATACATACACATTATTTGACGTAGAACTTTAACATTTGCCATAGAAAATTGTATTGTGTATAGGATGGTTGTATTAAAAATGAGATATATCGGTCCACGTTAATGGAATAGCCCCTATAAAACGGCTGCTTCCGATATTTGATAGTTTTAGCTACATTTTTCCACCAATTTGTCTAAAAATAAGTATTTATAGTTATGGGTTATTGGATCTCGCTCCAGTGGCGGAATATTGCATATACAGGGTGAAATTAAAAAACTGCAACCAACTTCAGACTGCTGTCATATCTAAGCCACTCGTCCGACAGCTGTTAAAATTATTATTTCAGTGACAGCTCATTATATTGTTTGCAAGAGTACAAATGCATTCTGGTGAGAATCTTCCAGAAAAAAAGTTATTCGTGCTGAAATTCAAGCGTGATAGTGTGCTTTCTTTATATTTGGCTGGAAAACCACAAGTCACTATCGTTAGAGCACTCCAGCATTTAAATGTGAATAAATCTTTTGTGTCTCGTACCATCGCTCGTTACCGTGATACTGGTAGCGTAGCCCGTCGTCAAGGAAGTAGACGGAAGAAACCAGCAACATCAGCAGAAATGATTCGAAAAGTATAAAGCGACTTGATCGAAACCTGCGTCGCAGAGGCCGAAAAATGGCTCGTGAGCTGAACATATCGCAATATTCCATTCGGCAAATATTGAAAAATGAGCTTGGGGTAAAGCCATTGAAATTCCAAAAAGTGCAAGAACTTACACCGCAACAGAAAGAAAATAGACTCAAAAGAGCTAAAGAAATGCTTCACTTGGCCGAAAGTGGTGAACTGTCGGATTTGGTTTTCTCCGATGAGAAAACATGCGTTGTCCAGCAGTTTGTAAGCAAAAAAAAAAATGATCGTTTTTACTTGCCAAAGAGGTCAGCTGAAAATGTGAACCTTCGGTTGGCCACCATTTTTAATCGACAGTTGCATCAGAATACCTTGGATATTCTAACAGGACGCAGGACCATCGCGCTCAGCACGCGCCACCCAAGAATGGTTACAAAATGAGTTTCATGTCGATCACCTCAAGCAAGCGCTTCGTCGGGAATGGGCCAAAATACCGCAGAGCAACATTCGGGTAGCGTGTGACGGTTTCATGGCCGTTTTAAGCCCATAATTCGTGCCAAAGGTGACCAATATGAACAAATCTAAACTTATTCTAGAATTTGATATTATTTCCGACAGTTTCGATAAAATATAAAAAAAATGGCGTTTGACTTTGTTGCAGTCATTTTATGTCCACGTTTTATTATGGTCTCCTTATGTTCGGTATTTCCTATATTCGGTATTTTAATGGATTTGTCACATTTTTTCTAAAAAATGGTGTTTGTAGTACGGTATGGGTTCTAGCATCGGTGGCAGAACATTGAATATCTAGAAAAATAGGCTAAATTCGGTAATTTTACCTGTTAATGGGTTCTATTGTTCATATTTTTCAGCATTTTCTATACAACGGTTCGACTTTTGTCCTTTGTTTACTATATTTCTTAATTTAATTATTATATTCCCCAACTATGTATCATTAAAAATTTCGTATAGCAAACCACTGTGGATTTTTTTGTTCCAAATATTTGTTCAGAAAGGACTCTGACTTTCTCTAATTCGTGCTTGCTTCGCCCACCCCCTTTTTCAAGCTTGCCCAAATAAATATGCATGCGTAAAATATTGCCTTTAGAGCCAGCCAGCCAGAGAGCGAGTGAGCATGTGAAATGTTAATCTCTTTTTCATTAGAAATTTATGTTCTTCAACTGTGGTGGCCTTTTTCGTTGTGTGTGTGTGTGTGTGCGCGCCTACAAACAGAATATATATTTGTATTCGTACGCTTTTCCCGATCTGCTTTTCTTAACAGTAATGTTAATACTTTTGTTGAATTGCTTATTTTTCAAAGACTTTTGTGTATATTTCCGTTTCGATGTTTGGAATTTCTCATTTTGAGAAAAATAATAAAGATAAATTATGACATTCAGGGATTCATAATAAAGCACACAGGGCACAGACAAAGCCTTCAGGAAGCAAAAGAAATCATCTAATATGTGTATATGTATGTATGAGGGTAGTTTTATGGTATGTGTAAACATTTACGGGGGAGATAAGGAAAAGGAATTGATTATTAAATTTTATTTGTTTAGATAAGATTGTAAACAATAAAATTTTAAGTTAAAAGTTCGGTCGGTCAAAATTGTTTATATCCTTCACTTTGAGAAAATTTCAATTAACGCTGCTAAGAATTTCAACATGCTTTAAATTGACTGTTGAATTCATTGGTATAAATAATAAAGAAAATAAAGTTATCATCTGAAGCTTCAACACACATACTCCATACATATTACGGTATTTTAAAGATTTTAAAAAGCAGTAGGCGTCGGAACAAATCTCTCAAGTAAGCAGAGGCTATAGTCTTGCGGGGCCGACCTTGTGATACCCTACAACACTACAATATGTTAGAAAACCCCTTATGTCAAAATCCATTTTGGAAGATTTAGCTTTTGAAATTACGTCACAGAGCACTTCCAGATATTGCCCTTAGCATTTTGACCAGGGACATTTGCCCAATATGTACCCACTCCGTCATGATGTTAGTTCTTGTGGTCCATTTTACACCTAAATAAAATCCAATGTCCTTAATTTCAAATGTGTGATCAGGACACTTTTTCTCTTTTTGGTTCATTTGAACCCCTAAATATTTTGCGATCATCTCCAAAAGCAAGAGTCCTCCCTGTATCTCCAAATTTATACTCAACTATATGATTTTCTTGTCTACGATATTTGGCTATATTCGTCAATGAAATCAGCATAAAAAAGCCATAAGTTCGCCTTTTGTGTACTACAGATATCGCCCGTAAGTAATGTCGGTATTTTTTAACACGAAAGTTGTAGTCCATTTAACCCGCTGTCCTAAAACTCTAACTTCATGCGACATTTCGTGTCCTTTGGTTTCTATTTGTGACCTCTATATAACGTTTGCAAAATCAGGAACATTTTTAGTTGTTGTCCATTTCAACCCCTAAATATACTGGGGACATCTTTGAAAACAATAGGTTTAGCCTTTCTGAGCCTAATCCAAGCCTTGTAAAAATTTTCGTGAGGATCGGACGATAATTGCAATCTGTATATAATAACCCCAACCTGTGTTGTAAGGTGAAAAATATTAGAAAATGCACACTTCAATATTATAAGCCAAATTAAAAAAATTGCATGCGATAAAATATATGAAAAAAATAAATAAAATACTATAACATCTATATTAACATCATTATTGCTATCTTTTTAGGCGATTTTTTTAAACCTTATAATTTTATGCCAAGAGGGCATTCTGAATTGACAAAATTTGTCAAAATCGGTCCAGCCATTTTTGAGATTTAAGCATTCTAACTAACATCCCCTTCCTTTGTATATACACATTGTATATATTTCGCTATACATATCCGATATATTTACTATCGGCATCTACGTAACGGTCAGAATTGACCTGTTCGTCTATTTGTGATTTCGCCGGGATTAAAAATATTCGCGGTATAATGGAAAATTTGACCTTTTTAACACAAATTCGGACATCCCTAAGCTCTTACCCCATGCTAACTTCCACGTCGATTGGTCTGTAATTGCGACCTTTAGAGCAACTGCAAAATCAAGACATTTTTCAGTTTTTGGTCCATTTCAACCCCTAAATATTACGCGATCAAAATCAATAGGCTTCTATTCTGGCTCTATCCCCACCTCTATTCTAAATTTCGTGAAGATCGGGCCATAATGGCGTCCTGTAGAGTGATTACAAATTAACATGGACAGACGGACGGACATACAAAGCTAGATCGACTCATCTTGGCGAGATAGGCCGATCAATATATACTTTCCTATGTTAGATAATTTGTGTTAGATAATTTGTTTCTTTTTCGGATTTTATAAACGTTTTGGTTATTCAAAACTTTGACCCTTTGTGGGAGAGATACCAGAAGGAATGGTCCGATTTCTACCGAATTTTTTGCATATTTTGACCTTTTGTTGGGGAGGTACCAGAAGGAGTAGACCGATATATTCCATCTTAACGCCAGACTTTGGGTTAATAAAAATATTGGTGTATGTGAAATTTTTTGACAATCGGACTCTTACATCATATTTTATAAGACTTTTAATTATTAACAATTTTGACCTTTTGTGGGGAACTTGATGGTTTGGTACGATACACATATTAGGATTTGCAACCGTGGAGCAAAATTTAGACCTTTTGTGGGGGAGGTACCAGAAGGAGTTAACCGATACTGCCCATCTCCGAACTCGATCTATGTTTGATAATAATATTACGATGTACCAAGTTTAGACCAAACCGGATAGTGGCTTTGAGAGTTATCGTGCGCACCAGCCATCCAGACAGACAATTTTCTTTCATTTATTTCACATTTTTTCTCTTTTTGAAAATAACTTAAATGAAGAGAAAGATGAATGGAATGCCTGGATTTTATTTCAAAAAATATGATCCAGAGTGTCCAATCTTTCAATTCCATGGTAAAATTGTTAATATCTTCAAAGCGCGCCCACAATCTACGTTTCTTCCAATTACTGATTTTGAAAATATTTGGTTTTTATACCCTACAACACTTTGTGTTGGGGGTATTATAAGTTTGATTGGGCCAAAAATTATATAACACCTCGAAATATTGGTTTCCCACATAGGAAAGTATATATGGATCTTCCTATCTCGCCGAGCTGAGTCGATCTAGCTATGTATGTCCGTCCGTCCATCTGTCCGTCTGTCCATGTTAATTTGTAATCACTCTACAGGCCCGATCCTCACGAAATTGAAAAAGGAGGCGAGGTTAAGGTCAGAATAGAACCCTATTTCTTTTGGAGATGATCGCATAATATTTAGGGGTTGGAATGGACCAAAAACTGAATAAATTCCTGATTTTGCAGTTGATCTACAGGTCTCAGTTATAGTCCGATCAAAGTGGACAGAAGCCTTCCAATTTTGACGGTCATCGGGTAATATTTAGTTGGTGAAATAGACCATTACATTTGTATTAAATAAATGTAGAATTTTCCATTAAACCGCGAATATTTTTAATCCCGGCGAAATCAGAAATAGACGAACAGGTCATTTCTGACCATTTCGTACATTCCGATAGTAAATATATCGGATACATGTAGCGAAATATATACAATGTATATATACAAAGGAATGGGATGTTAGCTAGAATGCTTATTCCGATTAATACTGTCGCTAATATAATCAAAATACCGAATATTGGGAGGTACCGATGTATTGGGGCTATACGAAGACGTGTACCTGCACATACAATTTTCTGTAATAGGCTGTAGTATCCATTACGAACTTCAAATACCAAATTTGAAATA
Source organism: Musca domestica (assembly GCF_030504385.1). NCBI lineage: Eukaryota > Metazoa > Arthropoda > Insecta > Diptera > Muscidae > Musca > Musca domestica. The sequence goes on from NW_026712435.1 coordinate 19,955,926, forward strand.
TTTTCGGTGAATAATATCGCTTAAATCACCAAAATCCCGAAAATGGGGCGGAACCTTTATACGGCGGCTATACCAAAACGTGAACCTACATGACCCATTGTCAATACCAAAAGTTCTGCAGACATAATATGCATTTAAGTAAAATAATATATACTTTGTGGGGTCCAAAATGTATATTTCGAGGTGTTACAAATGGAATGATAAACTGAATGTACCCTCCAAACCATGGTGGAGGGTATAAAAAAGCCTGACACGAACAACTATTTTAGCGTGCAGTAAAAATAAGAAATTGCAAGAAAATATATTTGGAAAAAATTAATTATATTATTTATTTGAATTACAAACCAAATTCAATATAAGTCAGATACAATTTAAGTTTAAAAATTACTGTTTTACAAAATGTCGTGTAAATGATGTCGTTAACATCAATTTTGCTTCTTTCGGAAACTTCAATTTGCTTCTTTCGGAAACTTCACTTCAACATTTCTCTATCAATTTTATTACAATTTTTTTATTCTGATATTCTATATCCATTCACTCCAGCAACGAGGGAGATATGTGCATCTCTGTTATTTACAAAATGCGTGTTTTTATACCCTTCACATACATAGTATTGATGGTATATTAAAATTGTTATTCCGTTTGAAACTCATCGAAATAATCGAAACTATATTCTTGATAAATGCAAAGATTTAAGTCGATTTTGCCATGTCTACCCGTCCGTCTGTGCGTCTGTCCATCTCTCCGTCTCTTGTAATCACGCTAGAGCCCAAGGACATATGATAGGAAGATAAAATTGTGCATTGAGTTGTCTTTTCAAGGTCAACTTCAAAGATCAGCCAACGTTTTCGCATAGACCCCTCTCCTCTACATATTCGATTTTAGCCACACTTTCTGACGGAATATTTTAGTCACACTTTCTTACGGAATATTTTAAAATTCAGTGTTTAGAGTACATAATATGTTCTATCCTCTGTGACAGAACATTGCCTATATTGGTCCACGTTTTCCTATAGCGCCTATATAATTGTAGCTTCCCATATTGGTATTTTAATAACTTTAGGCTCAGTTTCTAGCGGATCTGCTTTAAATTCTATATTTAGAGTTCATATTGGATTATATATCCTGTAGCAGAACACCGTCGATATAGGTCGACGTTTTCCTGTAACCCCCATGTAAAGGTTATTCCCGATATTCGGTATTTTGACGATTTAAGCCACATTTTCTAATGAAACTACTTAAAAAAATGTTTATGGATTCTGTTCTGCTTCTATTCTGCTTATATTGAACAACATAAGTCAGTGTTTTTTATAGCCCCTATCCTTCCGATATTCGGTATTTTGATGACTGTGCCCAACTTTTTTACAGAATTTCTTGAAATTTGGATTGGGTGTTCCTTATAACAGAAGTGACGCATATCCCTCAAATACTGAAATTTCGGCATTTACAGAAATATTTTTAAATGAGCTACTTTCCGAATGGTGGAGGGTATAAAAAGTTCGACTTGGTCGAACTTAACTGCGTTTTTACTTGTTTATTCTGTTTTATAACGAATTTCCCAACTGATGTCTTATTCATTCATGTCATGCTGGGAATTTCCATGAATTCATTGATCTACCGTAGAGTGAGTGCTCGACAAAAATGTTACAAAAACGGAAACACTTGTAAATACCACTTTTATTTTCAATAATGTTTGTGTGTTATTTCGAAATACTGCGAAAATGTCTTCAACTCCTTTTATTGGTGTTTGATAATATCGTGTAGAACTAAAATAGACTCAGCCGGTCGTTTGTATTAAAACTACAGTATGAGTGATATGAATTATATGAAATCACTCATACGTTCAGGAAGTGGTGTACTCAACTATGAACTAGATTGACAATTGAAGCATTTTAGTGTTAGCTGACGATTTAAAAAAAGCGTTAGATTTCTCAGCTATTTTTTCTTGTAATGTGTTGCTGCTTGTAGGCTTATCTTATAACTAGACATTTTTTTTTCTGTTTTAAGAATTTTTAAAATTTACAACTCAATTGCTTAATTGGCCTTAGCATTGGAAACCCTGAGAAAAATAAATTAAGAAAAATTGTAGTCTTTATTTTTCATTTTGTTAACAAGTATAAATTTAATTTAATACTCAACACTACTCGCTAAAGGACGAACGAGCATAAACAGCCTTAAAAGAATAACCTATAATATCTTCACAATATCATGCATATCTGGTTTCCATGTTGCTGGCGAAAGGATGATTGAAAACAAGTGATATTATATTGGCATTCAAAAAAAAAAAAAAAAAAAAAATAAATAAATAAATAAATAAATAAATAAAAAATAATACTTTTAAAAGGATACATTCAACATTATTTTCTGAAAAAGTCGTAAAGTTAAAGAGTATCAGTCAGTATCAGGTTTTGCCGACAGATGTATACCCTCAGACAAAATTCTATTATTGCCATGCACTTTGAATTGTTTTACTATTACTTAAACGGTTGCCCTTTTATGTAGGAAGTTCCGATGGAGGTGGTCATTACTGTCCATCTCAAATATGACATGAGTCTACAGAGTGAGATAAAAAAACTGCAACAAAGTCAAACGCCATAATTTTAAAATTTTTTTAATTTTATTGTATGAAAGCAAAAAATGTCGGAAGTAGCATCAAATTTTAGAATAAGTTTAGATTTGTTCCAATTGGTCATTTTTGGCACGAATTATGGCCTTCAAACGGACAATGAAACCGTCACAAGCTGCCATTCTTGGGTGGCGCGTGCTGGGTGCGATAGTTCCAAATTTATTTTGGAATGTCCAAAGTCAAAATTTATTATGATGCCACGGTCGATTAATACGAGCGGAAAGCGATCGTCGGCGCTTGAGTTCTGGTGGCCAACCGAAGGTGCATATTTTCAACTGACCTCTTTTGTAAGTAAACACGATCATTTTGTATGTTTACAAACTGCTGGACAACGAATGTTTTCTCATCGGAGAAAACCAAATTCGACAGTTCACCACTTTCGGCCAAGCGAAGCAACTCTTTAGCTCTTTTGAGTCTATTTTCTTTATTTTGCGGTATAAGATCTTGTGCTTTTTGGATTTTCAATGGCTTTAGCCCGAGCTTATTTTTCAATATTTGCGAATGGAATATTGCGATATGTTCAGCTCACGAGCCACTTTTCGGCCACTGCGATGCGGGTTTCGATCAAGCCGCTTCTTTACTTTTCGAACGATTTCTGCTGATGTTGCTGTTTTCTTCCGTCCACTTCCTTGGCGTCGGGCTACGCTACCAGTATTACGGTAACGAGCGATGGTACGAGACACAAAAGATTTATTTACATTTAAATGCTGGAGTGCTCTGACAATAGCCACTTGTGGTTTTCCAGCCAAATATAAAGAAATCACAATGTCACGCTTGAATTCCATCTATCTATATTCTGGAAAATCCTCACCAAAATGCTTTTGTACGCCTATAAACAATATAATAATAAAATTATCGAAATTGAAAATGGAAGAACGCCAAGCAACACATTCGTTTTATCACGAAATTTCCTGCTAATTTAGTTTACACATATAACAGCGTATATTCTCGGAAATTTCACTTTGTATTTGAACTGCATTTTTTTTTTTATTTGCCCATTGCATTATAGTATTCCCAAAATACTACTGCAGAATAAATTTTGTGGACATATTTCCGAAAAATTTCTCTATACCCTTCATTTGGGTACATTCTCGGATATTATCCATTGGGTATTTACACACTGACCATTTCTATATATTACTTTGCGTTTGTGTAAATTCTATTTTTGTATTTGTTTTTGCAAAACGACATTTTGTTTTGAAATCTAATTTTTTATATTGGCAAGTAACCTCAATTATGATGATAACGGTGTGGAGGAAATAAATCTCAATTTTCCAATATTGTAATAAAATGTATATGTATATGTGCACAAAAAGGAAGATTGATGTGAGTTACACCGAATGAACTATTATGAAATTATTTTTAGAATTATTACAGGAATGGTGAAGGTCAACATCAATATTTACACATCATTGCACATATTTAATAGAAAAGAAAAAATCACATAAACTACGAATCACACAGTCATTAGGGACTAAAATTTGTCCCAACGAAAAAATGCTGCCTGTATGCCGTATGTTTTAATATGAACTTCAGTCTGTTTCTTCTTAGAACCTCTTTAAGATGGCTGCGAACAGTTTTAATCACATTTTATGACTACAGAGGGAATTTGATACGGCCTAAATGTGCCTCATCGCAAAAAAGGTTTAAGACCCTAGGTCTCCTTGGACCAAATCCATTTCAGGATATTTTGAGTTGATCTGTCCGTCTGTATGTCCGGCTGGCTGGTGCGCATGATAACACTCAAAGGGAGTATCAGATCTGATCGAAACTCGGTACATCGTAATATTGCTGTCAAAAAAAAAAAAAAAAAAAAAAAATACTGCGCAGAAAGTGAAAGAATAATCCGATTTTGCTCTAATTATGCAAATCCTAATATTTGCATCAGTTCTAGGACAGGTGCGAAAATGGACAATATCGGTCTACTCCATCAAGTACCTCCCCCACAAAGGGTCAACATTTGAATGATTATAAATCTTATAAAATGTGATATAAATGTCCGATTATTTTCAAATTACACATATCGCAATATTTTTATTAACCCAAGGTGTGGTGTGAAGTTGGAATATATAGGTCCACTCCTTCCGGTACCACCCTCACAAAGGGTACCGGAAATTTTGAATATCCATGGAGCTCAGAAAACACAAATTTAACATCCGGTTCCATTCAGACTTGGCACATCTCAATATTTCCATCAAAAGATGATATTTTATAAAGATGGTAGAAATCAGACAATTTCTTCTGGATAGGTTTCAAAATTTTTGAAAAACGAAAGGCTCAAAGAAAGCGTAATACGCATCCAACTATCTTCAAATTTCGCACAGGCAAATATTTTTGCTAACCCAAGATCATCGATCGATACTATTTATACCCTACAACACTATGTGTTGGGGGTATTATAACTTTGATTGGGCCAAAAATTATGTAACACCTCGAAATATTGGTTCCCCATATAGGAAAGTATATATGGATCTTCCTATCTCGCCGAGCTGATTCGATCTAGCTATGTATGTCCGTCCGTCCGTCTGTCCATGTTAATTTGTAATCACTCTACAGGTCGCAATTATGGTCCGATCTTCACGAAATTTTGAATGGAGGTGGGGCTAGGGTCAGAATAGAACCCTATTTATTTGGAGATGATTGCATGATATTTAGGGGTTGAAATGGACCACAAAACTGAAAAAATTCCTGATTTTGCAGTTGCTCTACAGGTCGCAATTATGGACAAATCGACGCGGAAGTTAGCATGAGGCTAGAGCTTAGGGCTGGTCAAAAGCCTTCCAATTTTGATAGGGTAATATTTAGTGGGTGAAATAGGCCACAACATTTGTGTTAAATAAAAGTCATATTTTCCATTAAACCGCGAATATTTTTAATGTCGGCGAAATCACATATAGACGAACAGGTCAATTCTGACCGTTACGTAGATGCCGATAATAAATATATCGGTTATATATAGAGAAGTATATACAATGTGTATATACCAAGGAAGGGGATGTTAGTTGGAATGCTTAAATCTCATGAATGGCTGGACCGATTTTGACAAATTTTGTCAATTCAGAATGCTCTCTTGACATAAATGTATAAAACCTAAAAAATCGCAGAAAAATATTCCAATATTGATGTTAATTTAGATTTTGTAGTATTTTGTGAATTTTTTTTATTTTTTTTCGTGTTTTTTATCGCATGCGATCTTTTCAATTTGACTTATAATATTTTTTAATATTTTTTTACCTTACAACACAGGTTGGGGATATTATATAAGTATTGCAAATATCATGAAAATTTTCACAAGGGCTCAGAAGGGCTAGGCCTATTGTTTTCAAAAATGTCCGCAATATATTAGGTCACAAATAGAAACCAAAGGACATGAAATCTAGCTTAAAGTTAGAGTATAGGACAGCGGGTACAATGGAGCACTAATTTTTTGTGAAAAAATACCAACATTATTTACAGGCGATATCCGAAATACACAATACTTTTTATGCTGATTTCGTTGACGAATATAGCCAAATATCGTAAACGAGCAAATCATATAGATGAGTCTAAATTTGGAGGTACGGAGGGCTTCTTGCTTTTGGAGATGATTGCAAAATATTTAGGGGTTCAAATTAGCCAAAACCAAAAATGTTTCTCCGATCACACAATTAAAGCCAATCAAAACGCCTGTGAAAAGAATTAAGGACTGGGAAGAATTCTAGCATTTTGGATGACCATTGGATTATGTTTAGCTGTAAAATGGACTACAACAACTAACAGCCCGACGGAGTGCAGAAATATTGGGCAAATGTCCCTAGTCAAAATACTAATTTTAAAAGCGAACTCTTCCAATATGGATTCGGCCCCGCACGACTATAGCCTTTGCTTACTTGTTTTTTTTTCTTTATACCCCAGCCTATGCTTTTATCGAAATAAAAGTTGAACATGTCCATTTTTTTCGATAATTGTTCCGTAGTCTTATATACAAATTGAAAATTTTTAGTGGAAAATTTGGTAAACTAAAACAAGTAATTACGACAAACTTAGAATACTATCCACCATTTGGAAGAAAATTGTAAATTTTAAGAAAAATTCATTCATTCAAACAGTAAAAATACCCAATATATGGAGTTACCATTTTGTTTGTTGCCTATACGAAGATATGGGACCTGTATATGGAATTTTTGTCATAGGTCACTACGATATTCTTGAAGGGATAACATGAAACAATTCTGGAAAATAATGTCGTTAAATTCATCAAAATAACGAATATTGGGAGGTACCCTTATATGGGGACCTACATAGTCAATTTTTGGTCACTTGCTGTAGCAACCATTACGAACTTACAATACGAAATTTGAAAAAAAAAATCCGGTAGATAATGTATCTATAATCATCAAAACAGCGGTTATAGGGAGGTACAGTAATATGGGGCCTATACCAAAACTTAGCCCCTTAATAAAGTTCTATGTTATATAATGGGAACATATGCTGCCAATTTCCAGCAAATTTGGGTTAAAGTGTAATTTAAAAGCCAAGAATAAACTTCAAATCTGTCGTTACAGTTATATGGGGGCTTTGCCGGACAGATAGATATAGAGACATCGCTACATCGACGATGAATTTTATGCTGATCAAGGTATATGCAAACTAAAATGTATATTTCTAGGTGTTTCAAACGGAATGGCATACTTAATATACCCTTCATTCTATGGCTGAGGGTGTAAAAATAAGACGAAATTTTGCATGTTATTCTTAATTCATGAGTTACAGCCATTAAAGCGAACAATGCAATAATTTTGAAACAAATATCTGTAAAATAATTTAATTTTCTGAGTGAGTGAAATTCAACGCCTAGGCAAAGCTATTATCTTTTAAAATGTTCAAGTCGATTAATTTTGGTGTGAAGGGATGAGATACTCGTATATTCGTTATTTTGATGATTTTAGCATTATTTTCAAACGGACTTTTTTTTGAAATTTTTCAAATTCCTTTCGAATTATGGTAGGTATTCAAAATGCGACCCGACCGAACATACTGCTTTTTTACAAGTTTTTATTTAAAGTTTTATTTAAATGGTTTTAACAATGTCTGCGAAAAATCTCTAAAATATTTAATATCCGTTACAAACTTGGGTATATACAGGGTGAGGTGAGAAAACTGCAACCAACTTCAGAGTGCTGTCATTTATAAGCCACTCGTCCGAAAGCTGTGAAAATTATTCCAGTGACATTATTATCATATCATTACATTGTTTACAAGCTTACAAAAGCAATTTGTTGAGAATTTTCCAGAAAAAAAGTTATTCGTGATGGAAATCAAGCGTGATAGTGTGATTTTTTTTATATTTAGCTGGAAAACTACAGGTAGCTATCGTTAGAGCACTCCAGCATTTAAATGTGAATAAATCTTTGGTGTCTCGTACCATCGCTCGTTACCATGATGCTGGTAGCGTAGCTCGACGTCAAGGAAAGGACGGAGGAAAACAGCAACATCAGCAGAAATGGTTCGAAAAGTAATGAAGCGACTTGATCGAAACCCGCGTTGCAGTGGCCGAAAAATGGCTTCGGCAAATATTAAAAAATGAGCTCGGGGTAAAGCCATTTACATTCCAAAAAGTACAAGAACTTACACCGCAACGGAAAGAAAATAGACTCAAAAGAGTTAAAGAATTGCTTCGCTTGGCCGAAGCAGTTCACCGCTCAATTTGGTTTTCTCCGATGGTGATGGTGTGGGCCGCCATAACAGCCATGTTCGCTCTCCGCTCGTATCAATCGACCATGGCATCAGAATAAATGCTGAATATTATTGCGAAAATATTCTGGAGGGTGTATTAAAGCCTTGAGCACGCAAACATTTTGGCCGCAGACCTTGAACATTTCAACAGGACTCAGCACCCAAGAATGATTACAAAATGAGGTTCCTCGCTTCATTTCCAGCGCATAATGGCCACCAAAATCTCCGGATACCAATCCGTTGGACTATTGTGTCTGGAGTATTATGGAAAGCAAGGTTGGCACTAGAAAATACCAAAGTGTCGATCACCTCAAGCAAGCGCTGTTAATGGTCCAAAATACGGCAGAGAACCATTAGGGCAGCGTGTGACGGTTTTATTGGCCGTTTGAAGGCCATAATTCGTGCCAGAGGTGACCAATTTGAACAAATTCAAACGTATTCTAAAATTTGATGCTATTTTCGAAATGCTTTCATTCAATAAAATTTAAAAAAAATGTGTAAAAATTATGGGGTTTGACTTTGTTGCAGTTTTTATACCCTCCACCAAAAAAGGTATGGAGGGTATATTAAGTTCGTCATTCCGTTTGTAATTCATCGAAATAATCATTTTAGACCCAACAAAGTATATATATTCTTGATCAGCGTAAAATTCGATATTCGGTATTTTGATGATTTTACCCACATTTTTCAACGGAATTGTCTGAAAATCCACACAAGGAGTTCCTTGTGGGCACTTTATACCTCGGCAGAGAATTGTCCATACAGGTCCACGATATCGCATAGCCCCCAGGTAACGGTACCCCCACGGTATTCTGTATTTTGATGATTTTTGCCACATTTTTCAATGGAATTATCTGAAATTCCACAAAAGGAGTCCCTTGTGGGCATATTACCTCCTTAAAAAAGAATTATCTATATAGGTCCACAATATCGTATAGCCCCCATATAACGGTACCCCCGATATTCACATTTTCAACGGAATTGTCCGAAAATCCACACAAGGAGTCCCTTGTGGGTACTTTATACCTCGGCAGAGAATTATCTATATAGGTCCACAATAGCGTATAGCCCTCATATAACGGTACCCCCGATATTCGGTATTTTGATGTTTTTAGCCATATTTTTCAACGGAATGGTCACAAGGGGTTCTTTGTACACAAGGGGTTCTTTGTGAGCACTTTACCCCCGTCAGAGAATTCTCTATATAGGTTAACGATAACGTATAGCTCCCATATAACGGTACCCCGCGATATTCGGTATTTTGATGATTTTAGCCACATTTTCCAATCGTATTGTCTTTGTGAGCACTTTACCCCTGAAACGGAATTGTCCATATAGGTCCACAATATCGTATATCTCCCATATAACGGTACTCCCCTATATTCGGTATTTTGATGATTTTAGCCACTTTTTCCAATGGAATTATCTGAAAATCCATACAAGGCGTTCCTTGTGAGTACTTTACACGCAGACATAGATTTGTCTTTATAGGTCCACAATATCGTATATCCCCCCATATATCTGCACCTTCCTATATTATATGCTATGCTTTTTTACTTGTTTTATCTCATCCTGTAGTTGTTCCCTCTTATTCCAAATTATAACTGCCTAAAGCTATAATACGCATTCAAAAAAGGTTCACACTTGATACGATCCACATCACATTAATTCTAAATATAAATGTTTATTTATAGTGGTGTAGGGTATCATAAAGTCGGCTGTCGACAGTTGTCGGTTGAAATAAGTGGGTTGTAATTTACAAAGAAAAACATCATATTTAAAGGTGGATACCAAAGTCAAAGAATATTCGTTTTAAGTGATCTAAACAAACCAATATACTGATGTTATAGTGATTACACTGTGCAACATTCATTTGAATATTGTTTCTGTTGTTTTAACAGGAAGAAACGATCAACGTCTGCGAAAAATCTCCAAATCATTAAATTTCGTTAAAATCCGAAATAGGTATGTAACTACAATTGCGCAAACGGGAATAGACAAAAACCCCCCCTTCTTTAGTTTCTCTGCAATTCCCAATTAAAAATGAGAGAAATCTTTGCCCATCGTCGAGTAAAATGCAAAAAGATATTGTTTAGACAAATATTTTTGTTTTATTTTTGAGTTCTTGATCATCCATTATATATTATATGTATGTTGTGTTGTGTTTCGTTTTTTTTTTTATTTCAGAGAAAACACTTTACATTTGTTTTTTTGCTTTTAGTTTCTTCTTGGTTATTACATAGTTTGGTTATTTTTTTTTTGTTTTGTTTTTTTTTCTTTTTTCAAATATTCTATTCATTTTGAAGTACTGATGCCTATTGTTCAGTAACATAAATTATATTCTCTTACAAAATAGAAACATAAACATTTGTTTTCTTAGGCTATTTCTTTCATTTAAACATAGTTAGAATTGTGGTATATGTGTATATATTTAGTTAAGATTACTATATTAAACTGTTTTGTCTAGAGTACCTGCAATTCTGTGAATAGCAGTAGTTTATTTGTATGTACATATCCTAAATACACTTACATAGGTATGCTGTATATTATTATATATTTGATGTGTAATTTTATAAATTTGAATTTTCAACCACTCAGAGTTTTACAAAATTTTCCATACCTATGCATATTTCACTTTTCAGTTTATTTACAGTATTTTTTAAAATTTAAAAGAAGTATTACAAAGTACAAACATAATGCGTTAACATTAAAACAAATTAAGAACCTTTTTGATATCGTACTTTCTTTATAATTGGAAGAACTGTAGAACATAAAAGCATAGATGTAGCAGCAAGAGTTGTTTAGACGAAATAATAAACGTAGAAAATGTACCAATCTAGGTGTACCATAAACATTTGAAAATTTTAAAACTAACAAGTAAAAAAACATTAAGTTCGGCCGGGCCAAACTTTTAATACCCTCCTTAGGGTAAAATAAACATTAGAAGAAATGTGGCAAAAACCATTAAAATGCCGATTATGGGGAGGTACCGTAATATGGGGGCTACACCAAAACGTGGACCTATAATTACAATGTTTCGCCACACGAACTAGGACCCATTATGGCCCACAAATACCAATTTTTAGACAAATCAGTGAAAAAATGTGGCAAAAACCATCAAAATACCGAATATCGGGAGGTACCTTTATATGGGGGCTATATCAAAAAATGGACACATGCATGCAATGTTTCGCCACCGAAGCTGGAACCAATTATGACCAACAAATACCAATCCGTGAAAAAATGTGGCAAAAATCATCAAATTACCGAATATCTGGAGGTACCGTTATATGGGGGCTATACCAAATTTTGGACCCATACATGCAATGTTTTGCCATACGCTCAGGGACCTGCTATGACCTACAAATACCAATTTTAAGACAAATCCGTGAAAAAACGTGGCATAAATTATCAAAATACCGAATATCGGGAGGTACCGTTATATGGGGACTATACCAGAACGTGGTCCGATATATCTCATTTTCAATACCAACCATCCTAGACACAATGCAAATAGCTCTGCTAAATTTTGGAGCTCTATGTCAAATAATGTGGGCTGTATCGTGATTTCAACAGACAGACAGACAGACGGACAGACAGACAGACAGACAGACAGACAGACGGACATCGTTAAATCGACTTAGAATTTTATGCTGATTATGAATATATATACTTTATGGGGTCTAAGACGAATATTTAAGGATGTTACAAACGGAATGACAATGTTAATATACCCTCCTTTCCAAGGTGGAGGGTATAAAAAGAAATCATTAGTACCTTCTGTTTTAGGTTTCTGCATCATTATTTTATTTATTTATTTTTTTGGCAAGAGTTAATGTTTGACATCATCTGTAGTTCCTGCTCTATTTTTAGACAGAATTTTTACATTAATATCGAAAGCGTTCTGCAAGGTTGTTGCTTTTTTCCGAACATTTTTAAAAAGAACATGGGTCCGTTCGTTGGTTTTTAGTTTTATAAAAAATGTATGTCTTTTTATACCCTTCAACACTACGTGGTGAGGGTATTATAAGTTTGATTGTGCCAAAAATTATGTAACACCTCGAAATATTGGTTTCCCACATAGGAAAATATATATGGCTCTTCCTATCCTGCCGAGCTGAGTCCATCTAGTTATGTATGTCCGTCCGTCTATCTGTCCCTCTGTCCATGTTAATCACTCTACAGGTCGCATTCAAAATAGAAACCTTTTTTTTGCAGATGATTGCAAGTTGAAATGGACCAAAAACAGAACATTTTTATGATTTTGAAGTTGCTGTGTAGGCCGCCAGAACCAAATGACGAGGAAATTTGCATGGAGTTAGAGTTTAGGACTGGGCATCGGACAATATTTAGCGGGTAAAATAGACCCTAACTTTTATGTAAGAAAATAGAACAATTTCCATTAAACCGCGAATGTTTTTAACGCCAGCCAAATCACAAATATATTAAAAGGTCACTCCTGACCATTAAAGCGATGCTGATAGCCTAGAAATGGGATATATGTAGCAAAATAGGAACAATATATATGTAAAAGAAAGAGATCTTATTTATTCTGCTTATAAATCAAGAACCGCTGGGCCGATTTTCACAATTCCCCCAATTCGGAATGGTTTCTGGCGGGAAAAGAATAAAATCTAAGAAATTCGCAGAAAAATATACAAATAAATGAGTGAACATATTTTGTTCAATTTTTTTTAAATTTTTGTCATATTTTTTATCGCATGCGATTTTTTCAATTTGACTTACAATTTTGAATTGAAAATTTTCTAAATGTTTACACCCCTCAATACTACGCTTTGAAGGTATTATATGTATGTCGTAATTATCGTCCGATCCTCACGAAATTACATGTGGTAGCGTTAGGGTCAGAATAAAAGCCTATTGTTCTTAAGATGTACATTAAGGGGTTCAAATGGACTAAAAAATTAAATTTTTCTAATTTGTAGTCGCTCTATAGGCAACAATTGAAAACTAATCGACACGGAATTTCGCAGCAGAAAAGAGTTAAGGACAGGGAAGATGTCTAGCATTTTGGATAACTATTCGGTTATATTTAACTATAAAACGGACCACAAATTTTGTGTGAAATTGTTTTGAATACAACAAGACGGAGTACGTGAATATTGACCAAATTCTCCGAGTCAAAAACCTAAAGGTAACATCTGGGCAGGGCTCTCTGATATTATTTCACAAACGAAACCTTCCAAAATGGTTTTGGATATAAGGAGACTTCAAACATATTGTAGTGTTGTAGGGTATCATATGGTCGAACGACTATGGCTTTTGCTTACTAGTTTTAGATAGAATTTTTACAGCAATATCGAATGTGTTTTTCTCTTAAATATTCTGACAATGTAGTGCTGGGTTCTTGCTTTTTTCCGAAAGTTTTTAAAAAGAAGATGGGTTCTTTCCAGCTTTTTTCGTTTTAATAAAAATGTGTGTTTTTTTTTTTTTTTTTTTTTTTTTTTTTTTTTGGTAAAGTGACAAATACTTGTTCATAATTATTTAGCTGATATTGTATTTTGCTTGCATTGTCCCTATTCACGTGATCGAAGCAAGTTCCAAAAAAATTGAAACTTACATCATTCAACTTCTTTTCATACCCTACACCACAGTATTGAGGGTATATTAACCTTGCCATTTCGTTTGTAACACCTCGAAATATTTAATTAGATACTATAAAGTAGATATATTCTTGATCGATTTAGCGATGTCCGTCCGTCTTTGGATTCACTTCCGATTGAAATGAAGTAGATTGACGAAATGTTGTTTAGCCCTGCCCTTCTGTTATAATCACGCTAGAGTAAAAAAGAACGAATTGAGATAGGAATCTAAAATTTTGCACCGATCAGTCTTTTGTCAGCAGGCAAGTTCAAGTTCAAAGATGGGCTTTTTCGGTCCAGATATATTATAGCCACCATACATTATTATAATCGTTATTTTGATTATTTTAGCCACATTTTTCAGTGGAATTGTCTGAAATTCGACACAAGGAGTTTATTCTGAGTACTTTACTCTCTGGAAGAGAATTGTCTATAATGGTTCATGATATCGAATAGCCTCCATACAACGGTACCCCCGATATTCGCTATTTTGATGATTTTAGAGACATTTTTACCGAAATCGTCTCAAAGTTCGTAATGGGTACTACAGCCTATGACAAAACATCTCTCGATATTTGGTATTTTGATGATTTTGGGACATTATTCATCGGAATTGTTTCAAATTTACTACTTGGAGGTCCTAATGGGTACAGCATGCTATGACTGCAAATCCCTTATAGAGGTTCACAAATATCCTAACGATTTTCGAAATTTTGATGATTCTTGTCAATTTTTTATACGGTATTGTTGCAATTGTCAGGATCACATGAGAGAATATTATCTATGAAGCTCCATATCCTCGATATTATATATGTTTCCAATTTTAGTCACATTTTCAAAGAAATTATCTAAAAATGTTTTTTTTTTTTGGAGTACACTAGCTGATTGTTGGCCATACAGAACCAAGTATATCCCCACCTATAACTGTAGCACCTGATATTCGTTATTGTACCAACTCATTGGGAAAGCCCAATTTTGAAGGTTTCTGCCACAATTTAGAACGAAATTACCTAAAACTTGACAATTTGTGGTTCACGGTTTCCTTCTCCCCTTCCGAAAAATGTTCGATTAAAATATTAATTTTTTAAAAAAATATTCAAAGTTTTTTATAGCATTTTTTATAGATGATCCTGTATATCGTGGGGTAGGACCAATATTTCGAGATGTTACAAACTTTTTGGCCCAATCAAATTTATATGGATTTATTTCACCGAATTTGTGAATATGTTCAGTTAAATTAGTCCGGGCAACTTCGGCTTAAAAGGCATCCAAACGTTTTTCTAAAACCCTTCAAAATTTCGAAATTGAGGAGGTAACGTTATAAGTTATAAGAGCTATATCAAAACCCGTAATATGGGGCCTATGCCAAAACCACATGGATTTTTGCAAGTTACTAAAATATCGAATTATAACTGATTTGGGTGGAAATGCAGAACGAAACCTTCAAAATATTGAATGAATATGTTTTGAGAGGAGCATGGTACAACAAGGAGGTAGAACAGCTTCGTAAAACTACAAAAATACAGCCCTGAGGCTATGCCCGCTTCCTGTCAGACTCATTTAAAATTATTGTTTTCTTCTTTTTCATATTTTTCCTCATTTTTAAAATGAGTTAAATAGCGCGAATATTGAATAAAATTTCTGGATATTTCTCTCAAAAATAAGATCCTAACTGTTCAATCTTTTAATTTCATGGCTATACTGGTTAATAGCTTTAATTTTTTCATTTTTCAAAACAATTAATACATACACGAAATTGGAAGAAGTCGGGCACACTTAGAAAAAAATTGTAATCAGCTGTTAGCTCTACCTTATCTTTTTATTGTACCATTGAGAGGAGTAATTCTGGCCGAAGAGAACCCGAAATGTCATATTACAGCTCAATAAGTTGAATGAGTTGCCGTTATATGGAGCAACCTGTAGGGTATAAACATTCATGGTGTTGGAGGATAGGGTTCCATACTGGTTTAAAAATATATATTTATAAGATGATATTTCAACGTCTCAGGTATTTAAGGTTTTATCACAATTTACACCTGTAAAATTAGATTTGAAAAAGAATGTAAAAAGCGAACACACCTTGATGTTTAATTTACTATTTTAAGGATTTCAGTCGCGGATTAAAATTGTGGCCATACAACTCAATTCCTTCAATGTCCATTTCACCCGTAATTCCTTAAAACGTTTCAAAATCCCTTTTCATTTTTAACCCGATCCCTGTCAAAAACAAGAATATAATGCGATTTTAAATAATCCACCAATCTGCCACCTAGTGTTAACAGAATGCGCCGAGTGTAGCACTTTTTGGTACGTTAGAAATATAAATGGATCCTATAATTTTTTTCCAATGTTTTGTATGGGAATAGTGACAAATCGTTATCACCTTACTTCTTGGAAATCCTTTAGAAAAGGTGTTGAAAACATTCTAATAATTGTCATTTCATTCATTAGCTATTTTTTCAAGGAATATTCCATGGGGCTGAATAAAATGTTGACCCAATTCTCGTTAACTCATTCACTTGTCTGTTTTCTTTTTTTTACTTTTCACAGAAATGAAACCCTTCTTCAGAAAAATGCAGACAATTGTTTCAAAGTGTTCTTTATAACAATCGTAATTGAATGCAAACAGTCACCATCCTGGAAATGTTCCTCCTCCACACACATACAACACAACACAATTTCACAGGATTCCATGAATTCTTTATGCAATTTTTTATTTATTTAGTTTAGTTACCCTATTAAAATTTGCAATGTTCAGGTGTTAAAAAGACATTCTTTTTTGTGTAGACGTCCCCTCAAGATGTCTAGATTCATGATTTGGCAAACTGTTTTACATAAATAGACTACGACGTGGCAGCAGAAGTTAGAGCTGGTATTTTGTAATTACTTGAGATGTGAAAGTTAAGTGTATGCCATAAATGTTCATACCCTCCACACTACTATGGAGGGTATATTAACTTTGTCATTGCGTTTGTAACTCCTCGAAATACTCATGACAGACCCAACAAAGTATATATATTCTTGATCAGCGTAAAATTCTAAGTCGATTTAGCGATGTCCGTCTGTCTGTATGCCTGTTGTAATCACGCCATCTTTCGAACGACATGAGAGAGAAGGCTAAAATTTTGCACACATGTTTATTTTTCCAGTAGGCAGGTTAAGTTCGCAAATGGCCCATGTAGGACCACTTTTCATACAGCCCCATATAACGGTACCTTCAGGTCTTCGTATCGGCCCCATATATCAGTAACCCCCTATATTCGGTATTTTGACGAGTTTAGGTACAATACCCAACGAAATTGTTTGAGATGTCGTATTTGAAGTTCGTAATGGATGCTACAGCCTGTAACAGAAAATTGTCTATGCTGGTCCAGATCTTCGCACAGCTCTGTCTGTTGAAATCGCGATGCAGGCCACATTATTTGATGTAAAGAGTCAAAATTTGGCAGAATAATTTGGTATTGAAAATGATATATCGGTCCACGTTTTGGTATAATGCCCATATAACGGAACCTCCCGATATTCGGAATTTTGATGATTTTTGCCACACTTTTTCACGGATTTGTCTCAAAATTGGCATTTGTAGGTCATAATGGGTTCTGGTTCGTGTGGTGAAACATTGTATGTATAGGTCCACGCTTTGGTATAGCCTCATATAACGGTATCTCCCAATATTCGGTATTTTGATGGTTTTTGTCACATTTTTTCACGAAATTCTGTAAAAATTGGAATTAGTTTGTCATAATAGGTTCTAGCTCCGTTGGCGAAACATTGTATGTATAGGTCCACGTTTTGGTATAGCCCCATATAACGGTATCTGCCTATATTCGGTATTTTGATGATTTTTGCAACATTTTCCCACGAATATGTCTAAAAATTGGTATTTGTGGATCATAATTGCTTTTAATTACTAATGGTATCTGATTACAAATGTTATCAGAGTTTCGAGGTTATTCAATTTTTTCTTTTTATAGAAAGAATGATAGGAAAATGATCACATTTTACATCTAAGAGTCCCTGAAATCTTTCATTTTTAAGTACGGAACTACCCATCCAGCTAGCCACATGCGAAATTCTAGCTTCAGCCGTTCCGTCTGGATGTTGATGAATCAGTCAGTCACACATTTTTTATTCTTTTATTATAGAGGTTAGCATTTTTTTTTTAACAAGTCTCTTTATACTCAGCATTGCCTGATCGTTTGTTCAAATAATTCTCATTTACTTCTTCAAATACTGTACTCTCTGAAATTTTCTAAAACCGCTCCCGAGAAAGAGCGAGTGGAATACTTCTTATTATCAATTTTGTCCTTTCAAGTTTCCTGTGTTAATCACGTTATATGTGCCCTGTTCTCCCCTACTAACCGAACTCTATCCCGACATGAACCTGAATGCTTCCAAGCCGAAGCGAGGACAATTCCCTCGATTACCTCAAGTCGACAACAAAGCAAGCACTTTAGTGGCGAGTTGATTACCTAAGAGTAAGAT
Organism: Musca domestica; assembly: GCF_030504385.1. NCBI lineage: Eukaryota > Metazoa > Arthropoda > Insecta > Diptera > Muscidae > Musca > Musca domestica. The sequence continues at coordinate 19,974,355 of NW_026712435.1, forward strand.
GAATGCAACCATCCTGATTACCTCTGTGGCGAAGAGAGCTCAAATACTTCCAATCCATAATAGCATATGACGAAAACTCCATAGTCCACACACTTTTCATATCCTCCACCATACTACTACTAAGTTAGTCGGTACATATATTAGTTAGTACATATATTCCTGTTCAACATACATTTCTGTGTCGATTTAGCCATGTAGGTTCTCCTTTGGAAATCTCTCCGATCGAAAGAAGTTCCGTAGAATATTTTCATGACCTCCACCATTCTATGGAAGTTGTATTAACTTTCCATTAGTAACTCCTCGATATACTCAGGGTAAAATTCTAAGACGATTTGGCGGTGTCTGTTGAAATTGAAGGCTAAAATTTTGCACACATATGTATTTTGTAAGTATCAGTTTTCGTGTAGACCTCATATAACTCCTTATAACCTCTCTGTATTCAGTATTTTGACACATTTTCAGAATTGTTAAAAATTCAGTCTTAGAGTTCGTAACCGGTCATAACTCCTGTGACGGAGCTTTGTCTACATAGGACAACATTTTCGTATAGACCCCATACAACGCTAATTCCTAATATTCGGTATTTTAGGAATTAAAGCAAAAGCTTTAATAGATTTCATAATGGGTTGCATCTTTTGGTCCACGTTTTCTTATAACCCTCATATAACAATACCCCGCGATATTCGATATAATGACGATTTAGGCTATATTATCACATAGAATTGTTTAAAATTCAATACTTAAATGTAGTAACGGGTTTCACCTCCTGCGGCGGAACATTGTTCGGATGGGTTCACGTTTTGCTATTGCCCTTCACGGTTGGTACTTCCCGATATTCGGTATTCTGGCGATTTTAGCCACATTTTTAACAGATTTTTTTAACAGCAGATCTTGCGTTAGTTATATATTGGGATGTGTGAAATTTACACATATATGGCTGAGGGTATAAAAAGGCCGTATAGGTATAACTTTTGGTTGAATATTAATTTAAATTTAATTTTCCGAGTCAAATTATATTTTTCGAATTTGCCGTGAAAAATCTGCCACTTTTTAACTGTCATTTATACAATCTATGTAAGGAAAATCAAGTTTTTATTGTTGTCGCGCTCCGAATAAACAACTCACAGGAATGCACAGGGTGAGATGAAAAAACTGCAACCAACTTCAGATTGCTGTCATTACTAAGCCACTCGTCCGACAGCTGTCAAAATTATTCCAGTGACCGCTCATTATATTGTTTACAAGCATACAAAAGCATTTTGGTAAGAATTTTCCAGAAAAAAAGTTATTCGTGATGGAATTGAAGCGTGATAGTGTGATTTCTTTATATTTGGCTGGAAAACAACAAGTGGCTATCGTTAGAGCACTCCAGCATTTAAATGTGAATAAATCTTTTGTGTCTCGTTCCATCGCTCGTTACCGTGATACTGGTAGCGTAGCCCGACTTCAAGGAAGTGGACGGAAGAAAACAGCAACTTCAGCAGAAATGGTTCGAAAAGTAAAGAAGCGACTTGATCGAAACCCGCGTCGCAGTGGCCGAAAAATGGGTCGTGAGCTGAACATATCGCAATATTACATTCCGCATATATTGGAAAATGAGCTTGGGGTAAAGCCATTGAAATTCCAAAAAAGTGCAGGAACTTAAACCGCAACAGAAAGCAAATACTCTCAAAAGAGCTAAAGAGTTGTTTCGCTTGGCCGATAGTGGTGAACTGCCGAATTTGGTTTTCTCTGATGAGAAAACATTCCTTGTCCAGCAGTTTGTAAACAAACAAAATGATCGTGTTTACTTTTCAAAGAGGTCAGCTGAAAATGAGCACCTTCGGTTGGCCACCAGAATTCAAGCGCCGGTCATGGTGATGGTGTGGGCCGCCATAACAGCCGATGGTCGCTCTTAGCTCGTATTAATCGACGGTGGCATCAGAATAAATGCTGGATATGTTATCGCGAAAATATTCTGGAGGGCTTATTAAAGCCTTGGGCACGCAAACATTTTGGCGCAGACTTTGGACATTCCAACAGGACTCAGCACCATCGCACTCAGCACGCGCCACCCAAGAATGGTTACAAAATGAGGTTCCTCGCTTCATTTCCAGCGCACAATGGCCACCAAAATCTCCGGATACCAATCCGTTGGACTATTGTGTCTGGAGTATTTTGGAAAGCAAGGTTTGCACTAAAAAATACCAATGTGTCGATCACATCATGCAAGCGCTTCGCAGGGAATGGGCCAAAATACCGCAAAGCAATATTCGGGCAGCGTGTGACGGTTTCATTGGCAGTTTGAAGGCCATAATTCGTGCCAAAGGTGACCAATTCGAACAAATCTAAACTTATTCTGAAATTTGATGTTTTCATTCAGTAAAATTAAAAAAAGTAAAAATTATGGCCTTTGACTTTGTTGCAGTTTTTTTATCTCGCCCTGTAATGGGCTACATCACAACTCTGGACGCACATCTTCAGCTGATAATTCTCAGCATAATTTTAGGCCAGTTTACTTCCGAAAAGGTCATATTTTTCCAATTGAATTCTATTACATCCCAAAAACTGTTGCTTACGTTACTTATTACGATTTTTAATAATTCGGAAATAAATATCTTATAATGCACAGACGTAGCCAGAGGATGGGAATGGATCGGAGGCCTCATTCGAAATAATCAATTTCTTAAATGATCTGAAAATTTTGCTTAAAAAAGTTCATATTTTGTTTGGTTTCAGAATGCTTCTTTGGCTTCGCCGGTGATCTGTTGATCTCATGTAGCTCTCTATATCATTCAACCCTCACACATTGCGATAGGTTATATATAATGTTAATTTCAGTTAGGCCTCTACATGATAAAATAAAAATTATCTATGAACAATAACATGGAACAAAAAACTCAAAATTGAAACTAAAATATTTTTGATAAAAATTAAACATCAGCCGCAAATATAGATTTCAAAATAATTCATATATGATTGAAAGAAAAAGTACCCTCGTACAAAATTTTCTGCTCAGCTATTTGTGTCACCGTCCACTTGAGATAAAAGTTAATGTTGGGAATCATGCTATTGCTTCGTTTCTTTTCAGCTGGATTTCTTTTGTTTACAATACTATTAGAGCAGTTCTATGACACATTGTTGAACAAAAAAAAAAAAAAAATTGTTGAATGTAAAGCTATTCTTGAAGGCAAAGAAATCAAGAAAAGAAGCCTCTTCAAAAAAAAAAAAATAGAGCAGTTTTTGACGCATCTATGCTGCAAAAGGTATGCTTTGTTCTAAAACAAAACAAAATCGCTCTTTCCATTTCTTTTTCAACCATTTTTTTAGTTTCTATTATTCCTTTTATTTCTATTATGGGTAGTATGAGTTTTTTATGTTTCTCGTTTCTCATTTCTTGAAGATTATTACATTTATTATTTATTGGCTTTAAGTATGACTGACTTAATTATCACTAACTTTAGTTTTAATAACGTTACGGTATTAGATACCTGGAAATATATGTTGTGAACAATGTTTATCTTGATATACACATAATTGTATTTGTTTATGCACTTATATGCGATTTGTTTACTTTATTACAAATATTAATTTTTTTATTTCTTCTTTTTCACTTCTATATCTCTTGGCTAGTCATGTCAATATTTATGTTTGCTATATAAACCAAGTGTAAATATATATATGTATGTATTTTTTATTTCAATAATTTTATTAGACGTTCAGAGTTTCTTTTGCACATTAATTACAATGGATATACAATTAAAAAAAATTATGTGAATACATTTATTTTTTATCAGTTGTCTATAATATTAATAATGCAACATGTTGTGGAGAGCGTGTGTGTGGAATATATATATTTTTTTTACAAAACTCATCGACTAATGCAATTTTTATTGTGCTTATCGAATGTGAATGTTAATAAGAAAAGTGTAGAACGTCAGTGACATGAAATGTGTTTCATTTTATTTATTTAATTATTTTTTGAAATTTAAAAAAAGTTAAAAAATGATATTACAATTTCAGTACAGTCGAAGTGAATTATGTCTTGTGCCAGGCACACTGCAAAATAAGTTATTGTAAAACACTATTTTTATAGTCAGAGTTTGTCCGATCAACAATTTTTAGGGTTTTCCAGTGTCAAAAAAATGGAAACATCGAAAACATCATATATCTCTATAAAACGTTGAAATAAACGTTCACGAATTTGAAAAGAAATGACATATATTTCGAACTGCGTTCATAGTTGGTTGATAAACATTTTTATACCCTCCACCATAGTATGGAGGGTATATTAAGTTTATCATTCCGTTTGTGACACCTCGATATATACATTTTAGACTCCACATAGTAGATATATATTCTTGATCAGCATAAAATTCTATGTCGATTTAGCGACGCTCGTCCGTCTATCTGTCTGTCCGTCTGTGAAAATTACTCTAGCTTCCGAACGAAATGAAGTAGATTGATAAAATTTTACTCAAATGTATATTATGGCTGCAAGACTTTTGGTATTGAAAATGGGCCATGTAGGTCCACATTTTGGTTTAGCCCTCATATAACGGTATTCGGTATTTTGAGATTTTAGCGCAGCCTTGCACAGAAAATATTCATTAGTAGTAGTGAGAGTCTCTCTTGCCCTACCAACGGTAAATGAAAATCGAGAGAGAATACGTGTGCTTTGTTTATACTTTTTCGTTCGAGGCTGCTCAAAGTTGTTTTAGCAACATTATTCACCGGAATTGGTTTAAATTTGATTTTTTAAGTTCAAAATAGATTCTACAGCCTAAGACAGAAATTTGTCTGTGCCAGTCCACGCCTTCATATAGTACCTCCCGATATACCTACAGCCTAAGACAGAAATTTGTCTGTGCAGGTCCACGTCTTCGTATAGCCCCCATATAACGGTACCTCCCGACATTCGATATTTTCTATGATTTTAGCTATATTATTCACCGGAATTATTTCAAATTTGGTATTTAAAGTTCGTAATTGATACTAGAGTCTAAGACAGAAAATTGTCTTTTCAGGCCTACGTTTTGGTATAGCCCCCATATAATAGTACCTCCCTATATTCGGTATTTTGATGATTTTTGCTACATTATTTACCTATTTTTTTTAGTTTCGCATTTGAATATTTTAATGGCTTATTACCTATGCAGGTCTATGTCGTCGTATAGACCCTAATATAACAGCAACATTTTGTATTTTTATACCCTCCACCTTGGAAATGAGGGTATATTAACTTTGTCATTCCGTTTGTAACATCCCTAAATATTCGTCGTAGACCCCATAGAGTATATATATTCAAAATCGGCATAAAATTCTAAGTCGACTTAACGACGTCCGTCTGCCAGTCCGTCTGCCTGTCCGTCTGCCTGTCCGTCTGTCTGTTGAAATCACGATACATTATTTAACGTAGATCGTCAAAATTTAGCAGAACAATTTATATTGTGTCTAGGATGGTTGGTATTGAAAATGAGATATATCTGTCCACGTTCTGGTATAGTCACCATATAACGGTACCTCCCGATATTCGGTATTTTGATGATTTTTGTCACATTTTTTCACGGATTTGTCTGAAAATTGGTATTTGTAAGTCATAACGGGTCCCTGTACGTGTGGCAAAACATTGCATGTACAGGTCCACGTTTTGGCATAGCCCCCATATAAAGGTACCTCCCGATATTCGTTATTTTGATTATTTTTGCCACATTTTTTCACGGATTTGTATAAAAATTGCTATTTGTTGGTCATAATGGGTTCCAGCTCCGGTAGCGAAACATTGCGTGTATGGGTCCACGATTTGGTATAACCCCTATATAACGGTACCTCCCGATATTCGGTATTTTGATGGTTTTTGCCACATTTTTTCACTGATTTGTCTAAAAATTGGTATTTGTGGGTCATAATGGGTCCTAGTTCGTGTGGCGAAACATTGTATGTATAGGTCCACGGTTTGGTATAGTCCCCATATAACGGTACCTCCCAATATTCGGTATTTTGATGATATTTCACACATTTTTTTCACGAATTTCTCTGAAAATTGGTAGTTGTAGATCATAATGGGTCCCAGTTCGTATGGCGAGTCATTGTAATTACAAGTCCACGTTTTGGTATAGCCCCCATATAGCGATAGCTCCCGATATTCGGTAAATTGATGATTTTTGCCACATTTCTTCTAATGTTTCCTTTACCCTAAGGTGGAGGGTATTAAAAGTTTGGCCCGGCCGAACTTAATGTTTTTTTACTTGTTTTACCTACGCAGGCCCATGTCGTCGTATAGACCCTAATATAACAGCTACATTCGGTATTTTTAAGATTTTAACAGATTTTTTTACCGATTTTATTGTTTTTTAGAAATTCGTTCCAAATGGTGGAGGGTATTCACAGTTTGGCCCGGCCGAACTTACAACTTTTACTTGTTTCATGTCTTTATTTATTTATTTATTTTTTGAAAATAACTAAGATCTTACATTCAGAGCATATCAACACCAAAAACGACATAACAGTTCTAAGTTCGAAATTCCAGCCTCCATTTTCAGCTGTATTTCAAACAGGTACGCATAGGCTATAGTCGTGCATGGACGATCATGTGATACCCTATAATACTACAATATGTTAAAAGCCCCCTTATGTCAAAATCGAAGTTGGAAGATTTCGCTTTAGAAATTATATCTAGAGCCCTGCTAGCTTTTTGATCGTGTTGTTAGGTATTCAAAACAATTTCATACGAAAGTTGTAGTCCATTTTATAGCTAAATATGTTCCAATTGTCATCTATAATGCTAGACTTCTTCCCAATTCTTAACTCTCTTCTCATACAAAATTCTGTGTCGATTTGTTTTCAATTATATAGCGACTGCAAAATCGAGAAAATTTTATTTTTGTTTTGGTCCAGTTGAATCTCTAATAGTCCATCTTCAAAAACAATAGGCTTTAATTCTAACCCATACCCTACCTCAATTCAAAGTTTCATGAGGATGTGTCCATAATTGCTACATGTATTTAATACCCTCAACACACAGTGTTGTGGGTTGTGGAAAAACTTTTGAAAGTGTACAATTCCAAATGTAATAGTACGTTTATATATATGAGGGTTAACCCACTGGGTTTGGATTTAAATTGTCATATCCACAATTTTTACTTCAAATAAATCCTCTCAAAGTAGGTTAACCCTACAAAAAGTTCTAACTTAAACATGGCATAAGTCAAATTGAAATAATCGCATGGGATAAAAAATATCACAAAATTGAAAAAATTTAAAAATAATATTCACTTCTTTATTGGCATATTTTTACGCGATTTTCTTAGATTATATTCTTTTCCGACAAGATACCATTCCGAATTGATGAAAATTGTGAAAATCTGTCCAGCGGTAGGACTTACAACTAAGAGTGACTAAGATATATTTCTTTTAAATAGATATTGTACCAATTTTGATATATCTCCCATATCATGGCTATCAGCATAACTGCAATTGTCAGAAGTGACCTTCTAATGTACCGGGTTAAAAAATAGAATTTAGAATTTAGAATTTTTTGACATAAAGTTTATGATTTATTTTACCCGCTAAATATTGCCCGATGACCGTATAAATTGGTAGGCTTCTGCACAGTCCTAAACTCTAACTTCATGTAAAATGTTTAGTCCATCTCCAAAAACAATAGTCTTCTATTCCGACCCTATTCACACCTCCATTTTCAATTTCGTGAGGATCGGGCGATAATGGCAACCTGCAGCTTGATTGCAAATTAACATAGACAGACGACGGAAGATAAATAAAATATTTCAAGGTGTTACATAAATTTTGGCCCAATCAAACTTTTAATACCCTCAACATACAGTGTTGTAGGGTATAAAAACATTATCATAAAGTAGGCAGAATGAGGTTATATTTGGAGAAAGTTATGGCTCAGATGGCCGCCGCGGCTTTGCTGTCACACACGTGATCTCTTAATGCAATTTTCAATGACAGTTTCGCATTCATTAATGTCGTCGCCGGCTTATTCGCGTAAACCATCGACTTCAAACACCCCCAAAGAAAAAATCTAAAGGTGTTATATCACACGATCTGGGCGGCCAACTCCAAGACTCCAGAAATTGAATTGTTACTCTGGCTGTATGACATGTGGCACGGTCTTGTTGAAACTACATGCTCTCCAAATTCGTTTCTTCAGTACCAGGTAAAAAACTGGTTGCCATTTCACGATACCGATTTCACAATTGCATTCTAGTTGAGACACCCTTTATCTTCTCACTAGGAAAAATGTGTCCAGTAAAAAGTTTTTTTTTTTATTCAAATGTAGCTTAAGAGTATTGTGCTGGCGCTGGGAAATTCTAACAATTAAAAATGAAGACTCCAAAATATCAGTTTCCCAGCTGCGATAAAATATCACATGTGTAGAATTCAGTGATCTTGTGCGCTGTCGTATACGATAATGTGAGAAATAATAAACGACATGACCCACACACACAGATATCGATGCGCCAGTAGGTAGCCAAGACGACTTGAATGAATGCAGCCATGTAATAAAAATAGATAAGAACAATTGTGTGGCTGCGACTAGGTTAAGTTAGATTAGTTTCAGTAGTACGTAAGGAACATATTTTAAAAATAAAATCAGAATTGGAACAGCATTTGAATCGTCAGATTCTGTTTTTCCTTTCTCACTTTTTCAGTATTATTAGCTTTTCGCTTACAGGAACGGAATTCCAAAAAATTGTAAAATTAGTAAATTGTCGCTAGTTCTTTTACGGAGACTTCGGATCGTATTACAGGTATATACAACAAGTAAGGCTACTGAAATCTTCAATAAATAATTAATTTATGTTTAATAAACAAACGTTGTTTTTATAAAAACAACAATAAAGGGATAATACCTGACCACATTGCAAAAAAAAAAAAAAAAAAAAAATCAAAAATATATATTTTTTATAATTTTAATCCGAACTCCCGAGTTGTGTTTTCAAATGTCTGCAACCGGTCCTACCTTGTATTGTATCAATATTATACAAAACAATATGAATTCTTCACAAGAAATACAATTATTTTAATGAAAACAATGCATGTACCTTATTAACTTTTCTTATTAACTATTCTTTAATTCTGTCATTATCATTATCACACACATACACACACACGCCAGCTCTCCTCACATATCAGCATCATGTTGACCAACGTTTATAAATAATGTCCTTTACAGTGAATTGCTGCATGTCATCCATATGTAAGTGTCTCTCCCCATCTGTCTGGCTTCAATTTACACACACACACACACGATAATGAAGAAAGGAAGTGGATAAATTAAAGTACACATCATATACCTACGTACACCTAGAGGCCACCTTAGGGCGGGCCAACAAGACTTCAGTTAATGTATTACAGTATTTACAATGTGATTACATACTTTATTTTAATTTACTTAACTCGTATATATATTCATTCTTATGGGTATTCTCGGCTCGTATTTAATCACCGTAAATCATGTCTCCGATTCCACTGGATGGGAGGGATGCAAGAGATGATGCCACTTTGTGTTTCCCTCTTTTGCGGTAATCTACTGTTTGCCGTGCTAGTCCATCGTTCAACGCTCTTCCGTTTTTTACGGCAATCATCAGTATTCCATATTTCAAAAACATTTACATTGTCAACGCTGCATGTGGTTTCATCACTGGCATCGCCATGAGAGCTGTCTTCATGGACGACTGCACAATTATCATTGCTGGTGTAAAATCTATTAAAAGTCCTTCTGCTGCGGCTACTGGGGGTTGTGGCGGTGCTGCTGCTGCTACTGCCATACTCGACTGGGGCTTTAGTGTGGCTGTTACTTCTAGCTCGCTGACAGTTGGCAATAAAAACTCGAATGAATGTTGCTAAAGTGCGACATAATGCAAATTGTGCCACAAATGCGGTTAGAATTACAGCAAAAAGGTTTGAGATTCCTGCATCAGTAGATCCCGCTGCATTTGTTTGCATTGCCTCGGGCCTCTCGCCTGCAAATAGAAGATGAACAAGAAACGTTCGCAATAATATTATTTTAATGTTATAGACTTAAGTGTTTCTTATGTTGAAGATTATGCATATTTCAGTGGCAATAAATTTCTGTGTACAGTTGCGGATCAAAGTATTTGCAGGATTTTCGGAATTATTAAATAGTTATGAGTTGCAATATATAAAACAAATAGATTAGAATAAGAACAAAAACCATGAAAATAGGCCGGTCGAATCCACGAAAGATTTCAATGCCATTGAACAATTAAGTCCATTAAAGGAAGAGCATGTTACCCCACACTGTTATGCATATTTAGCAGTTCTATCCGCAACAGTTATATGGTTATACTAGCAACTGCCCACTAGTCCGTCACCGAAAAGTGAATTTTAAAGTTTTAGATTCGTTCCAAGAGTACGTGTAGGCCTTTTTATTCCCTCGCCATATGATTAGATAGGGTATATATCACTTGGTACGACCAAAACATGCCTCATCGATATAACGGTTTTAGATCCTGGGTCTTTTTGGACCAAATCCGTTTCAGGAAATTTGGAGTCTAACTAGAGGTGTCCATTTATCTGTCTGTCTGGAACTCCTAATAACTCTCGAAGAGAGGATTCGATTTGATCCAAACTTGGTGCGTCGTAATATTATTATCAAACTTGGTTCAAACTTAAAAGGACAGTATCGGCTCACTCAATCGGGTACTTCCCCAACAAAAAGTCGAAATTTCCCAAAAGCACAACAAAAAAGAAAAATAGTAAAAAAGTCCTAAAGTCGGGCTGGGACGACTTTATGATACCCTACACCACTTTGCATATTCCGTAGAGCTTCATATAACAATTAAAAGTTTTTATGGGAGAATTTAATTTAATTTAAAGTTCAAAGGACTAAATATGCCGAAACATTTGTATCTTTTAAATTCGGACTTGTATTGCCCATTTGGTGCAAATTTAATTTGAAATCCGATAAAGATATATATGGGAGCTATATCCAAATCTGAACCGATTTCGATAAAGTTTGGCAAATATATTTCTGAGCTGTATTTGATATATTTCCCTGAATATCGTTGTTACGGAGTGCATATTACGGCTGTGTGTACTAAAAATCAGATGAATAATATATATGGGAGCTATAGCTATATCTGAACCGATCTTCACCAAATTTGGCATGCTAGCTTCTAGACTCAATTCGGTTGCATGTGCCGAATTCTGAACCGATCTCGCTAATATGTAGCAAATGTATTTCTGAGCTGCATTTGATATATTTCCCCAAATATTGTTGTTACGGCTGCGAAGGACAAAAATAACAAATCGGATGAACTATATATATGGGGTCTATAGCTATATCTGAACCGATTTCGATCTATACTTATTTTCGGGCCATTTCTTGTGGTACCTCCCCCACATAGTGTTTTGAAGATTTTGAAAAACAAACAAACACTTCGGGGTTTTAGTTTCAGCCGTTTCGCCTGAATGTTAATGAATTTTGAAGTCAATTGTGTAAGCGAAGTCTCTTATAAATTGTGAAATAAGTGTCCGATTGCCCTACATCTCAATATTTCTGTCCAAACAAGATCTGTTGTGAAGATGGCATATATCGGACTACTCACTCTGGTACCTCTCCCACAAAAGGATCAAAATTTTGATTAACGAAAACGATCATAATATTGAGAATTGAGAATCCATTTCTCTTAAAACTTCACACATCCCAATATTTTCATCAACAGAAGATCTGGGACATATCGGTCCACGCCTTCTGGTACATCCCCCACAATGGGTCAACATTTTGAATAACCATTAAGCTCATAAAACGTACAATGAGCATCCGGTTACTTTCAAACTCGGAATATCCTAATATATCTACCACCGATGATGTGAACATATGATATATCCGCGTACTCCATCGAGTACCTCACAAAGAATCAAAAATTTAAATAATTATAAGTCTCGTAAAATGTGAAATTTGGTACATCATAATATTATTATCAAATTCGGAGACGGGCAATATCGGTCCACTTCTTGTGGTACCTACACCACAAAAGGTGGAAATTTTGAAAAAAAAAAAAAAAAAAAAATGTACAGAAGGAGAAAGGATATTCCGATTTTGCTCTTAGTTTGCAAATTGTAATATTTGCATCAGTGCTAACTCAGACAATATCGGGTCACTCCATCAAATACCTCCCACACAAAGGGTCAAAATGTTAAATAATTATTACTCTTTTAAAATGTGATGTAAGAGACAGATTATCTTCAAATTACATATATCTCGATATTTTTATCAACCCAATGTCTTGTGTGAAGATGGAATATATAGGCCCAATCCTGCTGGTACGTCCCCCACAAAGGATTCCAATTTTGAATATCCTAGAAGCTCATAAAATGCGGAATTTACAGTCGATTCACATACAAACATTTCTACTGACATCAGATCTGTTGTGAAGATGATATATATCTGCGAACTCTTTCTAGGACCTCACCCACAAAGGGTCACAATTGTCAATACCTATATCTGTCATAACTTGCGAAACGAGTTAGCGATTCTTTACAACTTGCTATATCATATATCCTCCACTATTTGGAACGAATTTGGAAATTTTCAAAATAAATAATAAATAAAATCCGATCAAAATTCTATTAAGATCTAAAAATACCGAATAGAGGGAGTTATCGTTATATTGAGGTATACACGAAGACATGGACATTCATAGGGGCCATTACTATATTAAAATAGGCAACTTGAAACAATTCCCGTTAACAATGTCGCATAAAAATTAAAATACCGAATATACAGGGTGAGATGAAACAACTGCAACCAACTTCAGTATTAATCGACCGTGGCATCAGAATAAATGACGAATATTATCGCGAAAATATTCTGGAGGGTGTATTAAAGCCTTGGGCCGCAGATCTTGGACATTCCAACAGAATGAATACAAAATGAGATTCCTCGCTTCATTTAAAGCGCATAATGGCCACCAAAATCTCCGGATACCAATCCGTTGGACTATTGTGTATGGAGCATTTTGAAAAGAAAGGTTGACACTAAAAAATACCAAAGTGGCGATCATCTCAAGTAAGAGATTCGCCAGGAATGGGTCAAAATACCGCAGAGCAATATGCGGGTAGCGTGTGACGGTTTCATTGGTCATTAAAAGGCCATAATTCGTGCCAAAGGTGACCAATTCGAACAAATCTAAACTTATTCTAAAATTTGATGCTATTTCCGACAAACGACAAACTTGTTTCAACTAAATCTCCTGTAAATCGGCAGATGTTTACAGCTGCCAAAGAACTGTCCATATAAGTCCAAATAGTGGTATAGACCCAAGTCATACTCTGACCCAGCGAAATTTACCTACTGGTAAACTCCAAAACCTGTTCCAAACCCGCTGTCCTGACCTTTACCAATTTGTACTATCTAAATTATGTCTGGGTTCATTTATTTATTTAACTAACTACAAGAGATTCTAGACATTCTAAATTTTCTGTATAAATAATTTAGTACTTTACTGTACATTTTTGTGTGTGTGTGTATATATATACTACACCACACAGATTGTTAGCTGTGTGCGATGAATATTTCCATTTACAACATTTTTATGCAAAATTGATGCAAATTGTAATTGAATAATTGAATGGAGTCTACCAACAACTGGAGTACTTTGTTATTCGTTTATTTTATGCTTCCTGCGAGGATTTCAAGTGACGGACATTCTATTCGGGCACTATGAAATAGAAATAAAACACTTGCTTACGATGTCTATGTTTCGGATATTGCCGCTTACGTTTTCAGATGCGCAACGAAACATGGCTACAATGTAAATGAAATGTTAAAGTAAACATTCTACCGTATATCAGCTATATTGGAAATTATTGAAAGTTAAGTAAAGAATGTAGAAATGCTAATTATGACAATTATGCGTACATAAAGTGTTTCTGCATAATTGAGTAATTATAGAGATTGATGAGAATATCTCACACCCTTCGTACATCTTAGCTCAATTTAATGCTCATCAATTATTAATTCTTGTTTACTTATATATATATATATATATATATATATATATATATATATATATATATATATATATATATATATATATATATATATATATATATATATATATATATATATATATATATATATATATATATATAAGTAATAAAACATTTTATTTTCAAGTTAAAATCAATAAAATATGGAGTAATTACATTTGAGAAGGCGTTCATAGAAAATTCAACAGAAACATAGTTAGCACAACAACAAAAATAGTAGTTATCCAACAAGTCGACATTGATTTCTAATTGATTTCTATTTAATGAGTAATGAGTAGCACTATGCATGAATGCCTCGGAAGGATAAAGAATTTTAGTAACATATTCTGCATCGATCTACTTTAGTAATATGGCGAGGAGAGCATCGGGCTTAAAAAATATAGCCAGTTCCATTGAAAAATGTAGTGAAATCCTCAAAACTACCTAAATAGGGCAATTACAATTAATCCAACCAGATATGTTGGAAATGTGTATAAGTGCTTTGTGACAAATGGATCAGAAAATCCCTTCGTCCGAAGTTGATGAAATCCCAAATAAGTTTTTTTATACCCTACTAGCTGAACCCGGTGCTCTTCGCTACCCCTTTGATTTCATATGCATTCAAAATTTCATATACCAATATTTTTTGAATTAAAAAAAAAAAACAAGTAAGCAAAGGCTATAGCCGTGCGGGGCCGACTATATTATACCCTACAACACTACAAAATGTTAGAAGCCCCCTTATGTCCAAATCCATATTGGAAGATTTCGCTTTTGAAATTAGGATTTTGACTAGGGACATTTGTTCAATATTTATGCACTCCGTCCTGCTGTTAGTTGTTGTGGTCTTTACAGCTAAATATCATCCAATGATCATCCAAAATGCTAGAAGATGGAAGACCCTGTCCTTAACTCTCTTCACAGGTGTGTCGATTGGCTTCAATTGTTTGATCGGAAAAACATTTATGTTTTTGGTTATTTTGAACACCTAAATAATTTGCAATCATCTCCAAAAGCAAGAAGCCCCTCTGTATCTCCAAATTTAGACTCATCTATATGATTTGCTTGTCTACGATATTTGGCTATATTCGTCAACGAAATCAGCATAAAAAAGACAGAAGTTCGCCTTTGGTGTATTTCAGATATCGGCTGTAAGTAATGCTGGTATATTTTCACACTAAATTAATGGTCCATTGTACTCGCTGTCCTAAACTCTAACTAAATGCAAGATTTCGTGTCCTTTGGTTACTATTTGTGACATTTATAACGGCTGCAAAATCAGGAAAATTTTTAGTTATTGGTCCATTTCAACCCTTAATATATTGCGGACATCTTTGAAAATAATAGGCCTAGACCTTCTGAGCCCAACCCTACCCTTGTGAAAATTTTCGTGAGGATCGGACGATATTTGCAATCCATATATAATAACCCCAACCTGTGTTGTAAGGTGAAAAAATATTATAAGTCAAATTGAAAAAATCGCATGCGATAAAAAATATGAAAAAATAAAAAAATGTCACAAAATACTACAAAATCTATATTAACATCATTATAGGCATATTTTTATGCAATTTTTTTAAATTGTATACTTCTATGTCAAGAGGGCCTTCTGCATTGACAAAACTTGTCAAAATCGGTCAAAACACTCTTAAGATATAAGCATTCTAACTAACATCCCCTTCCTTTGTATATACACATCGTATATATTTCGCTATATATGTCCGATGTATTTACTATCGGCATCTACATAACGGTCAGAATTGACCTGTTCGTCTATTTGTGATTTTGCCGGGATTAAAAATATTCGCGGTTTAATGGAAAATTTGACTTTTATTTAACACAAATGTTGTAACCTATTTCACCCACTAAATATTATCCGATGACCATCACAATTGGAATGCTTCTGCCCAGCCCTAAGCTCTAGCCCCATGCTAACTTCCGCTTTGATTGGTCTATAATTGCGACCTGTAGAGCAACTGTAAAATCAGGAATTTTTTCAGTATTTGGTCCATTTCAACCCCTAAATATTATGCAATCATCTCCAAAAGAAATAGGGTTTTATTCTGACCCTAGCCCCACCTCCATTCTAAATTTCGGGCCATAATTGCGACCTGTAGAGTGAGTACAAATTAACATGGACAGACGGACGGACGGATAGGTAAGATAGGAAGATCCACATATACTTTCCCATGTGGGAAACCAATATTTCGTGGTGTTACATAATTTTTGGCCCAATCAAACTTATAATACCCCCAACACATAGTGTTGTAGGGTATAATAATAATAAAACAAATTGAAAAGTAAAAAAAAAAAACTTAATTATTGTAATACTTTAATGCGTAAACAAACAAATAGCTCGGTCTTCCAACGCGTGAACATGCCAGGAACAGCTGACAATAAGAAAAGCAGAAACATGCCAAATTTAGTCCGCGTACACGAAGGGTTTGTCCTTCAGATTTATCAATTTCATAGGAAATACCAAGCGTACAGGAAACTGCCATCATTTGAAGTTAAGTGGCATTTCTCTTGCTTTAGAGAATTAGAGGTAGCAACATACATCCCCGCTTTTTAATAAAAAACCATATTCCAATCTGAACCGATTTCAATAAAATTTGACAATTTTTAATTTTACACCAAATTCCGTCACACCTTGCATATTTAATTGAAATTGGAGGTACATACCCTGTTTGGTGCATCATATGTGTAAATTGGCCGAAAACCATATCGAGTGGCGTGCATCAAACATGTAAAATCGACCGAAGATATATATGAGAGCTATATCCAAATCTGAAACCACTTGAATATAAGTAGACAAAACTTATTTTTGTACCAAATTTAGTCACTCATGCCAAATTTCATTGGAAGTGGAAATACGTATCGTGTTTGGTGCATCAAATAAACGAAATCGGCCGAAAATATATATGGGAGCTATATCCAAATCTGAACCGATTTCAATATAATGTGGCAGAATTATTTTTGTTCCAAATTCCGCAACGCATTCCAAATTTGGAGACTGTATCTGTAATCGATAAATAGATATGTGCATATAAAATCTAAATTTTTGGGAGGCACCTCCGATTCTGATGCCATATCTACAGTTCCAAGTGGAATTTCAAAATTTTTTATAGCCTATGTTACTTTCAGGCGATGTTCTAGTATACTTGGAAATTTTCAAGAAAATCTGTTCAGCGGTTTTGGAGTCCATAAATTACAAACAAACAAACATACAAACATTTTCCTCTTTTATATATATAAAAAGATACCCTATACCATACAGTGAGTGGTAAGGGTATTATGTTTTTGTGCATGTCAGTCCGTCTGTCCATGTATTTTTGTGAACAAAATGCAATACGCATTTATTATCCGGATGAGATGAAATTTTCCAAACAATATTTGTTTGGCCCAAGGACGAACCCAATTGAAATTGATGAGAATCGGCTCCCATATATATCATCAACTGATTTCGGGTTAATTGTGCAATTGTGCCAATATTTGTCCAAATGACCTGAAGCTGGTGCATCCGACTGAATTCAATTTACATAAAATTTTCCAGAAATTGGTTCAGATATAGCTTAAGCTCCCATATATATGTTTTATCCGATAACAACTAATTTGGTGAAAATCCCATACATACGGGTGAGATAAAAAACTACAGCAAAGCAAAGGCCATAATTTTTAAGTTTTGTTTTAAATTTTATTGAATGAAAGCCAAACATGCCGGAAATAGCATCAAATTTTAGAATAAGTTTAGATTTGTTCGAATTGGTCACCTTTGGCACGAATTGTGGCCTTCAAACGGCCAATGCATGCTTGAGGTGATTGACACTTTGGTATTTTTTAGTGCCAACCTTGCTTTCCAAAATACTCCAACACAATAGTGCAACAAATTGGAATCCGGAGATTTTTTGTGGCCATTGTGCGCTGGAAATGAAACGAGGAACCTCACTTTGTAACCATTCTTGGGTGGCGCGTGCTGAGCGCGATGGTGCTGAGTCCTGTTGGAGTGTCCAAAGTCTGCTGCCAAAATGTGCCCAAGGCTTTAATACACCCTCCAGAATATTTTCGCGATAATATTCGGCATTTATTCCGATGCCACGGTCGATTAATACGATCGGAGGGCGACCATCGGCTGCGGGCCGCCGCACGATCATTTTGTTTGTTTACAAACTGCTGGACAACGAATGTCTTCTCGTCGGAGAAAACCAAATTCGGCAATTCACCACTTTCGCCCAAGCGAAGCAACTCTTTAGCTCTTTTGAGTCTATTTTCTTTCTGTTGCGGAGTGAGTTCTTGCACTTTTTGGAATTTCAATGGCTTAGCCCGAGCTCATTTTTCAATATTTGCCGAATGGAATATTGCGATATGTTCAGCTCACGAGTCATTTTTCGGCCACTGCGACGCGGATTTCGATCAAATCGCCTCTTTACCTTTCAAACCATTTCTGCTGATGTTGCTGTTTTCTTTCGTCCACTTCCTTAAAGTGAAGAGCGATGGTACGAGACACAAAAGACATATTCACATTTAAATGCTGGAGTGCTGTAACGATAGCCATTTTTGGTTTTCCATCCAAATATAAAGAAATCACACTATCACGCTTGAATTCCATAACGAATAACTTTTTTTCTGATTCTTACCAAAATGCTTTTATACGATTATAAAAAATATAAAGAGTTGTTACTGAAAAAAATTAATAGCTGTGGACGAATGGCTTGGACATGACAGCAGTCTGAAGTTGGTTGCAATTTTTTCATCTCACGCTGTATATTTTTTAATATAATTATTATCGAAGTCATATCAAGCACTATACGGCAAATTGGTTGAAAATCGATTCAGAGTTGGATATAGATCCCAAATCCCAATCTAAAGCCATGATACGCATTCAAATGATGTTAGTATGATCTACTTAACATAAATTCCCAATGTAAACTTTGTTTGTTACGGGTGCTTTCCTAAATATGCATAGTGGTGTAGGGTTTCATATAGTCGGCCCCACCCGACTTTTGACCTTTTCTTACTGTGTTTGCTTGTTTTGTTGAAAATGTTGTGTAAAAATGCATGTTAGAGTAATGCCTAGTTTCGAAACTTCCTCCAACGTATGAAGTTAATGTAGATTTGTGTCAATCTAGTTCATATAAAGGCAATGGTAATAAAGGTGATAATCAAATGTGACAAAATCGAGTAAGCGGAGTGGGATACTCGAGTCCCTCCATGTTTGTTACTTTCACTGTGATTCTACCTCCACAGACAATTCACGCAAAGCCAACCATTCGTTGAAAATACTTGATTTGATTCTAAAAGATTTCAATGACAATGACAGCGGATATATGCATGGCTTCCATAACTCTCGTATCTTCATCATATTCTTGTTTATTACACACACACACACATACATTTCAGTTTCATAATTACATGCGGAAATTAAATTAGTTCTTGCCATCTAATTTTGCTGGCGTTCAGCGTTTATGTGTGTGTGTGTGTGTTTGTATTTCCCAAACGTAAGTGCCACAGAAGTCTCAATTCTCACGCATGCAATTGCCTGTGGCATATTCATTCACAGAACCCATTAGGCGGATAAACCGAGGAAACTACACATATTTATGCCGCACATCTGCGGCAAGGTGGCACATTGAACTTTTGACTCCCAAGTGATGACTTTGGCACGGAGACGAAAATTAATTTTGCCAAAGCTGCGAAAATGTATCAACTGTAACTTATTCGGTCATATGCTGGCTGCTACGGCAGGCTTAGGTAAATGGGTGGTTGTGTGTTGTGGCTCCTATCTGATGAACAAATTGTATGTTTACAATCGTGGCGAGTATCTGTGTAGTTGTGAACACACACGCGCACGCACACTATCGCAGACACGTCCATACACGTACGTGTATTTATATAACAAAGTAATGATAGTGATTTGTGTTGTTATTGTTCTGTGAAAGCGTGTTTAATCTTAAAATCGCTTTGGGTATAAGTATTAGCTGTAACATTTTCCACAAGCCGAACATAATTTACACAGTGCAATTACGTACCAAGACACACCGATACACAAGAGGTTTATGTGTGCCACAAATCCGGGTAGGATTAGAAAAAGGAAATTTCATCGATATTAAAATAAATTGTTTATTTATTTAAGCTGAACGTATATGCATTATGAATTTGCAGAGGTATGTTGGATGGAGGCTTTTGGTTGAATTATCCAAGAGAAAATATTGATAAGATGTATCATATTGGAATTATTTACGTATTTTAAAAATGATATTAGCGATGGTGCTGAATAATACCTTTGCTGCACATGTCATATGAACGCAGATAAAATAACAATTAAAAGCGTTATCTTTGTTTTGTAACGGAACCATGCAAATCTTCGTGGAAAAAGGTCTCTAATTACACCCTCCGTCTTGCTTATTGTTATTAAAAGCAAGTTAAAACGTGTCTATCGATTTTGCCTCAGAAGTATACCCTCAGCCTTGCGTTAGAATTGTTCAAACTGTTGACCCTATGTGAGGGCGTCCACAGCGTATATGACCTAAGTCTGATAGCTACTTCTTTCACATTTGATGAGGTATGTGATAATTTTTGTAAAATGTTGAAATATGTGTGAGGTACCATACAGAGTGAGATAAAAAAACTGCAACTAATTTCAGACTGCTGCCATTTCTAATTATTCCAGTGACAGCTCATTTTATTGCTTACAAGCGTACAAAAGCATTTTGGTAAGAATTTTCCAGAAAAAAAGTTATTCGTGATGGAATTCAAGCGTGATAGTATGATTTCTTTATATTTGGCTGGAAAACCACAAGTGGCTATCGTTAGAGTACTCCAGCATTTAAATGTGAATAAATCTTTTGTGTCTTGTACCATCGCTCGTTACCATGATACTGATAACGTAGCCCGACGTCAGGGAAGTGAACGGAAGAAAACAGCAACACCAGCAGGAATGATTCGAAAAGTAAAGAAGAGACTTAATCGAAAACCACATCGAAGTGGCCCAAAAAAGCTTGTGAGCTGAACATATCACAATATTTCATTCGGCAAATATTGAGAAATGAGCTCAAGGTAAAGCCATTGAAATTCCAACAAGTCAAAAAGTAGTAAGTTCAGCCGGTCCGAACTTTGAATACCCTCCACCATTTGGAACGAATTTGGAAATTTTCAGAAAATAAAATCATTACAATATTCTGTTAAAATTTTAAAAATACCAAATATAGGCATTATATTGAGGTGTATACGATGTAGTCCTACATAGGCATTGTTTGTCATAAGCTATTACCATATTCAAATTCGTAACTTGAAATAAACGGTGAATAATGTTGCTAAAATCATCAAAATATCGTATGTAGGGAGGTACCGTTATATAGGAGCTGTACGAAGACCTGGACCTGCATAGACAATTTTCTGTCACAGGCTGTAGCATCCATTACGAACTTCAAATACCACACCTCAAACAATTTCGGTTGGTATTGTACCTAAAATCGTCAAAATACCGAATATAGGGATGTACTGATATATGGGCCCTATACGAAGACCTGAACCAGCATAGATAATTTTCTGTCTTAGGGTGTAGTATTCAATTCGAACTTCAAATACCAAATTTGAAACAATTCCGGTGAATAATGTCGCAACAATCATCAAAATACCGAATATAGGTACCGTTATATAGGGGCTATACGAAGATGTGGACCTGCAGAGACAATTTTCTGTCTTAGGTTGTAGTATCCATTACGAACTTCAAATACCAAATTTGAAACAATTCCGGTGAATAATGTCGCTAAATTCATTAAAATACCGAATATCGTATCGGAGGTACCGTTATAAGGAGGCTATATGAAGACGTGGACTTGCACAGACAATTTTCTGTCTTAGGGTGCAGTATCTATTTCGAACTTTAAATACCAAATTTGAAACAATTCCGGTGAATAATGTCGTTAAAATCATCAAAATACCGAATATCCGGGGGTACCGTTATATGGGGGCTATACGAAGACGTGGACCTGTACAGATAATTTTCTGTCTTAGGTTGTAGTATCCATTACGAACTTCAAATACCAAATTTGAAACAATTCCGGTGAATAATGTCGCTAAATTCATTAAAACACCGAATATCGGGGGGTACCGTTATATGGAGGCTATATGAAGACGTGGACTTGCACAGACAATTTTCTGTGTTAGGGTGTATTATCCACTTCGAACTTTAAATACCAAATTTGAAACAATTCCGGTGAATAATGTCGTTAAAATCATTAAAATACCGAAAATCGGGAGGTACCGTCATATGGGGGCTATATGAAAACATGGACCTACATCGTCCATTTACGAACTTAACCTGCCTACTGGAATACTAAACATGTGTGCAAAATTTTAGCCATCTATCTCAATTCATTCGAAATATAGCGTGATTACAACAGACAGACGGACAGACAGACAGACGGACAGACAGACAGACAGACAGACGGACATGGTTAAATCGTCTTAGAATTTTACGCTGATCAAGAATATATATACTTTGTTGGGTCTGACATGAGTATTTCGAGGAGTTACAAACTGATTGACAAAGTTAATATTCCCTCCATAGAATTGTGGAGGGTATAAAAAGTGCAAGAACTTACACCGCACCAGAAAGAAAATAGACTCAAAAGAAAACAGCCGAATTTGGTTTTCTCCGATGAGAAAACATTCGTTCGAAGAGGTCAGCTGAAAATGTGCACCATCGGTTGGCCACCAGAACTCCAGCTCTGGCCATGGTGATGGTGTGGGCCGCCATAACAGCCGATGGTTTCTCTCCGCTCGTATCAATCGACCGTGGCATCAGAACAAATGCGGAATATTATCGCGAAAATATTCTGGAGCGTGTATTAAAGCCTTGTGCACGCAAACATTTTGGCCGCAGACCTTGGACATTCCAACAGGACTCAACACCATCGCACTCAGCACGCGCCACCCAAGAATGGTTTCAAAATTAGGTTCCTCGCTTCATTTCCAGCGCACAGTGGCCACCAAAATCTTCGGGTACAAATTTTGTCTGGATTATTTTGGAAAGCAAGGTTGGCACTAAAAAATACCAAAGTGTCGATCACCTCAAGCAAGCGCTTCGCCGGGAATGGGCCAAAATACCGCAGAGCAACATTCGGGCAGGCCATAGTTCGTGCCAGAGGTGACGAATTCGAACAAATCTAAATTTATTCTAAAATTTGATGCTATTTCCGACATTTTTTGCTTTAATTCAATAAAATTTAAAAAAAATTAGAAATTATTGGGTCTGACATCATTGCAGTTTTTTTGTCTCACCCTGTATATATTATCTTCACAACAGATCCTTTGTTAACATAAATGTTTGTATGTGTGAAATTTGAAGAGATTTGGATACTTATTTCGCTTTCTTTGAGAGTCTCGTTTTTCAAAAACTTGAACTCTATGTTTGGGAGGTACCAGAAGAAATGGTCCAATCTCTCCTATCTTTATAAGAGATCTTGTGTTGATAGAAATATTAAGATGTACCAAGTCCGAATGGAACTGGATGTTAATTTCGCGTTTTATGAGTTTCATGGGTATTCAAAAATTTCGATCTTCTGTGGGGGAGGTGTGGCAGAGGTATTCGCAGCAGATCTTGTATTAGTAGAAATAATGAGAGGTGTGAAATATGAAGAAAAACTGAATGGTTATTTCGGATTTTATGATCGTTTTGGTTATTCAAAACTTCGACCCCTTATGGGGGAGATGCCAGAAGCAGTGTATCGATGTATTTCATCTTCACACCAGACTTTGGTTAATAAATGTATTCTGATGTGTGTAATTCGAAGACAATCGGACTCTTACATCACATGTTATAAAAGTTAAAATTATTTAAAATTTTGACCCTTTGTGGTGAAGGTACTTGATGAAGTGAGCCGACATTTCCCATTTTCGCACCTGACCTAGTACTGATACAAATATTAGAATTTGCAAAGTTGGAGCAAAATCGAATTATCCTTTCTCTATCTGTGCAGAAAAAATATTTTTTTTTTTGGAAATTTCGACCTTTTGTAGGAGGGGACCGATATTACACATCTGCGAACTCAAGGTTGACAATAATATTGCGATATACCATCGACTCCAAATGTCCTGAAACGTTGTTTTGATGAGGCACGTTTTGGTGTATCAAATTTTGGGTAGAAAAAAAAATTAAAAAAATCGCATGCGATAAAAAATATAGAAAAATATATAACAAAATATATTCACTTTTTTATACCCTCCACCATACATAGTATGGAGGGTATATTAACTTCGTCATTCCGTTTGTAACTCATCGAAATAATCATTTTAGACCGAATAAAGTATATATATTCTTGATCAGCGTAAAATGCTAAGACGATTTATCCTTGTCCGTCCGTCTGTTGTAATCACGCTAAAGTCTAAACGAATTAAGATATGAAGCTAAAATTTTGTACCCTAGTGGGTACCCTCTTTCGTCTGCAGGCAGGTCAAGTTCGGTCCACGATATTGTATAGCCCCCCATATAACGGTATCCCCCGATATTCGGTATTTTGATGATGTTAGCCACATTTTTCAATGGAATTTTCCGAAATCCCACACAAGGAGTCCCTAGTGGGTACTTTATACCTCGGAAGAGAATTATCTATATAGGTCCACGATATCGTATAGCTCCCATATAACGGTACCCTCCGATATTCGGTATTTTGATGATCTTAGCCACATTTTTCAACGGAATTATCTGATAATCCACGCAAGGAGTGGGTACTTTATCCCTTGGAAGATAATTTTCTATATAGGTCCACGATATCGTATAGCCCCCATATAACGATACCCCCTGATATTCGGTATTTTGATTATTTTAGCCACATTTTTCAACGGAATTGTTTGATAATCCACACAAGAAGTTCCTTGTGGGTACTTTATCCCTTGAAAGAGAATTCTCTATGTATGTTAACGATATCGTATATCCCCCATTTAACGGTGCCCCCCAATATTCGGTATTTTGATGATTTTACCCACATTTTTCAACGGAATTGTCTGAAATTCTACACAAGAGAATTATATATATAGGTCCACGATATCGTATAGCTCCCATATAACGGTACCCTCGATATTCGGTATTTTGATGATTTTAGCCACATTTTTCAACGGAACTGTCTGATAATCCACACAAGGAGTTCCTTGTGGGTACTTTAACCCCTGAAAGGTAATTGTCGATATAGGTCCACAATATCGTATATCCCCCCATATATCGGCACCTTCCGATATTAGATATATTAAAGATTTTAAAGTAATTTTTAATGGATTTTATTTTTTTTAAATTTTCTAATTCGTTCCAAATGGTGGAGGGTATTCAAAGTTCGACCCGGACGAACTTACTGCTTTTTAATTGTTATTGGTACAATTTTTATGCTATTTTCTTTTTATGCTTTTATCTTTTTCTTGGCAAGAGACCATTCCGAATTGATGAGAATTGTCAAAATCAGTCTATTGGTTCTTGACTTATAAGCGGAATAACTAAAATCTATTCTTTTACTACAGATTGCACCTATTTTACATATATCCGATATCCGATAAGGCTATCAGCATCACCCTTACGGTGAGAAGTTACCTTTTAATGTATTTGGATTTTGCTGGGATTAAAACTATTAGCGGTTTAGTATTTATACCCTACAACACTATGTGTTGGGGGTATTATAAGTTTGATTGGGCCTAAAATTATGTAACACCTCGAAATAGAACCCTATTTCTTTTGGAGATTATCGCATAATATTTAGGGGTTGAAATCGACCAAAAACTGAAAAATTTCCTGATTTTGCTGGGCAGAAGCCTTCCAATTTCGATGGTCATCGGGTAGTAATTAGTGGGTGAAATAGGGCACAACATTTGTGTTAAATAAAAGTCAAATTTTCCATTAAACCGCGAATATTTTTAATCCCTGTGAAATCACAAATAGACGAACAGGTCAATTCTGACCGTTACGTAAATGTCGATAGTAAATATATCGGTTATATATAGCGAAATATATGCAATGTGTATATACAAAGGAAGGGGATGTTAGTTAAAATGCTTATATCTCAAGATTGGCTAGACCGATTTTGACAAATTTTGTCAATTAAGAATGCCCTCTTGACACAAGTATAAAATATAAAAAATCGTAAGAAAATATGCCAATGATGATGTTAATTTAGATTTTGTAGTATTTTGTGAAATTTTTTTATATTTTCATATATTTTATCGCATGCGATTTTTTCAATTTGACTTATAATATTGAAGTTATATTTTGTAATATTTTTGCACTTTACAACACAGGTTGGGGTTATTATTTATATACAGATTGCAATTATCATTCGATCCTCACGAAAATTTTCAAAAGGGTAGGGCTAAGAAGAGCTAGGCGTATTCTCTTCAAAGATGTCCGTAATATATTAAGAGGTTTGAAATGGACCAACAACTAAAAATTTTCCAGATTTTGCAGCCGTTATAAAGGTCACAAATAGAAACCAAAGGACACGAAATCTCGCATAGAGTTAGAGTTTAGCACAGAGGGAACAATGGATCACGAAAAAATACCTGCATTACTTACAGGCGATATCCGAAATACACCAAAGGCGAACTTCGGGCTTTTTTATGCTAATTTCGTTGACGAATATAACCAAATATCGTAGACAAGCAATTCATATAGATGAATCTAAATTTGGAGATACAGAGGGGCCTCTTGCTTTAGGAGATGATCGCAAACAACAGAAACAATTTCCTGATCACACAATTGCAGCTAATCGACACGCCTGAGGAAAGAGTGAAAAGGGAAGAATTCCAGCATTTTGGATGACTATTGGATTATATATCGACTACAACAACTAACAGCACGCCGGAGTGCATAAATATTGGGCAAATGACTAGGGACATTCAAAATCCTAATTTCAAAAATGTCCTAATTTCAAAAGAAATATCTTCCAATTTGGATTTGTACATAAGGGGCTTCTTACATATTATAGTGTTGTAGGATATAACATAGTCGGCATCGCACGACTATAGACTTTGCTTACTTGTTTTAATATAAAAGTAATTTAGGCCATAACTTTACTCACCAAATATTGTTCGATGATGGTAGGCCTCTGGCCAGCTATAAACTTTAGTCTCATGACAAATTCCGCGTAAATTGGTACATTTTTTGCGATCTTTAGAGAAACGGAAAATCGGGACATTTTTCTGCTTTTGGTCTATTGCAAACCTTAAATATTTGGGGATCATCTCCAAAAACAATAGGCAATAATCTGACCTTAACCCCACTTTGATGCTTAATTTCTTGATGATGGGGCCATCATTGTGACATGTAGCGTGATTACAAATTAAAATGGACAGACGGACATACATAGCTAGATAGTCCCAGATTCCAAAACACGTTTCTTTTATTTTTAGCTCTACTTTTATACCCTCCACCATACTATGGAGGGTATATTAACTTTGTCATTCCGTTTGTAACTCCTCGAAATACTCATATCAGACCCAACGAAGTATATATATTCTTGATCAGCGTAAAATTCCAAGTCGATTTAGCAATGTCTGTCTGTCTGTCTGTCTGTCTGTCTGTCTGTCTGTCTGTCTGTCTGTCTGTCCGTCTGTTGTAATCACGCTATCTTTCGAATGAATTGAGATAGATGGCTAAAATTTTGCACACATGTTTATTTTTCCAGTAGGCAGGTTAAGTTCGTAAATGGGCCATGTAGGTCCACGTTTTCATATAGCCCCCATATAACGGTACCTCCCTATATTCGGTATTTTGATGATTTTAGCGACATTATTCACGGGAATTGTTTCAAATTTGGCATTTGAAGTTCAAAATGGATACTACACCCTAAGACGGAAAATTGTCTGTGCAGGTCCACGTCTTCGTATAGCCCCCATATAGCGGTACCTCCCTATATTCGGTATTTTGATGATTTTAGCGACATTATTCACGGGAATTGTTTCAAATTTGGTATTTGAAGTTCGTAATGGGAACTACAGTCTGTGACAGAAAATTGTCTGTGCGGGTCCAGGTCTTCGTATAGGCCCCATATATCAGTACCTCCCTATATTCGGTATTTTGACGATTTTAGGTACAATACCCACCGAAATTGTTTGAGATGTGGTATTTGAAGTCCGTAATGGATGCTACAGCCTGTTACAGAAAATTGTCTATGCTGGTCCAGGTCTTCGCACAGCTCCGATATAACGGCACCTCCTTATATACGATATTTTGATGATTTTAGCTACATTATTCACTGATTATTTCAAGTTTCGAATTTGAATATGGTAATGGCTTATGACAAACAATGCCTATGTATGTCCAAGTCGTATAGACCCCAATATAACGGCTATATACGGTATTTTTAAAATTTTAACAGAATTTTTTAAGGATTTTATTTTTTAAAAATTTCCAAATTCGTTGCAAATGGTGGAAGGTATTAAAAGTTCGGCCCGGCCGAACTTACTGCTTTTTAACTTGTTATTATCTACTGCATCTTCCTGTAATTTTGGAATTATTAGTTTTGTTGTACGGTGTAATCATAACTCTCATAAAATGTGCTGGAACTACTAAAGTGACTATAATTTTGTATTCCCCACCCCATCTCCCTGCTCTGTTTCTTATTTGAGAATATATTTAAAAAAAAAACTATATTTATAGTGCAAGCATATAATATTTTATTGCGACGACATAATTTATTACATCCTATCATTTTTGCGTCTTCCCCATCAGCGGTGGTGGTTTTGGTTTTGTCTTCATTTATTTTCCTTCACTTACACATTATTTTTCTATCGCGAAGGCGAATGCAGGAAATCGCTGCCTTCGCACTTGCCACTTACCTTGGAGGACATGGACGCGTATACTGGCAATTTCTGTGTTTGATGGATAACATGAATATTTTCCAGAGTCAGAGAGATTGGCATCATCAATAAGTAGAATTGATTTGGTTTCTTCGGATTTGATGGTCTTAAACTTGAGGCGGCCACCTGAGGTCTCTTCGCTCAGTACCTGCAAATGACAAAATGTGGAGGAGGCTATGAATGTGAAACTGAAATTGAATTTAAATTTTACAAGTTTATTTGCTGTAAATTTAAGTGGAAAAATTCCTAGGATATTTGTGAACACTAAATGGTTGCATGACGTGTTAGCGTTTTTTTGGTGCGTTTTCTTCTTTCTTCTTCGACTAACTATGAAATTGGGCACTTCCTTTTAAACTATTGTGCTTGAATGTTTATGTTTAAAGAATTTGAGTTTGCATGTTCGGGACTAATTTAACATTGGCAAGTATTCACTGGATAGCACATTTACTTAAGGTGCGGTATATCAATTTTCACAGTCACTAACTAAATGCTGTTTAAATTTACAACTGTTCTCCTCACTTCACGCCCCAAAAACGAAAATCACCCAGTAAAGGATGAATAAAAATTGCTTGCTTCCTCCTGGGCATGATTGCATGTCAAGAAAAAATTACTGTTTCTTTCAAAACAAAAAAAAAAAAAAAAAAAAAAAAGAATCTAAATTATATCTATAATATAAAATATGTAAATATTTATGGATGTTTGTATGTATGTAAGAGTTGTATAAAGCGAAGTGCGTTCCGAATGCACAGTAGTTGCATCGTCTTCTTATATTTCATTAAATTATCAATATTTTATTTTTTAAGAGTGGCATAAGTATGAATTCAGGAGCCTTATTACCCGAATATACCATTACAAGGTAATGTGAATAAACTATATTTGGTATTACCAGTAGTATGGTAGTAATGGCTTATTCCTTAAAAAAGTATTCGAAAAAGAGAGATATTATCTTCTTTACACAGAAATGAGTAACTGCCTCACAACATGTGCGCGTTCACTAAGAAAACCAAAGGTTATGTGTTCGAGAATCGGTGTCGGCAAAAAAAAAAAAAAAAAAAAATAACAAGTAAAAAAGCTGTTAGTTCGGCCGGGTCGATCTTTGAATACGATTACGATTAAACGATTTTGGCAATTTTCCAAAAAGAAAAAAATAAAATCCGTTAAAAAGCCTTAAAAATAGCGAATATAGCCGTTATATTAGGGACAATACGGCGACGTGGACCCGCATAAGCAACGTTTGTCATAAACCTCTACAATACTCAAATGTGAAACTTGAATTCAAAAATTCGGCGAACAATGTAGCTCAAATCAGCAAAATACCGCATATAGGGAGGTAGCGTTATATTGCGCTTACGTGGACCTGCACAGATAATTTTCTGTAGTATCCAATACGAACTTCAAATATAAAATGTAAAACAATTCCGGTGAATAATGTCGCTAAAATCATCGAAGTACCGAATATCGGAGGGTACCGTAATATGGGGGCTATACGATGACGTGGACGTGCACAGACAATTTTCTGTCATAGGCTGTAGTACCAATTACGAACTTCAAATACCAAATTTGATACATTTCCGGTAAATACTGTCGCTTAAATCACCAAAATACTGAATAAAAGGATGTACCGTTATATGGGATGTGAACCTACATAACCCATTTTCAATACCAAAAGTCCTGCAGACATACTACGCATTTGAGTAAAATGTTATCAATCTACTTCATTTCGTTCGGAAGCTATAGTGATTTCCACAGACGGACAGACGGACATTGCGAAATCGACATAGAATTTTATGCTGATGTATATTTCGAGGTGTTACAAACGGAATGACAAACTTAATATGGAGGGTATATTAATGGTGGAGGGTATAATAATAAAACACGACAAGTTGTTGATATAGACATAAGACTTGAAACAGCCCTTCAGGTTCATAACTTTAAATACTACCTTTTAGTAAAGTTGTTGTTTATATCTTGACAAATCTTCGATTGAGCGATCATTTATTTGAGGTATGAAAATTAAAAGTCTATCACATTTTTATACCATCCACCTTGGAAATGAGGGTACATTCACTTTGTCATTCCGTTTGTAACATCCTTAAATATTCGCCGTAGACCCAATAAAGTATATATATTCATAATCAGCATAAAATTCTAAGTCGATTTAACGATGTTCGTCTGTCTGTCTGTTGAAATCACGATACAGCCCACATTATTTGACGTAGAGCGCCAAAATTTAGCAAAGCAATTTGTATTGTGTCTAGGATGGTCGGTATTGAAAATATTTCGGTCCACGTTTTGGTATAGTCCCCATATAACGGTACCTCCCGATATTCGGTATTTTGATGATTTATGCCACAATTTTTCACGGATATGTCAGAAAATTGGTATTTGTAAGCCATAACGGGTCCTACTTCGTGTGGCGAAACATTGTATGTATAGGTCCACGATTGGGTATAGCCCCCACATAACGGTACCTCCCGATATTCGGTATTCTAATGGTTATTGCCACATTTTTTCACTGATTTGTCCAAAAATTGGTATTTGTAGATCATAATGGGTCCTACTTCGTGTGGCGAAACATTGTATGTATAGGTCCACGTTTTCGTATAGTCCCCATATAACGGTACCTCCCGATATTCGGTATTTTGATGATTTTTGACACATGTTTTCACGGTTTTCTCTGAAAATTGGTAGTTGTAGGTCATAATGAGTCCCAGTTTGTATGGCGAATCATAGTAATTATAGGTCCATGTTTTGGTATCGTCCCCATATAAAGGTACCTCCCGATATTCGGTATTTTGATTATTTTTGCCACATTTTTTCACGGATTTGTCTGAAAATTGGTATTTGTAGGTCATACTGGGTTCTGTCTCCTTTGGCGAAACACTGTATGTATAGGTCCACGTTTTTGTGTAGCCCCATATAGCCGAATTTCCCGATATTCAGTATTTTGATGACTTTTGGCACATTTTCCCATAAATATGTCTAAAAATTGGTATATAGGCTTTAACGTTTCCTTTACCCTAAGGTGGAGGGTATTAAAAGTTTGGCCCGGCCGAACTTAATGTTTTTTTACTTGTTTTTAGCTAAAAGATTATATTTTTCAATGAAAATATTAGAATGTAGTTTTTGCAATATCAACATTTTGAGTTATGACACTTTTTCAGTTAATTAGCGATATGTAAATTGGTGGTACGCAGAAATGCATGCCCATAATGCAGGACGTGCATATAGTAGTGACATCAGAGTACATAATAACGACCAACTACATTTTTTATTAATCAAAAGGAAAATAGATCAATTCATTTCTTATGAGTAACGGAAGGGGTGTAAATTATATTTTCAGCCATATGGCTACAGAGGGTGCATATCATTTGATACGATCAAAACGTGCCTCATCGAAATAATGGTTTTATACCCTAGGTTCCTTTATACTAAATCCGTTTCAGAACGTTTGGAGTCGATCTAGGGATGTCCATCTGTTTTTTCTGGCTGGTGAACACGATAACTCCCGAAGGCAGTATTTGATTTTGTCCAAAGTTGGAACATCGTAATATTATTGTCAAGCTTAGATCGGGTTCTGAGGTAGGCAATATCAGTACCTCCTCCACAAAAGGTCAAAGTGTTGACAGAAAATAATTTACCTCACAGAACAAGAAATGAGTTTGTTCAAACTTTGCAATTCTTAATATTTCTGTCTGTGCTAGATTGGGTGCGAAAATGGACAATATAAGCCGACTCCTTCTAGTACCTCCCTCACAAAGGCCAAAATTTTGAATAATCTCAACGCTTATAAAATGTGAAATAAAAGTTCAATTGTCTTAAAATTTCGCATATCCCATTTTTTTTTTTTCAACCCTTGGTCTGGTATCTAGATGGAATAGCTTGGACCACTCTTGCTGGTGCCTCTCCCACAACGGCTCAAAATTTTGAATACTTATATCAATTATAATATATGAAATATGAGGCCGATGGCCTTTTAAATTCGTACATCTTAATACTTCCACAAGCACAATATCTGATATAAAGAACCGATATAACGAACCATTACTTCTGGTACCTCCCCCACAATAGGTAACAATTTTGAATAGCCATGAAGCTCATAAAACGCGTAATTACCATCCAATTTCTTTTAAACTCGACACTTCGCAATATTTCTGTTAACGTAAGACCTGACGTGTAGATGGGATTTATCGGACTACTAATTCTGGTACCTTCAGAAAAACAGGTCTACATTTTGAATAATAATAACTCTCATAGAGTGCGAAATAACCACCTCACTCTCGTTAAATTCCTCACATCTCAAAATTTGTATGTGTTGGGGGTATTATAAGTTTGATTATGCCAAAAATTATGTAACACCTCGAAATATTGGTTTTTCACATAGGAAAGTATATGTGGATCTTCCCATCTCGCTGAGGTGAGTCGATCTAGCTATGTATGTCCGTCCGTCCGTCTGTCCGTCATGTTAATTTGTAATCACTCTACAGGTCGCAATTATGTCCCGATCTTAACGAAATTTAAAACGGAGGTGGGGCTAGGGTCAGAATAGAACCCTATATTTTGGAGATGATCGCATAATATTTAGGGGTTTAAATAGACAAAAACCTAAAAATTTCCTGATTTTGCAGTTGCTCTACAGGTCGCAATTATAGACCAATCGACACGGAAGTTAGCATGGGGCTTGAGCTTAGGGCTGGGCAGAAGCCTTCCACTTTTGATGGTCATTGGGTAATATCTAGTGGGTGAAATAGACCATGACATTTTTGTTAATAAAAGTCAACTTTTTCATTAAACCGCGAATATTTTTAATCCCGGCAAAATCACAAATAGACCAACAGGTCAACTCTGACCGTTACGTGGATGCCAATAGTAAATGTATCTAATATATATAGCGAAATATATAAAATGTGTATATACAAAGGAAGGGATGTAAGCTAGAATGCTTATATCTCAAGAATAGCTGGACCAATTTTGTCAGTTCAGAATGCCCTCTTAGCATAGAAGAATAAAATCTAAAAAAAATCGCATAAAAAGATGCCAATAATGATGTTAATATATATTTTGTAGTATTTTGTGACATTTTTTATTTTTTCATATTTTTTATCGCATGCGATTTTTTGAATTTGGCTTATAATATTGAAGTGTATATTTTGTAATATTTTTTCACCTTACAACACAGGTTGGGGTTATTATATACAGATTGCAATTATCGTCCGATCCTCACGAAAAATTTTATAAGGGTAGGGTTAGGCTCGGAAGGACTAGGCCTATTGTTTTCAAAGATGTTCGTAATATATTTAGGGGTTACAATGGACCAACAACTAAAAATGTTCCTGATTTTACAGCCGTTACAAATAGAAACCAAAGGACATGAAATCTCTCAAGAAGTTAAAGTTTAAGTTTAAGACAGCAGTAGAATGGACCACTACTTTTGTGTGAAAAAATACCGGCATTACTTACAGGCGGTATACGAAATACACAAAAGTCGAACTTCTGGTTTTTTATGTAAATTTCGTTGACGAATAAAGTCAAATCATATAGATGAGTCTAAATTTGGAGATACAGAGGGGTCTCTTGTTTTTGGAGATGATCGCAAAATATTTAGCGGTTCCACTGAACCAAAAACAGAAAAAAATGCACATTGCATTATATTTAGCTGTAAAATGGACCTCATCAACTAACAGCAGGACAGAGAGCGTAAATACTGGGCGGTGCTTCGCGACATAATTTCAAAAACGAAATCTTCCAAAATGAATATGAACATACAGGAGCTTCTAACATATTGTAGTGTTGTAGGGTATTACATGGTCGGCCCCGCACGGCTATAGCCTTTGCTTACTTGTTTTTTATTTAAGTTTTTCCTTTTTCAGCAAAAATATTCAGAAAATATTTACCTTTCACAAAATATTGCTTTTAAAATTTCTCATTTTGATCCAATGTTTCTGTCCAAAGATATTCCAACGTCTCAATATACGAGATTCCAGCTCTTTGTACTTTTCGAGCAATTATAGTATATATTTTCAAAACCACCTCCATATCTCAATACCAGATACCAACAGAGAAGTATATATCAAATATCAGGATTTCAGCTCTATACCTTAACCCAATACCAAATTTATTACCATTTAGTAATTTTCGTACTAATACAGGGCGCATTGCCGAAACCACCTCCATATGTCCAGACTAGAACAGCAACCCTAATACCAAATTTTAGATTTGAAGCACTATCTGTTTACCCGATACAAAATTGTACCAAATATAGTACTATTTAGTACTTTTGATGCACTTGTAGAACATACTTTCAAACACACCTCTTTATCACAAACGTACCACCAACAGGTAAAATTCGGTTGAATATAAAACAAGTTAAAAAGCAGTAAGTTCGGCCTGGCCGAACTTTGAATACCCTCCACCATTTGGAACGAATTTGAAAATGTTCAAAACATAAAATCCTTAAAATTTTAAAAATACCGAATATAGCCGTTATATTGGGGTCTATACGACGTGGACCTACATAGGCATTGTTTGTCATATGCCATTACCATATTCAAATTCGAAATTTGAAATAAACGGTGAATAATGTAGCTAAAATCATCAAAATATTGTATATAGGGAGGTACCGTTATATCGGAGCTGTGCGAAAGGGGACTATACGAAGACTTGGACCTGCACAGATAATTTCCTGTCTTAGGCTGTAGTATCCATTTCGAACTTCAAACACCACATTTGACACAATTTCGGTGAATAATGTTGCTAAAATCATCAAAATACCGAATATCAGGAGGTACCGTTATATGGGGGCTATACGAAGAAGTGGACCTGCACAGATAATTTCCTGTCTTAGGCTGTAGTATCTATTTCGAACTTCAAATACCACATTTGAAACAATTCCGGTGAATAATGTTGCTAAAATCATCAAAATACCGAATATCGGGAGGTACCGTTATATGGGGGCTATATGAAAACGTGGACCTACATGGTCCATTTTCGAACTTAACCAGCCTACTGGAAAAATAAACATGTGTGCTAAATTTTAGCCTTCTATCTCAATTCGTTCGAAAGATAGCGTGATTACAACAGACAGACAGACGGTCAGGCAGACAGACATGGCTAAATCGACTTAGAATTTTACGCTGATCAAGAATATATATACTTTGTTGGGTCTGACATGAGTATTTCGAGGAGTTACAAATGGAATGACAAAGTTTATATACCCTCCATAGTATGGTGGAGGGTATAAAAATATATTTAATTTGAACTGATATTACATATATAATAAGCAATAACCGTAAAATCGGAATCGAAGTAATATAAAAATCTGAAACGATCTCGTTAAAATTTGGGATATCAGAGGTATTTGCGAGCAGTATCTGATGCCCGGTATCAAATGTCATTGTAGTGGAGTGCATATTACGCATGTGATGGACTTTAACACCAAATCGGATGAAACATATATATGGGAGCTAAAGCTATATATGAAGCCCTTGCTATTAGGATGAATTCCGCCGGAAGTGCCAAAATTCAGTCCATTTGGGCTGATATTAGCCATTTGGTGCACAAAATATTTGAAATCGGAGAAAGATATACAGGGTTGCCCATATTCGACGGACCCATCTGGCAACGTCATAGCTTTTGACAGAGATGTCACATCGCTTAATGACGTATCGCGTTTGAAGCGTCAGTCCAAGCAGATTTTTACAATGAACCAATACACGCCACGCGAGAGCTCTGAAATTTACATTCAACAGAAGAAGTCAATTGTGAAAACTCAACGTGCTTTCAAAACATTAAAAAATGTGAGAAGTGCGTCTTCTAAGAACACCATTAAGCGTTTATACGAAAAATTTTCGACTGGTAAGGCTCTTTCTAATCCGAAGAGGCCATATAAATTCGACCAAGGCCATCGGCCGAGAATATCGCTGCCGTACGAGCCAGTGTTGAGAGGTCCCCAAGAACATCCCAAAAACGCCGCTCTCAGCAGTTGGGCATACCTCGGTCCACTTTACAACGGATTATTCGCATTGATTTGCATTTGTTCCCGTTCAAAATTCAATTGACGCAAGGAATGTTGCCTGCGGACAAGCCTCGTCGATTGGAATTGACCCACAAAAAAAAAAAAAAAAAACATGGGTCCGTCGAATATGGGCAATCCTGTATATGGAAGCTATATCCAAGTCTAGTCCGATCTAAATAAAATTTGGCAGAGGTATTTCTGGGATGTATCTGGTACCAAATATCATTCTTGTGGGGTGCATATTACGAAAGTGAGGAGCTTAATCACCAAATCGGATGAAACATATATATGGGAGCCATAGCTATATCTGAACCGTTTTTCTCCAAATTTGATGTACTTGGTTCCAGACTAAATTCGCTCAGATGTACCAAAATTCAGGTCATTTGGACTGACATTGGTCATTTGGTGCACAATTAACCCGAAATCGGCTTAATTTAAATTTG
The DNA here is from genome assembly GCF_030504385.1 of Musca domestica. Classification (NCBI taxonomy): domain Eukaryota; kingdom Metazoa; phylum Arthropoda; class Insecta; order Diptera; family Muscidae; genus Musca; species Musca domestica. Next base: position 20,011,654 of record NW_026712435.1, read on the forward strand.
AACCGATTCTCATCAATTTCAATAGGTTTTGGCCAAACAAATATTGTTTGGAAAATTGCATCTCAATCGAAAAACGAATGCAACATGTATTTTGTTCACAAGAATACATGGACGGACAGACAGACTTACATGCATAAATCGACTCAGAGAGTGATTATATGAATAGCCTTAGAATTAGCTATGGGTCTATCTCGCTTCCTTCTCCCTGTTACAAACAAATGCACAATAATATAATATCCTTGCCACTATGGGGTGTGGCAAGGGTATTAAAATCATTTCACCGTTTTTATATAATCCACATCGAACGATATATACTTTCTAAGAAAAATGGTTCTATTACTATTAGTTCTGCCGGCTATAACATGAATATAAGCGTTGTTCAAAAATGTATTGAAAGCTGGTTAAGGTGTTTAAAAAACCCCAACCGGAACCTTACGCTTGAAGAAAAACTTTATACAAATATATGCAGAATTGTGTCCTTTCTTATTTGGGAGTAACGTTCTCATCTGCCAGAACGGCGTTTGTCACCTTCTTCCAATTGAGAGGATTACAATTCTTCTCCTAAAATATTAACAACAGCAATATGTAATGGATAGTTAGAAAGAACATACCTCTAACCGAGGCAAATATTTTAAATAAATATCTCGATCTCCTTACGAAAAAGCTTCTGTTTGAACTTCTGACAAATGCGAAAATGTCATAGCATTGATGCAGAAAAATTCTTCGAAACATAAAAAGGTGTGAAAACGCTACACCTTAAGTTTGTTGTGAAGATACAAACACTTTTAACAAGATACCAGCTCGCAAATTAAAAATAGCAACGAATTCTCAAAACTTTCCTTCAATAACCTTATACAGTTGACCCTTTTTTCCTGGAAATGTTCACAAATTATAAAAAAAATATATATTACCTTCTGTCTATATCTATCTAGCTATCTATATTTTAGTAAAACAAAAACAAAATTATCTGTATTAAGGCTTACAGCTCCCCAGGGTTTAATTTATCCAAAAATATTTTCTATTGTTGTTTGTACTTTTTATTTTAAAAATCATTTTCGTTCCATGGGTGGCACGGCGAGTAAATTGAAAGGGGATGGTGTGTGACAATCAAAACACAAATTGCAAATTGTCTTCAAAGGTTAAGGGTGGTTACCACCACTCAAATATCCAACACCTTCTCTACATCAACGCGGCGAATGGAACGACAAAGAATGAAAGAGAGTAAAGGCAGTGAAGACATTTCCTTATACATTGTTCACGATAAATATACATTTGTGTAGCATTATGGACAAGAAATGTATTCTTCGACCCAGTAAATTGCCATGAAATAGTTGAAAAGGCTTTCTGTTATTAGCAGGGTTAGTTATGAGTTATGCCTTGTTAAAGCGAACATCATATTTTTACAATTTTATTGTTTTTTTTTTTTTTTTTTTCAATATTTCGGGATGAGTGTAATGAGTGGAAATTTTAGGTAAAAAGGAAAGCCATGTGGGTGTCTTACAGTAGCCGTGCTTTGGAAAGCAGTATTTAAGCGCATCGCATAGTGGTGAGTACAAGATAGCGTTCTCTGGCTTAGCTCTTCCTTGAAAATTTCATATCATTAAGCTCGTCTCGTTTCGATAGAAAAATAAACAACAAATACTTTCATTGAAAGTGAATTATTCGGTGCCCGTGCATAAATCCCATTGCAATTATGTTGTTTTGGTCATAACTCTCATAATTTTTAGCCAGATTACGACAAAACTGATACGTACAAATACCTAGGCAACAAGTGGTCATATGATGGTGTTATTTGAACCCGTTCCGGAGCAATACATACTTCTGTACCGGAACTTTTTGAAAAACACAACAACAAAATCGAAAATGGGATCTACATACTCTGTTGTAGCCAACTTTTCCAAAATGGTGCTATATGTGATGATATTCTCCTGTAGTTCCGAAGATATTGATTTTAAAATCGAAAGCCGGATACTTACAAAAGTTATAAAGTTTAGAAAAACTATGGATGACTCAGCCGGTGTTGGTCATACCCCAGAAGTCGAAATCTTAAGCCCCGGTCGAAGGCCGGCTACCTTTAAAAGTTATTAAGTTTGGAAAAAAACTATGGATAGCTTAGCCGGTGTTGGACATTTCCCAGAAAAACATGAGAAAATTTCAAGCCCGGGCTGAAGCTCGGGTACTTAAAGAAGCTATAAAGGTTAGATACAACAACTTTTAATACCCTCCACCATTGAGTACAAAATTGACAATTTCCAAAAAAATAAAATAAAATCCGTTAAAAATTCTGTTAAAATATTAAAAATACCGAATACCTATACGACGACGTGGACCTGCATAGGCAACTTTTGTCATAAGTTATCACAATTATAATGTAGCTAAAATCATCAAAATACCGAAAAATGGGGGTACCTTTATATGGGGGCTATATGATAACTTGAACCTACATGGTCCATTTACGAACTTAACCTGCCTACTGGCAAAATATACACGTCTGCAAAAATTTAGCCTTCTATCTCAATTTGTTCGAAAGATAGCGTGATTACAACAGACAGACAGACGGATTTGGCGAAATCGTCTTAGAATTTTACGCTGATCTAAATATATATACTTTGTTGGGTCTGACATGAATATTTCGAGGAGTTACAAACGGAATGACAAAATTAATATACCCTCCATAGTATGGTGGAGGGTATAAAAATTTTGTACATGTCAGTTTTGGGGAACCGGATAAAATCCCGATTAAGTATTTGAACTTTCGCGACGAATAACTGGGTAACTATTTCCCTACGAAAAAATTACTTTGCCGTAAGCAGGTTTAAAATACCTACATACCATAATGGGGGTTATGTCCGCAATCGTTTTGGACATAATCCCAATTATTATTATTTAACAGGTATGCTTTGCACACACCTCTTAAACCCATATTATGGAGGGTACATTAAGTTGCTCATTACGTTTGTAACTAATCACTGAACAGCCTAGAATTCTCAGACGATCGGATCAGATTTAGATATAGCTCCCATATATCTTCAACTGTTTTCGGGTTAATATTGCGCCAGATGGCCAAAATCTGTCCAAAAGTCCTGAATATTGGCACATCCAACCGAATTCAGTCTAGAAGGATGTACATCGAATTTGGTGAAAATCAGTTCAGATATATCTATAGCTCCCATATATATGTTTCATCCGATTTGGTGTTTAAGTCCCTCACATTCGTAATATGCATTCGACAACAATGATATTTGGTACCATATATATTATGGAGCTCGCGAAAAATTTTGCCAATTTTTATCGAGATCGGTTTAGATTTGGATATAGCTGTCATATATATTCTTAATCCGATTTCAGGTTTATTGTGTCATTATTTTGCTAATATCAAAAGGAGTGAATTTCGGGACGGATGTTTCCATTTTGTGGAATTCGGCTCCGATACATATATTTATACCCTACACCACAAGGTGGGCAGGGTATTATGTCTTTGTGCATTTGTTTGTAACAGGCAAAAGGAAATGAGATAGACCCATAGTTTTTTTGATGATCTGCATAGAATCACATTCTGAGTCGATTTATGCAAGTCCGCCCGTCTGTCCATGTATTTTTGTGAACAAAGTACAGTTCGCATTTATTACATGATCCAGATGAAATTTTGCACAAATCATTTGTTTGGTCCAAGGACAAACCCTATTGAAATTGGAGATAATCGGTAAAAGTTTAGATACAGCTCCCATATATATCTTCGTCCGATTTGCCTTTTATTGTGCACCAAATGTGTAATATCAGCTCGAATATTACGGAATTTTGCACATACAACCAAATTAAGCCTGAAAATAAGTATGCCAAATTTGATCGAAATCGGTTCAGATATAGCTATAGCTCCAATATATGTTGTTCATCCGATTTGTTATATTTGTTATCCACAGCCGTAATATGCGCTCCGTAACATCAATATTTGGGGAAATATATCAGAAATATATTTGCCAACTTTTATCGAGATCGGTTCGGATTTGGATATATCTCCCATATATAACTTCGTCCGATTTACCTTTTATTGTGCACCAAACGTCTAATATTTTCTCAAATTTGGTGAAGATCGGTTGAGATATACCTATAGCTCCCATATATATTGTTCAACCGATTTGTTATATTTGTTACCCATAGCCGTAATATGCACTCCGTAACAACGATATTCAGGGAAATATATGAAATACAGCTCAGAAATATCTTTGCCAAATTTTATCAAGATCGGTTCACATTTGGATATAGCTCCCATATATATCAAATGGGCAATACAAGTCCGAATTTGAAAGATACAAATGCTTCGGCATATTTAGTCTTTTGAACTTTAAATTATAATTATAATCATAGCGTGTATGATTGAATTCTCCCATAAGAACTTTTAATTGTTATGTGGAGCTCTACTAAATTAGCAAAGTGGTGTAGGGTATCATAAAGTCGGCCTCGCCCGACTTTAAGTCTTTCTTTACTGGTGTAATATAATCCTTCTCAAAGTGATATCATGCACTCTATAGCCATGTTATTTGGTATAATAAATTATATAAAAATTTGACATTAAAATGTCTCCCTCAAGTTTAGTGAAAATCGATTCAGATTGGATATTCCTTCCTGGAAACAAATTGTAACTGCTCTAAGGCAAAAGGTTGATAGTATGATCTACTTCAAATAAATTCTTTTGTTATGCTCTACTAAGTATGCATAGTGGTGTAGGGTCTCATACAGTAATCCACGCCCGACTCTTGGCTTTTCCTTACTGGTTTTACACTTGTGTTGGATAATGCCCAGAGTTGAAAGATAACTTAGATGAGGCGAAATATTAAGACCATTCTATAATGATCGTTTGGAGAAAAAAGACATAGCTTCGGTTTTTAAAATATAGACAGACAGAAGACCTGTAATGTCATAATAAAACCTTGAAACAAACACCTCCATAAAAAAATCCTTGAAAATTCCGTAAAAAGTATTGGTGAACTTAGACCCATGATGTAGAATTGGTGAAATTTTGTATCATGTTAGTGAGAACATAATTGGAGATTCGGCAACCAATATCATTTGGCAAATCACTGAACCTACGATTCAACTTATGATTTCTCCGTAAATATTTTGCTCTGCATTTGTTTGTTGATTTTGTACTGAGTGGATATTTAATATTTCCAGTAGGATGGACTTAAAACTGCTTTTATGAATTTAAATGGCTTATGCCTTTCGAATGTTGGTCGATAGGCAAACGTCCACTACGCTTCCGTCGAACGCTGAAAATATTGTGTCCAATGGATGGAAGATAATCCCAATTTAATTTACAGCGGTGTGCAATTAAAAAGTTTAATGGCAGAAAAGCTTTAGGAAATCTAATTTTGGGAAATTTTTACAAATTGATAAACCAATATGGGCAGATAAACCTCTTACAAAAATAAAATATCTAATGACCGTTTTCTAAGGTAACATCGATGGAGATTTTTGCTAAATTATGTATTTATACCCTACACCACAAGTTGGTCAGGGTATTATGTCTTTGTGCATTTGTTTGTAACAGGCAAAAGGAAACGAGATAGATCCATAGTTCCTTTTGATGATCTGCATAGAATTACTTTCTGAGTTGATTTATGCATGTCAGTCCGTCTGTCCGTCCGTCCCTCTGTCCATGTATTTTTGTGAACAAAATGCAGGTCGCATTTATTATTCGATTGAGATGAAATTTTCCAAACAATATTTATTTGGCCCAAGGACGAACCCTATTGAAATTGGAGATAATCGGTAAACATTTAGATATAGCTCCCATATATATCTTCGTCCGATTTGCCTTTTATTGTGCACCAAACGTGTAATATCAGTCCGAATGGTATGGAATTTTGTACGTACGATCAGATTGGACCTGAAAATAAGTATGCCAAATTGGATCGAAATCGGTTCAGATATAGGTATAGCTCCAATATATATTGTTCATCCGATTTGTTATTTTTGTCCTCCGCAGCCGTAATATGCACTCTATAACAACAATATTTGGGGAAATATATCAAATGCAACTCAGAAATACCGTTGCTAAATTTTATCGAGATCGGTTCAGATTTGGATATAGCTCCCATATATAGCTTCGTCCGATTTACCTTTTATTGTGCCCCAAACGTCTAATATTTGCCCAAATGGTATGAAATTTGGCACATACGACCGAATTGAGTTTAGAAGGTAGCATGCCTAGTTTGGTGAAGTTCGGTTCAGATATAGCTATAGCTCCCATATATATTGTTCATCCGATTTGTTGTATTTGTTACCCACAGCTGTAATATGCACTCCGTAACAACGATATTCAAGGAAATATATCAAATACAGCTCAGAAACACTTTTACTAAATTTTATCGAGATCGGTTCGGATTTGGATATAGCTCCCATATATAACTTCGTCCTATCTAACCTTTATTGTGCACCAAACGTCTAATATTTGCCCAAATGGGATGGAATTTGGCACATACGACCGAATTGAGTCTAGAAGGTAGTATGCCAAATTTGGTGATTTTTTGTATTTGTTACCCATAGCCGTAATATGCACTCCGTAACAACGATATTCAGGGAAATATATCAAATACAGCTCAGAAATATCTTTGGCAAATTTTATCAAGATCGGTTTGGATATAGCTCCCATATATATCTTTATCCGATTTCAAATTCATTTTGCACCAAATGGGCAATACAAGTCCGAATTGAAAAGATACAGATGCTTCGGCATATTTAGTCCTTTGAATTTTAAATTATAATTATAATAATAGGTTGTATGTTTGAATTCTCCCATAAAAACTTTTTATTTAAGTTTTTGTTTTCTCTTTCGAGACGAGCTTAACGATCTGAAATTTGCAGTGAAAAGGAAAGCCAGATAGACACTATCACACACTCACCACTATGCGACGCGTTTCGCCGTTGGTTAAGCGGCTCATCAGGCATATTTGATGTGGATGATGGCTTACAAGGGCCGTTCTCTGGAAAGTAGTATATATTTCGAACTTATTGCAAATTAGCATATGCGAATTATACACTAGAAACTCTCCAGGTTCGACTCAAGTTCTAATGGCAGATCTTTTTCACAGCAACGTTTTGTTTTTGTAGTGATGGATTTTTTGTCCACAACAACTACATTGCTTCCAATACATACACTTGTTTTAGTGCTGCTTTAGGTCGAAAGAGAAAACAAAAACTTAAATCATAAAACATATGATCTTCGCCTTAACAAGGCAAAACTCAAAAATTCAGCCGAGCCTGGCTGTGGGATTTGAACCGCGGACCTCTGTGTGCAGCCAACTAGAAGTTGCCGTCTCTACGTTCAGAGCCATTAACCCGTCTTCCTAAAGCAGCACTAAAACAAGTGTATGCATTGGAAGCAATGTAGTTGTTGTGGACAAAAAATCCATCACTACAAAAACAAAACGTTGCTGTGAAAAAGATCTGCCATTAGAACTTGAGTCGAACCTGGAGAGTTTCTAGTGTATAATTCGCATATGCTAATTTGCAATAAGTTCGAAATATATACTACTTTCCAGAGAACGGCCCTTGTAAGCCATCATCCACATCAAATATGCCTGATGAGCCGCTTAACCAACGGCGAAACGCGTCGCATAGTGGTGAGTGTGTGATAGTGTCTATCTGGCTTTCCTTTTCACTGCAAATTTCAGATCGTTAAGCTCGTCTCGAAAGAGAAAACAAAAACTTAAATCATAAAACATATGATCTTCGCCTTAACAAGGCAAAACTCAAAACTTTTTATTGTTATGTGGAACTCAATTAAATTAGCACAGTGGTGTAGGGTATCATAAAATCGGCCCCGCCCGACTTTAGGACTTTCTTTACTGTTTTTTTTTTAATATCAGCGTTTTCAGAAAATTCTCAAATAACATTTTTGCATTCAATATTTTTATTTTCTTGTTTCCTTATTTTCGGAAAGGGACCTTCTTGTTTACATTTTATTTGCACTAATGATGGTATTCATGTACCCATATAGGTATGTGTACTCGTAATATATATGTTTGTTACAAATTCTGTTCTCTGTATTCATTTTTCTTTTTTTTTGCCCAATACCGACATACGAGAATTATTGTGTATTTTCTTTTCTTACAATGGACTTACCTTATCTTGATGGTACCAGAAAATGTGAGTTGGTGGCTCAGTACTAAATTTTATTACGCATGTTAGATTAATTGTGCTTCCTTTATCAACATACAGATCGGGTCCGCCCAATATGGTCGCTGTTGGCACTAGAAAAGAAATAATAAAATACAATAGAATGCATACATATGAATATATATATTTACAACGGTGTCAGCCCAATAAAAGACATAAATAAGTGCTGTATATAAATTAGTACTTTCAGTAGGATGGCGGTACAGTAAATATACAAGTAGCAACAAAAGTCTTTAATATCGTGTTATTTTTATTTTTGCTAAAGAACACTCTGAGGAAAATTAAATTCATTTTTTGGTTGTCATTTTTTGGTTTGAGGTAATTATCATGTTATTTTGAAAAATTTGTAAAGATTTAATGAAAATCATTCTTTCTTAGGAAATTGTCCTTTACACCCTCCCACATTCTATTAATTTTGTCAATCCGATTGTAACTCTGCGTAATAGACATGCTAGACCTGTCATGTGTCTGTTGTTATCGGAAGATAGAAGGCTAAAATTTTGTACACATGAATATTTTGCCAGTAGACGGGAAAAGTTCGTAAATGGGCCATATCGGTTCATGTTTTCGAATAGGCCCCATAAAACGGTGCCTCTCAATATTCGGAATTTTGATGATTTTAGAGACATTATAGACCTGAATTGTTTCAAATTTCATATTGGAAGATCTTAATGGGTGCTACAACCTATGACAAAAAATTGTGCATGCATATCTCACGATTTTTGGTATTTTAGTGCCATTATATATAGCGGAATTATTTCAAATTTGCAATTTAAAATTCCTAACGGGTAATACATTCTGTGACAGAAAATTGCTCAAGCAGGTCTACATTTTCGAATAGCCCTTATATAACGATACTTTCAAATATTCAGTATTGTGATGATTTTAGCGATATTATCCACCGGAATTGGTTCAAATGTTGTATTTTAAGTTCGGAATCGGTACTGCAGCATATGACAAGAAATTTGTAAGCAGGTTTGTTCCTTCGTATATTCTCCATATAACGATGCCTCCCAATATTCGGCATTTTAGCGACTTTATAGATTGGAATTATTTCAAATTTCGTATTTAAGCCTATGACAGAAAATTGACTATGCTGATCCACGGCTTCGTATAGCCTCCATATAAGAGTTTTCATCATAAAGTTTGTCGTTCCGTTTGTAACACCTCGAAATATACATTTTAGACCCTACAACGTATATATATTATTGATCAGTACAAAATTCTATGACGATGGAGATCACTCTAGCTTCCGAACGAATTGAAGTAGGTTGATAAAATTTTACTCAGATGTATTTTTGGTGTTGCAAATAAGCTATAAAAGTCCGCATCTTCTTTTTTTATACCCTACACCACATAGTGGTAAGGGTAATATATATTTGTGCATTTACTTGGAACACGGAGAAGGATGCGAGATAGACCCATAGTTAATTTTGAGGATATTCATAGAATCACAGTCCGTCTGTCCACGTATTCTTGTGCAAGAAATGCAGGTCGCATTTATTATCCGATTGAGATGAAATTTTGCAAACAATATTTGTTTGGCCCAAGGACGAATCAAATTGAAATTTGTGATAATCGGATCAGATTTAGATATAGCTCCCATATATCTTCAACCGATTTCGTGTTAATCGTGCACCAAATGGCCAATATCAGTCCAAATGACCTGTTTTTTGGTACATCGCACCGAATTCAGTCTAGAATCAAGTACATCCAATTTGGAGAAAATCGTTTCGGATATAGATATAGCTCCCATACAATGTTTTATCCGATTTGTTGTTTTAAGTCCCTCACATGCGTAATACGCACTCCAGAAGAATGATATTTGGTACCGGACATCAGATACTGCTCGAAAATACCTCTGTCAAATTTTATCGACATCGGTCCAGATTAGGCAATAGCTCCCATATATATATTTATCCGATATCTGGTTTATTGTGCACCAAATGACTAATATCAGCCCAAATTTTTATACCCTACACCACAAGGTGGTCAGGGTATTATGTCTTTGTGCATTTGTTTGTAACAGGCAAAAGGAAACGAGATAGACCCATAGTTCCTTTTGATGATCTGCATAGAATCACAATATTTGGGGAAATATATCAAATACAGCTCAGAAATATATTTGCTAAATTTTATCGAGATCGGTTCAGATTTGGACATAGCTCCCATATGTAACTTCGTTCGATTTACCTTTGATTGTGCACCAAACGTCTAATATTTGCCCAAATTCGATGAATTTGGCACTTACGACCGAATTGAGTCTTGAAGCTAGTATGTCAAATTTGGTTAAGATCGGTTCAGATATAGCAATAGCTCCCATATATACTGTTCATCCGATTTGTCATATTTGTTACCCACAGTCGTAATATGCACTCCGTAACAACGATATTCAATTTTATCGAGATCGGTTCCGATTTGGATATAGCTCACATATATATCTTTATCCGATTTCATATTAATTTTGCACCAAATGGGCAATACAAGACCGAATTTAAAAGATACTAATGCTTCGGCATATTTAGTCCTTTGAAAATATATAAATATATTCATAGCGTGTATGATTGAATTCTCCCATAAAAACTTTTAATTGTTATGCGCAGCTCTACTAAATTAGCAAAGTTGTGTAGAGTATCATAAAGTCGGCTCCGCCCGACTTTAAGACTTTCTTTACTGGTTGCAATTAAACCAGTGCACCAATTTCGAGTTAATTGTGCGCCATATAACCAATATCTGTCCAAATGATTTGAATTTTGTCATATCTGAGCGAATTCAGTCCAGAAGAAATCGGTTCAGATATAGCTATAGCTTCCATAAATATGTTTGATCCGATTCGTTGTTTAATTCCCTCAAATTCGTAATATGCATTCGACAACAATGAAATTTAGTACCATATAAAGCTCAGAAGTACCACTGCCAAATTTTGTCAAGATCGGTTCAGATTTGGATATAGCTCCTATATATATCCTTAATCCGATTTGAGGTTTATTGTAAAAATAATGGCTAATATCAGCCCAAATATAGTGTTGTTTTGAGAGCTCCATTAAATATGCGTAGTGGTGTAGGGTATCACCCGTCCGACTTTTGACCTTTCCTTACTGTTTTTTTTTTTTTTTTTGGAAAATTTTCAAATTTCCTCTGTGGAGGGTAATAAGAGTTCGGCCCAGCCGTATGTAGCTGCTTTTCTTTTGATTATTAATAATTTTCCATTTTTTCTTTCAAGGGTCTTCATATGGCACTAATGAAAATGCCCCATAAAAATTTAGTTTTTAAATTCGTAATCTAAGATCTCATGCTCCTCCATTGTTCCATTTCCCCAATCTATGTTAATTATTCTTTTCCATAGACGAAAATAGTTTATCGCCTGAAATATTTACTGCAGCAACAACATTATAAGCGAATTATCACATGCTAATCTTGAAACGAACGTATTTCCTGAACAACAAATAATACAACATGGTCGGTAATTAGCTTAGCACAGTTAAGTTTTATTGTTATTATTATTGTTGTTGTTATATTTTTTCTTCTATAATATAGCTGTACTTTATTACTGTTTACAAGTGGTACAACATTACACATTTACATTCACCAATAGAAAAGGCTAATTGTTGGCTGGCGGTTAGTGCCAGTCATAGGTCAATACAGGGCCATACAGGAAGTATTACTTAATAGGACATAGGCCAACATATTTTAAATAGAATAACTTGTGTTTGACCTTTTAGTATTTTTGTCAAATAATCTGTTAAATAAAGGCTAATAACTGTTTTTAGACAACAAAAAAGATAAGTTCATAACATTTAAATGTGATTATTTGTCCATTTTTAAAATTAATCAATGCCTACCAAAAAAATGGTAACCAAATGAACTACATAAGCAATTAAGACCCAAATACGTAAGAGGATTTTTCGGGCATATGTCATATCTTGTCTATTTAGATACAGGAGCAAAGGCATTTAGGGTGAACTCGTGTAAATTCGTCCAATAATTTGAACTTATGCCCGAAATAATATATTTTAGACGTTTACGAAATATTTCAAATTAATTACTCTTAACACTCGTAAAAAGAAATAAAATGTCGTTCCTTAACTCATGCGGAAAGGGTAAACGTTGGCTGGGACGACTGTATGGTGTACAGCACCACCATGCAAATTAAGTAGAGCTTCCCTAATCAAGCATATGTATATATTGGGCACTTCTGTAAAATAAATCATGCCAACTATTATCGCGATTGAATTAGTATTACGGCTTCAGGGAGGTCTAAATTTTAAGTTCAACAATTTTACACGAATGTTTTCTTCCATTTTACAGTTAAATACAATCCAATGGTTAATCTTCAATTATGGCCTAGAAAATTAAAAAAAAAACTTAATTTAAAATTTGAACCCCTAAACGTACATCCTAAGAACAATAGGCTTTAATTCTGACCCTAACCCTACCCCCATGCAAAATTTTGTGAGGATCATACGATAATTGTGACATGCATATAATACCCTCAAAACGTAGTATAGGGGAGTGTAAAAATTTAGAAAATTAAAAATTCAGAATTGTAATCAAATTGAAAAAAATCGCATACGATAAAAAATATGACAAAAATTAAAAAAAAAGGAATGGAACCAAAGATATTCACTTTTTTATTGGTACATTTTCTGCGATTTTCTACAATTTCATCCTTTTCTGGCAAGAGACCATTCCGAATTGATAAGAATTGTGAAAATTGATTCTCGACTTATAAGCAAAATAAATAATATCTATAAAATAAATAAGATCTATTCTTTTCTTTTATTTTGCTATATATCCGATTTCTTGGCTATCGGAATCGCTCTAATGGTCAGAAGTGACTTTTTAATGTATATGTGATTTGAACGGGATTAAAAATATTCGCGGTTTAGTGGAAATTTTCCTATTTTCTTACATAAAAGTAAGGTTCTATTTTACCCACTAAATACTGTCCGATGGCTCCTATAGTTCTTAACTCTAACTCCATGTAAAATTCCGTGTCGATTGGTTCATAATTGTGGCCTATTGGTTCATAAATTGACATGGACAGACAGACGGACAGTCGGACGGACATACATACATAGATCGACTCACCTTGGCGTGATAAGAAGATCTGTATACACTTTCCTATGTGGGAAACCAATATTTCGAGGTGTTACATAATTTTTGGTCCAATCATCAATCAATCAATCTATTGGAGCTACAGAAATACTAGACCAAGTGTCACCAAATGGAAAAATTCGGTTGAATATGAAAAAATCAATCCAATTTGGGTTGATATTAAAAATATGGATCAAGATGTATATCGAGGGTATATAGAAATCTAAACCGATCTCGATAAAATTTGGCAGAGGTATTTTCGAGCAGTATCTGATTCTCGGTATCAAATATCATTGTTGAGGACTGCATATTCCGCATGTGACAGACTTTAAAAATAAATCGGATGAAACATATATATGGGAGCACTTGCTTTCAGGCCGAATTCTGTTTTAAGTGCCAAAATTCAGTCCATTTGGTATGATATTAGCCACTTGAAAAACTTGAAATCGAAATCCGAAACCTAGGTATTCCCTGCCTTACCCCCTGGTAAACATTACCATCGTTCTCCACTAATAAACAAACGTTGTTTTTATAAAAACAACAATAAAGGGATAAGCCTGACCATTTTGCAACAACAAAATACTACGGTATCCCGAACAAACAAGCCACACTGTTTTATTTATAGACAAGGCACGGTCGACGAAGGGGTTTTTGTTGTAACAGACAAAACCAACTTACATGGTTATGCTACTTCGTTCAGGTTGAACGAAAGCATAACAAGTGGAGAAAGATGTAAATGTTTATAAGTGCGGTTGTAAGATTTAGAAGACTTTCCAAAAGAATTTTAGTTTTATATAATTCTTTGGTTCCTCTTCTATTGAGCTTACGATCTCGTCACTTGGGTAAAAAATGTTTTTTGTCATAGAAGTTATTTTTAAAATAACTTCTGGGGAGAATATTCCAGACAAAAACAAGGGAACTGATGAGGATTGGTGGCTCTTTCCGAAACCTAGGTATTCCCTGCCTTACCCCCTGGTAAACATTACCATCGTTCTCCACTAATAAACAAACGTTGTTTTTATAAAAACAACAATAAAGGGATAAGCCTGACCATTTTGCAACAACAATCGGATAAAGATATATATATGGGAGCTACACCAAATCTGAACCGATCAGGACTTATTTCTGAGCTGTATTTGATTTCTTTTACCAAAAATTATTGTTGTGGAGTGCATATTACGCCAAAAGTCAGTCCATTTGGACTGATATTAGCCATTTGGTGCATAATAAACCTGAACTCGGATAAAATCACGATAAAATTTGACAAAGGTATTTCTGGTATTAAATATTATTTTTGTGGAGTGCATATTTCGCATGTAAGGGACTTAAAACACCAAATCGAAGAAAACTATATATGGGAGTTATAAATACATCTGAACCGATGTTCACCAAATTTTAAGTACTTTCCGAGATTCAGTTCATTTGGGCTGATATTAGATATTTGGTGCATAATAAACCTGATATCGGATAAATATATCTATGGGAGCTATATCCAAATCTGATCCGATCTGGATAAAATTTGACAGAGGTATTCTAGACTTCTAGATTAATTTCGATCGGATGTGTCAAAATTTAGGACTCATATTGGCCATTTCGGTACACAATTAATCGCTTGAAGATATATATGGGAGCTATATCTAAATTTGAACCAATTTTCACGGACAGAGGCATGTCAGTTAAATCGACTCAGAAAATAATTCTATGAAGGTCCTCAAAAGTAACTATGGACCTATCTCGCTTCCGTCTCCGTGTTACAAAAAACAAGTATATAACTATGTGGCAGATTTAAAAAAAAAAAAAACAATTTTGAGTAATTAGTCAAAATGAACACACAACGGAATTGCTTGGTCCTAAATTTATATGCGACAGAAAATTTTTATGCGCACCAAAAAGTACCTAAGAAAAATCCTGATGTTTTTCCCCGGTTGGGCCCTCTTAATTGTTTCGAAATGAATTTCTGACCTCGTCGACCCACCTTAGTACAATTCCTTTTCATTATACCCTACAACACTATGTGTTAGGGGTATTATAAGTTTGATTGGGCCAAAAATTATGTAACACCTCGAAATATTGGTTTCCCACATAGGAGAGTATATATGGTTCTTCCTATCTCGCCGAGCTGAGTCGATCTAGCTATGTATGTCCGTCCGTCCGTCTGTCCGTCTGTCCATGTTAATTTGTAATCACTCTACAGGTCGAAATTGTGGCCCGATCGTCACGAAATTGAAAATGGAGTTGGGGTTAAGATCAGAATAGAACCCTATTTCTATTAGAGATGATCGCATAATATTTAAATGGACCAAAAACTGAAAAAATTCCTGATTTTGCAGTTGCTTTACAGGTCGCAATTATAGACCAATAGCATGGGGCTTGAGCTTAGGGCTGGGCAGACGCCTTCCAATTTTGATGGTCATCGGGTAATATCTAGTGGGTGAAATAGACCATGACATTTTTGTTAATAAAAGTCAACTTTCTCATTAAACCGCGTATATTTTTAATCCAACTCTGACCGTTACGTGGATGCCGATAGTAAATGTATCTGATATATGTAGCGAAATATATAAAATGTGTATATACAAAGGAAGGGATGTAAGCTAGAATGCTTATATCTCAAGAATAGCTGCACCGATTTGAACAAATTTTGTCAGTTTAGATGCCAATAATGATGTTAATATAGATTTTGTAGTATTTTGTGACATATTTTTATTTTTTCACATTTTTTATCGCATGCGATTTTTTCAATTTGACTTATAATATTGAAGTGAATGTTTTGTAACATTTTTTCACCTTACAACACAGGTTGGGTTTATTATATACAAATTGCAATTATCGTCCGATCCTCACAAAAATAATCACAAGGGTCCTACCCTCAGAAGGGCTAGGGCTATTGTTTTCAAAGATGTCCGCAATATATTGAGGGGTTGAAATGGACCAACAACTACAAATGTTCCTGATTTTGTTCCGTTTATAGGTCACAAAAAGAAACCAAAAGACACGAAAACTTGCATGAAGTTAGAGTTAGGACAGCGGGTAGAATGGACCACTACTACCAACATTACTTACAGGCGATATCCGAAATACGCAAAAGGCGAACTTCTGGCTTTTTTATGCTGATTTCGTTGACGAATATGGCCAAATATTGTAGATGAGTCTAAATTTGGAGATACTGAGGGGTCTCTTGCTTTTGGAGGTGATCGAAAATTATTGAGGGGTTCAATGAACCAAAAACAGAAAAAAATTCCTGATTACATAATAGAAGCCAATCGACATGCCTGAGAAGAGAGTTATGGACAGGGAAGAATTCTAGCATTTTGGATGACCCTTGGATTATATTTAGCTGTAAAATGGACCACAACAACTAACAGCATGACGGAGTACGTCAATATTGGGCAAATGTCCTTTTCAGAATGCTAAGGGTAAGTGGTCCGTCACATAATTTCAAAAGCGTAATCTTTTAAAATGGATTTGAACATAAGGGGGCTTCTAATATTTTGTAGTGTATCACATGGTCGGCCCCGCACGACTATAGAATTTGCTCACTTGTTTTTATTTCACTTAATTATATTGTGAAGTTATAAACATTGGGTTTTTGTTGTGATACTATTAACCAAATTGGACAAATATTGTTTTTATGTAAAATGTACAATTTGATTTGCGTGCCGAGGTATTGACGTGTTACAAAACCAAATATTTACATTCGTAACAAATAAACCAAAACAAATAACATGGTTCCAATGAAATGTAAAAATCTAATACCTGGTTAGCCATAAAACATAAACTTGTTATCATCGATGAATTACTCTCATTATGAAGTTTTGGTCAAAATTTGATATATATGTGTATGTGTGTGTGTGTGCATTTCGGCATTTTTGTGGTCCATAACACAATTAAGTCAAATATCTGTGATTTGGATACAATTCATTTAAAATGAACAAATATTTATAGAAATTTGATTGCGAAAGCATTATTTCATCTAAGCTTAATTAATTGGAGTTTTCTGCGAAATTTTGTTTCATATTATAATGGAAATAACGGGAGACCCCCTCTCGGGGAGGTTGTTGTTAAAATTAGTATGTTTTGTTTTCGTATTACATAATTTGCATGCGCCATTTTTCTATAATATTAGCATCTTTATCCTCGCATCTAAATACATTTTTATCTGAATAGCACACCAGTCACTTAATCCATAATTAATTTTACACATTAAACAGGACACAAACGTATTTTAAATAGAATAGAGTTTTTGTAAAGCAGAGCTCGTAGATATCTAGGTTAGCCAAAAATAGTAAAAAGCGACATTTACAAAGGGCAGCGAGCGCAGAAATAAGTCATTAAAAACACATTATCGACCATATGTAAATACCCTTTGGTCTTGAACACCGCATTCGTAGCCTAGATAAGGGATATTTAAATGGCACATGGCAAAAAGTCCAAATAAAATGGCAATATTTTTTGATTTTATACATTTAAATGTAAAGTTGATTTGAATATCGCAGATAAGATTACATACATATCTTTTGTTAGATGAGTCCTTTGTGATTAACCTTAGCGATACAATATAAAACATGAATCAGCATTTAATTTTATATTCTTAACAAAAATAATCGAAAATATAACCAGGGCGGCTTAAATCAGGCTGGGCAAACTATATAATACCCTACACCACTTTGCATACAGGGTTGCCCATATTCGACGGACCCATGTTTGTGGCTCGTCCGCAGGCAACATTCTTTGCGTCCATTGAATTTTGTACGGGAACAAATGTAAATCAATGCGAATAATCCGTTGTAAACTGGACCGAGCCATGCCCAACTGCTGAGAACGGCGTTTTTGGGATGTTCTTGGGGACCTCTCAACAGTGGCTCGTACGGCAGCGATATTCTCGGCCGATCGCCTTGGTCGACTTTTATATGGCCTCTTCGGATTAGAAAGAGCCTTACCAGTCGAAAATTTTTCGTATAAACGGTTAATGGTATTCTTAGAAGGCGCACTTCTCACATTTTTTAATGTTTTAAAAGCACGTTGAGTTTTCACAATTGACTTCTTCTGTTGAATGTAAATTTTAACTATTTCGCGTGGCGTGTATTGGTTCATGGTAAAAATCTGCTTGGACTGACGCTTCAAACGCGGTATGTCATTAAGCGATGTGACATCTCTGTCAAAAGTTATGGCGTTGCCAGATGGGTCCGTCGAATATGGGCAACCCTGTATTTAGAAGAGCTACCCATAACAAATAAAAGTTTTATTTCATATATAAGAATTAAATTCTACCAACTATGGGCGTTTTAGAATGCGTATTATCCCTATGAAACTGCTATGATTTAAAGGCGGAAGGAACTAATATATAGGAGGTGTATGCTCCTCTGCAGCGATTTCTACTGAATTTGACGTTGGCATTTGTGTCCGAACCGATATGCATCAAAATGCATGTTATTTAAGCGGATATCACACTTTTTGGCACAATAAACATGAAACGGGATAAAGATATATATGGAAGCTATATCTAATTCTGGACCGATCTCTATAAATTCAAGCAGAGGTATATCTGATAGTTGGTATAAAATATCGTTTTTGTGGAGAGCATTTTACATGTGTGAGAGGGATGAATTCCATTCAATTTGGGCTTGTATTAACCACTTGGTAGTCAATGAACTTTAAATAGCAAGCAAGTAAATCCATATATGGATATATATTCAAATCTAAACCGATCTCGATATCATCTGGAACTTGAAAAAATGCATCGAAAAATACCACTCTAATGAAATCGAACTTCAAATACGAAAATTGAAACAATTCCGGTGAATAATATCGCTAAAATCATTAAAATTCCGAATATTGGGAGGTACAGTTAAATGACACATATACCAAGACGTTGATCTGCATAGGCAATTTTCTGTCACGAGCTGTAGTATTCTTTTCGAACTTCAAATACGAAATTCCAGGGAATAAAACATTATTCAGATGTGATAGCGGAATAACTTAAAATTCAGTATTTGGATTCCGCAATGGGTTCTTCTGTTTATATTGAAAAATTTATACACTAGTTTTTCTATAGCCCCGATATAATTGTACCTCCCGATATTCGGAATTTGAATTTTAGCTACACTTTGGGAATATTTTAAAATTTGGTTTCTAGAGCTCATTATATGTCTATATTTTGTGGCAGAACATTGCCTATATAGGTCCACGTTTTGCTATAGCGTCCATATAATTGTACCTTACCATATTCGGTTTTTTGATGAATTTTGGGCTCAGTTTCTAGAGGAATAGCTTAAAATTCGATATTTTAAGTTCATATTGGAATATGTATGCTGTAGCAGAACACTGTCTATATAGGTCCACGTTTTCCTATTGCCCCCATATAAAGGTACTTCTCCATATTCGGTATTTTCACGATTTATACCACATTTTCTAATGGAATTATTTAAAATTCTGTTTATGGATTCCGTAATGGATTCTTCTGCTTATATTGAACAATTTCTATATAAGTCAATGTTATTCTATAGTCCTTCTGATACTCGGTAATTTGATGATTGTAGCCAACTTTTTTACAGAATTGTTTGAAATTTGGATTGGATGTTTCTATTAACAGAGTGACGCATCTCCCACGAGTACCAGAATTTCGGCAATTACAGAATTGTTTTTACATGAGCTAGTTCCCAAATTTTGGAGGTTATAAAAAGCCCGTTCCGACCTAACTTAACTGCTTCTTACCTTATTTTATATACTATCCGTCATTTTTTTTTTGTAACACCTCGCATTTTAGAACCCACAATATTCCTGATCAGCATAACATTCTATATCGATTTAGCGGTGTCCGTAAGTCTGTCTCTCGAACGAAAAAAATTTCGTATTAGAAGTTCTTAATGGGTACTAAAGTCGGTAATAGAAAAATACCTATGCATTCATGTATTTATATAGCCTCCATATAACGGTACATCCCTATTTTCGGTATTTTGATGATTTTAGAGAAATTGTTCACCGAATTTATTTCAAGTTTCGAATTTGAATATCGTAATAGACTATGACAAAAATTGCATATACACGTACACGTCGTCTTATAGGTTTCAATATAATATAAAATTTATTCCAAATGGTGTAGGGTGTTAAAAGTTCGGCCGAATTTACTACATTTTGAATTGATTTTTTTTATTTTAATTTTAAAATCAATCCTACCTAGTATATCATCATGAAATATTGTATGGTATTCGAAAAGAAAACTACCAGGTTGAAGAAACCCGGTTGACTGCCTTCGTTTCGTTTTCATTTTCGAGTGACTTTGAGAACTGGGCATTAACATTCCCTCCTATTACAGCTTTTCTAGGCATGTAGGCAAACGTTTTACATGAACATTAAAATGTTGGAATATATGTGTGTTTAGAGTTGTCATTTTAATTAAGCAAATGTTATCCTAAATACGACATGTGTTAAAAATCTTTGTTGCTTCATATTGTGTGTTTTAATTAATTAAGATCTATTGAGAACCTTGAACTTTCTCATATTTTTTTAGAAATAAAAAGTGGATAAGAATGAAAAAGACTAGTTTGCTACTTCGTAATAAAAGTTCTACAATAAGTCTTATCTTTCGATTTTAACTTGGGATATGAAATAAACAGCACCAGCGATAAAATGTTAAATCGCTTTCCTATCATCTAAAGGAAATTGAAAAATTACAATTTTTGGCATTTATGTCCAAAAAGAATTTTTAACTCAACAAAAACCTGTTGCACATTATGGTGTATAATAATAGATCTCAACAACAATATACTTTCTTGGAAACTTACTTAAAATTCTGTAACAGGAAGCTTATATTTCTAACTAGATTTTTGACCTGGTTTGAGCTTGACGAATTATAATATCCGTGAAGCATTAAAAAATCTATTTTTACTACAAATAAACCCCTTTTTAAATCATATAGTCGACATGCTCTAATTTGTATACCCTACACCACAAGTTCCCTTTGATGATCTTCATAGAATCACATTCTTAGTCGATTTATGAATGTCCGTCCGTCCGTCTGTCTGTCCATGTATTTTTGTAAACAAAGTACAGTTCGCATTTATTGCCCTATCCAAATGAAATTTGGCACAACTAATTTGTTTGTCCCATGCACGAATCCAATTGAAATTGGAGATAATCGATCAAAATTTAGATATAGCACCCATATATATCTTCGTCCGATTTGCCTTTTATTGTGCACCAAACGTGTAATATCAGCTCGAATATTACGGAATTTTACATATCCAACAAATTAAGCCTGAAAATAAGTATGCCAAATTTGATCGAAATCGGCTCAGATATAGATATAGCTCCCATATATATTGTTCATCCGATTTGTTATTTTTGTCCTCCGCAGCCGTAATATGCACTCTGTAACAACAATATTTGGGGAAATATATCAAATACAGCTCAGAAATACATTTGCAAAGTTTTATCGAGATCGGTTCAGATTTGTATACAGCCCCCATATATAACTTCGTCCAATTTACTTTTTATTGTGCACCAAACGTCAAATATGTGTCCAAATTGGATGGAAATTGAGTCTAGAAGCTAGTATGTCAAATTTGGTGAAGATCGGTTCAGATATAGCTATAGCTCCCATAAATACTGTTCATCCGATTTGTTATATTTGTTATCCACATCCGTAATATGCACTCCGTAACAACGATATTTAGGGAAATATATCAAATACAGCTCAGAAATATCTTTGCCAAATTTTATCGAGATCGGTTCCGATTTGGATATAGCTCCCATATATATCTTTAACCGATCTCAAATTAATTGTGCACCAAATGGGCAATACAAGTCCGAATTTAAAAGATACAAATGCATTGGCATATTAAGTCCTTTGAACTTTAAATTATAATTATAATCATAGCGTGTATGATGGAATTCTCCCATAAAATTTTAAATTGTTATGCGGAGCTCTACTAAATTAACAAAGTTGTGTAGGGTATCATAAAGTCGGCCCGCCCGACTTTAAGACTTTCTTTACTGGTTTTTTTATTAAAAAAAATTAAGTAATTTACTCTTGAAGAAAAGTAGTTCCAAACCTACTTCGTCATGCAAGGAAATCAGCAAAATATATTTCGAATGTGCAAGATTCTAAATATATTATCCAACCTCCATAACACCTAATTGATATGTGTTCCACAATAATGTTAATGCTTTAAATTACATTTGTTTCAAATGCTAAAGCGATTGTTAAGACATTGTTAGGTTGCAAATAAAAATTGATTAGTTAACATTTTAAAACAAAACATTTTAAACCAACCGGCAACAGTTTGTAGTGGTCCAAACATTCCGGCGAATTCATCATCTCCCGACTGATATATACGATCGTGTGTTATAAAAAATGAGTCATCGTTGTAGAATTGTTGCATCATGTCATTCTGTTCGGTATCTAAAGTGTCTAAATAAAACAAAAAGAAGAAAACAAAAATAAAATAAATAAAATGAATATTAATTAAAATAATATAATGAAAATCATAAGAAATAATATATATATTTATGAAATAATAACAATAAAAATATAAAAATTAACGTGTTTAAATGTTCTTTAACCTTAGGTAAACTTAAACACGAAAAAATATTTATTTAACTCTGAAGTTGTTAAATTTTTTATTTTTTAAATTCATTTTTTTAAATACCTTAAATCTATAGTTACCAAATTTTTCATCATTGCTTTTTCTGTCATATACAGGGTCAGATGAAAAAATAACTGCAATAAAGTAAAACGCCATAATTTTTACATTTTTTTTATACCCTACACCACAAGGTGGTCAGCGTATTATGTCTTTGTGCATTTGTTTGTAACAGGCAAAAGGAAACGAGATAGACCCATAGCAAAGACATAGAAGCATAAAGATGGGACAAGACAGAGTCAAAATATGGCAACCCTGTGAAAATACCTCTGATATCATAACAACATAGTTAGCAATGTTAAGCGATTTAAACCGCTTAGGCAATATGTAATTAATTGGGAAACTCTAAGGAATAGAATTTTGAAATCCTATTTATGGATTTTTCGAACTTTTATTTGTCATTTTTTTCGATAAATGTGGTTGTTATATTAACATGGTCCTGTCATGAGCTGTTATTCCAGATAGTATAGACACAAACCATCTGCTCAAAATGCATTTTGTCTAGTCTTTACCATTTTAGGTCTTTGCCCATAGTTCCTTTTGATGATCTGCAGAGAATCACTTTCTGAGTTGATTTATGCATGTCAGTCCGTCTGTCCGTCCGTCCGTCTGTCCATGTATTCTTGTGAACAAAATGCAGGTCGCATTTATTATCCGATTGAGATGAAACTTTGCAAACAACATTTGTTTGGCCCAAGGACGAACCCTATTGAAATTGGAGATAATCGGTAAATATTTAGATATAGCTCCCATATATATCTTCGTCCGATTTGCCTTTTATTGTGCACCAAACGTGTAATATCAACCCGAATAGTATGGAATATTGCACATACAACCAAATTAGGCCTGAAAATAAGTATGCCAAATTTTATCGAAATCGGTTCAGATATAGCTATAGCACCCATATATATTGTTCATCCGATTTTTTATATTTGTCCTCCGCAGCCGTAATATGCACTCTGTAACAACAATATTTGGGTAAATATATCAAATGCAGCTCAGAAATACCTTTGCTAAATTTTATCAAGATCGGTTCAGATTTGGATATAGCTCCCATATATAACTTCGTCCGATTTACCATTTATTGTGCACCAAACGTCTAATATTTGTTCAAATGAGATGGAATTTAGCACATACGACCGAATTGAGTCTAGAAGGTAGTATGCCAAATTTGGTGAAGATCGGTTCAGATATAGTTATAGCTCGCATATATATTGTTCATTCGAATTATTGTATTTGTTACCCACAACCGTAATATGCACTCCGTAACAACGATATTCAGGGAAATATATCGAGATCGGTTCAGATTTGAATATAGCTCCCATATATATCTTTAACCGATCTCAAATTAATTGTGCACCAAATGGGCAATACAAATCCGAATTTAAAAGATACAAATGCTTCGGCATATTTAGTCCTTTGAATTTTAAATTATAATTATAATCATAGCGTGTATGATTGAATTCTTCCATAAAAACTTTTAATTAGTGGAGCTCAACTAAATTAGCAAAGTGGTGTAGGGTATCATAAAGTCGGATGGACTTTAGGATTTGTTCGATTTGGTCAACTTTGGCACGAATTATAGCCTTCAAACGGCACACGATGCCCGATTATTGCTCTACGGTATTTTGGCCCATTCCCGGCGAAGCGCTTGCTTGAGGTGATCGCCACTTTGGTATTTTTTAGTGCCTACCTTGCTTTCCAAAATACTTCAGACATAATAGTCCAACGGATTGGTAGCCGGAGATTTTGGTGGCCATTTTGCGCTGGAAATGAAGCGAGGAACCTCATTTTTTAACCATTCTTTGGTGGCGCGTGCTGAGTGCGATGGTGCAGAGTCATGTTGGAATATCCAAGGTCTGTGGCCAAAATGTTTGCATGCCCAAGGATTTAATACACCCTCCAGAATATGTTCACTATAATATTCGTCATTTATTCTGATGCCACGGTCGATTGCTACGAGCGGAGAGCGACCATCGGCTTTTATGGCGGCCCACACCATCACCATGGCTGGCGCTTGAGTTCTGGTGGCCAACCGAAGGTGCACATTTTCAGCTGACCTCTTTGGCAAGTAAACACGATCATTTTGTTTGTTTACTAACTGCTGTACAACGAATGTTTTCTCATCGGAGAAAACCGAATTCGACAGTTCAACACTTTCGACCAAGCGAAGCAACTCTTTAGCTCTTTTGACTTTTCACTTTTTCACTTTTTGGAATTTCAATGCTTTTGCGATTTCTTCGAGTCATTTTTCGGCCACAGCGACGCGGGTTTCGATAAAGTCGCTCCTTTATTTTTCCAACCATTTCTGCTGATTTTGTTGTTTTCTACCGCCCACTTCCTTGACGTCGAGCTACGCTACCAATATCACGTTAACGAGCGATGGAACTAGACACAAAAGATTTATTCACATTTAAATGCTGGAGTGCTCTAACGATAGCCACTTGTCGTTTTCCAGCCAAATATAAAAAAAACACACTATCACGCTTGAATTCCATCACGAATATCTTTTTTTTTTCGGGAAAATTCTCACCAAAATGCTTTTTTACGATTGTAAACAATATGATGTGCTGTCACTGGAATAATTTTAACAGCTGTCGGACGAGTGGCTTAGAAATGACAGCAGTCTTAAGTTGATTACAGTTTTTTCATCTCACCCTGTATGCATTAAACGCATGGAAAGTTCTTCGAGCTTACGCAGTTTCCTGAAAAATATTGGTCGATGCGAATTGTTTGAATAGAGAAACGTAACACTGACAATATCTAACCTTTAAATTGACAATGAATACATTGTTTTTAACTCCCCCAAACAATACAATATTAAAAGAACACAATTAAAATTGTAGGAAAAATATTTACGAAATTTTATTTCAAGAAAATGAAAAACTCAATATTAAAAATTTTCAGAATTTTTTATACATCTTTTTATTGTTTTCAAATTACCAACGAATTGATTTTTCTCTGCTTGATTTTGTATTGTTTTAATATTTCTGCAGAAATATTTTGATTTTGTGTTTCTATTGAATTCCTTTTTAATTAAATTTCATACGTTTCTCTTTCATAACAGATTTGCACACTGCACATGATATTCTTTCAACGAAACTGTGTATGTATGTGTTCTCACACAACGCTTATGGGTTAGATGTCATGGCCATGAAGGATGCGACGATCTTCAGATAATGATAGCAAAAAGTCAACAGCACTTTACATATTCAGCATAAATTACAAACTCCTCTGAAGCATAAACATTAAGAGGAGGCAAATGTCATGCCCCTACACAATGCTCACACTGTCACACAGCAACAACAAGAACAACAACCACAACAATTGAGCTCATTTATGAATGTAATGTACAATAATAGGCCCTTGGTGAATAATTACAAAGTATGCGCGTGAGTATATATTTTTTTTACACAAACTGCGAGTGCTTTGAAAGATCAACAGTACTAAACAAATGACTGGTTTGGTTTTAATTGGACCTAACTCACTTCGCATTTAAACGAGGACACCCTCTTGAGGGGCTCACGACTTGTGGCGAGTAATTTGCCGAGCAAGCCATTTTGGGACCTGAACTAATTTTTGGAGAACACCAGATTTGAATTGTTAATGTTCTATAGAGAATTTTCAAATGTAAAGTGAAAAAAAAAAAAAATCCGAAATTTATGTAATAGGGGGAAATAGAATACAACATGAACTTTTGGGGAATTATGTGTTTTGAAAGGATCACATGTGTGGGTGTTGCATTGTAAGTCTATGCAGAACATGCAATTAATTTAAGTAGGATGAAATGGAAGGAGGAATGATAAATTTTTTTAAATAAATAAATTTATTTTTTTTATTTTTCTGTGAAAATTCGGTAGGAATACGGGAACTCGATTACGGTGTTAGAGGCTACGAAACAATAATAATTCGATAAGACTTATAATTAACATGTAAAATAGTACCAGTCGGTCTTGCCGACAGATGTATACCCCCAGCCTTGAGTTATGATTATTCGAATTGTTGACTCTTTATGTGGGAGATACCGAAGCTGTTGGCCAATATTGACTAATTCGTATCTGACCTAATACGGATATACTTATATACGACTACTTCCTATACTTTATTTGATATATATGCAATTTTTTGGAAAATGTGGAAATATACGTGAGGTAACAGATATAGCGGACCGAAGTATTCATCTAATACAGATAAAAATATTGGTATGTGCAAAATTTGAAGGAAATCGAACATTCATATCCAATTTTTTGCGAACTCATAAATTCCGATAAATTACATATTCATATCAGATTTCTGGTTAAGAGTTCTTTTTAGATATAGCAAGTATTGGAAATTATGATCCTGATGATAACAAATATTGCTTTAGAAAAAATTTTTGTATGTATAAAATTTGAAGATAGTAATATACTTGTTTCGCTTTCTTTAGGCGTTTTGTTTTTCAAAATCTTGAACCCTGTATGGGGGAGTTACCCGAAGAAATAGTGAGATCTCTACTATCTTTATAGCAGATATTGAGTTGGTGGAAACATTGAGATGTACCAAGTTTGAATGGAATCGCACGTTAATTTCGTGTTTTATGAGCTTCATGAATATTCGAAATTTTGACCCCTTGTGGGGGGAGGTATCAGAAGGAGTGGACCGATATTGCTCATCGCCGAACTCGATCAAAGTTTGACAAAAATATTAAGATTCACCCAGTTTGGATCAAATCGGATACTCCCTTCTATAGTTATCGTTCGCACCAGTCAGGCAGACAAACGGATGGATATACATCTCTAGATCGACTCCAAATGTTCTGAAGCGGATGTGGTCCAAAGCGAAATAGGGTCTAAAATTTTTATTTCGATGAGTCACGCTTTGGCTCTATCAAGTGATATATACCCTCTGTGGCCATATGGTTTGTCAGGAAAATTAGAATGTGCAAAATTTGAAGGCAATTGAGTTTTTTTTATAAAAGTTGTGTTCGTTAACATTTTTAAACCTTTGTGGAGGAGATACTTGATGGAGTGATCCAATATTACCTGACCTAGCACTGATACAAATATTAGAATTTGTATGGTTTGAACAAAATTGGTTGATTCTTTTTTGTTCCATGAGTAAAATTATTTCTTTTTGTGGGGGGAGGAACCAGAAAGAGTGGACCGACATTACCCATCTCCGAACTCGATCTAAGTTTGACAATAATATTACGATGTACCGAGTTTGGATCAAATCGGACAGTACATTCGAGAGTTATAGTGCGTACCAGCCAGTCAGCCAGACAGACGGACGGACAGACGAACACCCCTGAAACGGATGTGGTCCAAAGATATTTACGGTCTAAAATGTTTATTTCGATGAGTCAGTAAAGTAAAGAAAGTCCTAAAGTCAACTTTATAATACTCTAACACATTTTGCGTATTTAGTAGAGCTTCACCTAACAAAATAAAAGATAAAATTTAGCAAAGGTATTCCTGAGCTATATTTGATATATTTCCCCAAATATCGTAGTTTCGTAGTGCATATTACGGCTGTGGAGGACATAAATAACAAATCGGATGAACAGTATATATGGGAGCTATAGCTATATCTGAACCGATCTTCACCAAATTTGACATACTACCTTCTAGACTAAATTCGATCCAAGGTGCCAAATTCCATCCCAGTTGGTAAGGTAAATCGGACGAAGTTATATATGGGAGCTATATCCAAATCTGAACCGATCTCGATAAAATTTGGCACATGTATTTCTGGGCTGTATTTGATATATTTCCCTAAATATTGTTGTAACAGAGTGCATATTACGGCTGCGAAGGACAAAAATAACAAATCGGATGAGCAATAGATATGGGAGCTATAGCTATATCTGAACCGATACTTATTTTCAGGCCTAATTTGGTTGTATGTGCAAAATTTCATAAGATTCGGGCTAATATTACACGTTTGGTGCACAATAAAAGGCAAATCGGACGAAGATATATATGGGAGCTATATCTAAATTTTTACCGATTTTCTCCAATTTCAATAGGGTTCGTCCTTGGGCCAAACAAATGATTTGTGCAAAATTTCATCTGGATAGGGCAATAAATACGAACTGTACTTTGTTTACAAAAATACATGGACAGACGGACACACGGACGGACGGACATGCATAAATCGACTCAGAATGTGATTCTATGCAGATCATCAAAAGGAACTATGGTTCTATCTCGTTTCCTTTTGCCTGTTACAAACAAATGCACAGACACATAATACCCTGACCACCTTGTGGTGTAGGGTATAAAAAAAAAGAAAAAAAAAAATACATGGACAGACGGACGTGCATAAATCGACTCATAATGTGATTCTATGCAGATTATCAAAAGGTACCATGGGTCTACGTCGTTTCCTTTTGCCTGTTACAAAAAAAAAAAAAAAAAAAAAAAAAAAATACAGAGACATAATACCCCGACCACCCTATGGTGTAGTGTAAAATTATGTTGTATATATATATATATATATATATGTATATACCGAGGTTCCATTAAATGGGGGCTATACGGAGACGTGGAGCAGCATAGGCAATTTTCTGTCACTGATGGTAGTATCTATTAGGAACTTCATCACGAAATTTGCATTTCGCTAAAATGTTTAAATTACGGAATATAGGGAGGTACCTTTATATGGGGGCTATCCCATAACGTGGACCTATATATCTCATTTTCAATTCCAAGAGTCCTGCCGACCTAACACACATCTGAGTAGAATCTTATCAACCTACTTCATTTCGTTCGTAAGCTATAGTTATTTCCACAGACGTACGGACATAGCTATATTTTATGCTGATCGTAAATATATATACTTTGTGGGGTCTAAAATGTATATTTCGGAATGACAAATTTAGTATACCATCTATACTATGGTGGAGGGTATAAAAACTCTATTTAACGTGTTTCGTTTACCTGTGTGGCCCTCGGTTCCGAGCGAGTCGGATAAAAGAGTATTTCCATTGTCCTATATACCGAATATCAAATCCATAGATGCAACAATTTTTCTTAAAGTTAAATGGGGACCAAGGCAAATGAAGAAGATTGACAAATTTTGCTCGGACGATTTTCTGCCCTAAAGATTACTCCTCCAAATACCATTATCATATACAAGGTACATTTTTATAATCATATCATATCTATTAATTGTAACCACTTTCTTTTACAAATTACAAACTTTGTTGGCATTTCCATTTGTATACAAAATAATTGAACTTTCGTCTTTCGTAATAAGAATTCTGAACAGAAGCTTTCTAAAAATAATAATTTTATTCAGCAATTCATTTTAATTGGCTGTAGGCCACATCTGCTGTCGCCGGAAGACAAACTTTGTGCATCTAGGCATTATTTTGTAATTTTCTAGAGTATATTAAGAAAATATTTATCAGCGAAAGAAAAGCTTCAAAATGTAGACAAAACGCTTAAGTAAACAAAAGTGCGGTATCCAACGAAGTGGATACATTTTGTTGTTGTTGCTGTTGTTGTTGGCGTTCTTAACATAGCCGAGTTGTGTTCATGTTGCTGCCACTGTTTCAATTAACGCTACAGTAGCCGTTGGCAGTCAGAATCACGTTCGGAGAATGTTGCCACAATGAAAGCAGGGAAAAACATGAAGATGATGATAATGTTGATGATGAAGATGATGCTAACCAACAGACCCAACAACCAACCAACCAGCCATCCAACTCACAGGGTTTCGAGCCATTTTTGTGCAATGCCAGAAAAAAGTGCATTCATTAAATTTACATAATTTTTATGACGGAAACGTCATTAACCTTAAAACAAAACATGCCACTATGAGCTCGCTTATTCACACACACAAACACACACACTCACACACAACTAAAGTTGATGTGTAGGAGAAAAAAAGTTATTCATACGCCTCAGTAACTTAAATTAACTTTTTTTTTTGAGGGAGAGAGAGAGAGAGAGAGTAAAAAAACGCATCCTTAATGAGACTTCATGGTGTGCACTTCTATGTGGCATATTGTAACCCACTTATAAACAATTTTTCATCCTGGTTGGACTATAATGTTGAAGCATTAATTCTTATTATATTTCCTTTAGGTAAACACAAAAAGGGAGCATGCATGTGTGCCCCTATGCACGGATGTGTGCCAAGTAAAATGTTGATAAAAACGTCGTTTAAGTTTCGCTAATATAATTACAGCATTCCTTTGCCAAAAAATGTAGCTGTACCAAAGAATTAATAATGAACAAGGGACGATGATGTTAAGTTCGGAGGGATCGAACTTTTTATACCTTCCAGCATGTGGAAACTCGAGGTATGCTCAAATTAGCTCTCCACAAAATCCCTCAAATATGTAAGCTCCATTGCTATTACAATAAGTGGACCTAAATTGAATATTTTTTTCGAGAAATTGAACTATCAGATGAAAACCGTAAATATCAAATTACAGTTGATTTGGTTGAAAATTGGAACCAAAACCTTCGACATACCGAAAACAAGTAAGCAAAGGCTATAACCGTGCGGGGCCGACCATGTGATACCCTACAACACTACAATATGTTAGAAGCCACCTTATGTCCAAATTCATTTTGGAAGATTTCGCTTTTGAAATGATGTCATAGAGCACTGCCCAGATTACACTTAGCTCTTTGGCCAGGGACATTTAATCAATATTTACGCACTCCATAGTTGATGTGATCCATTTTACAGCTACATATAACAATGGTTATCCAAAATGCTAGAATTCTTCCCTGTTCTTAACTCTCTTCAATTGTGTGAGCAGGAAATTTTTTTTGTTTTTGGTTCATTTGAACCCCTAAATATTTTGCGATCAACTCGAAAAGCAAGAGGCTCCTCTGTATCACCAAATTTAAACTCATCTATATCATTTGCTTATCTACGATATTTGGCTTTATCCATCAACGAAATCAGCATAAAAAAGCCAGAAGTTCGCCTTTTGTGAATTCCGGATATCGCCTGTAAGTAATGTTGGTATTTTTACACACAAAAGTAGTGGTCCATTCTACCCGATGTCCCAAACTCTAACTTCATGCGAGATTTCCTTTGGATTCAATTTGTTAACTTTATAACGGCTGCAAAATCAGGAACATTTTTAGTTGTTGGTCCATTTCAACCCCTAAATATATTGCGGACATCT
The DNA here is from genome assembly GCF_030504385.1 of Musca domestica. Taxonomy (NCBI): domain Eukaryota; kingdom Metazoa; phylum Arthropoda; class Insecta; order Diptera; family Muscidae; genus Musca; species Musca domestica. Next base: position 20,043,706 of record NW_026712435.1, read on the forward strand.
TTGAAGACCATAGGCCTAGCCATTCTGAGCCTAACCCTACCCTTTTTCGTGAGGATAATTGCAATCTGTATATAATAACCATAAAATGAAAAAATATTACAAAATGTACAATTCAATATTATAAGTCAAATTGAAAAAATCGCATGCGATAAAAAATATGAAAAAATAAAAATGTGTCACAAAATACTACAAAATCTATATTAATATCATTATAGGCATCTTTTTATGCGATTTTTTTAGATTTTATACTTTTATGGTAAGGGGACATTCTGAATTGACAAAATTTGGCGAAATCGGTCTAGCCATTCTTGAGATTTAAGTATTCTAGTTAACATCCCCTTCCTTCTATATATACATTGTATATATTTCGCTATAAATAACCGATATATTTACTATCGGCATCTACGTAACGGTCAAAATTGACCCGTTCGTCTGTTTGTGATTTCGCTGGGATTAAGAATATTCACCGTTCAATGGAAAATTTGACTTTTATTTAACACAAATGTTGTGGTCTATTTCACCCACTAAATATTACCAGATGACCATCAAAATTGGAAGGCTTCTGCCCAGACCTAACCTCTAGCCCATGCTAAATTCCGTGCCGATTGGTCTATAATTGCGACTTGTAGAGCAACTTCAAAATCATTTTTTTTTCAGTTTTTGGTCCATTTCAACCCCTAAATATAATGCAATCATCTCCAAAAGACCTATTCTGACCCTAGCCCCACCTCCATTCAAAATTTCGTGAAGATCGGACCATAATTGCGACCTGTAGAGTGATTACAAATTAACATGGACAGACGGACAGACGGACGGACGGACATACATAGCTAGATCGACTCAGCTCGGCGAGATAGGAAGAACCATATATACTCTCCTATGTGGGAAACCAGTATTTCGTGGTGTTACATAATTTTTGGCCCAATCAAACTTATAATACCCCCAACACATAGTGTTGTAGGGTATAAACAGGAGGTACCAAACATCTTGGGAGTACTACAAACATTTGTTTAATTTATATTTATTACACAGACATACGGGCATTAAGATCCAGAAATTATGTCGGTAAATATGTTTTGAAACTTGAAAAAATAAACTTGAAATTAAACACTACCGGTCTAAAGAAAATAAACCAGTTAAAAAGCAGTAAGTTCGGCCGGGCCGAACTTTGAATACCCTCCACCATTTGGAACGAATTTGGAAATTTTCAAACAAATAAAACTAAAAAATTCTTTAAAATTTAAAATTACCGAATATAGCCATTATATTGGGGTCTATACGACGTGGACCAACATAGGCATTGTTTGTCATAAGCCATTACAATATTCAAATTCGAAACTTGAAATAAACGGTGAATAATGTAATGTCAGAGGCTGTAGCATCCATTACGAACTGCAAATCTCAAACAATTTCGGTTTGTATTGTACCTAAACTCATCAAAATTCTGAATATAGGGAGGTACGAAGACCTGGACCTGCATAGACAATTTCCTATCACAGACTCCCACTACGAACTCTAAATACGTAATTTGAAACAATTCCGGTGCATAATGACGCTAAAATCATCAAAATACCGAATATTGGGACGTACCCCTATAAATGGGGCTATACGAAGACGTGGGCCTGCATAGACAATTTTCTGTCATAGGCTGTAGTATTCATAACGAACTTCAAATACCAAATTTGAAACAATACCGGTGAACAGTGTTGCTAAAATTATCAAAATACCGAATATAGGGAGGTACCGTTGTATGGGGGCTATACGAAGACGTGGGCCTGCACAGATAATTTTCTGTCTTAGGCTGTAGTATCCATTTCGAATTTTAAATGCCAAATTTGAAACAATGCCGGTGAATAATGTCGCTAAAATCATCAAAATACCGAATAGCGGGAGGTACCGTTATATGGGGGCTATACGAAGACGTGGACCTGCACATATAATTTTCTGTCGTAGGCTGTAGCAGTCATTTCGAACTTCAAATACCAAATTTTAAACAATTCCGGTGAATAATGTCGCTAAAATCATCAAAATACCGAATATCGGGAGGTACTTATATATGGGGGCTATATGAAAACGTGGACCTACATAGCCCATTTTCGTGCTTAAACTGCCTACTGACAAAATAAACATGTGTGCAAAATTTTAGCCTTTTATGTCAATTCGTTCGAAAGATAGCGTGATTACAACAGACAGACGGACGGACAGACAGAAGGACACCGTTAAATCGACTTAGAATTTTACGCTGATCAAGAATATATATACTTTGTTGGGTCTGACATGTTCATGTATTTGACTCTGTGGAACAAATCTGTTTTAGGACATTTGGAGTCGATCTAGTGGTGTCCGTCCATCTGCGTGTCTATCTGGCTAGTGGGCACGGTAACTCTCGAAGGGAACATCCGATTTGGTCAAAAACTGATACATCGTAATATTATTATCAATCTTATATCGAGTCCAGAGATATACACCATCGGTCCAATTTTGTGCAAACTTTGCAAATCCTTATATTCTTATCGGTGCTAGGTCAAGTGCAATAATGGAAAATATCGGCCCACTTGACCAAGTAACTCCCCCACAAAGGGTCAACATTTTGAATAATTATAACTTTTATAGAATGTCCCATTGTCCCCGAATTTCGCACACCTGAATATTTTACCGGCACAAGATTTGACTTGAAGAACAGACCACTTCTTCTGGTACCTCCCAACAACAAGTTTGAATAATTTTGAATAACAATGAAGCCAATAAAATGTGAAACTAGCATCCGATTCCTTTCAAACTCGGTTCATCCCAATGCTTCTATCAACAAAGGATCTGGTGTGAATATGCAATATTTCTCCCAGTATCTATCCCACAACGGGTCAAAATTTTGAGCAATTATAACCCATATATATGTTCAATCCAATTTAATATTTAAGTCCCCTAAAACTGTAATATGCACTCCATAGCAATTATATTTGGTACAAGACATCAGATACGGCCTAAAACTCTTATTATCAAATTTATCGAGATCGATTCTAAATTGGATCTCCCATATAGGTCTTCATCCGATTACAAGTTCATTAGGCACCAAATATGTAGTGTACGACCAAATTCAACGTAGAAGCAATTAAATACAATTTATAACTATCCAAAATTTGGCAAGTTTCAGAATCGATTTTAGGACTTATATCGACCAAAGCCAAGTCATGCGATAATATGCAATTGTTCATATTTTTCATGAATTATTCCAGTTTTAAACTAAGAATTCTAAATTTTTGTACACACAAAGTCCATCTCAAAAAACAAGTTTCGATTTTTCCAATTTTCCGACTTTTCTGAATATTTTCTTTTCTAAATTCGCTTTTGTAAAAACTTTTAAATTGCAATTACAATTAAAATTTTCAATCCGATATCTTCATTATTTTTTGCAAATGTAATGATATATCGAAAAAAGTGGTCGTAAAAGTGGGCGAGGTCAATTTTACTCTCCATACAAACCTGATATGGAGTTGGACGAATAGTACGAGTGCAGTGACGATTTGGTACAAAAATGAATTTTCCAAATTAAATTTAAATCGGTTCAGATGAGAATTGGATAATATTGCTCCACTCTTTCCATGTAGGGTCAACATTTTGTAATGAACATAATGTAAGTCAAACCATGATTTAACAAACAGGCTAAGGGTATACATCTGTCGGCAAACCCGACTGATACTTTTTAACTTGTTTTAAATAGCTCCTGGGAAGAATATCCCCATTGAAACATCAAGGGAACTGTTGAGGATGTGCATCCGAAACCCTGTCCTACCCCTGGTAAATATTACCATCTCTTCTTAAATTAAGTCTAACGAAAAATTTACTTTTATAAACTCGGAATATACATACACCTATTTACATACAGTCAAAATATGACATAACAACAATTTACACTTACCAACTATATTTAAATGAACGGAAAAACTTCGCACTGGCTGCGTGGAGATTTGACATTCATAGACACCAGCATCACGCTGCTGCGCCCACTTAATTTGTAATGTCCATTCATCAATGTCACGGTGATAGGACGTTTGAAATCTCTGATCGGTGGTGTAGGTATATGTGCCAACTGTCAATATATGCAGATCACGATGACGTATCCATGCAACCTAAATGTAATTAAAAAATTGATTAATTTGAGTAGTTTTTTTTCAAATAAAATATTTAAGTTGAATCAATGTAAATTTAAAGATATTTGAGTTATTCATGAATGCATTGAAGCTACATTCTCCAAAAACTATTGAATCTCAATGTGTCGGAAGGAAGAAAAAAATTTGACAAAAACCAAAACTTCATGGAACGTACTAAATTATCAGACTTTTAAGGTTTAGTATATCATTTAAGATTTTTGTTTTTTGGGAGAGAACAATAGGAAAATTTCTACTTTTTACACAAAAAAGTCTTCAAAACCGTTCATTTTGAAGTTTACCGGAGAGGATATTAGTAAAACAATTGCACAATGGAACCACATCCAATTTTCCTCTCCAAACCTCAATATCAAATTTCAGCTCTATCCCTTTACCCAATACCAAATTTAGTACCATTTAGTATGCATATCAAAACAAGCTACATCTCTCCATCCTGGACACAAACAATGAGGCAAAATTAGTACCATTTAGTACAATTTTAGAATTTCAGCTCTCTCCCTTCACCCAATACCCAATTTAGTATCACTTAGTATTTTTCGAACAATTATAATACACATTTTTAAACTACCTCTTAACCACAGACATCGAAAGTGATATCTATATCAAATGTCGGGATTTCAGTTACCTTCCTCCATTCAGTACCTATAGTACTATTTAGTACTTGTTTCTACAATTATGGTATACATTTCCAAACCCACCTCCTTATCTCAATTGCAGATACCAAGAGATACCTAAATATAAAATTTGAAGATTCCAACCCTATCCCTTCACCCAATAACAAATTTAGTACTTTTTATACAAATATACGACGCATTTCCAAACCACCGCTAAATCTCAGCCAGAGATAACATCAGTCTTCTAAATATCAAATTTCAGAATTTTATCTTTATCACTTCAATCCTTACCAAATATAGTAACATTTAGTACCTTTCGTACAATTATGGTAGATGTTTCCGAAACAACCTACATATGCCCGGGCTACACATGAAAGGCGACCTTTACAGACTTTTCAGTTTTCAAGAACTATCTATTCACCAAATACCAAATTGTACCAAATATAGTACTATTTAGTACTTTTCCTGCAATTGTAGTACACATTTCCAAAACCACCTCCTTATCGCAAACATACAAACAGCAAGGACCCCAATATAAAATTTCAGAAGTTCAGCTACCCTAAACCGAACTGTTTAGTACAGTTCGCACACTCAGTACATTCCAAACTTGATTCTTATACCAAATTTCATGTTTTTGACTCTACCCGTTCACATAGCACCAAATGGTATCATTTTGGAAGTTTTGTAAAATTTTAGAACTTTTCATATGCTTAAAGTTCGATTTTCCAAAATACCCTTTTGTACATGTATGCTGCACTCCATAAGTGGTTCCAATTCGGAATTTTAGAACTGTAACTTATTCCGTTTGTCCTATACACAGTACTTTATTTTTAGTACATTTTAGCACGTTATATTCCCTTTTGGTGAGAAGTTTCAAAAACCATGGATTATCACACGCCTAGGCACCTAGTCTCCTTCAGCCGATTAAACATTCTAGATTCTAGATCCGGCATTCAATATTTGAAATGATGGAAAGCTGAAATTTGCACAGAGATGTACTTCATTTCCATATAGGAAGTATAGGTTATATAGTTCCACGGTATAGTTTCTTATGATGCAACCTCCACATAATCGGTATTTTAACCACGTTTTACAGCGGAAGTTTTTAATATTTAAAACCCTAAGTTTTCGATATTTTAATAATTTTAAGCGGAAATTGTTGAAACTGGTATTTGAAGTTCATAAGGAGAGCCACTCCCACCCAGAATATAGATTATGTAAGATTATCCCACACAAATTTTAATTATTTTAGCCAGACTTTTCAATTAATTTATCTCCGATTCAATATGAGAAATTCTTAATAGACTATACCCTTTCTAGCAGAAAATTGCCTAGATAGGTATACGTTTAGATATAGCCTCCTGTTTAACCAGAAAACCAGTATTTTTAGAATATTTTAGAGTTTGGTAGTTGAAGTACGTAATAGGTAATAAATCGTCTAGCTAAAAATAGTGCACATAGGTCCACTTTTTTACATATCTCTATAATACCGGTATCTATCGATATTAGTCATTTCGATGATTTAAGTCCGAGTTTTTAAAAAAAATTGCTGAAATTTGATATTTCAAGTTCGTATTGGGTTCGTGATGGTACAAAAAATTCCAGAATAGCCAACGTAAATCTGAGTTTCTTTGCATTAAATTTGATGTCCTATCGGACGTCCATTAAAGGACTAACTTTTTCTTTATGACTTATCGACATTTTATGTGGAAAATTTATTTTTTTTTGTCAGTTACGATAACTGCCTAATGAAGACCAAGTCAGCAGGTCCAATTCTTCTGATTTCTCCAAAAGTAATCCTTCTATCAGAAAGTACAGTAAATTTTACGACTGACCCCTAAAAACATCGGAATGTCTGTCAAGTACATATAAGCGGTGAGATGAAAAAACTGCAACCAACTTCGACTGCTGTCATTTCTAAGCCGCTCGTCTGACAGCTGTTAAAATTATTCCAGTGACAGATCATTATATTGTTTACATGACGTACAAAAGCATTTTGGTGAGAATTTTACAGAAAAAAGTTATTCGCGATGAAATTCAAGCGTGATAGTGTGATTTCTTTATATTTAGCCGGAAAACCACAAGTGGCTATCGTTAGAGCACTCCAGCATTTAAATGTGAATAAATCTTTTGTATCTCATACCATCGCTCGTGATAATGGTAGCGTAGCCCGATGGCAAGGAAGTGGACGGAAGAAAACAGCAACATCAGCAGAAATGTTTCGAAAAGTAAAGAAGCGACTTGATCGAAAAACGCGTCGAGGTGGCCCTTCGGCATATATTGAAAAACGAGCTCGGGCTAAAGCCATTTAAATTCCAAAAAGTACAAAAACTTACACCGCATCGCACCGCAACGAAAATAGACTCAAAAGAGCTAAAGAGTTGCTTCGCTTGGCCGAAAGTAGTGAACTGCCGAATTTGTGCTTCTTCGATGAGAAAACATTCGTTGTCCTGCAGTTCGTAAAAAAAAATAAAATGATCGTGTTTACTTTCCAAAGAGGTCAGCTGAAAATGTGCACCTTCGGTTGGTCACCAGAACTCAAGTGCCGCCAATGGCGCTGGTGTGGAGAGCGCCGATGGTCGCTCTGTATATTTTGTATATTTTGTGGGTGTATTAAAGCCTTGTAGACCTTGTACATTCCAACAGGACTCAGCACCATCGCACTCAGAATGCCACCCAAGAATGGTTACAAAATGAGGTTCCTCTCTTTTTTCCAATGCACAATGGCCACTAAAATCACCGGATACCAATCCGTTGGACTATTGTATCTGGAGTATTTGGAAGGCAAGGTTGGCACTAAAAAATACCAAAGTGTCGATCACCTCAAGCAAGCACTTCGCCGGGAATGGGCCAAAATACCGTAGAGCAACATTCGGGCAACGTGAGACGGTTTCATTGTCCGTTTGAAGACCATAATTCGTGCCAAAGGTGTCCAATTCGAACATATCTAAACTTATTCTAAAATTTGATGCTATTTCCGACTTTTTCTGCTTTCATTCAATAAAATTAAAAAAAAAAAAATTAAAAAAAATTAAAAATTATGGCGTTTGACTTTGTTCCAGTTTTTTTATACCTGTATATCTCATATAAAGTGGTAGAGGTAGTCAATATAGTCCTAACCTGCCATGATCGTAATATTTTTGTAGAACCAAGTTAATATTTGCTCTCTCCTTCGTTATCTCCGCCAGAAATGGTCAACATTTTGAACAATAATAACGCACGACAGAATTTATTTAAATAATCGGTTGGCAAAGCCGACTGAGACATTCTAATTTATTTTCTGCTAAATTTCTTCATTCACTCCATGTTATTGTTAAAGGAATTACTTGGTTATGCCGCTTCTTTCAAAACTTTTAATTTTTTTCACTTTGTTGGGGTCAGCCAATGGTCATTAGCACATATTTTATTAAACAATCAAAAAGTTAATTTTGCACTTTTTACATTCAATATTAAAAAAGAGGCCAACGTTCACAAAAAATAAAGTCAATGTAAATTTGTTAATCTGTCGTAATAATTGCTATTTTCACATTTTTTTGTTTACAAATTTGTTAATAAAGTCGCAACATGCACACAAACTTTCTGTAGTTTCGGAGTAAATTGATTAAGTTTTGCCATTTGAAAGGTTCACAGCGGAGCAGAGAAACGAATATATTTTTGAGTCAAGGGAAAGATACTAACCAACTTTCTTTGTTGAATTATTAAGAAATGTAATTATTTCTTATGATGCTGTTGTCGTGGTATAAAACTTTAGCCATTATGACGCTAAACTTCGTCAGGAATTCATGTGAGTATGAAAACAATTCAATTTCATTTCGTTGAAGACAGGTCTGGTGTAATGGGGTGGGGGGAAAGGTTTGTGAGTAAAAATTTGTTTTTGGCGATGCTTTAGATGGTGTACAATTAATCCTTTTTATATAAAATTCTGATCATGATTTTTTGCTAATAGGCAACTTACAAAATTTTAAATAAAAATTCATTTATTTAAATAGAAATAATTCAGGCAAAACGAAGCCCGATGGACCTATAGTTTCCCTCGATGAAAAATTTTCACAAATCATATGTTTGAAATCGGTCAAAATTTAGGTATGATTCACATAAATCTGATTTAAATTTTATTGAGTGTCATATGTGTTGTATTCCTTGAATTAGGATATATTTCCGCACATCGGCACATAATGCTTCTAGGCTTAGCAAATACTTCAAATTTGGTGAAAATCGGTTCAGATATAACTATAGCTACAATATATAAGTTTCAACCGAATCGATTTTTTTATTCCCATACATTAGCAATATGCACTCCATCACAATGATAATTGGTATCAGATACAGCTCAGATATAGATTATTATACATTTTTATACCCTCCACCATAGTATAGAGGGTATTTAAGTTTGTCATTCCGTTTGTAACTCCTTGACACTTACATTTTAGACCCACAAAGTATATATATTCTTGGTCAACATAAAATTCTATGTCGATTTAGCGGTGTCCGTCCGTCTGTGGAATTCACTCTAGCTTCCGAACGAAATAATGTAGGTTGATAAGATTTTACTTGTGGTATTGAAAATGGTCCATGTAGATCCACAATGTGGTCCGTTGATGTCCGTCCGTCTGTGGAAATCAATCCAGCTTCCGAACAAAATGAAATAGGTTGATAAAATTTTACTCAAATGTATATTATGTCTGCAGGACTTTTGGTATTGAAAATGGGCCATGTAGGTCCACGTTTTGGTACAGCCCCCCAATAATTGTAATTCCCTATCTTCGATATTTTTATGATTTTAGCTACATTATTCAAGTTCGAAGTTCGGATATAGATACTACAGGCTATAAAGGAAAATTATCCGAGCATGCCCCCATATAACAGCACTTCCTGATATTCGGTATTTTGATGATTTTTGCGACAATATTCATCGGAATTGTTTCAAATTTGGTATGTGAAGTTCGTAATGGATACTACAGCCTAAAATAGAAAATTGTCCGCGCAGGTCCGGTCCTTCGTATAGCCCCCATATAATGGTATCTCCCGATAATCGGAATTTTTATGATTTTAATGGCATTATTCACCCGAACTATTTTAAATTTGGTATTTGAAGTTCGTAATGGATACTACAGCCTATGACAGAAAATTGCCTGTACAGGTCCGGTTCTTCGTATAGCTCCCCGACTTTGCACAAAAAATAGTCTCGAAACGAGGAAAATTGCTACATTGAAAAGCTGATGCACCTAAAACTAGTCACATTTTGGTCCAGAGGCATTATTGGGTCATTTTTTCGAAAAGGAGCAAGGAGTGGCCTATACGTTATTAGGCCATAAATAAACGAATTATTTTTTAGAAAAATTGAAGAGGAAAATTTCGGCAACATTAGGTTTTGACAGGACGACGCTACGTGCCACAGAGTCGAAACTACACTAGATTTCAAATAATATCATTTGCCAGATCCTATATAAGTTCCATCCGATTTTAGTTTTAAACCGTTTTAAGGCTGTAACATGCATTATAAAATGATCAAACTTGGCATGATTTTCTTCACAAAAATTCCGAAAATAATCTTATATATGTTGTCAAGATCATTATATATACTAGCCCGCCCGAGGTTTGATCTTTCCCCTTTGATTTTATTTTGAACCCCCTTATACTTGTGCTCCATCCCAATTAACGGCAACTATTATGTCTCGTGTACTCTAACTGTCGCATCCGAATGTCATAAGTCCTTGTCAAAATACTGACAATTGACAAAGTTTCTCAGCAAATTTAATTTCAGCAAAAACACACAAATTTCAAGTGTGAGCAAACTTTGCACAAAACCCCAAATGCAATGCAAAGAAAAAACTATTCGTGTCTACAACTTTTCGTCGTTCTCGCCAGGAAAATATGAATGAAAGATCCAACAATCCAACAATGTTTTAAACATTTTGCTAACAACAAAATGTACATGCCATTCTATGTTAAATGTGGATTTACCAGAATATACCTAAGACCAATACGTATGTTTGTATGTAACAATAGGTGGTGAATTGAATAGAGTTTTGGCAAAATCTTGAAGCAACAATAGAAGAGGATGAGACATATTTTGGAAAACTCATTCGTATCATAGAATTCATTTACATTCCTTGCAAATCGAACATCAACATATTTACATTATTACATTAGTTTGTTTGTGGGGGGAGGGCGGTAGAGCAGAGGGATTGAAAATGGCAAACACAATCCTGACCTTTCTGATTGGTATTTCTTTGTTCGATTTTTTCCCACATCTTCGCTGCCAGCCAAACCATCAATTTTTAATGGATTTGAATTTGATGAAATTGGCAATGAAACCCACAGTCATGCCATGGCACGGGACCAATTTGTTCACAGGACCTATATCGAATATTTTGAAGTAAAATGAACATTTATTTTGGAAGGTTTACTCACAATGTCGACAGAGTAAAAAATCGATCTCAGGGCAAAGTTTTCATTGTACAACTAACACACATACCTACACACACACACATACACACACAGAAATAGATGCTCAGTTTGTTTAGCAGATTCCCAACATTTGAAATATTTATTCAAGCGATTTGTATAAACGTACATACACACTAAAATATATATGTATATATATGAATGCCTCAATACTGAAGGGCCCCTGCCATGTGGGTGGTTCTGGAAAGATTCCAAGGCATTGTGAATCACAGCATCATTCATTGCTTATTTGATTGACTTTTTAATAGCGGCAGTAAAAATGAGCTCAAATGTGACACAATTCATTGGCAAAGTCAATTGTGAAATAACCTTGAAGTGTAACAATTTAAAACAGCAGGCATACCTAGCTGATGGTGGTTATATTAAATAATTTGTGAAACCCTATTCGTAATGGGATTTTGTAACGATGTGGTGTAACCATTTTATATTCGAAATAGTTCAAGGTGAAAGTTTAAATTTAGTACTAAAATAATTAGTAACGATTGGATGAAGATATTAAAAACAAAAATACCGCCATTACAATAAGACTCAATGTGGGCTACATAACAGATCACATAACTCACTCCTGAACATGGCCAAACAATTAATTTTAAAGATATGTGTTAAATAATTTATAACACACCTTTGTACTGACTGAAGTCTAAATTAACAACTACTGCAACAAAATCAAAAGCCATAATTTGTACTTTTTTTTCAATTTTATTGAATGAAAGCACAAAATTTCGGAAATAGCATCAAATTTAAGAATAAGTTTAGATTTGTTCGAATTGGTCACCTTTGGCACGAATTATGGCCTTCAAACGCCAATGGAACCGCCACACGCTGCCCGAATGTTGCTCTGCGGTATTTTGGCCAATTCCCGAGAAGCGCTTGCTTGAGGTGATCGACACTTTGGTATTTCTTAGTGCCAACCCAGCTTTCCAAAATACTTCAGACACAATAGTCCAACGGATTGGTATCCGGAGATTTTGGTGGCCATTTTGCGCTGGAAATGAAGCGAGGAACCTAATTTTGTAACCATTCTTGGATGGCGCGTGCTGAGTGCGATGGTGCTGAGTCCTGTTGGAATGTCCAAGGTCTGTGGTCAAAATGTTTGCGTGCCCAAGGCTTTAATACACCCTCCACAATATTTTCGCGATAATATTCGGCATTTATTTTGATGCCACGGAGCGGAGAGCGACCATCGGTTGTTATGGCGGTCCACCATCACCATGGCCGGCGCTTGAGTTCTGGTGGCCAACCGAAGGTGCACATTTTCAGCTGACCTTTTTGTTTGTTTGCAAACTGCTGGTCAACGAATATTTTCTCATCGGAGAAAACAAAATTCGGCAGTTCACCACTTTTGGCCAAGCGAAGCTACTCTTTAACACTTTTGAGTCTACTTTCTTTCTGTTGCGATGTAAGTTCTTGCATTTTTTTGGGAATTTCAATGGCTTTACCCCGAGCTCAGTTTTCAATATTTGCCGAATGGAATATTGCGAAATGTTCAGCTCACGAGCCATTTTTCGGCCATTGTGACGCGGGTTTCGATCAAAACGCATTTTTTACTTTTCGCACCATTTCTGCTGATGTTGTCGGACTACGCTACCAGTATCACGATAACGAGCAATGGTACGAGATACAAAAGATTTATTCACATTTAAATGCTGGAGTGCTCTAACTATTGCCACTTGTGGTTTTCCCGCCAAATATGAATTCTATCACGAATAACTTTTTTTCTGGAAAATTCTCACCTAAATGATTTTGTACGCTTGTAAACAATATAATGTCTCTGGAATAATTTTAACAGCTGTCGGACGAGTGACTAAGAAATTACAGCAGTCTGAAGTTGGTTGCTGTTTTTTCATCTCACCCTGAAGGTGTTGGTCATCATGCTTGGTATTTTGAGAGTTTAAAAAATGTTCAAAAAAATCCGCTGTATCTGACATATCACTAAATCTCTGTTTATACCCTCCACCATACTATGGAGGGTATATTAACTTTGTCATTCCGTTTGTAACTCCACGATATACTCATGTCAGACCCAACAGAGTATATATATTCTTGATCAGCGTAAAATTCTGTATGTCCGTCTGTCTGTCTGTTGTAATCACGTTATCTTCCGAATGAATTGAGATGGATGGCTGAACACATGTTTATTATTCCAGTAGGCAGGTTAAGTTCGTAAATGGGCAATGTAGGTCCACGTTTTCATATAGCCCCCATATAACGGTACCTCCCTATATACGGTATTTTGATGATTTTAGCGACATTATTCACCGGAATTGTTTCAAAATTGGTATTTGAAGTTCGTTATGGGAACTACAGTCTGTGACAGAAAATTGTTTGTTCGGGTCCAGGTCTTCGTATAGGCCCCATATATCAGTACCTCCCTATATTCGGTACTTTGACGATTTTAGGTACAATACCCACCGAAATTGTTTGAGATGTGGTATTTGAAGTTCGTAATGGATGCTACAGCCTGTGACAGAAAATCGTCTATGCTGGTCCAGGTCTTCGCACAGCTCCAATTTAACGGCACCTCCTTACATACGATATTTTGATGATTTTAGCTACATTATTCACCGTTTATTTCAAGTTTCGAATTGAATATGGTAATGGCTTATGACAAACAATGTCTTTGTATGTCCACGTCGTATAGACCCCAATATAACGGCTATATTCGGTATTTTTAAAATTTTAACAGAATTATTTAAGGATTTTATTTTTTGAAAATTTCCAAATTCGTTGCAAATGGTAGAGAGTGTTAAAAGTTCGGCCTGGCCGAACTTACTGCTTTTTAACTTGTTAAAATATATATATTTTTTATAAATCTACCTGGTGATTTTGTGTTTGGAAATGTAGACTTTCTCCTCTTAAAATAAGTCTTAATATTAAAACCTACACCACATAGGAAGCGAGATAGCGAGGAAGATGAGGATCTTCATAAAATCACTTTCTGAGTCGATTTATGCATGTCCGTCCGTCCGTCTGTCCATGTATTTTTGTAAAAATATGCAGGTCGCTTTTATTATCCGATTGCGATGAAATTTCCCAAACAAAAATTGTTTTTACTCCAAGGACGAACCCTTTTGAAATTGGTCCAAATTTAGGTTGAGCTTGTAGGTTATCATATAATCGGCCCGCCTGACTTTTGACCTTTCTTTACTGTTTTTATACCCTACACCACAAGGTGGTCAGGGTATTATGTCTTTGTGCATTTGTTTGTAACAGGCAAAAGGAAACGAGATAGACCCATAGTTCCTTTTGATGATCTGCATAGAATCACATTCTGAGTCGATTTATGCATGTCCGTTCGTCCGTCCGTCTGTCCTTGTATTTTTGTAAACAAAGTACAGTTCGCATTTATTGCCCGATCCAGATGAAAATTTGCATAGATCTTTTACTTAGCCCAAGGACGAACCCTATTGAAATTGGAGATAATCGGTCAAAATTTAGATATAGCTCCCATACATATCTTCGTCCGATTTGCCTTTTATTGTACATCAAACGTGTAATATCAGCCCGAATAGTATGGAATTTTGCATATACACCCAAATTAGGCCTAAAAATAAGTATGCCAAATTTGATCGAAATCGGTTCAGATATAACTATATCTCCCATATATATTGTTCACCCGATTTGTTATTTTTGTCCTCCGCAGCCGTAATATGCACTCTGTAACAATAATATTTGGGAAATATATCAAATACAGCTCAGAAATACCTTTGCTAAATTTTATGGAGATCGGTTCCGATTTGGATATATCTCCCATATATAACATCGTCCGATATACTTTTTATTGTGAACCAAAGGACTAATATTTGTCCAAATGGGATGGAATTTGGCACTTACGACCGAATTGAGTCTAGAACCTAGTATATCAAATTTAGTGAAGATCGGTTCAGATATAGGTATAGCTCCCATATATATTGTTCATTCGATTTGTTATATTTGTTACCCACAGCCGTAATATGCACTCCGCAACATTTTGGATATAGCTCCCATATATATCTTTATCCGATTTCAAATTAATTGTGCACGAAATGGGCAATACAAGTCCGAATTTAAAAGATACAAATGCTTCGACATATTTAGTCCCTTGAACCTTAAATTATAAATTATATCATAAAGTCGGCCCGGCCGACTTTAAGGCTTTCTTTACTGGTTTTGTTATAGGTTCGTTATTTTATATGAGGGAGCTAGTGGCATATCCCGACTGTAAGCTTAGTGAAGGTTTGGTGTATAGAGTTTTAGGTGCCCTAGGTTTCCTAAAGAGTCTTGCATTCCACTTGCTATATGGGTTTCTTTTTTTTCCACTTATTTAGATATGTGTCCATATCCAATTTTCCGCCTTTAAAATCTACTTATTTGAAGCGCTACAAACACCACATCTTCTACATTATTAGCTACATTGTAAAAAAATGTCAGTGAATAAAATATGTCTCCCCCAAATTACAAGTAAAAAGTTCCGTTTTAAATATATGTATGGCAAATATAACTCTATGATCAACATCGAAAAAATTATATAGTTCATCAACGCACTTTCTCTTTTTTTCCAAAGGAAAAATGCCATAAGAATAATTTAAAATGCAAAAAAAAAAAAAAAAATGTTGCTGAAAGTTTGTTGAAGTTAGAAGTTAAATTAATTCACAAAAATAACAACAACAGCAATAAAGATTAGCACGAAAAAGGATGAATTTTATTTGTGTTTTTGTGTTGAGGACCATTTTCCGTTTTTCAACATTACTTCCTTTACATTAGCTACTGTAAAGTGTTGTAAACCCAAATCTATGCATGTTTTGCTCTTTCTTCCTTGGCCCCAAACAGGGATGGAAAGGAAAACAGAAGTAAAGTGTCTACATTCTGTTCCGAGAATACTCGCTCGCATCTTGGGGATTGGTAAACAAATGAAAATGTGTTTAAATATGATAATGTCATTTGGACCTTTTGACCCAAGTGTTTTCCTTTTTTTTTTTTTGGTTTTGTTTCATAAAAAGTCGTTTTCATCCCATAGCTGAGTTATCCTTCAAAAAATGGAACTTTGTCAATATTTGTCATCGCTGTTGAGTGGGATATATTTGCATTCAAATATAAAAAATAAAATAATAAAAAAAACCGACCAACATTGTTAGAGTTAGGTTTGCAATGAATCACATTGAAACCCAAAAGGGGAGGAAAAACTAAAAGTCGAAATAAGCCTGAAACCTTAAAAAATCTGTTAAATCGGAAAACCAAGCATTTTTACAACCTTTTACGAGCAGTCTCAGAAACAGAATCCACTTAGAACCAGGATGAGCAACACGATAAAGCGGCTGAAGCCCTCCCAGTAAAAACAAAGGACAAATCATTAAATCGAGATGTCGAGAATCGAGAAATATGTTTTTCATAGCGAAATTTTTATAAGACGATTAAAGTACTTGGTTATAAGCTTAAAAATCCCTTAAAATGGGGGAAAAATTATTAATACATATATCAAACTTTAAATATGTAACAAAGTTTCAATATAGCTTAAAATACATTAAACAAGTAAAAGTTGTAAGTTCTGCAGAGCCGAACTTTGAACCATTTGGTACAAATTTGGCAATTTTCAAAAAAAAAAAAAATTAAAATCCATTAAAAATTCTGTTAAAATCCAAATAATAATATGTAGCCATATATTAGGGCAACTTTTGTCATTAGCTGTTATAAAATTCAAATGCTTAAATTGAAAAAAAATCTGTTTATAATTTAGCTGAAATAAATAAAATACCGAATATCGGGAGGTACCGTTATATGGGACCTGTACGCAGACAATTTTCTGTCATAGGCTGTAGTCTCCATTTTGAACTTCAAATACCAAATTTGAAACAATTCCGGTAAATAATGTCGCTAAAATCATTAAAATACCGAATATCGGGGGTACCGTTATATGGGGGCTATACGAAGATGGGAATAGCCCATTTTCAATACCAAAAGTCCTGCAGACATAGTACACAATTGGGGAAATTTTCATCAACTTACTTCATTTCGTTCGGAAGCTAGAGTGATTTCCACAGACGGACGGACATTGATAAATCGACATAGAATTTTATACTGATCAAGAATGTATACACTTTGTGGAGTCTACAATGTATATTTCGAGGTGTTACAAACGGAACGACAAACTTAATATACCCTCCATTCTATGGTGGAGGGTATAAAAAATAAATAAATAAGTAAAACCGACTTAAAATGTGGAGGTTTCTTTATTTGTGGGATATACCAATATTGCATATTTATACCCTAGAACGCTATGTGTTGGGGTTATTAAAAGTTTGATAGGGTCAAACATTATGTAACACCTCGAAATATTGGTCCTGCACATGAGATGTTATATATGGATCGTCCTTTATAGCCAGGCTGAGTCCACCTAGCTATGTATGTACGTCCGTCCGTCCATATTAATTTGTAATCACGCTACAGGTCGCAATTATCCTCCTGTAGCAGATCCTCACGAAATTTTGAAATGGATTAACAATAATTTTTTTTTCCTGATTTTGCAACATGTTACAGAGGTAGTAGAGGAATCAACGCGGAATTTTGCATGGGCTAAAAGTTTCAGTCAGGGTAGAAGCCTACCAATTTGGATGATCATCGAACGAGATATTTCCAATTTAACTTGCAATATTGAATTGTACCTTTTGTACTACTTTTTATACCTTACAACACTATATATTGAAGTCATATATAAAGGTCGCAATTATCGTACAATCCACACGAAATTTAGCACAGAAGCAGGGTTAGGGTCAGAACAGAAGACTGTTGTTTTTGAAGATGCTCCCAAAATATTTAGGGACAGAAATGAACAACAACATTGTTTTTTTTTTTTTTTTGATTCCTGATTTTGCAGTCGCTCTATAGGTCACAATTAAGACCAATCGACACGGAAGGTGGGTTTGGGTGTTTTCCAAAAGGAGGAAGTTAATAATGACAAAATCCTACGTATAAACTGTAATTAAAACATTATATAACCCCTTTTCATTAAAAAGTAGAAAACCTTAGTCCTATAGGCAGTAATCTTATATACAGTGTGAGAAAAAATGGAACAAAGTCAAATACCATAATTGTTACACTTTTTTTTAAATTTTATTGAATGAAAGCAAAAAATGTCGGAAATAGCATCAAACTTTAGAATAAGTTTAGATTTGTTCGAATTGGTCACCTTTGACACGAATTATGGCCTTCAAACGGTCAATGAAACCGTCACACGCTGCCCGAATGTTGCTCTGCGGTATTTTGGCCCATTCTCGGCTTGAAATGATCGACACTTTGGTATTTTTTAGTTCCAACCTTGCTTTCAAAAATACTCCAGACACAATAGTCCAACGGATTGGTATCCGGAGATTTTGGTGCCCATTGTGCGCTGGAAATGAAGCGAGGAACCTTATTTTGTAACCATTCTTGGGTGGCGCGTGCTGAGTGCAATGGTGTTGAGTCCTGTTGGAACGTCCAAGGTCTGCGGCCAAAATGTTTGCGTTCTCAAGGCTTTAATATACCCTCCAGAATATTTTCGCCAAAAAATATTCGGCATTTATTTTGATGCCATTGTCGATTAATACGAGCGGAGAGCGACCATCGGCTGTTATGGCGGCCCACACCATCACAATGGCCGGCGCTTGAGTTCTGGTGGCCAACCGAAGGTGCACATTTTCAGCTGACCTCTTTGGCAAGTAAACACCATCAAGTCGCTTTTTTAGTTTTCGAACCATTTCTGCGGGCTACGCTACCAGTATCACGGTAACGAGCGATGCTACGAAATACAAAAGATTTATTTTATTTATTTAAAAGCTGGAGTGCTCTGACGATAGTCACTTGTGGTTTTCCAGCCAAATATAAAGAAATCACACTATCACGCTTGAATCCCATCACAAATAAATTTGTTTCTGGAAAATTCTCAGCAAAATGCTTTTGTACGCTTGTAAAAAATATAATGAGCTGTCACTGGAATAATCTTAACAGCTGTCGGACGAGTGGCTTAGAAAAGCCATATGGCTGTGGATATGAACTTTTGTCGTGCTCACCTGCCAGGCGAACGGACACCCCTAAGTCGACTCCAAATGTCCTGAAACGGATTTGGTCTAAGAATGTTATTTCGATATGGCACGATTTGGTCCGTAGCCATATGGGTCAGGGTATAATAAGTGTAGTCTGATAAAAAGTTCGCCAAATGTAACCAAAATGTCACCCGGCCGTCTCAATTCATATTGGGTGTAGATGTGCGAAACGACTGCATCTCTTTAATTGCCCTACCAAAACTATCGTACTCATGACGCTAAAAGTGCATTTTTCACAACTGAGGTCTTCTGTCTGTGAAATAGGTTAATTATAGATTTTTCGCCAGAAAAAAAACTGTTTTCCGAAACTGGTCTTGGCCATTTTAGAATTTATTTCGGTTTAAGTAAGAGCCGCTCTTCCAAATTGCTTGTAAGCAATTCAGATTCAATTTCCACCCAACATAATAACTAAAATTTAAAATTTCGAGTTTACAGTAAACAAAAAAACCATCCCGTCTAAAAAGGTCACCGGGACTAAATTGTAACCCTTGATTTCATTGCTAATTTTCTTATCTTCCTCCAAACTGGAGTTAAATGGAAATGTCAACAAGAAAATAAAAAATTTCTAGTCATTAACACTGAATCCCTTTTCTGCCTGGCTTTCTTAAGATAAAAGAAAAGTGCAAGAAATACAAGACCGTCAGACAATATTTAATTTTCTTTTGTCAAAACTCAAGCTACACAAAAAAGGTACGACGACGGGTTAACATAAATATTTTATCAGTTAAGAGATTTCGCATATTTATGGCATTTTTCTGTTCACACCTTTCATGGCATTATTTTACACAGCATTGACCCTAAAACAAATTCGTGCAAGTTTCTTTGTTTTGATGTTATTGTTGTTGTTGTTGTTGTTGTTGTGAACTCATTATTCTTTTGTACATCTCTAAATACGTGTGAAATCTTCAAGTGTATAAACTAAGTTTTTAGTACATTTGTCGGAATTCTATATGACAATGGCAAAGCTGTTCAACAGAACAACAAACGCCAAATATTTACAATTCATTAAAATGTAAAATACCCGTGTACGTAAGCTCCCATTTTAATTTAGAACTACAATTAACAATCGCAGCACAATTAGACGTTCCTGCACTGAAGGCATCTTGTGAAGGTGATGCACGACTCTTTGGGTTGAGTGATAGTTGGAATAGTATGCAAAAAAAAAAAAACAAACCAGTAAGGAAAGGTCAAAAGTCGGACGGGCCCGACTATATGGTAACCTACACCACTATGCGTATTTACAGGGTTAGATGAAAAAACTGCAACCAACTTCAGACTGCTGTCATTTCTGAGCTTGTGAGAATTTTCCAGAAAAATAGTTATTCGTCATGGAATTCGAGCGTTATAGTGTGATTTTTTATTTTTCGCCGGAAAACTACAAGTGGCTAGAGCACTCTAGCAAATGTAAATACATATTTTGTGTCTCCTACCATCGCTTGTTACCGTGATATAGCGTAGCCCGACGTCAAGGAAATGTACGGAAGAAAACAGTAACATCAGCTATATCTAAATCTGAACCGATCTTGATAAAATTTAGTAAAGGTATTTCTGAGCTGCATTTGATATATTTCCCTGAATATCGTTGTTACGGAGTACATATTACGGCTGTGGGTAACAAAAATAACAAATCGGATGAACAATATATATGGGAGATATAGCTATATCTGAACCGATTTCGATTAAATTTGGCGTACTTATTTTCAGGTTAATTTGGTTATATGTGCAAAATTCCATACTATTCGGGCTGATATTACACGTTTGGTGCACAAAAAAGGCAAATCGGACGAAAATATATATGGGAGCTATATCTAAGTTTTTACCGATTATCTCCAATTTCAATAGGGTTCGTCCTTGGGCCAAACAAATGATTTGTGCAAAATTTCATCTTAATCGGATAATAAATGCGACCTGCATTTTGTTCACAAGAATACATGGACAGACGGACGGACAGACGGACTGACATGCATAAATCAACTGAGAAAGTGATTCTATGGAGATCCTCAAAAGTAACTATGGGTCTATCTCGCTTCCTTCTCCATGTTACAAACAAATGCACAAAGACATAATACCATTACCACCATGTGGTGAGTGCAGGAACTTACAATGCAACAGAAAGAAAATAGACTCAAAAGAGCTAAAGAGTTGATTCGCTTGGCCGAAAGTGGTGAACTGCCGAATTTGGTTTTCTCCAATGAGAAAACATTCGTTGTCCAGCAGTTTGTAAACAAACAAAATGATTGTGTTTACCTGCCAAAGAGGTCAGCTGAAAATGTGCCCCTCCGTCATAACAGCCGATGATCACTAGAATTAATCGTCGTGGCACCAGAATAAATGCCGAATATTATCGCGAAATATTCTGAAGGGTCTATTAAAGCCTTGGGAACTCAAACATTTTGGTTGCAGACCTTAGACATTCTAACAGGTCTCAGCACCATCGCACTCAGCACGCGCCACTCAAGAATGGTTGCAAAATGAGATTCCTCGCTTCATTTTCAGCGTACAATGGCCACCAAAATATCCGGATACCAAACCCTTGGACTATTGTGTCTGGAGTATTTTGGAAAGTAAGGTTGGCACTAAAAAATACCAAAGCAAAAATACCTCAAGCAAGCGCTTCGCCGGGAATGGGCCAAAATACCGCAGAGCAACATTCGGGCAGGGTGTGACGGTTTCATTGGCGGTTTGAAGACCAAATTCGTGCCAAAGTGAGCAATTCGAACAAATCTAAACTTAGTCTAAAATTTGATGCTATTTCCAACATTTTTTGCTTTCATTCAATAAAATTAAAAAAAAAAAAAAAATGTTAAAATTATGGCTTTTGACTTTGTTGCAGTTTTTTTTTATCTCAACCTGAATATGGGAGCTATAGCTACATCTGAACCGGTTTTCGCCAAAATTTGATGTACCTGCTTTTAGGCTGAATTCCGTCGGAAGTGCCAAAACTCAGTCCATTTGGGCTGATATTAGCCACTTGGATATACATGGAAGCTATATCCTAATCTGATCCGATCTAGACAAAAGTTTAGACATTTATTTCTGAGCTGTATTCGATATCTGGTACCAAATATCATTGTTGTGTTGTGCATATTACAAGTGTGAGGAACTTTAAACCCCAAATCGGATGAAACAAATATATGGGAGACACTATATTTGAACCAATTTTCTCCAAATTTGATGTGCTTGCTTGCGGAATTCGGTCGGATGTGCCAAAAATTCAAGATATTTGGACTGATATCGGCCATTTGGTGCACAATTAGCACTAAATTGGTAAATTTTAACCAATTCTCACCAATTTTAATGGTGTTCGTCCTCGGGCCAAACAAAAATTTGTTGGAAAATTGCATCTCAATCGGATAGTAAATGCGACCTGCATTTTGTTCACAAAAATACATGGACAGACGGACGGACGGACTGACTGACATGCATAAATCGACTCAGAAAGTGATTCGATGAAGAACCTGAAAAAGAAGATCATGTTACAAACAAATGCACAAAGATGTAGTATATCTTACCGCTATGTGGTGTAGGTGTAAAGATAATTCGGGAGGCAGCAGAAAACAATTATGGTGGAAGTCGTAATTCTTATTTTGTGGAGTCTGCTAATGAATTTGAACATTCTTTTAAACATTTTTCGAGAAGCAGACAAATCCTATTTGCAAATACAGTCATAAAAATAAAACTAAAGTGACAATTCCGAAAAGACATAATACACACAATGAACCTTTTTAATTGTTATACCCTACACCACAAAGTGGTAAGGGTATTATGCCTTTGTGCATTTGTTGGTAACATGGAGAAGGAAGCGAGCTAGACTCATAGTTACTTTTGAGGATCTTCATAGAATCATTTTTTGAGTCGATTTATGCAAAGCAGTCCATCTGTGCATGTATTTTTGTGAACAAAATGCAGGTCGCATTTATTATCCGATTGAAATGAAAATTTCCAAATAATATTTGTTTGGCCCAGGGACAAACCTAGTTATTCACCATTGACGTTTCCTACAGGGATTATAATAAATCTGCCTTGTTCAGAAAATCATGGATAATTATTTTTTATACCCTCCACCATAGTATGGAGTGTATATTAAGTTTGTCATTCCGTTTGTAACACCTCGAAATATATATTTTAGACCCCACAAAGTATATATATTCTTGATCAGCATAAAATTCTATGTCGATTTAGCGATGTCCGTCCGCCTATACGTCTGTGGAAATAACTCTAGCTTCCCAACGAATTGAAGTAGATTGATACAATTTTTCTCAAATGTATATTACGTCTGCAGGACTTTTGGTATTGAAAATTGGCCATATAGGTCCACGTTTTGATATAGCCCCCATATAACGGTACATCCCGACATCTATTTTGATGATTTGACGACAATATTCATCAAAATTCTTTTAAATTTGGTATTTGACGTTCGTAATGAATACTACAGCAAATGACATGAAATTATCTGTGCAGGTCCACGTCTTCGTGTAGCCCCCATATAACGGTACCTCCCGATATTCGGTATTTTGATGACTTTAGCTACATTATTCACCGATTTATTCATTTAAGTTTCGCATTTGAATATTGTAATGGCTTATGACAATAGTTACTTATGCAGGTCCATGTCGTCGTATTGACCCTAATATAACAGCTACATTCGGTATTTCTAAAATCTTAACAGAATTTTTAACTCATTTTTATACCCGTCTGTCCATGTTAATTTGTAATCACGCTACAGGTCGCAATTATGGCCCGATCCTTACGAAATTTTGCACGAAGGTGGGGTTAGGGTCAGAATAGAAGCCTATTTTTAGGGGTTGAAATGGACCAAATACTGGAAAAATGTTGGATTTTGCAATAGCTATAGAGGTCGCAATTATAGACCAATCGACGCGGAATTTCGCATGTAGCTAGAGTTTAGGGCGGGGAAGACGCCTACCAATTTGGATGGTCATCGGATAATATTTAGCGGGTAAAATAGACCATATCTTTTGTGTTGAAAAAATTCAAAATTTTTCATTAAACCGCGAATATTTTAAATCCCGGCGAAATCACAAAGCCATGACAAGGTAACTTCTGATCTTTACATAGATGTTAACATCCAACAAATCGGATATATAGCAAAATATGTGCGATATATATGTCTATCAAAGAAGATATGTTTGAAAGATCTCGACTGAACTGATTTCGACAGTTCTCATAAATTCAGAATGGCCTCTTGACAGGAAAGAAAAAACGTCTAAAAAAATCGCATAAAAATATCTCTCTAAAAACGAAAATATTGATTTTGTAACATTTTCTCATATTTTTTCAATTTTGTCATATTTTTGGCATATTTTCATTTTGAATTAAACATTTGGTAATATTTCTGCAGCTAACAAAATAAATTAGTTAGGATATCAGGATATCATATACAGATCGCATTTATGGCCCGTTCCTTACGAAATTTTGCATGGGGATAAGATTAGGGTCAGAATAGAAGCCTACTCTTTTTGGAGATGATCGCCATATATTTAGGGGGTTGAAATGGACCAAAAAACTGCAAAATTGTCAGCAGGTCGTAACTATCGCCCGATCCTCACGCACATTTGAATGGGGGTTACCGGACATTGCAAAAGCCAAGCTGTTTTGGATGGCTATCCAAAAATATTCAATGTGCGAAATAGTTTGCCAACTTTTGTAGACAAAATACGAAAATGTTCATTCCAGAGACTTTTTGGAGAATTCACAAATACAGGAAAGACGCACTTCTGACTATTTCGTTAATGCTGATTTCGTTAAAGTTAATAAATGTTAATCTTTTGACACTTCTGAGAGATTATAGGTCTTTGGGAAATATTGGTTCTAGATCTATGAAGACCATTTACATGTGCAACATCTACCAATAAATTGGAAATGAGCAAACTAGTTTAAGTTGCTATTATTCGAAAATTAGAGAACGAAACCCACAATATCTTGTGGAATTCTTTCGAGTATCTCGCCTATATAAACTGTATCGTTTATTATAGTGATGTAGGGTATTCAATTGTATTGAAAATTGTAAAAATCGTTCGAAATGGTGGAGGGTATTCAAAGTTCGGCCCGGCCGAACTGCTTTTTACTGGTTTTTTCTAAGGTCGAAAGTATATTTAGAAAAGTGTAGTGTCTGGGAAAGAATCGGAGTTCGGCTTAGTATTCCATTTATTTTCAGGTTTTTTCTTTGCCATAAATCTTATGTGTGGATATGAAGACCATACATTGATTTAATATCAATAACATCAAAATTAAATAAAATTTGCTTGCCACCTTACTCTATATAGCAGAACATATTTCTCTAAGAATACTTATTATATAATACTAAGTGATATTACTTTTGTTTATGTATATTAGTATAAGAAACTTTCTTGCTTAACTCTAAACCCCTACAATTACGTTAAATGACGTGGTAAGCAGTAAAACTCCCTTTTCAACTTTGTTCTATGATGCAGCTTTATGTTGGGATAAAATTTATAATATTTTTTTTTTGAACTTTTCTTATTTTCGTCTTAACGTAGTTACTTCCCAAACTTTGACCACAACAATGTTGTCAACTATTTACGCCATCCAACCAAACCAAAAACTTTTGTCAAATTCCAAATTTTGCAAATAGTTCTGCATTTTGTTTAGCTTTATTTGGAATGGACAGACAAAAGGGTGGCAACAGAGTTTTGATAAATTCAGCCCCGCTGTAAGAAGTTGAAGCAAAGAGTGTGGTTTTTCTTTGAAGACTTTTCGGACACACACACACAACAAATTTAATGTTTTACAGCAACCTTGGATTATGGTACAGGCAAAACAATAATACTTTTTATTATCGACATTTGCATACGATTTTGATTTATGGCAGTCTCCTTTCTCGGAATATAAGAAGGACTTTTACAACCACTTAAAACAAATAAAGTTTAAATGTTGTATTGCTTTATTTTATTGTAGGAAAAAGCCATAATATTTTTACATTCCGTTTGTTTTTTCTTTCTACATCATGACTTTTTCCTGTATGGACTTAAAATATCCAAAATCTCGTTATAAGATTTAATTGAGGCACTGTAGCATTTTGTCTTTTATTTATTTGTGTGTGTATGTGTGTTTTTTGGTTTCAATCCAATCGTAGTAATCCTTATAGGATTTTCTGTATGACATAACAATGCTGTACAAAGTTCTTTTTATACCCTACACCACAAGGTGGTCAGGGTATTATGTCTTTGTGCATTTGTTTGTAACAGGCAAAAGGAAACGAGACAGACCCATAGTTCCTTTTGATGATCTGCATAGAATCACATTCTGAGTCGATTTATGCATGTCCGTCCGTCCGTCTGTCCGTCCGTCCGTCTGTCCGTCCGTCTGTCCGTCTGTCCATGTATTTTTGTAAACAAAGTACAGGTCGCATTTATTGCCCGATCCAGATGAAATTTTGCACAGATCATTTTTTTGGCCCAAGGACGAACCCTATTGAAATTGGAGATAATCGGTCAAAATTTAGATATAGCTACCATATATATCTTCGTCCGATTTGCCTTTTATTGTGCACCAAACGTGTAATATCAGCCCGAATTGTATGGAATTTTGCATATACACCCAAATTAGGCCTGAAAATATGTATGCCAAATTTGATCGAAATCGGTTCAGATATAGCTATAGCTCCCATATATATTGTTCATCCGATTTGTTATTTTTGTCCACCGCCGCCGTAATATGCACTCTGCAACAACAATATTTAGGGAAATATATCAAATACAGCTCAGAAATACATTTGCAAAATTTTATCGAGATCGGTTCAGATTTTGATATAGCTCTCATATATAACTTCGGCCGATTTACCTTTTATTGTGCACCAAACATCTAATATTTGTCCAAATGGGATGGAATTTGGCACATACGACCGAATTGAGTCTAGAAGCTAGTATGTCAAATTTGGTGAAGATCGGTTCAGATATAGCTATAGCCTCCATATATATTATTCATCCGATTTGTTATATTTGTTACCCACAACCGTAATATGCACTCCGTAACAACGATATTCAGGGAAATATATCAAATACAGCTCAGAAATATCTTTGCCAAATTTTATCGAGATCGGTTCAGATTTGGATATAGCTCCCATATATATATTTATCCGATTTCAAATTAATTGTGCACCAAATGGTCAATACAAGTCCGAATTTAAAAGATACAAATGCTTCGGCATGTTTAGTCCTTTGAACTTTAAATTATAATTATAATCATAGCGTGTATGATTGAATTCTCCCATAAAAACTTTTAATTGTTATGTGGAGCTCTACTAAATTAGCAAAGTGGTGTAGGGTATCATAAAGTCGGCCCAGCCCGACTTTAAGACTTTCTTTACTGGTTTTATAAAGTAAATGTGTATTTTATTTGTACGCTTTTGAGTGAACAAAATAAATTTCTTTGCCATGATTTTATAAAAGATTTCGGGAAATTAACTTAAGAAAGCAGGAACAGGGCTTTCTTTCAAACATAACTTTTACGTATACAGGGTGAGATAAAAAACTGCAACAAAGTCAAACGCCATAATTTTTACATTTTTTAATTTTATTGAATGGAAGCAAAAACTGTCGGAAATAGCATCAAATTCTAGAATAAGTTTAGATTTTTTCGAATTTGTCACCTTTGGCACGAATTATGGCTTTCAAACGGCCTATGAAACCGTCACACGCTGCCCGAATGTTGCTCTGCGGTATTTTGGCCCATTCCCGGCGAAGCGCTTGCTTGAGGTGATCGACACTTTGGTATTTTTTAGTGCCAACCTTGCTTTCCAAAATACTCCAGACACAATAGTCCAACGGATTGGTATTCGGAGATTTTGGTGGTCATTGTGCGCTGGAAATGAAGCGAGGAATCTAATTTTTGGGCTAAGTGCGATGGTGCTGCGTCCTGTTGGAATGTCCAAGGTCTGCGGCAAAAATGTTTGCGTGCCCAAGGCTTTAATACACCCTCCAGAATATTTTCGCGATAATATTCGGCATTTATTCTGATGCCTCGGTCGATTAATATGAGCGGAGAGCGACCGTCGGCTGTCCGATGTTTTCTCATCGGAGCAAACCAAATTCGGCAATTCACAACTTTCGGCCAAGCGAAGCAACTCTTTAGCTCTTTTGAGTCTATTTTCTTTCTGATGCGGTGTAAGTTCGTGCACTTTTTGGAATTTTAATGGGTTTACCTCGAGCTCATTTTTCAATATTTGCGAATGAAATATTGCGATATGTTCAGCTCATGAGCCATTTTTCGGCCACTGCAACGCGGGTTTCGATTAAGTCGCTTCTTTACTCTTCGAACCATTTCTGCTGATGTTGCTGTTTTCTTCCGTCCACTTCCTTGACGTCGATACGAGACAGAAAAGATTTTTTCACATTTAAATGCTGGAGTGCTCTAACGATAGCCACTTGTGGTTTCCAGCCAAATATGAAGAAATCACACTATCACGCTTGAATTCCTTCACGAATAACTTTTTTCTAGAAAATTCTCACCAAAATGCTTTTGTATGTTTGTAAACAGTATAATGAGCTGTCACTGGAATAATTTTAACAGCTGTCGGACGAGTGGCTTAGAAATGACAGCAGTCTGAAGTTGGTTGCAGTTTTTTCATCTCACCCTGTGTAGCCAGAAAATTGGCATACATTTTCCCTTTAATATGGCATAATCTGTTTAAATCGATAACAAATAAGGTAGTGTTAATATTTCACAGTAATTTCATAAATCAATTAAAATACCGGCCGTTTATATTGTCCGATTACGATAAATTTTTGCAGAGTTCTTTTATTTGACCCAAGGAAGATCTCTATTGAATTTGATGACAGTAGATCCAGATTTAGATACAACAAATGGGATGTGTTTTGAATTTGAATTTTTCGCAACTGACTTCCGCTTGGAGTTTAGTAAGCCAAATGTTGGGAAAATGGGCTTAGATTTGGATATGTTTTTAGATATGTTTTTCCCATTAAACTGCTATTAGACGACAAGGGTTTTACACATGTGACGTCAATTTTTTTATCCATGTGTATGTCAAAATTGCCATTTTACATATGATTCATAATTCATGCTATCGCACACTTGCAATTGTTTTTATACCCTACATCACATAGTGAGTGGTATAGGTATTATGTCTTTGTGCATTTGCTTGTAACATGGAGCAACTTTTGAGGATCTTCATAGAATCACTTTCTCAACCGATTTATTTATGCATGTCAGTCCATCTGTCCGTCTGTCCATTTATTTTTGTAAAAAAATGCAGGACATATATCCGATGCAATTTTCCAAACAATATCAGATTTGGATATAGCTTCCATATATATCTTTATCAGATTACAGGTTTATTGTGCACCAAATAGCGAATATCAGTCCAAATGGACTGAATTGTGTCACTTCCTACGGAATTCAGCGCAAAAGCAAGTACTTCAAATTTTGGTGAAATCGGATCAGATATAGCTGAAGGTCACAAAGTATATATATTTCATCCGACTTGGTATTAAAGTCCTTCACATGCCTAATATGCAGTCCACAACAATGATATTTGGTACCAGATATCAGATACAGCCCAGATATACCTCTGCCAAATTTTATCGAGATCGGTTCAGATTTGGATATAGCTCCCATAAGTATCTTCGACCGATTTCGGGTTAATTGTGCACCAAATGACCAGTACCAGTCCAAATGTCCTACATTTTGGCACATCCAACCGAATTCGGCCCAGAAGCAGGTACATCAATTTTTGGCGAAAATCGGTTCAGATGTAGCTAAAGCTCCTATATATATGCTTCATCCGATTTGGTTCCTCACAGTCGTAATATGCACTCCAAAACAATGATCCTTGGTACCAGATTACTTATGGAGCTCAAATTTACCTCTGTCAAATTTTGTCGAGATATATTGAGATTTGAATGTAGCTCCTATATATATCTTTATCCGATATCAGTTTTATTGTGCACAGAATGGCTAATATCAGCTCAAATTAACTGAATTTTGGCACTTCCGACGAAATTCAGCCTAGAACCAAGTACTTTAAATTTTGGTGAAATTCAGATATAGCTATAGCTTTCACATATATGTTTCATTCGATTTGGGGTTTAAGTCCCATACATGCGTAATATGCACTCCACAACAATGATTTTGCATACCGGAAATCAGATACAGATCGAAAACACCTCTGCCAAATTTTATCGAGATCGTTTCAAATTTGTATATACCTTCAATATACACCTTCATCTGATTTTACGGTTATTCTTCACCATATATTTAATATCAGCCCAAATTAGATAGATTTTTTTTATAGTCAGCTGAATTTTTCCATATGGTGAAACTCGGTCCGGTATATCAATTGTTCCAATAAATATTTTTATACCCTACAACACTATGTGTTGAGGGTATTATAAGTTTGAAAGGGCCAAATTATGCAACACCACGAAATATTGGTTTTCCACATAGGAAAGTATATATGGATCTTCCTATCTCGCCGAGCTGAGTCTAGCTATGTATGTCCGTCCGTCCGTCTATCCATGTTAATTTGTAATCACTCTACAGGTCGCAATTATGACCCGATCTTCACGAAATTTAGAATGGAGGTGGGGCTATAACCAGAATAGAACCCTATTGCTTTTGGAGATGATCCCAAAATATGTAGGGGTCGAAATGGACCAAAAACTGAGATTTTTCCTGATTTTGCAGTTGATCTACAGGTCACAATTATAGACCAATCAACGCCGAATGAAGCATGGGGCTAGAGCTTAGGGCTGGGCAAAGTCTTCCAATTTTGGTGGTCATCGGGTAATATTTAGTGGGTGAAATAGAGCATAATATTTGTGTTGAATAAAAGTCAAATTTTCTATTAAACCGCGAATATTTTTAATCCTGAACGTTACGTAGACGCCGATAGTAAATATATCGAATATATATAGTGAAATATATACAATATGTATATACAAAAGAAGGGGATTGGCATAAAAGAATAAAATCTGAAAAAATCGCATAAAAAGATGCCAATAATGATGTTAATATAGATTTTGTAGTATTTTGTGAAATTTTTTTATTTTTTCATATTTTTTATCGCATGCGATTTTTTTTAATTTGACTTATAACATTGAAGTGCATATTTTGTAATATTTATTCACCTTACAACACAGGTTAGGGTTATTATATGCAGATTGCAATTATCGTCCGATCCTCACGAACATTTCAGAACATTGTTTTCAAAGATATCCGCAATATATTTGGGTGTTTAAATGGACCAAAAACAGAAAAAAATTCCTGATCACACAATTGAAGCCAATTGACACGCTTAAAAAGAGAGTTAAAGACAGGGAAAAATTTTAGATGACCACTGGATTATATTTAGCTATAATATGGACCACAACAACTAACAGCACGACGGAGTGTGCAAATATTGGCCAAATGTCCCTGTTCAAAATGCTAAGGTTAATATCTGGTCAGTGCTCCGTGACATAATTTCAAAAGCGAAATCTTCCAAAGTGGATTTGGGCATGAAGGGACTTCTAACGTATTGTAGTGTTGTAGGGTATCAAATGGTCGGCCCGCACGACAATAGCCTTTACTTACTTGTTTAATATAATCATACACTATACAACAATGTTTTTTTGGTAATAGAGGTACAAACGCATCCGTAATATTTGTTGAAAATCGATTCAAAGGTGGATATAGTTCTCAAATTGTGACTGCATGATACGCATTCAAATTCCGTTCATACTTGATATTATCTACTTCACATAAATTCCCGATGTTATATTGTTATTCGATTTAATATTAACATATAGTATATCTAGCTTCATTGAGAATCGAAATTTCTTAATTTCAGTTCCCAGGATGCTTACGTAAACTACCGTTTCCCACATTTGTTTTTTTTTTTCTTTGATAAAATTAAAAAAAATACCTATCTATTTTCAGGAAACTTAATTTAGGAAAATATGTTTCTTTGTTTTCTAATCAATTTGAAATTTTTGCTGGAATTGTTTTTCTATAGTTATCTCGTTATCATTGTTACCTTATCTTATATTTTAATTAAATTTTCATTTCTCTGTATTCTTTTTGCTATGTTTCGGAAGGAAAATGATTGCATTTTCTACAAATTTACTTATGCAAATGAAGAAAATTATTTACATGAATAAGAAAATCCTATTTCTTTTTCAATTATCGGAAAATATTATGAAAAAAAAAGTAATTTAAAATCTCTGAAATTATTTGCTAAGGATTAATGGCATTTAGAATTTAAGCCTTTATTAAAATAAGCTCCTTAAGCTGGTTGGATTTTATTATCAATTACTGGCTTAGTTCAACGTAATAATATAAGCGTATTCTGGAGGCATAAAGATAATGGGTTTTCAAGGATTTAAAGAATTAACTATGAACTTACCGTTTTATTGCCTAAATGCTTAACTCGACACCCCAAATAGGCAGACTTCCCCACAAGTGAAGTGATATTTTTTGGCATTGTCACATCGAAATAGGGTTCATTCCATCTGTGACTATGGGAATAGTGACCCGGTGGTAAGTGCGTTGGCTTCTGATCCACATTATTGTGATTTGGATTGCCGGACAGTCTTTGGTAGCACATCGATAAACCTGAAAAGAAAAATATGAAAAAATAGTTAAATTGTTAACCAAATATTTCTTGTTATCCAACCTGAAAAAATAACAAGAAAAAAACAGTAAGTTCAGCCGGGCCGAACTTTGAATTCCCTCCACCATTTGGAACGAATTTGCAATTTTTTTTTTTAAATAAAATCCGTTAAAAGTTCTCTTAAAATCGTAAAAAATACAGAATTTAGCCGTTATATTAGGGTCTATACGAAGAAGTGGACCTGCATAGGCAATTTCATCATAGGCCATTACTATATTCAAATACGAAACTTGAAAAAAGCCCGCTGAATAATGTAGCAAAAATCATCAAAATACAGAATAAAGGGAGTATAGGGCCTATACGAAGGACCTGCATAGGCAATTTTCTGTCATAGACTTTAGTTCCCATTACGAATACGAATGTGCCAAATAACGGCACATCTAAATAACGGTTTTAGACCCTAAGTCCAAATTCGTTTCAGGACATTTGGAGTCGATCAAGCGATGTCCAACCATCCGTCCGTCCGTCCGTCTGTCGGTCTACGGGCTGGTGCGCACGATAACTCTCGAAGAGAGTATACGATTTGGTCCAAATTTGCTACATCATAATATTGTTATTAAACGTAGATAAAGCTTGGTGATGGACAATATCCGTTTACTCATTCTGGTACCTCCCCCACAAAAGTGGTCAACATTTTCAAAAGAAAGTATTTTAGTCTACAGGAACAGAAAAGATAATCCAATTTTGCTCCAACCGTGCAAATCCTAATGTTTGCATCAGTGCTAGGTCAGGTGCGAAAATGGACAATATAGGTCCACTCCTCACTCCTCCTCACAAAGGGTCAATATCTAGAGTAAGTCCGCTTGCCTTCAAATTACACACGTCACAATATTTTTAATAACCCATGGTCTGGTGTGAAGATGGAATATATCGGCTTACTCCTTCTGACAACTCCCCCAAAAAGGTCGAAATTTTCAAAAAACAAAAAAAAAAAAAATATTTTCTGCAAAACAATAATCCGATTTTGCTCCAACTTTATTTATATATGTGTCAGTGCTAAGTCAGGAAAATGGACAATATCGGTCCACTCTATCATATACCTCTTCCACAAAGGGCCAAAATTTTGATTAATTACAACTCTTATAATATGTAAAGTAAGAGTCCGATTGTCTTCAAATATCACACATCCCAATAATTTTATTAACCCAAGGTCTGGTGTTAAGATGGAATATGTCGGTCCACTCCTTCTGGTACCTCCCCCACAAAAGGTCGAAATTTTCCAAAAATATATTTTCTGCGCAGAAAGAGAAACGATATTCCACAAAAGGTCGAAATTGTGAATATCCATGAAGCTCATAAAACGCGACCGCACAAAGGGTAAAATTTTCAATAACCAAGACATTTATAAAATCCGAAATAAGCATCTCTTTATATTTCACACATCGCATTGTTTGTACTAACACAAGATCTGTTGTGCAGGTGGGATATATCCGTTCACTCCTTCTGGTACCTCCGCCACAAAGGATCAAAGTTTTGAATATCCACGAAGCTCATAAAAAGCGAAGTTAAGATCCGATTCCATTTTAGGCTTGGTACATCTCGATATTTCTAATTTTGCTATAATAATATTTTTATCTGTATTAGATTAGGTATGAAAATGGAACACTTCGGTCGACGCTTTTAACATTTTCTAAAAATTAGCACATACCTCATACAAAGTGAAGGAAGTAACCAATATAGTCCAAACCTGGCACGTCGCAATATTCATATGATATCAATATTTATATCATATCATTTATTTAGGTCCGATACGAAATGGACAATATGATATTTAGATAAGACAGGACTAGGGACATACAGCAGAATTTTATGGCAAATAATTTTTAAAAATATATTGAATGTATTGAATGAGTGAAACAACGTACATACCAAAAATTGAAAGCTTTCAAGGAATATTAAACCGAACATTTCAGAAAAAAAAATTGTGTAACAATATGTTGATCTGTAATTATGTTGTGTAGCACAGTGCAATGATTCCACCATTTAGAAGGGATGAAGGAAAATCCGTTGAAATATGCTGATAAAATCATACAAACACCGAACATAGGCAGTTACCCTTACATTGGGAACTATACGAAATTTTTGAAATTTTTGTCATAAGCCATTACGATATCTACAACGTGGGCATGTATAGCCCATTTTCAATACCAAAAGACCTGCAGACCTAACACACATCTGAGCAAAATGTTATGAACCTACTTTATTTCGTTCGGAATCTATAGGGCTTTGCACAGACGGACAGCGAGACATATATATAGTTTAGAAAGCGTTTCCAATATTCGGAATATGCATTCTATGAAGTCAGCCCATGAAACTAAGAGTAGTTGGTAGGTAGTGGAAAAATTCAGAAAACTCACTCATACTAGTATTTCTCTATTCTCCTACATGAGTTTGATTTCATTGAATTTTTATTTTTCCATTTTTATTTGTTTACTCTCCTTACGAGCATTAAATTTCGGACCCCAATTATTTGTTTTATATATTTTGTAATTTAAATTTCGTACTAACACAACAAAAGTTTCACATTGTAAAATAAAAAAATAAAGTTTTTTTTTTTTTTTCAGAAAGAAAGAATCCTTTCATGTAACCGAATGCATTGAAGATCAATTTATGCAAATTGAATTAATAATAATTTGCATTCCACGTAATAATAATAGTTCGCATTCCGGCATGCCATCGATAGGTAGTAGTGGCTCCCAACCCACTCGTTTACTATTAAATGTCCGCCTTCGAAGTAATAGTGTAATCAATATGTGTGACAAAAAT
Source organism: Musca domestica (assembly GCF_030504385.1). Taxonomy (NCBI): domain Eukaryota; kingdom Metazoa; phylum Arthropoda; class Insecta; order Diptera; family Muscidae; genus Musca; species Musca domestica. Next base: position 20,079,425 of record NW_026712435.1, read on the forward strand.
TAATTAAATTTTATTTTATTAAATATTAAAATCCCAAAATAATACATTTTCAAGTCAACATGAAAGGTTTTATTCTTTATTTGAAATCTTGTGTAATCATCGAAGCAATAAATTCGAAATTTCACTTACTGTTATCACAATATGTTAAATGAAAAAGTGAGATATGAATGTATATCTCACACCTTCTACAGCTGCCGTATTTTTTTTTTTATTTTTATGTCGCGTAATATTTATACCTGTTAAGTGATTTTCTCTTGAACACATATGTTGTAATCAAATAATAAAGTGGGATTATGAAATGGTTAATGAAGAAATAGGGAGAAAAAGAGCAAAAATTTAAATAACTTCCAAGCTGGTGGATTGTGTGAGATTGTTGTTGAAATAAGAAAATAGTCAACTCACTATAACACGTACACACACAGCAAAAATTCCATTGCCATGAGTGCCACTTTAAGCTTTACTAGTAACAACAGCCACCATTCATAAGTTATATTTCCAATATAACATAACCAATACACTAAAAAATAGAATTTACAAGACAAAACAACTTACTTTTATCATACCAAGTAATGAGATACGGCTGTACAAAGTATAAACGTCCGTTTACAAAACCTGAGGTCGCTAAGAAAATGCCAAGAGTGGGCCGTCACACATACACGTCGTTTGACAACAATTAATATGCATAGCAGTGGCTAAATGCCCAACAAGCACTCAGAGGATCACCAGTTCAACGCCCCCATCAGACAAACAAAATAAAAAATAAGAAACAAGTAAAAAAGGAACAAAGTTTAACCGGGCCAAACTTTTAATACACTCCACTTGCAAAATTTCAAAAATTCTGGAATGAGCTCTGAAATTAATCATATATAGAATATCGGATGGTAAGTCATATGGGGGCTACACGAAAACGTAGACTTGTATGGTATTTATACCCTACAACACTATGTGCTGGGGCTATTATAAGTTTGATTGGGCCAAAAATTATGTAACACCTAGAAATATTGGAAACTATATGTGGATCTTCCTATCTCGTTGATCTGAGTCGATCTAGCTATGTATGTCCGTCCGCCTGTCCATGTCAATTTGTAATCAAGCTACAGGACGCAATTATGGCCCGATCCTCACAAAATTTAAAATGGAGGTAGAGTTAGGGTCAAAATAGAACCCTATTGTTTTTGGAGCTGATCGCAAAATATTTAGGGGTTGAAAAAGGCCAAAAACAGAAAAATTTCCTGATTTTGCTGATGCTTTACAGGCCACAATTAGAAACCAATCGACGCAGAATTTTGCATGGAGTTAGAGTTTAGGACTCGGCAAGAGCCTCCCAATTTGGGTGGTAGGCTCTTGGTCCAAGTTTAGACAAAATCGGAAACTCCTTCCGAAAGTTATCGTTCGCACCAGCCAGACATACAGACGGACGGATGAACATCGCTAGATCGACTCCAAATGCCCTGAAACGTATTTGGTCCAAAGAGACCTAAAGTCTAAAACCGTTATTTCGATGAGGCACGTTTTGGCCATAACAAGTGATATATACCCTCTCAAGCCATATGGCTGAGGGTATAATTAAAATTTTTCTAATTTTGCAACCGCTCTACAGGTCAAAAGTGGAAACCAATCGACACGAAATTTTAGATGAGGAGAGAGTTAAGGACAGGGAAGAAGTCGAGCATATGGGATGGCTATTGGATTATATTTAGCTGTAAAATGGACCACAACATTGTGAATTTATTTCGAATACATAACAACACAGCGGAGTGCGTAAGTAAGAGTGACATTTGGCATTATTTCCAAAACGAAAATTCCAACATATTGTAGTGTTGTTGTGTATCACATTGTTGGTCCGCACGACTATAGCCTTTGCTTACTTGCTTTTTGGTAATTCCATTGAAAGATGTTTCCAAAATCGGCAAAACACCGAATATGGGAAGGTACCATTGTATGTGGGATATACGAAAATGTAGACTTAGATAGGTAATTTTTGTCGTAGAAACAACTTCGATGAGAAGTGTGAACATAAATCATGAAAATACCGAATATCGTTAGAACCATTATATGAATATACGAAAATGTGTGCTATGTAGATAATTTTCTATCAGGGAAGATAATAGGTTCTGGCAATATCAAATACCTAATAATTCCTACTGTTAATCGTAATTAGCAGTAGGAATGTCGGGAGGTAGCGTTATATCGGGGATATACGGAGACGTGAACCTATATAGGCAATTTGTCTGTCATATAAGGTTATACCCTTTACGAACTCCAAATACCAAATTTGAAACAATTCCGGTAAAAAGTGTGTCTCAAATCATCAATGTACTGAATATCGCGAGGTACAGTTATATGCGGTCTATAACAAAACTTGGATCTATATATACAATTTTTTGCAAGGACAGAGCTTCACAAGTTTCAAATACCAATCCATGGAACTATATGGCTGGGACCATCAAAATAATGAATGCCGAGCGGTAAAGTTATACGGGCCAATATGGACAATATTCTGACAAGGACCACAAACTGTATATATCCTGATCAGCATAAAACTCTATGTCGATTTAGCGATCTCCATCCGTCTGTCTGTCAGTCTGTGGAAATCACTCTAGCTTCCGAACAAATTGAAGTAGGTCCATAAAATTGTACTCAAATGTGTGTTTGGTCTGAAAATGGGCTATATAGGTCCATGTTTAGGTATAGCCCCCATATAACTGTATTGCCTCTATTCGGTATTTTGATGATTTTAGCTACCTTATTGATCGGAACATTTTCAAATTTCATATTTGGACTTCGTAACGAGTACTATAATCTGTGAGAGAAAATTATCCATGCAGATCCAGGTCTTCGTAAAGCCCCCAAATATCGATACCTCCCTATATTCGGTATTTTGACGTTTTAAGCTATATTATTCACAGGAATTGTTTAAAATTTCTTACTTGCCCTACGTAAGAGGTGCAACAGCGTGTAACATAAAATTGTCTATGCAGGTTCAAGTCTCTCTCTTTTTTCGGTATTTTGATAATTTTAGCTATACTATTCACCGGAACGGTTTGAAATACCGTATTTACATTTCGTAACGAGTAATACAACCTGTGACAGTAAATTGCCCATGCAGGTCCACGTCTTCGTATAGCCCCCTATATCGGTGTCTCCCTATACACGGTGTTTTGATGATTTTAGCTACATTATTCACCGGAACGGTTTCAAATCTGCACTTCGTAACGTGTTCTACAACCTGGTTCAGGTCTTCGTATAGCCCGGAATTACTTTAAATTTCTTATTTATTTTTTTTTTTTTTGGTTTTTTTGTAGCAATAAAATGTTTCAAGCCATGCTTGTTTGTGTACAGAAATTTAGCACTGATATCTGCTGACCTCCTCCTAAATAACTGTCTATGTAGCTATATTACGTTTGGTGTAATAAACTTTTCAATTCAGAAAGTCAAATTTCGATCGATGACATAAATTCGTTTTAAATCTGCAGCATAGTAAGAAGTATATATTTAGATTGTCATTTCAATTGAACTCCTCAAAATAAGCATTTTAAACTTCTCAAGGTATTTTTAATAGGCATAAAATTCTATATTCATATTTCCAAGGGTATCACTTTCCAAATGGCAAAGCATATAACGTCTAAAAACTTTTTACTTTTTCATTTTAGACAAAGCTACCTATTTAATTTGCTAAATTGTACACTTTACGAAATTAAAAAAAAGAACCTCTCAGAAGCTCTTTGCTACGACATTCATTACCAACCAATGTGCGCCGTTTGATTGGTCAATATGTCCCTACTTTGTGTATTACAAGTTGTTGTTGTAGGAGTGGGTTGCTAAAAGACCATTGTGTGCTGTCTAATGCTGACAATATGGAGACAGTTTACGCAACGTAATCGGGATTTACCACCCCCAACCCCCTTTCTAATGTGCAACCCAATTAGTAGCGTTATGTCTCTGATATGCATTGTGGGTTGCTTAAAATCAATGGCATGCCCACTGGTGGATCACATCAGGCAATGGTCATTCTGTATACGCACATATGTATTTGTGTGTGTGTGTGCGAACTTGTCGCTTTTGTCTCTCTCTTCTCTCTGTAAATTTTTTGCAAATTTATTCAACACTGTATGCAAGGCTTGCTGGCCGGCCACTGGGGCTTGCTTTGTCCTCCGTTCATAACAGCCAAGCATTGCAATCGCCCAAGGACTTGCCATAATTTCTATGAAATGTGTACGCAAATGTAAAGGGAGAAACCCATAAATCAATTGTTGCACAACAAATTTGTCCTAAAATGGTCAAAGCGTCACAATGAATGGATGTTGTACTTGAATAACGTAAGGACCGGATTCAGAAAATTTTATGAAATTTCGTTGCATATCCGATGTGCGGCTCGGCTTAGCAAAAGGACGCACATTGCAGGAGTGAGAACGACCCACTCCCACTCGGAGTATGCGTTCCAAATTAGATTGCATTAGGCATTTTCGACCATTATCCGTTCTTCTGTTCGCACATGATCAATGTGCAATGGGCAGAAGGTGAGCTATTCTATTTCAGGCTTAATGTTATTTGGCATTTATTTCAAGAAATGGTTTAATTCATTGCCGGTACTGCCATTGCAAACATACATAAATGTTAGATAAATTCCTGCATTTCGAATGAACAATTCAACAAACTTTTGCCAGGATTTACGAATCGATTGTATTGTGGTTTCCTGCAAGGTAGGTTGTCGCAAAACAGGACAATTGAAAACTCAAACAATACTCATGTATATGAAAAGGTTAATATGGCCATTCATCAACCTTTGTTAAATCAAAGCTATTTAATTTTTGTGAATACCAATGCGTTGTGATGAACAATTTGTTTGTGGGATTTAGCAACAGGATGCGTTGTTCTCCCAATGCTGATAAATTAATTTTATTTAATATATTGTTGTAATAACAAATTATCATGAACTACTCGAATTTGTGTGGAAATAAATATGCATAGAGCTTCTCAACGAAATGTTTGCAGAATGAAAAATATAGAGAAAAGAAAAAAAATAAAAAAAGTTCAAAACTCGTGCGGGCCGACTTTACAATATCCTACACCACTATGCGTATTTAGTATAGCTCCCGTAAAAAAAAGTTTACATTGGAAATTTATGTGAAGTAGATCATACCAACTACGAACCTTATTTGAATGCGTATCACATAGTCACAATTTGGGAAATATATCCAACACTTAATCGATTTTCAACAAATTTGAGGGAGGCTTTTGCACAACTAGTACCAAATAACACTGATGTATATTGAATGATATGACTTCGATAAGAATTATATTAAAAACCAGTAAGGAACAAGTTAAAAAGCAGTAAGTTCGGCCGGGTCGAACTTTGAATACCCTCCACCATCTTAAACTAATTCGGAAATTTTCAAAAAATAAATCCGATAAAAATTCTGTTTCAATCTTAAAAATACCGAATGTAGTCGTAATATTGGGGTTATACGACGTGGACCTACATAGGCATTGTTTGTTATAAGCCATTACCATATTATAAACGGGTATAATGTATCATCTTCAAAATACCGTATATAGGGAGGTACCTTTATATCGGAGCTATACGAAGACCTGGACCTGTATAGACTATTTTCTGTCTTAAGCTATATTATCCATTAAGAACTTCAAATACGACATCTCAAACAATTTCGGTGGGTATTGTACCTAAACTCGTCAAAATACCGAATATAGGGAGGTACTGATATAAGGGGCCTATACGAAGACCTGGACCTGCATACAGAATTGTGTGTCACAGACCGTAGTTCCCATTACGAACTCTAAATGCGTAATTTGAAACTACTCCGGTGAATAATGACGCTAAAATCATCAAAATACCGAATACAGGAAGGTACCCTTATATGGGGGCTATATGAAAACGTAGACCTATATGGTTCGGAAACATTAGAAGAACTGTGGCAAAAACCATTAAAATGCCGAATATCGGGAGGTATCGTTATATGGGGGGTATACCAAATCGTGGACCTACACATACAATGTTTCGCCAACGGAGCTAGAACCCATTATGACCTACAAATACCTATTTTCAGACAAATACGTGGAAAAATGTGGCAAAAATCATCAAATTACCGAATATCGGGAGGTACCGTTATATGGGGGCTATACCAAAACGTGGACCTATACATACAATGTTTCGCCACACGAACTAGGACCCATTATGACCCACAAATACCAATTTTTAGATAAATCAGTGAAAAAGGTGGCAAAAACTAAAATACCGAATATCGGGAGGTACCGTTATATGGGGGCTATACCAAAACGTGGACCTATAATTACAATGACTCGCCACCGGAGCTGGAACCCGTTATGATCTACAAATACCAATTTTCAGACAAATCCGTGAAAAAATGTGGCATAAATCATCAAAATACCGAATATCGGGAGTTACCGTTATATGGGGGGACAGACGGACAGACAGACAGACGGACATCGTTTAATCGACTTAGAATTTTATGCTGATTATGAATATATATATTTTATGGGGTCTACGACGAATATTTAAGGATGTTACAAACGGAATGACAAAGTTAATATAATGACAAAGTAATATATACCTCCTTTCCAAGGTGGAGGGTATAATGATAGGACTTCCAAATTTGGAGCAAAATCCCGATGATCCTTTATCTTTCTAAAACGCAATATATTTTATTGGAAAATTTCGACCTTTTATGGGGAGGTGTTAGAAGGAGTGGACCGATATTGCCCATCTCCGAACACAAGTTTGGTACATCAGCTCGGACGAAATCAGTTACTCACTTTGAGAGGTATAGTGCGCACCGGCAGTCAGACATACAGACCGGCACCCATAACCCATTTGGTGCAAGGTCCCTAGGGTCTAAAATCGTTATTTCGATAATGCACGTTTTGGCCGTATCAAACGATACATACCTTTTGTGTCTATATGGCTGGCTTAAATAATCTCTACAATTGCAAATGAAATCGGTCAAATTTTGTGAGAATTGGTGCAGATATAGCATATATAGCTTCCATACATATGTTTCATCCGATGCATATCTTTCACTCAACAAAAATATTATTTGGAAGCATATATCAGATACAACCCAGAAATAACTCCCTCAAATTGTATTAAAATCGGTTCAGATTTGAACACAGTTCCCATATATATATATATATAAATTAATTCAATGTTAATTTATTTATTTTTTTAAAAATTTGTGATTGCTGCTTACTGCAAGCAATCACGTCTTTATTGGTTAAGGTTCCGGACTACAAAGTGAATAATGAAATAAAACTACCCTAACTTATACTTTGGATTCATGCACCCAGATGATACTGGACACCTGCTCGTGTTGGCGATGGAATGTTGCTGTCTGCCTGTTGGATGTTGTTGTCAGTGTTTCGGTGGGAACTGCAGTGTCAGCAAAATGACACGCTTATACTTTGGTTGATGAATTCTTTGGGTTGCTAATGTTGAATTTGAATATGTCTGGTGTTAACTCCTCCCCTCTTAAATACAATCGTCCCGATTGTTCAAAATGAATGAATATTGTAAATGCTGGATGTTTTAGTTTCTTTCGAAGTTGTAGGTAAATTTACTTCCGCAATCTCTATTTCATCTCCTGGGGCATCTTCGATTTTCAGATTATTATTTTCGGAGTTTTTTGCATATTTTCTTCTCAGCGATATTATTGTTATAGTTGTAAGGATTATTGCAGAAACATAACCGATGCCGGCTGCTAAGGTACCTTTGGTTTCCATAGATCGTATTCGTTCGATGTTCTTTACGTTCAACTGTTTAAGCAGCTCCAATGATATTACTTCTTCTAATTTGTCTTTTGGACCTTTTGGTTGCAAAAAGGCGGGAAGAGGTTTATTGGCACTTATTCCTCTTGAACTGTAACTGTGGCCATCGATTCTTATAGTGACGTTGAAATGTTTGATGAGATAAGTCCCGTTTAAAAAAATCTGCTCGTTGTCTACACTGATAGCGCCTTGATATTGGTTCAGCAAGAGCAAGTCCGATCCGATCTCTTCAATTGTTGGTATGTGTTCGTTGTTTATTTGGGTGCATTTCCCTACTCTACTTTTGAACAAATTAGTTATACAATTATCATTTCTTAATGAAATAAGCTTATCTCTATTACAAATTGTTATGTCGTAATTACTTTTACATTCTGTTTTTATTCCAAATAATTCCTTATTACATTCCAAAATTTTTTCGTATTCAATTTTATCAATTACATCTCCAGTTTTTATAGGTTTTATGAAATATACTTTACAAACTTCTTCTTGAGTTACAGGGATACTAAGGATGTACAAAATTTCTCGTTTATTTGTAACAATTTTTACGGATCCAAAAGTTAATAGTTCATCTATCGAATAAGTAGGAATATTATATTTTTCAAAAACAGTGTTTATTTGATTGATTTCGATTTTAGAAAGCAGAAATGAATTGACGATATTAGCTTTAGCCCACTGTATTGCAAACTCTACGTTTTGTAACTCTTTTTCAATAAAATTAAGTTTTCTTTCGATTTTGAATACTACTTCATCGTTCCACCCTTCCCTTTTTATTATTTCATTCGTCTTATTAGTTATTTCGGTTATTCTTTCCGAAATTAATTGGTTTATTATCAGCTGTCTATTGTTATTTTCCAAAATATTGCCAATTTTCTGTTCTAGGATCTGAAAATCATGACTATCTGGACTGCCTGCAATCCACTTCCAAGCACTTCCTATGAAGTCTATCGATCTTTTCTCTCTGTGCGGCATCAGACGGTCTAATAGTCCATTGATGTCAATTAATTGTTGCTTCATAAATGGACGGAGAGGATGGTCTAGGTTCACGAATTTGTCCAGAATGTGTTCGGTTTCACGAGTGAGGTTTTCATACTGTTCAAGATCTATTGAATGAATTACTTTAAATGTCCCGTTCTGTTTCCTTGCTATTCCATTATGAATTGAAATGAGTCTTGCGTTCGAGTAGTCGAGGATGCTGAAGTCAGCCAGGGCGTTTCCAGGAAACAATCTGTAGAATTTAGGATTTTATTAATTTCTAATATGGCTTTTGTGAATAACCCTTCCGCTTTCGGTCAAAACGGTGGTATTCCGGTTTTCCTTAACTATTTCCTCTTTGTAACGGTCGCTTAGTTTCGTTCCTAACCTTTTGTTGTTGCTTACATAAATTAATTGTCCGGGAATATAATCCTTAACTGGTCGTTTCTTTTTGTTATGATACGTCAAGTCGTTGGCCTGTTTCTGTCTGAGTTTGTCAACAATATTCCGTCTGGTAGTCTCTATGTCTTGTGGAGAAAAGTCAATTGTGCGTCCAAAATACAAATCAACAGGTCTTCTATTCACCGTGGAGTGAATCGAGTGATTGTATTCATTAACAGCCCTCTCCAGTAATTCCTCAAAATTCCTGGATGTTCCATCACTTTTCAAACATCTCATTATCTCAGCGAGGGTAGAATGAAAGCGTTCTATCTGTCCGTTAGCCTCGCTCCTGTAGGATGGGGTCGTAAAAATATTTATTCCTAATTCGTCCTTCATCATGAATAATATCGAACTGGAATTTAGAGACGGTTCGTTGTCCATTACCACATTCTTCGGAACTCCGTAAGAGAATAATAATTCCCTCAGTGGTCTTCTAATAGCCTCAGTAGATCTTCCGTCTAGTATTTTCACTTTAACGTACTTTGAGAATTTGTCAATGGAGGTCAGAACTAATTTCCTATCTGTAGAGAATATATCAATATGAATAGTATGACCTGGGTAATTTGGAATAGGCGTCTCACAAAGGTAAGGTTCATTGGGATGTCTCTCGTATTTGTTTTTCTTACACGTCGTGCACAGTTTTATAATTCGCTTTATTTTTCCCGACATCCCCGGAAAATAATAATTTTCCAAAATCTGTGTTTTGTTCTCTCTGTCGTTCCTATGGGCTCTATTGTGGGTATCAATAATTATTCTTTCCTGGTCATTTTCTGATAATATATCTTCTACTACCTTCTGAGTAAACCTGCATTTGTACTGGCTAAAATGGAGTGGATAAATGTTCTGAATTTTTCCCATTATTTGTTCGGGTGCCTTGATTCCGTTAATTACAGACGGGTTCAAATACCTCTTCAAGATTGTTTGAAGTTTTCGTTCGTCATAATGTGGTTCAGTAATTGTGTGTCGGTGGATGCTTGGGAAAACAACATTGAACTGGTACGTTGATGTGTCATCCACACTTATGAGATGCTGGTTCTTGAAAACATTAATGGGTGACTCAACACTGGGTATAAGGGTCTCTGGTGAGCTCTCCGCACTATGCTGTGTGGGAGTCAGTGAATTAATCGGAGTAATAGCATTATTGTCCATCTGTACCGTTCTAGACAGAGCATCTGCTACGACATTCTGTCTTCCGGGTTTGTACCGCAATTCGTAATTGTATTCCTCCAGCTCCAGACTATTAACATTCTGGGATATTCTCTGTCTAATGGCAATTTTCTTGCCACCTCTTACTTGGAAATAATCTTCGGAAGTATGAATTACTGCCGATAATTCCTTCAAGCTGTCATTCCCCAAAATCCCGTCGAAAGATACCAAACCAGGTAGAAGGAAGAATTTTAGTGGGACGTCATTGACGCCGAACATGTTAAGAAGAGTGTGGTGTGAAACTTCCACATCGCCGCCTACAGATTTTACGCTAAACCTATTGTCATTCAACTTGGGTCTCAGGACCAAAGTTGGTCTTATATAATTTTTACTGCTTCCTGTATCCAATAAAAAGTCTAATGTCTTCCCGTCCCTCGTTTTGACTTGAAAGTATGGCAACGAGGAACAGTTTAATCTAAAAAATTCATATCTATGAAGTTGGCTGGAATGTCATCGGGGTTACGTTCCTGGTAATCGTCCGGTATTATATCCTGTTGTCCGTAATTCCCTGTGTCATTTTCGTCTACTGGCTGATAGTCACTGTTGTCTCGGTAATCGTCGATATTTGGGGATTGGTTCTCAATATCTGGGTATTGATTATCCACGTTTACATGAAAATTACGCTGAATCTTATTCATAGGAGTCTGTACCGAAAACTGGGCAGGTCTTTTAAAATTCTGGTTCTGTCTGGGTCTTACTTGTATTGACCTGTCAATATCCATGGGTTCTGGCTTACTCTGGTTATTGTAAAATTGTGAGGGAAATTGCCTAAATTGGTTCTGAGGAAAATTCTGGGTTCCCGTATAAGGACGAGTGATTTGGTGTCCTCCCATCTGATTTCGTTGAAAGAATTGCTGAGGACGATGAGCAAATGGTTGTCCCCCAAACTGAGGACGCTGATTCTGCATATTCAAATTGTTCGGAAATGGAAAAGCTGGGGATACTCTAGGCCTATGAGTCGGAATATTTGCCAATTCTGGGTAAAATTTCGAACCAGTTGACATCCTCAATGGTTCCTGTCTATGGCCTCCCTTCTGGGCATAATCTCTCCGAAATGCCATATTGTCTAGCTTCAAACAAAGATGTAGAGCCTCTGGTAGAGATGTAGGACCCTTGACACTGAGCAGCCTAGGAAGGTCGCCGTTCTCTCTCGATATGTATTCGTCATGGCTCTGAGACTACCGTCGTCCAATTCCAGGCAGGAAACCTTATCCAAAATTAGAGATAGTGTTTGATAGACGTCCTGATAGAACTCTGTGACACCTCTGTGCCCCTGACACAAAACATTCATTTGGTACTCTAGTGTACCTATATCTCGTTTATCCGCGTAGTGCACCATCAGACATTTGCGTATTTTGGCCCAATCCAATGGAGTCCTATAGGATTCTAAAGCAGTATCGGCCTCACCTATAATTTTCGTACGAATTGTATGCAAAATTGCGTAGTATTTCCCGGTACCACGAAGTGATGAGTATAAATCAATCACCCTTTCGACTGATTTCCTCCAAGAGCTGAATTCTCCGGGTTTTCCCGAAAATTCCCTCAAGGATTTCACTATATCTGGAACTTTGTCCAGTTCCTCCAGTCTCGAGGAGACTGTTCCTACCGGTATGTCACTACCATCGTCAAACGTTTCGTCTCGTCCGGCCAAAAGGTTTGTAATCATTCGTGTGATTTCATTTCTTTGTCTGTCCGTGAGTACTGAACTACCTGATGTAAGGGTGTTTGCCCTTGTTTGAGTCTCCATGTTATTTGAAGATGGATTCATCGTAATTCTATTTAATTTTTCGGCAATATCATCCACTGATTCTAACATTTTTTTCTCTTTATCAAAAGGAAAGGTGGAGCTATCAAAGTTACGTTATTTATCAGTATTGGGAACAAAAAAAAAAAAAAATTTCATAGGTAACAAATAACTATAACTATAAAATGTTAGGAACTAAATTTGTTCTTAATTTGAATTCTTAAAGTTATTCTTACAATAGCAGCATCATTAGAGTCTGGAGTAGCATCCTTCTAGTACAGATGAGATGAGATGAGATGATCGTTTTTCTTAGTCCTTTCAAAGTTTTCAAAGTTTTGTTGTGTCCGATTTTTTTCACTTTTATTTATAAATTGTTAAAATATTTAATATTGTTCAAACAATTTTTTTTATTTTAATTTTTATTTCTGTCTTAACTTTATTTTTATTTATATTCATTCAAACTTGTTTAAATTGCTTTATTTTTTATCTCTTTTTTTTTTATAATTTCTCACAATTGTTTCTCTTTTATTTCTCACTTCATTTAATTTACTTTGCATTTAAGTTTTCACAAGTTTTTTTTTTTTCTAAGTTTTCATTTTGTAATTATCATTTTAATTTTGATATTTTTTTTTATTTTTTTTTTTTTTTTTTTTTAAATTCTCACTTTTTATTTAATTTAATTTACTTTGTTTTTTAATTTTTCAGGAGTTTTTTTTTTTATTTTCTTTAATAGTTTTTCATTTTTCACAATTCTTGTATCAATGTTTTTATTTTACTTTCACTTTTTTAAAATTTCCTTTATTTTGATACTTTTTTTTTTATTTTTTTTTTTTTAAAATTCTCACTTTTTATTTAATTTAATTTACTTTGTTTTTTAATTTTTCAGGAGTTTTTTTTATTTTCTTTAATAGTTTTTCATTTTTCACAATTCTTGTATCAATGTTTTTATTTTACTTTCACTTTTTTAAAATTTTTATTTGTAAACTACCGTAATCTAGTGATCCGCGTCGAGGGCTTTAGGGGCTGTAACATAACGTTACGTCCTTTTCACAATTAAGTTACTGGGGCGCCACCTGAAGGCTTGACTTTTGTCGGAAATCCTTTCTTCGGGTTTCGAGTACCTGTTTAAAAACAGGTCCCTGCTCGGGCGCCAATTAATTCAATGTTAATTTATTTATTTTTTTAAAAATTTGTGATTGCTGCTTACTGCAAGCAATCACGTCTTTATTGGTTAAGGTTCCGGACTACAAAGTGAATAATGAAATAAAACTACCCTAACTTATACTTTGGATTCATGGACCCAGATGATACTGGACACCTGCTCGTGTTGGCGATGGAATGTTGCTGTCTGCCTGTTGGATGTTGTTGTCAGTGTTTCGGTGGGAACTGCAGTGTCAGCAAAATGACACGCTTATACTTTGGTTGATGAATTCTTTGGGTTGCTAATGTTGAATTTGAATATGTCTGGTGTTAACTTATATATATATATATATATATATATATATATATATATATATATATATATATATATATATATATATATATATATAAATATATATATATATATATATATATATATATATATATATATATATATATATATATATATTTAACATTTTTTAGCAACAAGTACCAAAACTCGAAGTGCCAAAATTTAACAAAATGAAATTAAAGTCATATCCTAAACGTAAAACCCAGAAAATAAGGGTCAAAATTCCGGCTACATAATAACCAACACTATTATGCAGGTTTAGTAGAGCTACCCGTAACAAATGAACATTATTTTAGGAATTTATCGTACCAAGTATCAGCCTTTCTTGATTGCGAATAATGACTTTAGAGCATTTATAATTTGAAATCAGTGGGATCTAAGATCCAATTCTGAATCGATTGCCACCAAATTTGACGAAGGCAGTTATACATCTCGTACCAAATAACATTGCTGTAGAGTGCATGATATGACTGTAGAGTGCATGATATGACCCAATGGAAAATTTCGGTTGAATGTTCAACAATTCATCCAATTTGGTCTGATATTACGTATTTGGTCAACAATAATCTTGAACTTTGATGAAGATGTATATATATATATTTATATATTTCAGATTTGAACACAGTTCCCATATATATATATATATATATATATATATATATATATATACACTACATAATAACCAACACTATTATGCAGGTTTAGTAGAGCGACCCGTAACAAATGAACATTATTTTAGGAATTTATCGTACCAAGTATGAGCCTTTCTCGATTGCGAATAATGACTTTAGAGCATTTATAATTTGAAATCAGTGGGATCTAAGAGGGAGGTATATCCAATTCTGAATCGATTGCCACCAAATTTGACGAAGGCAGTTATACCTCTCGTACCAAATAACATTGCTGTAGAGTGCATGATATGACCCAATGGAAAATTTCGGTTGAATGTTCAACAATTCATCCAATTTGGTCTGATATTACATATTTGGTCAACAATAATCTTGAACTGTGATGAAGATGTATATATATATTTATATATTTCAGATTTGAACACAGTTCCCATATATATATATATAAATTATAGTCATATCCTATATATATATATATATATATATATATACATATATATATATATATATATATATATATATATATATATATATATATATATATATATATATATATATATATATATATGTATATATATATATATATATATATATATATATATGTATATATATATATATATATATATAGGATATGACTATAATTTATATATATATATATGGGAACTGTGTTCAAATCTGAAATATATAAATATATATATACATCTTCATCACAGTTCAAGATTATTGTTGACCAAATATGTAATATCAGACCAAATTGGATGAATTGTTGAACATTCAACCGAAATTTTCCATTGGGTCATATCATGCACTCTACAGCAATGTTATTTGGTACGAGAGGTATAACTGCCTTCGTCAAATTTGGTGGCAATCGATTCAGAATTGGATATACCTCCCTCTTAGATCCCACTGATTTCAAATTATAAATGCTCTAAAGTCATTATTCGCAATCGAGAAAGGCTCATACTTGGTACGATAAATTCCTAAAATAATGTTCATTTGTTACGGGTCGCTCTACTAAACCTGCATAATAGTGTTGGTTATTATGTAGTGTATATATATATATATATATATATATATATATATATATATATATATATATATATATATATGGGAACTGTGTTCAAATCTGAAATATATAAATATATATATATACATCTTCATCAAAGTTCAAGATTATTGTTGACCAAATACGTAATATCAGACCAAATTGGATGAATTGTTGAACATTCAACCGAAATTTTCCATTGGGTCATATCATGCACTCTACAGTCATATCATGCACTCTACAGCAATGTTATTTGGTACGAGATGTATAACTGCCTTCGTCAAATTTGGTGGCAATCGATTCAGAATTGGATCTTAGATCCCACTGATTTCAAATTATAAATGCTCTAAAGTCATTATTCGCAATCAAGAAAGGCTGATACTTGGTACGATAAATTCCTAAAATAATGTTCATTTGTTACGGGTAGCTCTACTAAACCTGCATAATAGTGTTGGTTATTATGTAGCCGGAATTTTGACCCTTATTTTCTGGGTTTTACGTTTAGGATATGACTTTAATTTCATTTTGTTAAATTTTGGCACTTCGAGTTTTGGTACTTGTTGCTAAAAAATGTTAAATATAGGTCCTCGTTTTGGTATAGCCCTTATATGTAAAATTACGCTTGGTCGTCGGAAACTAGAAAAATATATTCGTATTTCCGTATGACTAATGAAATCAAAGTAAAGGCCACACTATTATTTTTGAGTGTTTGGAAATTCGGCAAAACAATTTTATTTTATATCTAAAACGCCTTCTCCCGATTTTCGAAGAATGTTTTTTTGAAGATTTTAGCAACAATTTTCAACAAATTCATAATTTGATATTTTGGGTTCTCGGTGAATGAACGTTTTATTGGCAGAATGTTTCAATACAAGTCCTCTGTGTAGTGATGGTCTCAAATGCATTTTACCAACAAATATGGTGAACTTAGGAGACTCTGAAATCTTCCATTACAGGTCTACCATTTGAATTTCTAAACGAGTTGGTTGTAATTCGTCAAATTGGCTTCCCTTTAAGTCAGGCTATAAGATTCTATATGCATTTTTTTAGCAACCAATTTATATACAAATGTGGTTCTCCCATGGTGGGTGGCATTAAAATGTTAGTCCGACCGAACTAAATTTCGTTCTTACTTGTCTATTTCCACAAAAGTAATTTTGATTTGGTAAATCCGTTTTTCTTCGGTGAACATGATTTGTCTGTATAGTTTTACCTATACTCTTGAAAACATACTTTTCTTCAGACTCAAAAACCAAACCCTGCCATTTGTGGTAATCCCAGTTTTCGATTCCAAGTAAGTACATAAAACTATTATTTCTTGTGATTTACGTTTGAATGCATACCGAGCAGAGGTATTTTTAAGAAATGTCGGAACTATTTGCTGAACAAAGTTGTTTTCTTTTATTCGTTTCTAAATTTTGTTGCATGCCATAGGTAAACGTGTCTGCCCTAAATTTAGACTATTGCACTTGTGCTTGTGGCCAGACCTCCCGCTACTTTCAAATATATATAGAGGAATTTATGTAAGGCCGAACGACACACATTTGTTCCATACATACATACATCTGAACATATTTGGTGTCAACTTCAAAACTAAACTCTTATGGTCACAGTACACGGAAAGGCTTGTTATAAATTATAATAAACTTAAAAATAAATTTTCCATTTATTTGACGCTGATGATTTTCACAGAGCACAACACTAAGGGGGTTTCTGGTATTTAACAAAAATGTGAAATAATGGTAAAAGGAATCCCGACGAGGAGAGTGGTATACCCTTTCAGCAAAAACAGAAAATTAAAACAAATAAAAAGTTCGGCCGGGTCGAACTTTTAATACCCTCCATCATATAGAAACATCTTAAAAATTAAAAAAAAAAAACAAGTAAAAGAGCTGTAAGTTCGGCTTTTAATACCCTCCACCATTTGGCACAAATTTGGCAATTTCCAAAAAAAAAAAAAAAAAAACGTTTAAAATTCTGTTAAAATCTTAAAAATACCGAATGCCTATACGACGACGTAGACCTGCATAGGCAACTTTTGTCATAAGTTATTACAATATTTAAATGCGAAACTTGAAATCTGTTTATAATGTAGCTAAAATCATCAAAATACCGAATATAGGGGGTACCGTTATATGGGGGCTATACGAAGGCGTGGACCTGCACAGACAATTTTCTGGCATGGGCTGAAGTATCCATTACGAACTTCACATGCGAAATTTGAAACAATCCCGGTAAATAATGTCGCTAAAATCATCAAAATACCAAATATCAGGAGGTACGGTATATGGAGGCTATACGAAGACGTGGACCTACATGGCCCATTTTCTGTTTTATGCTGCAGTATCTATTACGAACTTCAAATACCAAATTTGGAACGATTCCGTTAAATAATGTCGCTAAAATCATCAAAATACCGAATATTCCGGGGGTTACGTTATATCGGGGCTATATGTAGACGTGGACCTACATGGCTCATTTTTTGACTTAGGATGTAATATACATTACGAACTTCAAATACCAAATTTGAAACGATTCCGGTAAATAATGTCGTTAAAATCATCACAATACCCAATATCGGGGGGTACCGTTATATGGGGGCTATACGAAGACGTGGGCCTATACAGATAATTTTCTGTCTTAGGCTGAAGTATCTATTACGAACTTCAAATGCCAAATTGGAAACAATTCCGGTGAATAATGTCGCTAAAATCATCAAAATACCGAATATGGGGGCTATATGATAACTTGGAGCTACATAGCCCATTAACGAACGTAACCTGCCTACTGACAAAATATACATGTGTGCAAAATTTTAGCCTTCTATCTCAATTTGTTCGAAAGATCGCGTGATTACAACAGACAGACGGACAGACAGACAGACGGACATGGGTAAATCGTCTTAGAATTTTACGCTGATCAAGAATATATATACTTTTTTGGGTCTGACATGAGTATTTCGAGGAGTTACAAACGGAATGACAAAATTAATATACCCTCCATAGTATAGTGGAGGATATAAAAACTGTCGAAAATTACCTTCCAAATTAAACCCGTTATGTGGGGCCTATACGAAGACGTGGATCTGCATAAATTTATTGGCACAGACTGTAGTACCGATTCCTGAATATCGAGTGGTATCGTTATATTATACGAAGACGTGGACCTGCATATGCAATTTTTTTGTGCCAAAATACACATGTGTGCAAAGTTTTAGCCTTCTCAATCTCATTTCGTTTCGACTTAGAATCTTTGTTGGGCCTGACATGAGTATTTCGAGAAGTTAGAATGGTGGAGAAAAAAAATCTGTCCGTAAGACTGACCGACTGTATTCGAGGGGTATACGTCACTTCTGTCGAAATCATCAAAATACCAAATATCGGGAGAATGTGATGGAAAAACGTCGAACAATATAAAAATTGATCTGCAACAACAATAGATAACCATTTTGCAACATTCTATAGGGACTATTTTCTGTCAGAATATGGACAAATATCAGAATATGGACACAGTAGGTACAACTCATTAAGAGCTCCAAATACCGAATTTAAAGCCATTCCCCTAGAAACTAAGGCAATTTTATGACCGCTATATGTATAATGTGGACTTATAGACAATGTTCTGCCATAGTGGTAGAATCCACTTTAAACTCTAAATACTGAATTTCAAACTATACTGCTAGAATATGTGTAATATCATTATCCCGAATATGAGGAAGTATCGTTGCCGTTTAAATTTCAAAAGCTTTTAGCTCTTAAAATCACCCCGTGCAAATCATAAGACTTGAAATCGCAAATTTTCAATTTCGCTTGAAAGATTAGGGATAATTTTTTTATTTTTTATTCTACTACATATCCAAAGAATGCGAATTTAACGTTGGCAAAGGACAATGCGGACTCTAAAAAATTAAATGGATATTTGTTTCTAATTATTTATAGACTTTTGGTAGGCTAACAATTCATATGGCCAGTAGTAGTAAAAACAAGTAAAACAAGTTAAAAAGTATCAGTCGGTTATACCGACAGATGTATACTCTCAGCCTGTTGGCCCTTTACTGGGGAGCTTTCGAAGGTGTGGGTCCATATTGCCCATTTCGTATCTGACATAAGTCTAAGTTGATGTATCCCATCTCCATGGATATTTGTAGCAATATTATGAAGTACCCCGCTTGAAAATAATCGGATGCTCATTTCGCCTTTTGTAACTGTCATTGTTATTCAAAAATTTGACCCGTTGAGGAGGAGGTACCAGAAGTAGTGGTCCGTTCTATTTGTCCTTGAAGTCTAGTGTTGGTAAAATAATTGGGATGTGTGAAATTTGAGGACCCTGGGACTGTCATTTCACAAGTTATAAAGGAGACGATCATTAAAAATATTGACACATTGTGGGAGAGGTACAAGAAGGAGTGACACCAGATCTTGTGTCAATAAAAATGTTGGGATGTGTGAAATTGGAAGACAATCGGCTCTTATTATACCCTACAACACTATGTGTTGGGGGTATTATAAGTTTGATTGGGCCAAAAATTATGTAACACCTCGAAATATTGGTTTCCCATATAGGAAAGTATATATGGATCTTCCTAGCTCGCCGAGCTGAGTCGATCTAACTATGTATGTCCGTCCGTCTGTCCGTCTGTCCATGTTAATTTGTAATCACGCTACAGGTCGCAATTATGGCCCGATCCTTACAAAATTTTGCACGAAGGTGGGGTTAGGGTCAGAATAGAAGCCTATTTCTTTTGGAGATGATCGTCAAATGTTTAGGGGTTGAAATGGACCAAATACTGAAAAAATGTCGAATTTTGCAGTAGCTATTCAGGTCGCAATTATAGACCAATCGACGCGGAATTTCGCATGTAGCATGTAGCTAGAGGCGAGGAAGAAGCCTACCAATTTGGGTGGTCATCGGATAATATTTAGCGGGTAAAATAGACCATATCTTTTGTGTTGAAAAAATTCAAAATTTTTCATTAAACCGCGAATATTTTAAATCCCGGCGAAATCACAAAACCATGACAAGGTTACTTCTGATATTTACATTGATGTTAACATCCAACAAAACGGATATATGAGCGATATATATGTTTATCAAAGAAGTTATGCTTGAAAAATCTCTTATATGTCGAGAACGGCTGAACTGATTTCGACAGTTCTCATTAATTCAGAATGGCCTCTTGGCAGGAAAGAAAAAACGCCTAAAAAATCGCATAAAAATATCTCTCTACAAAATATTGATTTTGTAATATTTTCTCATATTTTTTTTCAATTTTGTCATATTTTTGGCATATTTTCATTTTGAATTAAACATTTGGTAATATTTCTACAGCTAACAAAACTAAGTAGTTAGGATATCAGGATATCATATACAGATCGCATTTATGGCCCGATCCTTACGAAATTTTGCATGGAGATAAGATGAGGGTCAGAATAGAAGCCTACACTTTTTGGAGATGATCGCCATATATCTAGGGGTTGAAATGGACGAAAAAACTGCAAAATTGTCAGCAGGTCGTAATTATCGCCCGATCCTCACGTACATTTGAATGGGGGTTACCGGACATTACAAAAGCCAAGCAGTTTCGGATGGCCATCCAAAAATATTCAATGTGCGAAATAGTTTGCCATCTTTTGTAGACAATATACGAAAATGTCCATTCCAGTGACTCTTTGGAGAATTCACAAATACAGGAAAGACGCACTTCTGACTATTTCGTTAACGCTGATTTCGTGGAAGAATATAGTCAAATGTCTGTATCTCATATAGATGCGTTTCAGTCAAAAACCAATAATAAATGTTAATCTTTTGCCACTTCTGAGAGATTATGGGACTTTGGGAAATATTGGTTCCAGATCTAGGAAAACCATTTACGTGCAACATCTACCAATAATTTGGAAATGAGCAAATTAGTTTAAGTTGCTATTATTCGAAAATTAGAGAACGGAACCTGATGGTTTTCTTTTATAATTTGTCACAATATGTTGTGGAATTCTTTCGAGTATCTCGCCTATATAAAATGTATCGTTTATTATAGTGTTGTAGGGTATTCAACGGTCGGCCCCGCTCGACTGTAGCCTTTGCTTACTTTTTTCACATGTTATAAGATCTATAATTATTTCAAATGTTGATGGACCGACATTATCCTTTTTGCACTTGACCTAGCAGTAGCAAAAATATGGGGATTTGCAAAGTTTGCACAAAATCGAACGATCCTTTCCCTCGCTATGAGTAAAATTTTTTTTCTTGAAAATGTTTACCTTTTGTGGATACCCACAGTCGTATGGCTACAGAGGTTTTATAGCATTTGATACGGCCAAAACGGGCCTCATCGAAATAACGGTTTTAAACTCTAGGTCTCTTTGGGCCAAATCCGTTTCAGGACATTTGGAGTCAAGGGTTGTCCGTCCATCCGATTTGATCCTAAGTTGGTATTATTGTCAAACATAGATCTAGAACGGAAATGGGCTAAGTCGGTGCTCTCCTTCTGGTACCTTCCCCACAAATATATATGGAAGCTATATCTAAATTTGGACCGATTCTCACAAACCGATTCTCAATAGGTTTCGTGGTATTTATTATTAATTTCCACTCTAAAATAAAATTGTGGTCACAGTTTGGGGGAGAACAACTCCATTTGCCCTGAAGAACAGAAGCATTGTGAGTCGAAATTTCTAATTATGGTTTAATGCGTTTTTTGATTGTGACCCTGAGGTGCATCATCTCATAGGCTAATATATACATATTTGCAGCTTGTAAACCTTATTTTTGAGATGACATATTTTCAGTCGAATCGAAAAATATTTTTTTGTGGAATATTTATTTTTTGAGATGAGTCAGTCAAATGGTAGAAGGATTTTTTGTGGAATATTTCGTTCATTTAGCTCCATATTTTCTACGTCAACGTCATCCCTCATTTCATAAAAAAGTAAAAAATTTCCGGCTTCAAATGCTTTACAAAAATATGGCTCATAATATTTTAGGTATGATTCGTTCGAACAAGAAAACCATATTTTGATAACATTTACATTTTCTTTCTGCCTTGCGTAAAAATACGATTTTCAAATCAACACCACCTTAATACATAAACAAGTACCAGGCACACATATTGCTATTGTCAGGATTTTATACTTTAATATCCATTTCCCAACTGAGGCATGCAATGCTAAATTGAGTATTGTTGGCCACACAAAAAAATGGGAAGTAACTACATTTTAAAGAGCAAGACCTCCTTCGTCGTATGTGCTCGTCAACAACAGAGGCAGCAGCAGCGACAGCAGTAGCTAAGGCTGATTGCAAGGTATATTATTATGTGCCTTGGAAACACTTATGTACGTAAATTTTTAAATAATGTTTTCCTTCCTTCATTCGGGTGTGTCATGCACACCTTGGGCACAGTAGTTTTCCAATACGCCCACCATTTTTCTCACGGAACTACAAGTTTAAACATTACGTACCTGCCTGCCTGCCTATCGGCCTGAGTGCACACAATGCCGGTCGGCGTGTGCCATTTCATTTACACGGCCTGTTTGGTAAGTAATGAGCCAAGGAAGTTGCCTCTTTCAGGACAAAAAGTGGTTAGTTAGACTGAAGATGTTCAGTGTGTCGCAAGAGAGCGAAATAGGTACTCCGAAGAATATGAATTGAGCAATTTGCAACACTTGCATTGTCGAAATGTTGCATAGGAAGGATGTTTTCAAATGCGATTAGTTTTGTGCCATATTAAATCGTCGTAGCATATATACGTGACCTTGATATGATGGAAACGTGTCAACACGTTCGAGGGTGCAAAAAAATCTCAGCTTTCAGCAAAATCATATTTTTTTTTTGAAAATTACTTTAATTTGGCTTTTTCATGAAACTTTTTGTAATATCCGAAATCTGAATGTTGATCATTATTTAAAAACATATCTAAAATATAGAAATAAGGCTTGGTTCCACAAATTGAATGTATGCACAAATGGGCAGATATTAGCCATTATTTACACAATAAACTTGAAATCGGATTAAGGATATGTATATGTATATGAGATATATCCAAATCTTAGCCGTTCTCGATAAAATTTGGCAAAGGTATTTCCGAGCTCTATTAGATATCTGGTACCAAATAACATGGTTGTCGAATACATAGTAGAAATGTGAGGGACTTAAAGGTTAAATCGAATCAAACATATATATGGGAGCTATAGCTATATATAACCGAATTTCTCCGAATTCGATGTACTTACTTCTAGACTGAATTCGGTCGGATGTAACAAAATTCAGGACATTTGGACTGATATTGATCATTTGGTGCACAATTAACCCGAAAGGGGCTAAAGATATATATAGGACCTATATTCAAATCAGAACCGATCTTGATAAAAATTAACAGAGATATTTTTGCGAACTCTATAAGATTTCTGGTACCTAATATCATTGTTGTCGAATGCATATTACAAATGTGCGGGACATAAACATCAAATCGGATAAAACATATGTATGCGAGCTATAACTATAACTATATCGGAATTTGAAACGGTTCTCGCCGATTTAAATAGGGTTCGTCATTGGGCCAAACAATTTTTTTTTTTTTTTTTTTGATATTTTCATCTCAATTGGATAATAAATGAGACCTGAATTTTGCTCACAAAAATACATGGACAGGTGGACGGAAGTACGGACTGACATTTGTTAATCGACTCAAAAAGAGATTCTATTAAGATCCTCAAAAGTAACTATGGGTCTACCTCTTCTTCTCTATATTACAAATAAATGCACAAAGACATAATACTCTCACCACTATGTCGTGTAGGTTATAAAAATTCTTAGCAAAATACTGTTCAAATCATAAAAAACCGAAAATGCATAGGCAATTCTTTTCATAGACCACTACAATATTCAAATACGAAACTTCAAACAATTCCAGTGAATAATATCGCTAAAATCATCGAATATAGGGAGGTACAGTTATATATGGGATATACGATCTATCTATCTCTCACAGGTTATATTAGCCATTTCGAACTGCTAATACGAAATTTTAAACAAATGTGGTGAATACTGTCGCCAAAATCGTAGGCCTGGACCTCCATCGACAATTTTCTGTCACAGGCCATTATGAAGTGAAAATGCGAAATTTGAAGCAATTCCGATAAATTAAACAAAAAACAAGTTAAAAGGCAGTAAGTTAGGCCGGGCCGCACTTTAATACCCTTGGAACGAGTTTGGAAATATTCAAAAAATAAAAACCGTTAAAAATTCTATTAAAATCTTAAAAATACCGAATATAGCCGTTATATTGGGGTTAATACTACGTGGACATGCATTGTTGTCATAAGCCATTACCATTTTCAAATTCAAAACTTGAAATAAACTGTGAATAATGTAGCTAAAATCATCAAAATACTGATCATAGGGAGGTACCGTTACATCGGAGCTATACGAAGACCTGAACTTGCATAGACAATATTCTGTTATAGCCTGTAGCATCCATTACGAACTTCAAATACGACATCTCAAACAATTTCGCTGAGCATTGTACCTAAAATTGTCAAAATACCGAATATAGGGAGGCAGTTAACTTTCTGTCATAGGCTGTAGTATCCATTACGAACTTCCGGTGAATAATGTCGCTAAAATCGTCCAAATACCGAATATCGGGAAGTACCGTTATATGGGGGCTATACAGGGACGTGGGCCTGCACAGTAAATTTTTTGTCTTAAGCTGTACTATCACTTTGGAACTTCAAATATTAAATTTGAAACAATTCCGGTGAATAATGTCGCTAAAATCATCAAAATACCGAATATAGGAAGGTACAGTCATATGGGGGTTATACGAAGAAGTGGACCTGAACAGATAATTTTCTGTCATAGGCTGTAGCATCCATTACGAACATTAAATACCAAATTTGAAACAATTCCGGTGAATAATGTCGCTAAAATCATCAAAATACTGAATATCGGAAGGTACCGTTATATGGGGGCTTCGATTCGTTCGAAATATAGCGTGATTACAACAGACAGACGTGCATCGCTAAATCGACAAGGAATTTTACGCTGATCAAGAATATATATACTTTTTTGTGTCTTACATGAGCATTTCGAGGAGTTACAAACGGAATGACAAAGTTAATATACCCTCCATAGTATGGTGGAGGGTATAAAAAGAAATATAGGGAGGTACAGTTATGTGGTGGTATAGCACCCACGTCTACCCATATAGCTCATTTTCAATACCAAAAGTCCTCATTTTCAAGACCAAATACATGTCTAAGTAAAATTTTATCCACCTGCCTCAATTTGCTCGGAAGTTAGAGTGATTTCTACGTACGGCAGACATCGTTAAATCGGCATGGAATTTTATTCTGGTCAAGAATATATATTATTTGTGGGGTCTAAAATGTATATTTCGAAGTGTTACAAACGGAGTGACAAACTTAGTATACCCTCCATACTATGGTGCGGGGATAAAAACCTTAAAAACCTTGCGTAGTATAGCATAGAATAATATATTATAGTATAGATTAGTACAGAATAGTATATTATACTTTAGTATAAAATAGTATAGTATTTTATAGTATAGAGAATAGCTGTTCAACAATGTTCATTTGCAGGGTAATTCATCGCATTTTTGATATTTTGCAATAAAAAAAATACACATACATTTTGACCACGAAAATACACGAGCTTTTGGTTAAACTTGATCTTTCGATTGCGTTTTTATAAAAATTACTACGTTTAAACCCCCCCTGAAAACCACTTAACTTTTGCTCAACTGCAACATTTTGTATTAACTCAACTAATTCATGGCACTAATTGCTGGAATATTAACATTTTATCACTTCCACAGACAAAACAGGGGAATTGCGAAAGATAAACAAAAAAATGTTCAACAAAATTTTTTTAATAACTCTTTTCATTGCGTTGTTTTAATGAATTATGCAAATTATGCAAATGAAAGAAGATAAATAGAGTGTAAAGATTCTCGCACGCGTTGCAATTTTCCCGTTTCCCTTCTGACCAGCCCCTCATCGTGGTGAAGTATTTACCTTGCGTTTTGTTATTTTTTTTTTCTTCTTTTTTGTGCAACGCACTCTTCTCCCCCTCTTATGATAACCTCAAAAGGTGAAATAGCTAATGAATGCAACTGCAATTTGATGAACACAGAGGGTTAGACGGATCCACTTCATTTGTTTTCAAGTATGGCAAATTGATTATAGCCTTTTAACAGTTGAATGCTCAACAAATCCGCGAACGAGTCAAACATGAAACGCTGCCCCAAATAACAGTTAACTACTAAACAAATTATTTGATGCATAAATCTTTTCAAGTGTCGGCAATCAACGGCAGGACTGGATTACATTGCAGAGAATTGGAGTTGCAACAACAAAAATGAACGCTGAACAGAGCAAAGACCACACCATTGGCGTGTGTGGCCCAATCCTCTAGCCCCTAGCCTCTGGCGTTTTTGTTAGTATTACGCCCGGTATGATTTCGGTTTCTTTGGGGAATGATACAACTCTCTTTGTAACAAGCTTAAGTGGGAGTAAACTGTTTCAATTTCTTCTTGAAAATTGGTTAACGGCAGTTTTGGTATATAGTTAGGATGTATAATGGATTATATATTATTTGAATTCTGTTATCCATAAAAAGTAGAACTTCAAACTTTTTCGTGGTTACATTTCAAACGCAAATAGTACATCAAGTTCCTGAGTTATGAAGAGATGAATTTTTATAACCTACCCTACATAGTGGTAAGGATATTACGTCTTTGAGCATTTGTTTGTAACATGGAGAAGGAAGCGAGATAGACCCATAGTTACTTTTGAAGATCTTCATGGAATCACTTTCTGAGTCATTTTATGCATGTCAGTCCGCCTGTCCGTCCGTCCGTCTGCCCATGTATGTGAACATGTGAAACAAAATGTAAACAAAATATAGGTCGCATTTATTATACGATTGAGATGCATTATTCCAGACAATACCTCATTCCTAAGGACGGACCCCATTGAAATTGGTAAGAAACGGTTCAAATTTCAATATTGCTCCCATATATATCTTCAACCGATTTCGGGTTAATTATGCAGAAAATGGCTAATATCTCTCCAAATGACATGCAATTTGGCACATATGACCGAATTTAGTCTAGAAACAAATTTTGGTGAAAATCGGTTTAGATATAACTCCGATATACATGTTTCATCCGATATTTTGTTTAAATCTCTCACTTTCGTAATATGCACTCCACAAGAGTGATATTTGGTACCAGATATCTGATAAAGCCCAAAAATACCTCTGTCAAATTTTTTAGAGATCGGATTAGATTTGCATATAGCTCCGATATATATCTTTATCCGATATCAGGTTTATTGTGCTCCAAATGGCTAACATCAGCCCAAATGGATTGAATGTTGGCACTTCCGATGGAATTCAACCCAGAAGCAAGTAGTTGCTGAAAATCGGTTGAGATATAGCTATAACTCCCATATATGTGTTTCATCCGATTTGGTGTTAAAGTCCCTCACATGCGATATATGCACGGTTCAGCTCAGCTAGCTTTCAAACGAAATAAAGTAAACTGATAAAAATTTACTCAAATGTGTATTATGTCTGCAGGAGTTTGGTATTCAAAATGGACTATGTAGGTCCACGTCTTTGTATAGCCCCCATATAACGGTACCTCCCGATATTGGGTATTTTGATGATTTTAGAGACATTATTTACCGGAACTATTTCAAATTTGGTATTTGAAGTTCGTAGTGAATACTACAGCCTATGGCAGAAAATGTTCAGGTCCATGTTTTATAACCCCCATGGTACCTCCCTATATTCGGTATTTTCATGATTTTAGCTACACTATAAACAGATTGTTTTCAAGTCCTTACCTATGCAAGTCCACGTCGTCGTACAGACCATAATATATGGCTACTTTTTTAAGATTTTAACAGAATTTTTAACGGATTTTATTTTTTTTTTGAAAATTGCCAAATTTGTACTAAATGGTGGAGGGTGTTCAAAGCTCGGCCCGGCCGAACTTACAGCTTTTTACTTGGTTTTAATTTTTATGAAGTGAATGCAAAAAATGTCGGAAATAGCATCAAATTTCGGAATAAGTTTAAATTTGTTCGAATTGGTCACCTTTGGCACGAATTATGGCCTTCAAACGGCCAATGAAACCGTCACACACTGCCCGAATGTTGTTCTGCGGTATTTTGGGCCATTCCCGGCGAAGCACTTACATGAGGTGATCGACACTTTGGTATTTTTTAGTGCGAACCTTGCATTCCAAAATACTCTACACACAATAGTTCCTAGCCATTGTTTGCTGGAAATAAAGCGAAGAACCTCACTTTGTAACCATTCTTGGGTGGCGCGTGCTGAGTGCGATGGTGCTGAGTCCTGTTGGAATTTCCAAGATCTGCGGTCAAAATATTTTCCAGAATATTTTCGTGATAATATTCGGCATTTATTCTAATGTCACGGCTATTATGGCGGCCCACATCATCACCATTGCCGGCGCTTGAGTTCTGGTGGTCAACCGAAGGTGCATATTTTCAGCTGACCTCTTTGGCAAGTAAACCCGATCATTTTGTTTGTTTAAAAACTGCTGGACAACGAATGTTTCAAATTTGAATCAATTCCGGTGAATAATGTCGCTAAAATCATCGAAATACCGAATATATGGAGGTACCGTTATATTGTAAATTTTATAGAAATAGCTCAAATTCTATGGAAAGGGTAGGAATCTAATGCAAGTGGTATAACGTAGAGGGCATGCGGTAGTCGCAGCTAGTAATGATGGACATGACATATGGGCCTACCAAGTTTTTTTTCCTAATTAGTTGGGAAGTATTATATTAATATACCACACGAACCCCCGATTATTTTTTAAGTTTTTCAAAATTGTTTACAGAGTACTTTAAGTTGTGTGTTTAATTACCGAAACGGACAACGAAACTCACTCTCTGCTCTTATTTCCTTTTCAACACTTTAAGAAATCAAATTAAAAACAAATTCCAATTAACTTTAACGTCAATCATTGGTGTGGCAAGGTGTAATGAATGGAAAAATTTCCCATCACTGTTCCAGCAGCACATTTCATAAATTAGTAATAAATAAATAAAAAAAAATTAGAATCGTGTTTAAATTTCAATTTGACTAAATAAAAAGGCCAGCCATTGAGAACCCAGTCGGTTTAGATGTTTTCTATATAGGTCGCTCTTTGTTTTTGCTTTAATGTTCATTTTCATAGCCATTCGAGTGGAAAGAAATACTTCCTTCGCCCAACCACACCGACTAGGGTAACGACGGACGACGAGAGAAAATACCAACAATCTACGAAGAATGTTGCTCAGTCTATGCCGGTAAAAGCTAAATAAGTTTTTCTTCATTTAGTTTTTAAAGGGCAGTAGTTTCAACGACAGCAGCAACAAGGACAAAGCATAAAGCCATCGAATGACATTCATATTGAGGACCGGAGATGGAAAGGACAGAGTGAAGTAGCAGAGTATGATACCGAATGAATGAATGAATTGTATACACTTAACTTCGTGTCCCCTTTTTCGTCGAGCACATTATGGGGCCATTAGTTCTTATTTGGGGCAATGTGGTTGGATGCCACAAGCCTTCAAGAAAGCCAAGTAAATATTGCATGAATTTAGCAATAAAGTGAAACAAATAAATAAAAAAATCCATCGTCTGAAAGCTAAAGTAAGTTGCCGAAGTGTTTGTTTACGGTGGAGGACTAAGAAATCGAAAAGCGTAGAAGATGTCATATAAAAATCACTAGAAAAGAAATTAATTTATTGAAGTCCTGTTGTCCCTAGTCATAGTTTCAATGCTAGGTGACCGTGACCATTTCGAATGGTTTTCATGCCGATTGTAATTTTGCAAACATTTTCAAATTGATGAATTTCAAATCGAGCACGGTCAGGTTTATATTTAAGCCCATTTAATCGCGGTAATGTGTTGTATAATGAAAAGTTTGACATGAAACTAGTTAAAAAGTATCAGTTGGTTAAGCCGACAGATATATACCCTCAGCAAATGTTGTGGGGGAGGTACCACAAGAAATGGTCCGATCTCTACCATCTTTATAACATATCTTGTGTTGATGGAAATATTGAGATGTGCCAAGCCTGGATGGAATCAGATGTTAATTTCGGGTTTTATGAGTTTCATTGGTATTCAACATTTTGACCCTTTGTGGGGGAGGTACCAGAAGGAGTGGACGGTAATATTCCATCATCTTGGGTTAATAAAAATGTTGGGATGTTTGAAATGTAAAAAGACAATCGCAGTCTTACATCACGTTTTATAAGAGTTATAATCATTCAAAATTTTGACCCCTTGTGGGGGAGGTACTTGATGGAGTGGACCGATATTGTCCATTCTCGCACCTGACCTAGAACTAACGCAAGTACTAGGACTTGCAAAGTTGGAGTAAAATATCAATGCAGAAAATATATATTTTTGAAAATTTCTACCTTTTGTGTGGGAGGTATTAGAAGGAGTGGACCGATATTACCTATTTCCGAACTCGTTCTAAGTTTGACAAAAACATTAAAATGTACCAAGTTTGCACCAAATTGGATACTGCCTTCGAAAGTTATCATGCGCACCAGCCAGCCAGACAGACGGACGGACATCGCTAAATCGACTCCAAATGTACTGAAATGGATTTGGGTCTAAGAACGTTATTTTGATGAGACACGTTTTGACCTATCAAATGATAGATACCCTCTGTAGCCATATGGCTGAGCGTATAAGGATTCTTTGAATAGATCAGAATATGTAAATCAGCTTAAGAAAATCCTCACAGTACATGTTGAAATATGCAACCATTTACAAAACAACCTGCGTATTATACCATGGACACGTCATAGGAAGTAAGTACTTACGAAACCGTAACCAAGAATTAGCAGATAAGCTCAAGATAAGCACGTTCAATTTATCACTCACATTTTCTGCCGATGTAGGGCTTTTATTCATTGGTTGGTCGTTTAACGTTTGTATGAGCATAGCCTAATTTGC
This sequence comes from Musca domestica, assembly GCF_030504385.1. Taxonomy (NCBI): domain Eukaryota; kingdom Metazoa; phylum Arthropoda; class Insecta; order Diptera; family Muscidae; genus Musca; species Musca domestica. The sequence goes on from NW_026712435.1 coordinate 20,110,771, forward strand.
TGTATTTTCTTAGGTCTTGCAATCGGACATGTACGTTAGGATTACGACCAAAAATACCACCCCAGTACTATTTGGGGAATTTTGTCTTGATAACAAAAAAAAAACGTTTCATAGGTCGATTTGTTGGAAAAATTTCCGCAGCACTCTAGATTACTGAAGTGCTTTTAGTAGTTTTTATACCCTCCAAGGGGGTGTATTAAGTACGTCATTCCGTTTGTAACTCATCGAAATAATAATTTGAGACTAACAAAGTATATACAGGGTGAGATAAAAAAAACTACAACAAATTCAAACGTCATAATTTTTATATGTTTTTTTTAATTTTATTGAATAAAAGCAAAAAATGTCGGAAATAGCATCAAATTTTAGAATAAATTTACATTTGTTCGAATTGGTCACCTTTGGCACGAATTATGGCCTTTAAACGGCCAATGAATCCGTCACACGCTGACCGAATGTTGCTCTGTTGAGGTGATCGACTTATTTTTTAATGCCAACCTTACTTTCCAAAATACATCAGACACAATAGTCCAACGGATTGGTATTCGTAGATTTTGATGACCAATGTGCGCAGGAAATGAAGCGAGGAACCTCATTTTGTAACCATTCTTTGATGGTGCGTGCTGAGTGCGATAAAACACACTCCAGAATATTTTCGCGATAATATTCGGCATTTATTCTGATGCCACGGTCGATGAATATGAGCGAAGAGCAACCATCGGCTGTTATGGCGACCCGCACCATCACCATGTCCGGCGCTTGAGTTCTGGTGGCCAACCGAAGGTGCACATTTTGAGCTGACCCCCTTGGCAAGTAAACACGATCATTTTGTTTGTTTACAAACGAATGCTTTCTGCAACGAATGTTTTCTCGTCGGAGAAAACCAAATACGACAATTCACCACTTTCGGCCAAGCGAAGCAAATCTTTAGCTCTTTTGAGTATTTTTTCTTTCTGTTGCGGTGACAGTTCTTGCACTTTTTGGAATATCCATGGTTTTACCCTGAGCTCATTTTTCAATATTTGCCGAATGGAATATTGCGATATGTTCAGCTCACGAGCCATTTTTCGGCCACTACGACGCGGGTTTCGAGCAAGTCGCTTCTTTACTTTTCGAACCATTTATTCTGATGTTGCTGTTTTCTTCCGTCCTTTCCTTGGCGTCGGGCTATGCTACCAGTATTACGGTAACGAGCGATGTTACGAGACGCAAATGATTTATTCACATTTAAATGCTGGAGTGCTCTAACGATAGCCACTTGTGGTTTTCCAGCCAAATATAAAGAAATCACACTATCACGCTTGAATTCCATCACGAATAACTTTTTTCGGAAAATTCTCACCAAAATGCTTTTGTACGCTTGTAAACAATATAATGAGCTGTTACTGGAATAATTTTAACAGCTGTCGGAGGAGTGGCTTAGAAATGAAAGCAGTTTTGGTTGCAGTTTTTTCATCTCACCCTGTATATTCTTGATCAGCGTAAAATTCTAAGACGATTTAGCCCTGTCCGTCTGTTGTAATCGCGCCAGAGTCCAAACCAATTAAAACAGGAAGCTAACATTTTGCACAGATCAGACTTCTGTCAGCACGCAGGTCAAGTTCGAAGATGGGCTATATCGTTTTCCACGATATCGTGTAGGCCCCATATAACGGTACCCCCGATATTAGATATTTTGATGATTGTAGCTAAATCTGTCAATGGAATTGTCTGGAAATCCACATGAGGAAATAGTTCTATGTAGTTTACCCCCTGGAAAAGAATTGTCTATATAAGTCCACGATATCATATATCCACCATGCAACGGTACCTACAGAAATTCGGAATTTTGATGATTTTAGGAACATTATTCACCGGAATTGTTTCAAAGTTTGTATTTAAGTTTCCTAATGGGTAATACAGCCTATGACAGAAAATTGGATATGCAGGTCTTCGTGTATGTCGGTACCTCTCTTGATGATTTTAGTGAAATTATTAATAGGAATGGTTTCAAATTTCGTATCCAATTTTCTTTATGGGTACTACAGTATTTAAAAAAAAAAAAATGTCTAAGCACGTCCAGGTCTTCGTATAGTTCCATATATCGGTATTTTGGAAAAAAAGGTTTGCACTAAAAAAGTTTGCTCAAACAAGCGATTCGCAGGAAATGGGCCAAAATACCACAGAGAAACATTCGGGCAGCTGGGGTCATGGGCAGTTTGAAGGCCATAATTCGTGCCAAAGGTGACTAATTCGAACAAATCTAAACTTATTCTAAAATTTGATGCTATTTCCGACATTTTCTGCTTTCATTCAATAAAATTAAAAAAAAAAATGTAAAAATTATGGCGTTTGACTTTGTTGCAGTTTTTTATAACACCAAAAAAATATCAAAAAACTAATCTCTTCGCTAAATTTGTCAGGTGCATTTTAAAATGTAGATTTAAACTTCATCTTTAACAGTAATCCAGTTTACCATCACAGTATATCAACGAATTTAGAAACAACAAAGAAAATGTAACAAATACTTATTTGGTAATTTAAAATTCTTCCGAATCTTTATAAAGTGACAACATATCTTGAGAATTTGAAATAACTTCTTAGCAGCAACGGCTAACACACACAACATTTTCTAAGCACATCAAAAGTTCAAAGTTTTTTATAGAGTCTATAACTCAGACAATCTATCTCTGCCATCTACGTCAATGTGTTTCTCCCAGTAGCATTTAAAGTTCAATACGCACTTGAACTGTCGCACATTGTTTCCCTATTTGAAGTGTATTACAAGAGTTCTCCTGCTGGGTGGCATACTATAAGAAAATTGCACACATCCCCATAGTCCGTGTTATCAAACGAAATTGGAAGCAAAACAAAATTGGGAATGGAAAGAAAATATATTTTCACCCCTCCATGAAAAATTGTCCATGCTGTAAGGTTTTCCACAACAAAAGGGTTGTATTTGGTGAAGATATTGAAATATTGAATTGGGCGAAGTGTTTACTTCATTAGGCAAATTGTTGGTCTTGACTACGATTTCGTATTTTATGACGTGGTTGCAAATTTTACCACCTCCTCATTTTACAAAAAAAAAGGTTTATTAAAAAATATTTTTTTGATAATTATTTGTTTGTGTTTTTAAATTATTTGAACAAAACAGGTACTTTAATTCATCGCAATATAAGAGAAAATTTCAGCAAAATGTGAAGAGAGGTTAAAATTTACCAGATGGACATTTCTATATCTATAAACAAGTAAGCAAATGCTACAGCCGTTCGGGGACGACCATGTGATACTCTACAACACTACAATATGTTAGAAGCCCCCTTATGTCCAAATCCATTTTGGAAGATTTCGCTTTTCGCTTTTTCAACTGTCACGGAGCAGCGCCGCCCAGATATTATATGTAACATTTTGGCCAGGGACATTTGACCAATATTTATACATTCCGTCATGCTCTCAGATTTTTTGGTTTATTTTACACCTAAATATAATCCAATGGACGTCCAAAATGCTAGAATTCTTCCCTGTCCTTAACTCTCTACTCAGGCGAGTCGATTGGCTTCAATTGTGTGATCAGGAAACTTTTTCTATTTTTGATTCATTTGAACCCCTAAAATGTTTTGCGATCATCTCCAAAAGCAAGAGGCCCCTCTGTATCTCTAAATTTAGACGCATCTATATGATTTGCTTGTCTACGATATTTGTTGAAGTTCGCCTTTTGTGTATTTCGAATATCGCATGTAAGTAATTTGGTATTTTTTCACACAAAAGTTGTGGTCCATTCTGCCCGCTGTCCTAAACTCTAAATTTATACGAGATTTTGTGTCCTTTGATTTCTATTTGTGACCTTTATAAGGGCTGCAAATCAGAAACATTTTTAGTTGTTCGTTCATTTCAACCCCTAAATATATTGCGGACATCTTTGAAAACAATAGGCCTAGGCCTTCTGAGTGTAACCCCACCTTTTTGTCAGGATAGGACGATAATTGTAATCTGTATATAATGACCCCAACTTGTGTTTTAAGGTGAAAAATATTACAAAATATACACTTCAATATTATGAGTCAAATTAAAACCAGAAAGGAAAGCTCAAAAGTCGGGCGGGGCCGACTATATGATACCCTACACCACTATGCATATTTAGTAGAGCTCTCATAAAAAGGTTTATACAGGGCATCTCAGAGCTCTATGAGATATTTGGTACAAAATCAAAATCTATCTAATTCTATCGTGCATTTTACGAACTATAGCTATCTCTGAACCGGGTTTCTCCAAATTTTACGTATTAGCTTCTAGACTGGTGATTTGAGCTGATATTGACCATTTAGTGCACAATTAACCCGAAATCGGATGAAGATATATATGGGGTCTATATCCAAATCTGAACCGATTTCGATAAAATTACAAACAGCTATTTCTGGGCTGTATCTTATATCTGGTACCAAATATCATTCTTGTGGAGTGCATATTACGAATGTGCGAGGCTTAAACACCAAATCGGATGAAAGATATATATGGGAGCTATAGCTATATCTGAACCGATTTTCTCCAAATTTGATATACTTGCTTCTAGGCCGAACTCGGTTGGGTGTACCAAAATTCAGGTAATTTTGACTGATAGTGGACATTTGGTGCACATTTAACCCGAAATCGGATGAAGATATATATGGGAGCTATAGCTGTTTCTGAACTGATTTTCTCCAAATTTGTTGTATTTGCTTTAAGGCTAATCTCGGTCACATGTGGCAAAATTCGGGCCATTTGGGCTGATATTGGCCATTTGGTGCACAATTAACCCGAAATCGGATGAAGATATATATGGGAGCTATATCCAAATCTGAACCGATTTCGATAAAATTATAAACAGCTATTTCTGGGCTGTATCTTATATCTGGTTCCAACTATCATTCTTGTGGAGCGCATATTACGAATGTGAGAGGCTTAAACGCCAAATCGGATGAAAGATATATATGGGAGCTATAGCTATATCTGAACCGATTTTCTCCAAATTTGATATACTTGCTTCTAGGCCGAACTCGGTTGGGTGTGCCAAAATTCAGGTAATTTGGACTGATAGTGGACATTTGGTGCACATTTAACCCGAAATCGGATGAAGATATATATGGGAGCTATAGCTGTTTCTGAACTGATTTTCTCCAAATTTGTTGTATTTGCTTTAAGGCTAATCTCGGTCACATGTGCCAAAATTCGGGCCATTTGGGCTGATATTGGCCATTTGGTGGTCAATTAACCCGAAATCGGATGAAGATATATATGGGAGCTATATCCAAATCTGAACCGATTTCGATAAAATTTTAAACAGCTATTTCTGTGCTCCATCTAATACCTGGTACCAAATATCACGGTTGTGGAGTGCATAGTAGGAATGTGAGGGACTTAAAGATCAAATCGGATGAAAGATATATATGGGAGCTATAGCTATATCTGAACCGATTTTCTCCAAAATTGATATACTTGCTTCTAGGCCGAACTCGGTTGGGTGTGCCAAAATTCAGGTAATTTGGACTGATAGTGAATATTTGGTGCACATTTAACCCGAAATCGGATGAAGATATATATGGGAGCTATATCTAAATTTGATCCGATTCTCACCAATTTCAATAGGGTTCGTCCTTGGGCCAAAAAAATATTGTTTGGAAAATTTCATCTCAATCGGATAATAAATGCGACCTGCATTTTGTTCACAAGAATACATGGACAGACGGACGGACGGACGGACGGACAGACGGACTGACATGCATAAATCGACTCAGAAAGTGATTCTATGAAGGTTCTCAAAAGTAACTATGGGTCTATCTCATTTCCTTCTCCATGTTACAAACAAATGCACAAAGACATAATACCCTTACCACTATGTGGTGTAGGGTATAAAAAAAAAAAAAATTGAAAAAATATGAAAAAATAAAAAAGTCACAAAATACTATAAAATGTATATTAACATCATCATGGGCATCTTTTTATGCTTTTATTTAACACAAATGTCATGGTCTATTACACTCACTAAATATTACCCAATGACCATCAAAATTGAAAGGCTTCGGTATAGCCCTAAGATCTAGCCCCATGCTAACTTTTTCTTCGATTGGTTTATAATTGCGACCTGTAGAGCAACTGCAACATCAAGAAAGTTTTCAGTTTTTGGTCCCTAAATATTATGCGATCATCTCCAAAAGCAATAGGCTTCTATTCTGTCCCTAGCCCCACCTCAATTCTAAATTTAAGATCAAGCCATAATTGCGACCTGTATCGTGATTACAAATAAACATGGACAGACGGACAGATGGACGGACGGATATACATAGTTAGATCTACTGAGCTCGGCGAGATAGGAAGATCCATATATACTTTCCTATGTGGGAAACCAATATTTCGAGGTGTTACATAATTTTTGGCCCAATCAAACTTATAATAGTGTTGTAGGGTATAAGGAGGAAAATGTTTGTAGTTTTGATTGTTTGTTTTTAATTTATATTTATAGACTCAAACTGCTTAACACGTTTTCCTGAAAATTTCTATATATACATATAAGTAACATAGGCTATATAAATTTTTGAAATTCCACTTGGAGTATCAGAATCGAAGGTACCTTCAAAAAATTTAGGTTTTGTATGCACATATCTATTGATCGATTACAGATACCGTCTTCAAATTTTGAATGCGTAACGAAATTTGGAACAAAAATAATTCTGCCAAATTATGTTGAAATCGGTTCAGAATTTGGTATAGCTCCCATATATATTTTCAGCCTATTTAAAATATTTGATGCAACAAACATGATACGTATGTCCGTAAGTGACTAAATATGGTACAAAAATAAAATTTGGCAAATTGTGAAATCGGTAAAGGTTTGGATATAGTTCCCCTAAATATTTTCGGCCGATTTCACAATATTTGATATACCAAACGCGATATGTATGTCCGATTCCAATGAAATGCGAACAGAGATATGAAATTTGATAAAAAAAAATCGGTTGTGGTTTGAGTATGGCTGCTATATATGTAGGGTGAGATGAAAACACTGCAACAAACTTCAGACTGCTGTCATTTCTAAGCCACACGTCCGACACCTGTTAAAATTATACCAGTGACAGTTCTATATATTGTTTTCATGCGTACAAATGCATTTTGGTGAGAATCTCCCAGAAAAAAAGTTATTCGTGATGGAATTCAAGCGTGATAGTGTGATCTCTTTATATTTGTCTGAAAAACCACAAGTGGCTATCGTTAGAGCACTCCAGCATTTAAATGTGAATAAATCTTTTGTGTCTCGTACCATTACTCATTTGCGTGGTACTGGTAGCGTAGCCCGACATCAAGTAAGTGGACGGAAGAAAACAGCAACATCAGCAGAAACGGTTCGAAAAGTAAAGAAGCGACTTGATCGAAACCCGCGTCGCAGTGGCCGAAAAATGGCTCGTGATCTGAACATATCGCAATATTCCATTCGGCCAATATTGCAAAATGAGCCATTGAAATTCCAAACAGTACAAGAACTTATACCGCAAAAGGAATGAAAATAGACTAAAAATATCTAAAGAGTTGCTTCGCTTGGCCGAAAGTGGTGAACTGCCGAATTTGGTTTTATCCGATGGGAAAACATTCGTTGTCCACTTTCGGTTGGCCACCAGAACTCAAGCGCCGGCCATGGTGATGGTGTAGGCCGCCATAACAGCCGATAGTCGCTTTCCGCTCGTATTAATCGACCGTGGCATCAGAATAAATGTCGAATATTATCGCGAAAATATTCTTGAGGGTGTATTAAAGCCTTGAGCAGGCAAACAGTTCGGCTGCAGGTCTTGGACATTCCAACTGGACTCAGCACCATCGCACTCAGCACGCGTCACCAAAGAATGGTTACAAAATGACGTTCCTCACTTTATTTCCAACGCACAATGGCCACCAAAATCTCCGGATACCAATCCGTTAGACTATTGTATCTGGAGTATTTTGGAATGCATGGTTGGCACTAAAAAATGCCAAAATGTCGATGGAATGGGCCAAAATACCGCAGAGCAACATTCGGGCAGCGTGTGAAGGTTTAATTGGCCGTTTGAAGGCCAAAATTCGTGCCAAAGGTGACCAATTCGAACTAATCTAAGGTTATTCTATAATTTAATGCTATATCCGACTTTTTTTTGTTTCATTCAATAAAATTAAAAAAAAAAAAAAAAACAGTAAAGAAAGCTCAAAAGTCGGGCGGGGCCGACTATATGATACCCTACACCACTATGCATATTTAGTAGAGCTCTCGTAAAAAGGTTTATACAGGACATTTCAGAGCTCTATGAGATATTTGGTACAAAATCAAAATCTATCTAATTCTATCGTGCATTTTACGAACTATAGCTATCTCTGAACCGGGTTTCTCCAAATTTGACGTATTAGCTTCTAGACTGAATTCGGTCTTATGTACGAAAATTCAGGTGATTTGGGCTGAATTGGCCATTTGATGCACAATTAACACGAAATCGGATGAAAATATATATGGGAGGCATAACCAAATCGGAACAGATTTTAATAAAATTAAAATCAACTATTTTTGGGCTTTATCTGTTATCTGGTACCAAATATCATTCCTGTGGAGTGCATATTACGAATGTGAGGGACTTAAAGACCAAATCGGATGAAAGATATATATGGGAGCTATAGCTATATCTGAACCGATTTTTACTAAAATTGGTGTACTTGCTTCTAAGCTGGTTTCGGTCGGATTTGCCAAAATTGATGCTATTACGGCCATTTGGTGGTCAATCACCCGAAATCGGATGAAGATATATATGGGAGCTATATCCAAATCTGAACCGATTTCGACAAAATTTAAAACAGCTATTCCTGTGCTCCATCTAATACCTGGTACCAAATATCACGGTTGTGGAGTGAATATTACGAATGTAAGGGACTAAAACACTAAATCGGATGAAACATATATATGGTTGCTATATCTATATCTGAACCGATTTTCACTAAATTTGATATACTTGCTTCTAGGCTGAATTTGGTCCGATGTACTAAAATTCAGTCCATTTCGACTTATATCGGCCATTTGGTGCACAATTAACCCGAAATCGGATGAAGATATATATGGGAGCTATATCCAAACCTGAACCGATTTCGATAAAATTACGAACAGCTATTTCTGGGCTGTATCTTATATCTGGTACCAAATATCATCCTTGTGGAGTGCATATTACGAATGTGAGAGGCTTAAACACCAAATCGGATAAAACATATATATGGGAGCTATAGCTGTTTCTGAACCGATTTTCTCCAAATTTGCTGTATTTGCTTTAAGGCTAATCTCAGTCACATGTGCCAAAATTCGGGCCATTTGGGCTGATATTGGCCATTTGGTGGTCAATTAATCCGAAATCGGATGAAGATATATATGGGAGCTATATCCAAATCTGAACCGATTTCGATAAAATTTAAAACAGCTATTCCTGTGCTTCATATAATACCTGATACCAAATATCACGGTTGTGGAGTGAATATTACGAATGTAAGGGACTAAAACACTAAATCGGATGAAACATATGTATGGTTGCTATATCTATGTCTGAACCGATTTTCACTAAATTTGATATACTTGCTTCTAGGCTGAATTTGGTCCGATGTACTAAAATTCAGTCCATTTGGACTTATATCGGCCATTTGGTGCACATTTAACCCGAAATCGGATGAAGATATATATGGGAGCTATATTTAAATTTGATCCGATTCTCACCAATTTCAATAGGGTTCGTCTTTGGGCCAAAAAAATATTATTTGGAAAATTTCATCTCAATCGGATAATAAATGCGACCTGCATTTTGTTCACAAGAATACATGGACAGACGGACGGACGGACGGACGGACAGACGGACTGACATGCATAAATCGACTCAGAAAGTGATTCTATGAAGGTTCTCAAAAGTAACTATGGGTCTATCTCGTTTCCTTCTCCATGTTACAAACAAATGCACAAAGACATAATACCCTTACCACTATGTGGTGTAGGGTTTTTTATCGCACCCTGTAGATGAGCTATGGGAGCTAATTTGAATTACTTGCTTCTAAACTGAATTCGGTTGGAAGTGCCAAAAATTAACTCCATTTAGACCGATATTAACCGATCCGGGCACAATAAACCAGAAATCGGTCGAAGATACATATATGGGAGCTATTTCAAAGTTTGGGTCGATTCTCACAAATTTCAATAGGCTTCGTTCTTGGGCCAAGCAAATGCTGCAGGAAACATTTCATCTCAATCGGATTATATACGCAACCTGCATTTCGTTCAAAAAATACATCGACAGATGTACGGACCGGCAGACAGACTGCCAAGCATAAATCGACTCAAAAAGTGATTCTATGAGGATCCACATCACTTTGTGGTGTAGGGTATAAAAATTACACATAAATTTTATTGAGGTGATGATTAGTGCGGGGAAGTATGTAGGTTCAGGTGTATTGCTACCTCGAATAGCAAGAGAGATGCCGTTAAACTTTAAAACAATGCAGTTTCCGGTATGCTTGGCAGTTGCAATGACAATTAATAAATTCCAAGGACAAATTCTTCTACTATATATCAAATCAAAAGCGCAAGCGGGGAGGGCTGGGTTCACTTAGCATTTGTATATAAATCGGCTCAAAATTATGTAATACCCCTACATAAGGGACCCTGTAGCACAATTTGGCCTAGGGTAAGTTTTATGTTTATTGTGAAAAAAGGCTTACTAGCCAATCCTTCCTATCTCGTGAATTGAGCTTTTCGCTCGTCAGAAAAGTTTAAGCTGTGATAATATTTGTTGTCTCTTCCTAAAAGCCCTTTGTCCCTATATTTCCAATAGCTGCTGAAACCATTACCCAGTGTACAAATGCTTTCTGTTAGTACATCAATGGAGCTCTGGCTACCTTGGTGATTGATATGAACTACAAAGAAATGACTTACTGCTAAGCTTCATGCTATACATATTCTCGTTTGTAATTTGCCTTTGTGCAATGCTTTCGAAAAAAGGAAAAATTGATTTCATCCAATTGTTTTCAATTCTAAGGAGTTTGACAAAGGCTTTTCTTTGTTGCGATGTAGTGAAAACGGAATTTTGGTTTAATCATTGTCTTCTGTTTTAAAGGGTGATAGTTGTTCTGTCATAAATTATGTTTATGGTTTAGCTTTTAACTGTCTTATACCCTCCACCATAGTAAGGAGGGTATTTCAAGTTTGTCATTCCGTTTGTAACGCCTCGAATTATAAATTTTAAACCCCACAAAGTATAAATATTTTTGATCAGCATAAAATTCTATGTCGATTTAAAGATGTCCGTCCATCTGACTGTCTATCCCTCGATCAAAATAAATCTAGCTTCCGAACGAAGTGAAGTACGTATATGTGTTAGGTGTATACAGGGCTTTTTCTATTTTTAATATGGGTTATATAGGTCCACGTCTTGGTATGGCCCCCATGTAACTTTACAGACAGGTTTATGGTTTTTGGCTGTTTTAGTAACCATTTCAACCCAAATTTGCTGTAAATTGGCAGCATGTGTTCCTAGAATATTAGAAAAATCCCCCATAAAACAGTACCTCCCGATATTCGGTATTTTAAAGATTTATTCAGAGGCATTTTTTCAAATCTCTTTATTAAAGTTCCTGGTGTGTACTACAGCCTATGACGGGAATTTGCATATAGAGGTAGCTGTCTTTAATTTTAGGTTGAATATGCAAAAATCTATTCAATTTTGGCTGTTATTACATACATACGTGGTGGGCAATAACCGTAAAATCGGATGAAGATGTATATCGAAGCTATATAAAAATCGGCACCGATCTCGATAAAATATGATAGAGGTATTTTCGAGCAGTATCTGATGCCCGGTATCAAATATCATTGTTGTGGAGTGCACATTACGCATGTGAGGGACTTTAACACCAAATCGGATGAAACATATATATGGGAGCTATAGCTATATCTGAACCGATTTTCACCAAATTTGGTGCACAATTAACCCGAAATCGGATACAAATATATTTGAGAGCTATATCTAAATCTGAGCCGATCTTTACAACATTTTAAAAACTTATTTCTGAGATGTACCTGATATCTGGTGCCATAGATCATTGTTGTGGAATGGATACTACGCATGTGAGGGACTCAAAACTCCAAATCGGAGGAAACACATATGTGGGAGCTATATCTATATCTGAGCCGATTTTCTCCAAATTTGGCGTATTTGCTTCTAGACTGAATTCGGTCGGATGTACCAGGTTATTTGGAGTGATATTGGCTATTTTGTGCACAATTAACCCGAAATCGTTTGAAGATATATATGGAAGCTATATCTAAATTTGAACCGATTCTCACCAATTTCAACAGAGTTCGTCCTTGGGCCAAAGGAATGATTTGTGCAAAATTTCATCTGGAGCGGGCAATAAATGCGACCTGTACTTTGTTTACAAAAATACATGGACAGACAGACAGACTCCGAATGTGACTCTATGCAGATCATCAAAAGGCCATAGTTCCTTTATTTCATTTCCTTTTGCCTATTACAAACAAATACACAAAAACAATACCCTGGCCGCCTTGTGGTGTAGGGTATAAAAAGGGAAAACTTTGTACGTTTGATTATTTATTTGTAATTTATGGACTCAAAACTCGCTAAACAGATTTTCCTGCAAATTTAGAAATATACTGCAGCATAGGCTATATACATTTTTGGAATTCCACTTGGAACATCATCAGAATCACAGGTACCTCCAAAAAATTAAGATTTTGTATGCATTTATCTATTCATAGGTAAGGGATACAGTCTTCAAATTTGGATTATCCACAGGAATTGGGTATTGGGGGAATTTGACAAATAATATTGAAATCGGTTGAGATTTGGATATAGCTTCTATTTATTGTTTCGCCCCCTTTCGTGTATTTGACGCACCAAACATGATACGTATCCCCGAATTTTAATAAAATTTGGATTGTGTGACAGAATTTGATTTAGAATCAGATTCAATAAATTCTTTTGAAATCGGTTGATGTGTGGATATAGCTTCCATATATAAAGGGTCAGATGAAAAAACTGCAACCAACCTCAGACTGCTGTCATTTCCAATACACTCGCCCGACAGCTGTTAAAATTATTTCAGTCACAACTCATTGTATTGTTTACAATCATACAAAAGCATTTTGGTGAGCATTTTCCAGAAAAAGTTATTCGTGATGGAGTTCAAGCGTGATAGTGTGATTACTTTATACTTGGCTGGAAAACCAAAAGTGGCTATTGTCAGAGCACTCCAGTATTTAAATGTGAATAAATCGTAACATCGATAGTTACCATGATACTGGTAGCGTAGCCCAACGTCAGAGAAGTGGACGAAAGAAAACAACAACATCAGCAGAATTGTTTCGAAAAGTAAAGAAGCGACTTGATCGAAAGCCGCGCCGCAGTGGCCGAAAAATGGCTCATACACTGAGCATATCGCAATATTCCATTCGGTAAATATTGAAAAATGATCATGTTTACTTGCCATGGAGGTCAACTTTAAATGTGCACCTTCGGTTGACCACCAGAACTCAAGCGCCGGCCATGGTGATGGTGTGGGCCGTCATAACAGCCGAAGGTAACTCTCTGCTCGTATTAATCGACCGTGGCATCAGAATAAATGTCCAACAGGACTCAGCACCATCGCACTCAGCTCGTACCACCCAATAATGGTTACAAAATGAGGTTCCTTGCTTCATTTCGAGCGCATAATGGCCACCAAAATCTCCGAATACCAATCTGTTGGCCTATTGTGTCTGGAGTATTTTGGAATGCAAGGTTGGCACTAAAAAATACCAAGGTGTCGATCACTTCAAGAAAGCGCTTCGTCGGGAATGGGCCAAAATACCGCAGTGCAACATTCGGGCAGCCTGTGACGTTTTCATTGGCCGTCTGAATGCCATAATTCGTGCCAAAGGTGACCAATTGGAACAAATCTAAACTTATTCTAAAATGTGATGCTATTTCTGACATTTTTTGCTTTCATTCACTAAAATTAAAAAAAAAGTAAAAATTATGGCGTTTGACTTTGATGCAGTTTTTTTTTTTCTCCCCCTATATGTAAGTTCAATTGTATAGCTACCTCGAATCCCTCTAATAGCAACCGAAATTCCGTTCAACTTTAGAAGAATGCAGTTTCCAGTACGCTTGACATTTGCTATGACATTTAAAAAATCCCAAGTACAAACTCTACGCATTTGGCATGTTCTTGTTTTTCTCATGGCCAGCTGTACTTGGCAGGTTCAGGATTTGGTAAACAGAGTGATCTGTTTGTTACAATTTATGTTTTTTATATCCTTTAATTTGTGTTATTTTTATTTAAAAAACTCAAATTCTGAACAATTCTGAATGTGATGAAATTCTGAATGTATATAAAAACAAGTAAAATAAAGTTCGGCCGGGCTGAAATTTGAATACCCTCCACCATTTGGAACGAATTTGGCAATTCTCAAAAACTATAAAACCCGTAAAAATTTTGTTAAAATCTTAAAAATACCGAATGTAGCCGTATATCAGGGAAACGACGACGTGGATCTGCATATGCAACTTTTGTCATAAACTATTATAATATTCAAATGCGAAACTTAAAAAAAATAGTTGAATAACGCAGCTAAAATCATCAAAATACCGGGAGGTACCATTATATGGGGGCTATTCGAAGACGTGGACCTGCACAGACAATTTTCTTTCTTAGGCTGTATCATCGATTACAAACTACAAAAACCAAATTTGAAAGAGTTCCGGTGAATAATGTCGCTAAAATCAAGAAAACGCCGAACATTGGGAGGCACCGTTATATGGGGGCTTTACAAAGACGTGGAACTGCACAGAAAAATGATTGTCAAAGTCTGTATCATCCATTACGAACATCATATACCAAACTTAAAACAATTCCAGTGAATAATGTCGATAAAAATCAACCAAGTACCGAATATATGGAGGTATCGTTATGTGGGGGCTATGCAGAGACGTGGACCTGCACAGACAATTTTCTCTCTTAGGCTGTAGTATCCATTTCGAACTTCAAATACCAAATTTGAAACAATTCCGGAGAATAATGTCGCTAAAATCATCAAAACACCGAAAATAGGGAGGTACCGTTATATGGGGCTATACCAAAACGTGAACCTACAGGGCCCATTTTCAATAACAAAAGTCCTGCATACATAATTTACATTTGAGTAAAATTTTATCAATCTACTTAATTCCGTTCGGAGGCTAGAGTGATTTACACAGACGGATAGACGGACGGACATAGCTAAATCGACATAGAATTTTAGGCTGATAGAGAATACATATACTTTGTGGGGTCTAAAATGTATATTTCGAGGTGTTACAAACGGAATGACAAACTCAATATACCCACCATACTATGGTGGGGGGTATAACAAAAGAGGTAGTGGAGTACACCGTGTTTAGCTAGTCATTTATAAAAATCATACTCTGTTTAATAATTATTAGTGAACGAGTTTTAAGTTATTTTCCTATTCTTATCTATTTGATGACCCATTTTCTTATTGAAGATGTAAGAAATTAAAATATATCCATTTACAACTGCAATTCATGGGTCTCGCCGAATAACCAAACATATCACTGGATGCAACAAAAAATCAAGCATAAAACAAAGAAGTCTTATCCATGACTGTTAACACTCCCTTTGGAAGTTATTAATATTCTCCTGCCTTGATTTCCACAATGTTTTCTTTTTTACCACCCATTTCGTCTTGATGGTGGTTTCTGATTGTTTGCCTCTCCTGCGGCGACTGTTATTGCTGCAATGTTTGGTTAGAACCCGCAGTGCCAGTGGAGTGTGGAGCCAGTCGGCCGGTCGACTTTATCCTTATTGTTTGTTGTTTTACCCTTCCAAAGAAGAGAGAAGCCACTCATTTTTGAAGGGGGGATATGGTATATTGTATTCGTAATTCATTTATGATTCCAGGACGCTGATGTAGTGATGGAAATTCTTTTCGTTGAAAAACATTTGGCTCTGAGATTTTTCCCTCGTTGAAAAGTCCTGAGTTTATTTGTATATTCGCACAGGAAAAAACTGGTTTGTACTTGTTTGCGGATTTATCGTGTAGTGTTTATGCTCAGAGTTCTAAAGTGCCACGCACATCAAAGGAAGTCCATTGATGCATTCCATTGTGATTTGTTTAGGGGAAAGATCAATATTCGTTAGAAAGTCGAAATGCTCGAAATAATAGCAAACACACATGTGCATCTCTGAAGATATCTATCTATGCAGTGTTTCAATTAAATGTTTGCAAAAACGAACGAAAAATTATACAACCAGGGTTTCAAATATTAACGCCAAACAATCAATAGCACAAAAATTTTTCTGCCTTGCCTGCTAAAAAAATTACAAAAACAAGTGAAAAACATTAAGTTCTGCCAGGTCGAACTTTTAATACACTCCACCATTGGGTAAAGAAAACATTTGCATATAAAAGTTTCTGAATTTAAACATGTTCCACTTTAAAGTACACATACCAAAAAAACATAAAATGACTGAGGCCGTTATATGGGGGCCATACCAAAACGGGAACCCCTATAGATAATTTTATACTTCAAGGATTGTCATATATAAAATTTTCTCAAATACCAAACTTGAAATAATTTAGTAGGTAAATATCACTAGGATTATCAAAATACCGAATATCGGTGGGTATCGTTATCGTTATGCGCTAAAGGAAAATATGGACCTGCCACTGGAGCTAAAACCTATTATGAACTACAAAAACCAATTTTTTGACAAATCCGTGGAAAAATCTTGCAAAAATAATCCAAATACCGAATGTCGAGAGGTACCGTTATATGTGGGCTATACAAAAACGTGGACGTAATCATAATATTTTCCGCCACAGGAGCTGGAACTCATTACGAACTACAAACACCAACTTTTGGAAAAATCCCTTGAAAAATGTGACAAAAATCATCAACGAAACGGAGGGAGGTACCAAAAAGGGGGCTATTCCAAAACGTGGACCTATATAGACTATGTTCTGTCACCGACACAAATACCGATTTTTAGACAAATCAGTGGAAAAATGAAGCAAAAATCGTGATTTCAATAGACAGGCAATCAGACGGACCAAATTAAATCGACTTAGAATTTTATGCTGATCATAAATATATATGGGGTCGACAGCGAATATTTAGGGATGCTACAAACGGAATGACAAAGTTAATATACGGGTTATTTGTGATGGAATTCAAGCGTGATAGTGTGATATCTTTATTTTTGGCTGGAAAACCACAAGTGGCTATCGTTAGAGCACTCCAACATTTAAATGTGAATAAGTCTCTTGTGTCTCGTACCATCGCTCATTACCGTGATACTGGTAGCGTAGGCCGAAGTCAAGGAAGTGGACGGAAGAAAACAGCAACATCAGCAGAAATGGTTCGTAAAGTAAAGAAGCGACTTGATCGAAACCCGCGTCGCAGTGGCCGAAAATGGCTCGTAAGCTTAACATATCGCAATATTCCATTCGGCAAATATTGAAAAATGAGCTCGGGTTAAAGCCATTGAAATTCCAAAAAGTGCAAAAACTTACACCGCATCAGAAAGAAAATAAACTCAAAAGAACTAAAGAGTTGCTTTGCTTGGCCGAAAGTGGTGAACTGCCGAATTTGGTTTTCTCCAATGAGAAAACATTCGATGTCCAGCAGTTTGTAAACAAACAAAATGATCGTGTTTACTTGCCAAACTGGTCAGCTGAAAATGTGCAAATTCAGTTGGCCACCAGAACTCAAGCGCCGGCCATGGTGATGGTGTGGGCCGCCATAACAGCTGATGGTCGCTCTCGGCTCATATTAATCGACCGTGGCATCAGAATAAATGCCGAATATTATCGCGAAAATATTCTGGAGGGTGTATTAAAGCCTTGGCCACGCAAACATTTTTGCGCAGATTTTGGTCATTCCAACAGGACACACTCAGCACGTGCTACCCAAGAATGGTTACAAAATGAGGTTCCTTGCTTCATTTCCAGCGCACAATGGCCACCAAAAAGGTATCGTTATATGGGGGCTATACGAAAGCGTTGACCTGCACAGATAGTTTTCTGTCATAGGCATTACAAACTTAAAATTTGAAAAATTTCCGGTGAATAATGTCGCTTAAATCAACAAAGTATGGAAAATAGGGAGGTACCATTATAGGAGGATATACCAAAACGTGGATCTACATGATCCATTTTGAACACCAAAAGTTCTGCGATATAATATACATTTGATTAAAATTTTATCAACCTACTTCATTTCGTTCGGAAGCTAGAGTGATTTGGACCATGTAGGTCCACGTTTTGGTAAAGCCGCCATATAACGGTACCTCCCGATATTCGGTATTTTGATGATTTTAGCTACATTATTCAACGAATTTTTTCATTCAAGTTTCGCATTTGAGTATTGTAATGGTTTACGACAATAGTTACCTATGCAGATCCATGTCGTCGT
This sequence comes from Musca domestica, assembly GCF_030504385.1. Taxonomy (NCBI): domain Eukaryota; kingdom Metazoa; phylum Arthropoda; class Insecta; order Diptera; family Muscidae; genus Musca; species Musca domestica. The sequence goes on from NW_026712435.1 coordinate 20,129,244, forward strand.
ATATACCCTAATATACCCTAATATAACGTCGTATATACCCTAACAGAATTGTTAACGGATTTTATTGTTTTTGAGAATTGCCAAATTCGTTCCAAATGGTGGAGGGTATTCAAAGATCAGCCCGGCCGAACTTACAGCTTTTTTACTTGCTTTAATTTTGTATTCGAAATTCGCATTGGTTACGATGTTCGTAGTGGTTTAGCTTATTATATTTAGCTTACTGGTTGTTATTACTTTTAGCCTACTAGTCCTGCAGAGGTTTTGTAGTTGTCAAAACTTTTGCTGGGATGCAATGCGTTATATTCTGTTCTCAGAGTACCTTTCTCGAATTTGACATTTCTTTCCCTTTGATGTAAAAAATTCGCCAAATATACAAAAATATTTCCAATATGTTTTTGTAGCCATTTTTACGAAGGTTATGAGATTTCCGGCCGAAAATTACTTCCACTTTTTTAGTTATTTATGGCAAGCTTTTTTCCCATGAGACTTGCCAGGGGGATTTAAACTTGATATTTTGCAATAATTGAAATTTGATTTAACATCTGTGCTCAGTAGCTGCATATAATTTTCCATTTGCAGCTGGAACTATCCAGAAAAACATAGTTTTTTACTTCTATCATTTTGTCATTATTCGTCAGAATGCCAATATTTTGTTTTTCGGTATTCAGTATCGATTCTACACGGTTTGGGTATGTTGTGTGAGCTGCCCATTTTATGTAGTTCAGAAAGCTTTTTTTTTATGTATTCGTGCGTATGTTTGTATTCTGCTCCTTTTTGGCTATGGTGTTTTTTTTATATACAACTAGCTGAACCCGGTGCGCTTCGCTACCCCTTTTGATTTTATATGCATTCAAAATTTTATTTACGAATATATGTTGGTTAAAAAAAAAAACAAATTTAAAAATTAAAAAAAAAAATTATTGCACTACTTTAATGCGTAAATAAACAAAACCATTAGAAAAGCAGTAACATGACATACATACACGAAGGGTTTGTCCTTCGGATTTATTTATTTCATAGCAAATACCAAGCGTGCAGGAAACTGCAATTTTTTTAAGTAGTGTGACATTTCTATTGCAATTAGTGAATTCGAGATAGCAGCATACTTCGCCGTAATAAGCGTATTTCAAATAAATTGTTGTGTTGTTTTTTAGTGTTAGCCTAAGGCGTTGTGGGTCAATGGTTCTTATTAAAATCATATCCCAATCTGATCCGATTTAAATATAATTTTAAAAAAATTACTTTTACACCAAATTCCGCCACACTTTTCATATTGCATTGAAATTAGTGCGTCTAATATGTGAAATCGGCCGAGAATATATATATATGGGAGCTATATCCAAATCTTAACTAATTTCCAATTAATTTATTACATTTATTATTATAACCAAATTCCGCCACACATTCTGAATTTCATTGGTATCGGTCATATATATCGTGTTTGGTGCATAATATGTATGAAATCGGCCGAAATATATATGTTAGCTATATCCAAACCTCAACTGATTTCAATATAATTTGGCAATTTTTGCTGGTGCCAGATTTTGTCCCTCTCGCTTTGGGTGCATCATATTTGTGAAATTGGCTGAGTATATATATGGGAGCTATAATCACATCTGAGCGTATTTGAATATAATTTGTCAAATTTATTTTTGTACCAAATTTAGCCACTCATGCCAAATTTCGTTGGAATCGGAAATACGTATCGTGTTTTGTGCATCAAATATGTGAAATCGGCGGAAAATATATATGGGAGCTATATCCAAATCTGAACCGATTTTAATATAATTTGACAAACTTATTTTTGTTCCAAATTTCGTTACGTATTCCAAATTTGGAGACTGTATCTTCAACCAATCAATAGATATGTGCATATAAAATATAAATTTTTGGGAGGTACCTCCGATTCTGATGCTATATCTCCAGTTCCAAGTGGAAATTCAAAAATGTATATAGCCTATGTTACTTTCAGGTGATGTTGCAGTATATATGGACATTTTCAGGAAAATCTATTCAGCGGTTTTCGAGTCCATAAATTACAAACAAACAAACAAACAGACAAACAAACATACAAACATACAAACATTTTCCTCTTTTATAGATATAGATAATACTCGGAGTTCCTAACACCCAACATATTCCATTGAAATCGATATTAATTTCTCTGAACGGAAAAAATATGTTTTTTTTATTCGTAATTGGTTTAATGCCTGAAAATTCCATATCGTACTCACTTATGGTTTCATTACCCATAAAACTTAACTTCTCTTTTGGGTAATGATCTATGAGGTAACAAAAAGTAATTCAAGATTTGTAGATTGTGTCATTTTAATCAGCTTATTTTTAGTTAAGGCCCTTTCAGACCTGAGTGCATCTAAAGGGCATTTTTTATGAGGTTTGTTTTAATGTGAATAACTATGTTGCCTGGCAGCTGTTTTGGCATTTTAATATGACGTCTCTACTCAGCATTTTTATACCTCCCACCATAGTACGGAGGGTAATTAAGTTTGTCATTCCGTTTGTAACACCTCGAAATATACATTTTCTATCCCACAAAGCAAATATATTCTTGATCAGCATAAAATTCTATGTTGATTCAGAGATGCCCGTCCGTCTGTCCGTCTATCCGTCTGTCGGTATATCCGTCTGTGGAAGTCACTCTAACTTTTGAAAGAAATGAAGTAGACTGACAAAATTTTACTCAAATGTATATTATGTCTGCAGGACTTTTGGTATTGAGAATGGGCCATGCAGGTTCATGTTTTGGTATAGCCCCCATATAACGGTACCTCCCAAAAATTCGGCATTTTGTTGATTTTGGCGACGTTATTCACCGGAATTGTTTCAAATTTGGGATTTGAAGTTCGAAATGGATACTATAGCCGAAGACAGAAAATTGTCTGTGCAGGACCACGACTTCGTATAGCCCCCACATAACGGTACCTCCCTATATTCGATATTTTGATGATTTTAGCGACTTTATTCATCGGAACTGTTTCAAATTTGGTATTTGAAGTTTGTAATGGATACTGCAGCATAAGGCAGAAAATTGTCTGTGCAAGTCCATATTGTGGTATAGCCCCCATATAACGGTACCTCCCTATATAGACGATTTTAGCTACATTATTCGCCGATTTTCATACCCTACACCACAAGGTAATCAGGGTATTATGTCTTTGTGCATTTGTTTGTAACAGGCAAAAGGAAACGAGATCGACCCATAGTTCCTTTTGATGATCTCATAGAATCACATTTTGAGTCGATTTATGCATGTCCGTCTGTCCGTCCGTCCTTCCGTCTGTCTGTCCGTCCATATATTTTTGTAAACAAAGCACAAATCATTTGTTTGGCCCAAGGATGAACCCTATTGTAATTGGAGATAATCGGTCAAAATTTAGATATAGCTCTCATATACATCAGCCCGAACAGTATGGAATTTAGCACATGCAACCCAATTAGGGCTGAAAATAAGTATTCCAAATTTGATCGAAATCGATTTAGTTATAGCTATAGCTCCCATATATATTGTTCATCCGATTTGTTGTATTTGTTACCCCCAACCGTAATATGCACTCTGTAACAACAGTATATGGGGAAATATATCAAATACAGCTCAGAAATACCTTTGCTAAATTGTATCGAGATCGGTTCGGATTTGGATATATCTCCCATATATAACTTCGTCTGATTTACCTTTTATTGTGCACCAAACGTGTAATATTAGCCCAAATGGGATGGAATTTGGCACTTACGACCGAATTGAGTCTAGAAGCTAGTATGTCAAATTTGGTGAAGATCGCTTCAGATATAACTATAGCTTCCATATATACTGTCCGATTTGTTATATTTGTTACCCACAGTCGTAATATCCACTCCGTAAGAACGATATTCAGGGAAATATATCAAATACAGCTCAGAAATATCTTTGCCAAATTTTATCGAGATCGGTTCTGATTTGGATATGGTTTCCATATATATCTTTATCCGATTTCAAATTATACCAAATGGGCAATACAAGTCCGAATTTAAAAGATACAAATACTTCGGCATATTTAGTCCTTTGAACTTTAAATTATACTTATAATCATAGCGTGTATGATTGAATTCTCCCATAAAAACTTTTAATTGTATGCGGAGCTCTACTAAATTAGGAAAGTGGCATAGGGTATCATAAAGTCGGCCCGACCGACTTTAAGACTTTCTTTACTGGTTTTTTCTTCAAGTATCGCATTTGAATATTGTAATGACTTATGACAAAAGTTACCTATGCAGGTCCATGTCGTCGTTCAGACCCTAATATGACGGCTACATTTGGTTTTTATAATATTTTAGCAGATTTTATTTTTTTGAAAATTGCCAAATTCGTTTCAAATGTGAAAGGGTATTCAAAGTTCGGCCCGGCCGAAATTACAGCTTTTTTAGTTGTTTTTACTTCTTTTTGTAATTATGTTTGGTTGTATTTAGTTGTATAAAATACTAGCTGAACCCGGTGCGCTTCGCTACCCCTTTTGATTTTATATGCATTCAAAATTTTATTTACGAATATATGTTGGATAAAGAAAAATAAATTTAAAAATTAAAAAAAAATATTGCACTAATTTAATGCGTTAATAAACAAAATCATTACAAAAGCAGTAACATGACATGCATACACGAAGGGTTTGTCCTTTGGATTTATTTATTTCATAGCAAATACCAAGCGTGCAGTAAACTGCAATTTTTTTAAGTAGAGTGGCATTTCTATTGCAATTAGTGAATTCGAGATAGCAACATACTTCGCCGTAATAAGCGTATTTCAAATAAATTGTTGTGTTGTTTTTTAGTGTTAGCCTAAGGCGTTGTGGGTCAATGGTTCTTATTAAAATCATGTCCCAATCTGATCCGATTTAAATATAATTTAAAAAAAATACTTTTACACCAAACTCCGCCACACCTTTCATATTTCATTGAAATTGGTGCGTCCAATATGTGAAATCATAACTAATTTCCAATTAATTTGTCACATATATTATTGTAACCAAATTCCGTCACGCATTCTGAATTTCATTGGTATCGGTCATATATATCATGCTTGGTGCATAACATGTAGGAAATCGGCCGAAATATATATGTTAGCTATACCCAAACCTCAACTGATTTCAATATAATTTGGCAATTTTTTCTGGTGCCAGATTTTGCCACTCTCGCTTTGGGTGCATCAAATATGTGAAATCGGCTGAGTATATATATGGGAGCTATAATCACATCTGAGCGTATTTGAATATAATTTGTCAAATTTATTTTTGTACCAAATTTAGCCTCTCATGCCGAATTTCGTTGGAATCGGAAATACGTATCGTGTTTTGGGCATCAAATATGTGAAATCGGCGGAAAATGTATATGGGAGCTATATCCAAATCTGAACCGATTTTAATATAATTTGACTAATTTATTTTCTAATCAAAATCCCGTTACATATTCCAAATTTCTTTGGAATCGAACATACATATCGTGTATGGTGCATAAAATACATGAAATCGATCGAAAATATATATGAGAGCTATATCCAAATCTGAACCGATTTTTATATAATTTGACAAATGTTTATTTGTTTTAATTTCCGCTACACATTCCAAATTTCATTGAAATTAGAGATACATAGTGTGTTTGGTGCATCAAATACATGAAATCGGTCGAAAATATATATGGGAGCTATATCCAAATCTGAACCGATTTCAATTTAATTTGACAAATTTATTTTCGGATTAAATCCCGTCACACATTCCAAATTTCATTGGAATCAAACATTCATATTGTGTTTGAGGCATCAAATGAACGAAATCGGTCGAAAATATATATGGGAGCTATATCCAAATCTGAACCGATTACAATATAATTTGGCGAACTTATTTTTGTTCCAAATTCCGTTACGTATTCCAAATTTGTTTGTAAAGTGAAATGTCAAAGAAATGGCTTTTATGTATTAAATATTATGGGATTTTATGGTTGATTGCACATATGCATTTTTTATAGTAGGCATTAATTAAAATTTAATAATTACAAATTATGTGACGTAATTCGAACGAAGAAATAAACTAATTTGTTTATCATGCTGGTAATGCTAAGGGTAGGTAATTATCATTATTTTTTACCCTACTGCTAATTAAGAGGATAGACAATTGTCGATAGTACGTCAAAGACGTTCGAATGTGTAGTGTAAATGCCTGCAAAATACCGGTTAAGTACTAACGGTTAAGGTTTTAAACACTTGAACTCTTTTAAAAAAACTGTAATGTTAAAAATGCGGCAAGCTTTGTTGCAAAAATTGCACAGTCCAACACAAAAAATGATTACTGGGAAAAACCAGACGATTTTGAAAATAAAACTAAAAAATAGAAGACACGTGTATCGGCGTTTTGAAAGTTTACATAGCAAAGTAACCTAGATAGAGGGTCTTCCACATTTTTGGAAATTTTTGGATTAAGATACCCCGAAATTCGTACATTTTAGGTATATAGTACTATTACTACTAATAATAAAATATGAGCAATATTTTGGTTGAAAATTTTAACTCTTAAGCGAGTCAATAAATGGGTCTTTTTGGGCCCTTTTTTTAAAATATTTGTAAAAAAAAAACTCCCTTTTCGATAAAATTCTACTATAGGTACTATAGTTAGATATCAAAAGTCTACAACTTTCAAAATTTAGTACTATTAAGTATACATATGTACCAATTGCCAAAGCTTCCTACATACCCCCAATCCTACACACCCACAGTAATCTCAATTCCCAGTTTCAGGTTTCCATCTCCATCGGTTCGCTCAAACACAAGTTCGGTATTTTTAAGATTTTAACAGAATTTTTAACGGATTATTTATTTTTTTTTTTTGAAAATTGCCAAATTTAGGTACAGTACCTCCCAATATTCGGTAACTTGATGATTTTAGCTACATGTTGTAACAGAAGTATCTGAAACTTGGTATTTAAATTTCGTAATAGGCCGAATTTGACTTTCTCCGATGAGAAAACATTCGTTGTCTAGCAGTTTGTAAACAAATAAAATGATTGTGTTTACTTGCACACGAGGTTAGCTGAAAATGTGCACCCTCGGTTGGTCACCAGAACTCAAGCGCCGGCCATGGTGATGGTGTGAGCCATAACAGCCGATGGTCGCTCTCCGCTCGTATTAATCGACCTTGACATCAGAATAAATGTGGAATATTATCGCGAAAATATTCTGGAGGGTGTATTAAAGCCTTGGGCACGCAAACATTTTGTCCGCAGACCTTGGACATTTCAACAGGATTCAGCACCATCGCACTCAGCACGCGCCACCCAAGAATGGTTACAACATGAGTTTCCTCGCTTCATTTTCAGCGCACAATGGCCACCAAAATCTCCGGATACCAATCCGTTTGACAATTGTGTCTGGAGTATTTTGAAAAGCAAGGTTGGCACTAAAAATACCAAAGTGTCGATCACCTCAAGCAAGCGCTTCGCCGGGAATGGGCCGTTGCAGTTTTTTATCTCACCCTGTAACGTGAAAAAGGCGGCGGTTTCCCTATAGCCTACATAAAACTGTACCTCCAGATATTCGGTATTTTGATGATTTGAATAAGACTTTTCACTTGAATTGTTTCAAACCTGGTATTTGGAGTTCGTACGTGTACTAACTCCTATGACAGAAAATAGCTCATAAAAGTTAACATCTTCGTAGCCCCCACATTACAGTACCTCCCAATACTCTGTAATTTGACGATTTTAGCTACATATTGTAACAGAATTATCTGAAACTTGGTATTTGAAGTTCGTAGTAGGCACCACCTTCTCTGGCAGATGACTGGCTGTAGAGTTCCACTGTTTAGTTTAGGTCCAACTATACTTCCAAATATTCGATATTTCGTTTTTTTCCTATATAACTGTACCTCTTTTCACTAGAATTATTTCAAATTCGGAATTTGGTGTTCCCAGTAGGTACCGCTTCCTATGACAGAATAATGCCCACACAAATTTATGTGTTCGTGTAGCCCTCATATAATGGTACCACCCTATATTCGGTATCTTTATGATTTTAGATATATTTTTGAACAGAATAATCTTAGACTTGGTGTTTGGAGTTCCTGGCTGGCACCACCTCTGCTAGAGGAGGAAATTTTAACATTATAGCGGCATATATCAAATGAAGTTTTTAAAACATTGGAATTTCCTTTCAATGGAGGAGTCTATTAAAAGTTAGGCCCTGCCGTACCTAGCTACATGCTTTTTTGGAGGGTATATTAAGTTTGTCAATTCATTTCTAACTCCTCGAAATACTCATGTCAGACTCAACAAAGTATATATTCTTGATCAGCGTAAAATCCATCTGTCTGTCTTTCCCGTCTATTGTAAACATGCTATCATTCGAACAAATTGAGATAGAAGGCTAAAATTTTGCACACATGAGAATTTTTGCCAGTAGGCAGATAAAGTTCGTAAATGAGCCATGTAGGGCCACGATTTTATATAGCCCCTATATAACGATACCTCCCGATATTCAGTATTTTGATGATTTTAGCAACATTATTGTAACATAAAGAAGGAAGCGAGATAGACCCATAGTAACTTTTGAGGATCCTCATCCTCAGGATCGACTTTCAGAGTCGATTTATGCATGTCAGTCCGTATGTCAGTCTGTATGTTCGTTTGTCCATGTATTTTTGCGATTAAAATGCAGGTCGCAGTTATTATTCAATTGAGATGAAATTTTCCAAACATTATCTGTTTGGCCCAAGGACGCACTCTATTGAAATTGAGAATCGAGAGTGAGTATCGGTTCAAATTTAGATATAGCTCCCATATATATCTTCAACCGATTTCGGGTTAATTGTTCACTAAATGACCAATATCTGTCAAAATGTCATGAATTTTAGTACATCCGACCGAATTCCGTCTAGAAGCAAGTACATCGAATTTGGAGAAAATAGGTACAGATATAGCTATAGCTCCCACATATATGTTTCATCCAATTTGGTGTTAAAATCCCCCACATTTGTAATATGCATTCGACAACAATGATATTTGGTACCAGATATCTTAGAACGCTTGGACATACATTTGCCAAATCTTATCGAGAACGGCTAAGATTTGGATAGAGCTCCCATGTATATATCCTTAATCCGATTTCAGGTTTATTGTGTAAATAATGGCTAATATCAGCCCAAATGGAGTGAATTTCGGGACGTACTTTTCCATTTTGTGCAACTCGGCTCCGATATCTATATATATATATATATATAAGAGGAAAATATTTGTATGTTTGTTTGTTTGTAATTTATGAACTCGAAAACCGCTGAACAGATTTTCCGGAAAATTTCCATGTATACTGCAACATCGCCTGAAAGTAACATAGGCTATATACATTTTTGAAATTTCACTTGGAACCGGAGATATAGCATCAGAATCGGAGGTACCTCCCAAAAATTTAGATTTTATATGCACATATCTATTGATCGATTATTGATACAGTCTCCAAATTTGGAATGCGTAAATTTAGAACAAAAATAAATTTGCCTAATTATATTGAAATCGGTTCAGATTTGGATATAGCTCCAATATATTTTCGACCGATTTCGTTCATTTAATGCCTCAAACAAGATATGAGTGTTCGATTCCAATGAAATTTGGAATGTGTGACGGGATTTGATCCGAAAATAAATTTTTCAAATTATATTGAAATCGGTTCAGATTTGAATATAGCTCCTATATATATTTTCAACCGATTTCAAGCATTTGATGCACCAAACACGCTATGTATCCCCAATTTCAGTGAAATTTGAAATGTGTTATGGATTTTATCTAAAAAATTGATTACCCAAATTGTATTGGAATCGGTTCAGATTTGGATATAGCCTCCATACATATTTTCCGCCGATTTCACATATTTGATGGACAAAACACGATACGTATTTTCGATTCCAATAAAATTCGGCATGAGTGACTAAATTTGGTGCAAAAATAAATTTAACAAATTATATTAAAATTCGCCCTGACTTGATTATAGCTCCCATATATATATTCTCGGCCGATTTCACATATTTAATGCACCCAAAGCGAGAGAGACGAAACCTGGCACCAGAAAAAAATTGCCAAATTATATTGAAATCAGTTTTATACATGTTATGCACCAAATACGATATATATGACCGATTCCAATGAAATTCAGAATGTGCGGCGGAATTTGGTTACAATAATAAATGTGACAAATTAATTGGAAATTAGTTGAGATTTCGCATTCGATGTCGGAAAATTTCGGTCAGTTTTAAAGTGTAATGTAATTGGAAATTTCGTTATAAACGATTTAATATTGAATGTTATGGTTAACACCATTGTAATTTTAATCAATCTTAAGTGGACACACAACATTTAATATAGATCGAAATTAGTTCAATATCGAATTTGGCCCCAGTTTGAATGAATTTAACGACATATTTCTGAAAATTTCATATGACATAATCCAACATGTATCTTAATCTACTCTGTGGCTAATGGAATAAATAGGCAAATATGCAACCTGATTCTTAATGGCGCTTAAAGTCATAATGTAAAGCATTCATGCACATACACATACCCTCACACACACATCCACCATCCTGCACTCGCACAGACACATGGTCACCATTCGAACAATGTTATTCACACAGGATTTTTAAGTATGTGTCACCTGCAATTCATACACACATCGCTCGGTGTGTCGGAATGTTAAATATTTTATAACGGAATCCCAAAGTAACATAAATCATGGCTGTTTAGACGGCATGTCGGGAAGAATTTTACGGTTTGCACAATTTATTCAGAGCATTACCATTTTTGCGAAAGAATCTTACGGATAAATTGTGCGGTTACTTGAATTAAAGTGCCAAAAGCACAAATGTGTCAGGTTATGTGCCGAAACCAATGAAGAACTTTTTTGTAAGAAATTATTTAAAGTACGTAAGAGGTAAAATTGTGGTTGCACACAGTCCGCACGTAGTTGTTATAAAGGCTATGGAATGTGAAACTAAATTAAATGAATTTCTAGTTATTGTCAATGCTACATTTGCCTTGAATGATAGGGCAATTCATCAATTTAGGACGCATTTTTCATTTAAACAGAAAGCTCTTTCAGCCTAACATAGATTCTCTAATTAATATATTTGAACTGCATATGAAAAACTACTAGAAAAGTTATATTATAAGTTATATCTATAAAATGAATCGTCGTAAAAAAATCCTCCCCTTTTTTAATCATGTCATTATAAAACATTGAAATTCTGTACAGGTATGGATATTATACCTGGGTATATAGGAATAATTGGAGTATATCGGCCCACGTTTAGATATATCCACTAATTTCCTAGTATTAAACTCAAAAAAAAAAAAACATGAAGGAAAAGTCAAAAGACACGCGGCTATATTATATCCCACACCACTATGAATATTTAGTAGAGCTCCCGTAACCAAAGAATTTATTCAAGTAGATCATACCTCCTATTAACATCCAGCTTTGGAGCAGTTATAGTTTGCAATAGAGCGCATGATATCACTTGGGGAAGGTTTATATTAAAAACCAGTAAAGAAAGTCTTAAACTTTTAATTTAGTAGAGCTCCACATAACAATTAAAAGTTTTTATGGAAGAATTCAATCATACACGCTATGATTATAATTATAATTTAAAGTTCAGAAGCATTCGGACTTGTATTGCCCATTTGATATATATATATATATGGGAGCTACATCCAAATCTGAACCGATCTTGATAAAATTTGGCAAAGATATTTCTGAGCTGTATTTCATATATTTCCCTCAGTATCGTTGTTACGGAGTGCATATTATGGTTATGGGTAACAAATATAACAAATCGGATGAACAATATATATGGAAGCTATAGCTTTATCTGAACCGATCTTCACCAAATTTGACAAACTAGTTTTAAGACTCAATTCGGTCGTAAGTGCCAAATTCCATCCCAGTTGGACAAGTATTAGACGTTTGGTGCACAATAAAAAGTAAATCGGACGAAGTTATATGTGGGAGATATATCCAAATCTGAACCGATCTTGATAAAATTAGGCAAAGATATTTCTAAACTGTATTTCATATATTTCCCTGAATATCGTTGTTACATAGTGCCTATTACGACTGTGGGTAACAAATACAATAAATCGGATAAACAATGTATATTGGAGCTATAGCTATATCTGAACCGATTTCGATCAAAATTTGGCATACTTATTTTCAGGCCTAATTTGGTTGTATGTGCAAAATTCCATACTATTCGGGCTGATATTACACGTTTGGTGCACAATAAAAGGCAAATCGGACGAAGATATATATGGGAGCTATATCTAAATTTTTACCGATTATCTCTAATTACAATAGGGTTCGTCCTTGGGCCAAACAAATGATTTGTGCAAAATTTCATCTGGATAGCCAATAAATGCGAACTGTAATTTGTTTACAAAAATACATGGACAGACAGACGGACGGACAGACGGACGGATATGCATAAATCGACTCAGAATGTGATTCTATGCAGATCATCAAAAGGAACTATGCGTCTATCTCGTTTCCTTTTGCCTGTTACAGACAGATGCGCAAAGACATAATACCCTGACCATCTTGTGGTGTAGGGTATAAAAAAATATATATCGGAGCCGAGTTACACAAAATGGATACGTATGTCCCGAAATTCATTCCGTTTGCGCTGGTCTGAAATTGTATTTCGGATATATATGGGAACTATATAAAAATCTTACACGTTCTTCATAAAATTTGGCAGAGGTATTTCCGAGCTGGTACCAAATATCATTGTTGTCGAATGCATATTACGAATATGAGGAACCTAAACACCAAATCGGATGAAATATACAGGGTTATATGAAAAAATTGCAACCAACTTCAGACCACTGTCATTTCTAAGTCACTCGTTCGACATCTGTTAAAAGTATTCCAGTGACAGCTCATTATATTGTTTACAAGCGTACAAAAGTATTTTTATAAGAATTTTCCAAAAAAAAAAAGAATTATTCGTGATGGAATTCAAGCGTGATAGTGTGATTTCTTTATATTTGGCTGAAAACCACAAGTGGCTATCGTGAATAAATTTTTTGTGTCTCGTAGCATCTCTCTTTACCGTGATACTGTTAGCGTAGCCCGATGTCAAGTGGACGGAAGAAAACAACAACATCAGCAGAGATGGTTCGAAAAGTAAAAAAAGCGACTTATTCGAATCCCGCTTCGCAGTGGCCGAAAAATGGCTCGTGAGCTGAACATATCGCAATATTCCATTCGGCAAGTATTGAAAAATGAGCTCGGGCTAAAGCCATTGAAATTCCAAAATGTGCAAGAACTTACAAAAGAGCTTGGCCGAAAGTGGTGAACTCGCGAATTTGGTTTTCTCCGCTGAGATAACATTCGTTGTCCAGCAGTTTGTAAAGAAACAAAATGATCGTGTTTACTTGCCACAGAGGTCAGCTTAAAAAGTGCACCGTCAGTTGGCCACTAGGACTTAAGCGCCGGCCATCGTGATGGTGTGGGGCGCCTTAACAGCCGATGATCGCTTTCCGCTCGTATTAAATGCCGAATATTATCGCAAAAATATTCTGGAGGGTGTATTAAAGCATTGGACACGCAAACAATTTGGCCGCAGACCCTGGACATTCCTACAGGACTCAGCACCATCGCACTCAGCACGTGCCACCCAAGAATGGTTACAGAATGAAGTTTCTCGCTTCTTTTCCAGAGCACAATGGCCATCGAATTTTCCGGATACCAATCCGTTGGACTATTGTGTCTGGAGTATTTTGGAAAGCAAGGTTGGCACTAAAAAATACCAAAGTGTCGATCACCTCAAGCAAGCGCTTCGCCGGAAGCAAGCGCTTCACCTCAGAGCAACATTCGGGCAGCGTGTGACGGTTTAATATTATTATTAAACTTAGATCGAGGTCGGAGATGGGCAATATCGGTCCACACCATCAAGTACCTCCCACACAAGGGGTCAAAATTTTGAATAATTATAACTCTTATAAAATGCGATGTAAGTGTCCGATTATCCACAAATTGCACACATCGCAATATTTTTATTAACCCAAGGTTTGGTGTGAAGATAGAATTCTTCTGGTACCTTCCCCACAAAGGGTCAAAAATTTGAAAATTCATAAAGCTCATAAAACACGAAATTAACATCCGATGCCATTCAGTCTTGGCACATCTCAATATTTCCATCAACACACAAGATTTGTATAAATATGGTAGAGATCGGACCATTCCTTCTGGTACCTCCTCCACAAATAGTCAAAATTCTAAATAACCAAACCATTTTATAATTATTCAAAAATTTAACCCTTTGTTGAGGAGGTACTTGGTGGAGTAAACCGATATTGTCCATTTTCCAAAGAGACCTAGGGATATTAAACCTTTATTTCGATGAGGCATGTCTTGGCCGTATCAAATGATATATACCTCTCTAAGTCGAACATTGGCTGAGGGTATACATCTCTCGGCTAAACTGATTGATACTTTTTAAGTTGTTCACAAATCATTTGGTTCATTCAAGGTTCAAATTTTGATATAGCTCCCATATAATTTTCACCCGATTTCAGTGTGCATCTTATAAGTATTATTTAGAAAGTTAGATTAATATTGACAAATGTTAGCCTTCCAGAATTCGTAACATGCGCTCTATTTCAATGATGTATCTTACGAAAGACCGCACAAAGCTAGAAAATGCCTCCTTGAAAATTTAGTTTGAATTGATTCTAATTAAGATATGAGACCATCCATCCAATGCCGAATATTAGCCGCTTTTAAGCCACACCATATATTTAATAAAGATTATATTCGGTATGGTGTACTTCACACAAATTCCAAATACAAAGGAACGTGTGTTACGGGCTTGATTATTAAAATTGCCTTGTGGTGTGGTGTATCAAATACTTGGCTTCGCTTGGTTTTTGTTCCCTTTGTCGACGGGGCAAAGGTGATGAATGATTTTATATACACCGCTTTTTAGCCTCCCTGCATCTCAAAGGAGTATTTCATTTGTTATGTTTCATATAATCTATTTTATTACAGAAAGAGGGAACGATTTTTAATTAACAGTATTTAACAATAATAATGCGACAACACTTATCTGACTTCTTCTGGGTACTTAAACAATGTTCATTTATCGCCCAAGTTTCTAGAAAGCCGACGAGCTTGCAGATGGAGGTATTAATGGCTGCAATCAGAGCACATGCATACATACCTACTTTATTGCACAATTACATCGTTAGAATTAGGTTTATATTATCGTAATTTTGTTATTAGTTGCAATGGACTTACGGACATACATATATACATACATGTGTAGGAAGTTGATCTGTATAGTGAATAATTTATGTCGAACATAATTAATGTTGGCTTTGCCTTTATGGCTAACACGCACACACACACTTAAGATATTCTTGTAGACAATTTTTGGTGTCAAAACATTTGAGGAGTTACAAAATACTGCATTATTGTTCATTATCTTGTGTTTAGGGTGTTATTGGCTCTTAAATCCAAATGAGATAAGTTTATCGCTGCATATATGTCATTTAGAATGGGTAATTCGGAGTTAACATGCGTACATACATATGTAAGTAAATTAAAAAACGTAGTAAAATATTATATAGCCTAACAGAAGGACGGAAGTAAGCCCATCAGAATGAGTGTCAAAATCACAGACATAATGTCGAATTTGAGACTAGTAGGCAAATGATCTTGATTTGAGTAACTGCCATCATGAACTTAATTGGATTATAAAGTGGCACACTTCCTTTTAACACAAATGCGTATTCATAATTTATAACCAAGGCAATTTTAGACACCTTCCATGCCGACCTAATATTGGGGCTATATTAATTTGATAATTAGTAGCATATTAGTAAGGATAATGGCCACATCTGGAAGTTGGATACAAACTCAGAAAATTCCAATTAATGACGCAAAATATCAACAAGAACAAGTAAAAAAGAATGTGACAGCCACCCTTGGCTGTAATGTTTGCTCTTATATTTATTTTTTAGTAAGCAAAACTTTTCTTTAACTTTCACTGCTATAGAATAAATATTGTTGCTTTGACATTTGGCAAAGTAGTAGTGTTGGAAAACACCACTTTATATCTTGTGTGATCATTTCACAGTAGGTTTCAGAATATATCTCCTACCCTACATACTGACAGAAATCACTCAGCGTACATATTTTCATGCCCAAATTTATTTAATTAATTAATATATAAATATATTAATTTATGTGTTTCCCCCTGTTCGAACTTTTTTTTTGGTATTCTTAATACAAAGAGGTATATGAAAATTATATATTATTAATAGAATTATGAACATTTCGTTCATTGTTTTTAATGTGGCAATGCTATACGCTTTCGCCATCTATACACATTGAAAGGCAACTGCATCACGAATTCAAGTCCCACCATAGTTGCAAAGAGATCAATATTTCAACTCTGTAACTTCAACTCCATGTGGGAACTGACCTTCATAAAAGTCACCTTAAAGTTACCTAAATTGATATCCAGAAATTTTTTGGCAGAAGGTTTCAGAGTGTCAAGGTGACAAATATAATTTCACCATAAAAGTTCAAAATAAAATTGTAACGAAAAATCCAAACTTAATGTGTGTATAAAAACAGTTTTTTTTTTATTGATTTCCTTCTTACATTAATTTCTGTTTTATTAAATAGAATCTAAAAGCAGCACTCACAATTTTTTATACATTTGTCGTGATTTATTTTTATTGTGAGTTTTGTGTAAAAGTTTCTGCTCGGGTAAGCATACGTTTTAAAACATAAGACAAAAAAATAGTATCTCTTTGTTCAATGAAATCACTAATGTTACATTTAATACAGGATATTGTGTTAAAATTATCATTGACTTCAAGGATTACCTTGGTAAAGCGCCAAATAATATAACGAACGACATCTACAATATACCGAGCGAGTTCGAGGTAAGATTACCTCACCTCTGACACAACCAAATTTTCACCACGTGGTTTGCAAAACTGATGTATTTAAAAATTGTTGCAGTAAGTACACAAACCTATAGATAATAGACCCTGAAATCAATTTATAAAACAAAAGGAAAGGAAAATCGAAGCAAATTGCTAAAAAGCTGAGAAAGGAAATTTTATAAATTTAAAACAAATATATTGTCATCCACCATTCATAGTGTACACCAATTCTATTCAATATTAGTTTTTCTTGCACGTGGTGTAAACCTAGTGAATTAAACCTCTTAACCTAAAAAAAAAAAAAACACCAGAGCATAACTTAAGGCGCAAACTTTTTTCTAAGCCTAAGAGGAATATTAGGGTGGAACAGACATAATTGAAATTTAATTTTGCATGACAAAAGAAATACAAAAAGTTGAACAAAGATTCTAAAAAAACAAAAAACATGGCAAAATACGGATATATATGCATAACATAACCTTTAAAACAATTATTACACATATTTAAAAATATGAAAAATATTAAAAAAAAAAAAATCAAAAATGAAATGATATTAAAATAAATAAAAATGTAAGAAAAAAATTAAAAAAAATATAATTAAAATTTTATAATTAAAGAAAATATTAAAAAAAAAACGCATGCTTAGAACATAAATATAATCGTATATTTTTATAGATAGGTATTAAAAATTATTATTATTGATACGTATATTTAACAGAAATAAAAAAAATTGTGTTATTGTTCAAAATGTATAAAAAAAATTAAACAACAAATGTGTTTAGGACTCTATATAATAAAATGTGTATTCGATTACATGAAGTAAACATGTGTTAAAATATTAAAATTATGGGCTGAACGGTTGCCAGATAGCCGTGTAAACTTTCTTGGGGTATTTTCAAATAAATTGGCAAGAAAATACCAAAAAGGATGACTGAAATACGTCATAAGGGGTGGGTAGCCAATGAGGAGTAAAATCTATCCTCGCACGACGTAGAATTCTGATAGTAATTAATTCGAATTGAATGAATACAAGGTAATGTTAAGAGTTCATCCGTCTACAATGTTGTTTATTCTTTTTTGTCTACTTAAAATATTAAATTTCCGTTTTCAAATCAAAGCATATGGTACACAAATTTTAAATGTATAGATCTGCGGAAAAAGAACCTCCCCATCCGGCGAGCTAAGTCGTAGCTGAACCACCTTAGTACCATTTCCGCTTAAAAAGATCCATCACATTTATGGCGCCCAACGTGGGGCTCTAATTTTTTTATTTATTTTTACAATAGCCCTCACTCTTTTGTAGCTTATGTAGCACGAATCGGTATCCCGAAAGGAACTTTTAGCATCCATGTCGCGTTGTACAGGTACGTGGGCATATTCCACTTTAGAGTTACCTTTTGAGCAAAATAATGATTACTACTATTCGAATGGAAGCATATTTCAATGGCTAAAGAGCTGAATATATATTAGTTCCAAACCAGTGGTTTTATTCATTGAACTTAAATAGGTACAATACAATAAATTTTGTCTCTAAACAAATTGTATTCTTAAACATACCTTCAAACCCAACAATCTATCAAAATAAAAATAACATTCAATTCCAGTTAATGATATATTTCTATGTTTATTAAAACCATAAGCAAAGAAAATATATATAAAACAACAATTTACTTCTTTTTGCTATTTACTTTTCTAATTAAAATAAATTAGAGCATTAAAAATAAGAAAAAGTACAAAAAAATTGTTTACAGAATTCTATACATCATAACAATATGAACAGGTGTCTGGTTAACAAAGTTCAGTCCAAATTAAATAATAAAAAAAAAAAAGTATATAAAAAAGAAAGAAACATAAAGTTTATAAGATTTATAACAAGTTCAAACAAAATATTTTTGGCAAAAAAATAAAAAAAATAATTTATATTTTTATTTATCTACAAAGTGCAAACATATTTATATATATGTAAATTATAAAAAAAATAAAATATTTTAATATCGCTATAATAAAATATATATAAATATATATTTAAAATAAAAGAAGTATTCACATATCTGAAAAGAAAAGAAAGAAAAACAATTATTAATAAAATATTAGAGTAAAATTAATCAAAAATATATGATAAATAAATTAAAATAGCAATATTAAAAATATTATATTTTTTTCATTAATTAAAAACAATTTATATTCAATACCAAATTTTAAGACTACATTATAAATTAAATACTGAATTTAAGAGAAACTTTAAGCTCAAAATCTAATCACCCATTTTAATCTACGCAATTCACTTTTTGCATACATTTTGTCATAAATACATTTCTAATTAACTGTTACAATGTCTAGTAAAAACTCTAACACTGGAACTAGGTCTTCAAGCAGAATTGCGGGTAAAAGTAATTCAACTGCAAGTGCCCCAAACGTTGCTAATCCCAGCACTTCCAACGCTGCTCCAGCAAATAATAACAATCCTCCAAGTAGCCTTTTGTTAGAAAACAATACCATGCAAAATCAAACTATTAATCCAACAGTGAATACATCAACACAGAGTACAAATAGAACTCTTATTCAATCTGGTATTCCTCCCCTAATGTCACTACCAACAGGTTTACAAACAACTTCATCACCGGAATCAGTTTCTTCTATAATGAGACCCGAATACAGCAGCATTACTGCCGATCAAGTTAGACGAGAATTTGAAAGAATGAACCAACATGATTCACAATTCCCAACAGCTTCAAATCAGCAGGATCCAATATTGCCAATTTCAAACCCGAAAATAAATTTAGAAGCTCCTATAAATCATTCCAATGGACCAAGCTTACGAGAATTTATCTCAGCCTCAGTTAGACTTGCACAATCCGAAGCGATGAAAACTTTGGAAGACAGACTTGCTGTCATGATTCCACAGGTCGTTAGGCATTCGATTGATTCCATAAGAAATCTGTCTTTAGACCACACCCAAGATCAATCAAATGACAATCAAGAACAAAGGCCCAATGCCCCAAATTCAAATACTAATTACCGACAGCAACAACAACCTAACCAATACCACAATCCATATCAACAGTATTCTCAAAATATTAATCAAAATTTTGCTATGGGTGTCAAACCCATTACACCTTTACAACTTCAGAAATGGGGTTTAAGATATGACGGTTCATCGAAGCTAATAAGTGTAGAAGAGTTCGTCTTCAGAGCCGAATCTCTAAGACTTGATTATAATTGCCCATGGGATACTTTTATTAAAGGTTTCCACCATATGCTGGCAGGCAGAGCGCATGACTGGATCTGGCAATTTCGTCAGAAGAATCCTCATTGCGAATGGGCAGTATTAAAGTATCATTTCATAAAAAAGTTCCGAAATTACGAGAGTGATTTCGAAATACAAAGGAAAATTATTGAGCGTAGACAGTTACCCTCAGAATCTGCCGACATTTACATATCTGAAATTGTCAAGCTTCAAAATCAAATGAGAACTCCCATCCCTGATTTTGAAATTGTACAAATAATTAAAGACAATTTGAAAGATGGATTAGTCCAACTTATCTATGCAAAAAGTATTAACTCTATCGACGACTTGATAGAAGAATGTAAACGAGCAGAGGTAACCCTATCAAAGAGACTCGCATATCGTCAACTACACCAAAACAACGTCAGAAGAGTTCATGAAATCAATTTTAATCAGGATGAAAATTTCCATGAAACCACTGAAGTTGAAGCTCTACATAACTCAAATTTAAATACAAAAACTTTAACATGTTGGAACTGTAAGACAGTGGGTCATACTTATATCGAATGTGACTTGGAGCAAAGAAATATTTTCTGTTTTAAATGTGGGTTCGATGGTGTGACTTCACCAAAATGTCCCAAATGTGTGGGAAACCAACAAAAGAGCATGAGGCCGACTGGGACCTCATGTTCACAAAAATACATATCCCAGAATACCCAATAAATACTCAAAATATCCAACCAACCGTTTTACATACCCTAAAGCAAAATATACCAGCTACAACAACCATGTTAAAAACTATTATTCCATACGAACAAAGGTTAGAGGAATATAAGAAAAAAAGAGATGAGATTTTTAAAGATTTTCAGCCAGAAGTTACCAAAAAGATTGCAAAAACAAGAAGACTTTATAGAAATAGAAAAATTGAAAGAAAGGAAATTGCTTCAGCTTGTCTAGAAATTGATGATGACATAAGACCATATATGAATGTCAAACTAAATGGTTTTAACTTTACTGGTCTAATGGACAGCGGTGCTTCTATTAGCTGCCTTGGTAACAAGTGCTTAGAAAATGCCGAAATGATAAATGCCCAAATACTAAATTTTAAATCCAATATTAGGACAGCTGATGGCAAACAACAACAAATCATTGGCAAAATAAAGACTAGTGTTCAATGTGGAAATAAAATAAAGGAAATGACTTTTTATCTGGTTCCAAGTTTAAAACAAGCCCTAATCTTGGGATATGATTTTTGGAAAGCACTAAATCTGAAAATTTCATTTGAACCAGATATAAATGAAATTACTAGCGGTTTATCAAATGGTGAAAAAGACAAAAAGATACATGTGTTAACACATGAACAGAATATAGTCTTGGAGAAAACTAAACTTGCTTTTCGTTGCTACACAAAATATGGTTTAGGTAAGACACATTTAGAACAGCATAGTATCGACATAGGAAATGCAGATCCTAAAAAGATGAGGTATTATCCCGTCAGTCCTGCCGTACAGAAGTTAATGTATGATGAATTAGACCGAATGATAAAACTAAATGTTATTGAAGTAGCGAAAAATTCAGATTGGAATAATAGGGTAACTTTAGTGATAAAACCCAATAAAAATCGCCTTTGTTTAGATGCAAGGGAACTAAATAAAGTTACACGCAAAGATGCTTATCCCCTACCTAACATAGACGGACTTCTGGCAAGATTAGGTGACACATACTATATTTCAGCTATAGATCTAAAAGACGCATTCTGGCAAATTCCGCTGGAGGAATCAAGTCGCCCCTTAACAGCATTTACAGTCCAAGGTAGACCTCACTACCAATTCAAGGTTATGCCTTTTGGACTGTGCAATGCGGCTCAAAGGATGTGCAGACTAATGGACAAAGTGATCCCTCCAGTGTTGAAAGACCGTGTATTTGTGTACCTGGACGATCTCTTGGTTGTGTCACAAAACTTTGAAGTCCATATGGAAATATTGAAGATCGTAGGTGACAAATTAACACAAGCTGGACTGACAATTAACATGGAAAAATCCAAATTCTGCTACAAAGAGCTTAAATATCTTGGATATATTGTTGGTGCTGGTAAACTGAAGCCTGATCCAAGCAAAGTAGAAGCAATCATGAATATAAAACCGCCGAAATCACAAAAAGATGTAAGGAGATTTCTTGGTACTGTCGGCTGGTATCGCCGCTTCATTCATGATTTTTCAACATTAACTGCTGCATTAACCGATATGCTAAAGAAAACACCTAAGTTCAATATGACGCCTCAAGCTATAGAATCTTTTGAAAAGCTAAAGCATAGTTTGGTATCAAGTCCAGTACTTTCGAGTCCAGACTTTTCGAGACCGTTTTTTATCCAATGCGATGCGTCTAATGTAGGAGTTGGCGCAGTTCTGTTTCAAAAAGATGACGATGACGGTGAACACCCAATCGAGTATTTCTCAAAGAAACTAAACAGCGCTCAACGAAATTACTCTACAACAGAAAAAGAGTGTTTAGCCGTTTTGCTTGCCATTGAAAGATTTAGACAATATATTGAAATGATGGATTTTACTGTGATTACGGACCATTCTAGTCTCCAATGGTTAATGAAGCAAAAAGACTTAAACGGTAGATTAGCACGATGGAGTTTGAAACTCCAAGGCTATAGTTTTAACATAGAGCATAGGAAAGGATCTAAAAATGTAGTCCCAGATATGTTATCTCGTTTGGATATGGAGGAAATTTCTACTGATAATTCATCTTTTATTAATCTAGACTCTGACGATTTTAAAAGTCCAAAATACCTGTCTCTAATCCAAACTATCGAACAAAATGAAAGTTGTTTGCCTGACTTAAAGGTTAAAGAAGGCATAATTTATAAAAAAGTAAAATTTAATCGTTCAAATGTGGAAAACGATGATGAATGTTGGAGAATATGGCTTCCAGATACACTCACCAACCATATAATAAATAAAATACACAACAACACATGTCATAGTGGTATAACAAAAACTCTTCACGGCATTAGACAATTTTTCTATTGGCCATCAATGGTACACGAAATCAAGACTTTTGTAAACAATTGTAATACGTGTAAAGAGATTAAACACCCAAAACAAATTTTACGACCACCAATGGGTAATGAGGTTATAACTCAAAGACCATTTCAGAAAATTTATATAGATTTTCTAGGGCCATACCCCAGGTCAAAATCTGGTAAGACACATATTTTTATTGTTTTAGATCACAAAACGAAATTCGTTCTGCTCAAGTCGATGACAAAAGCGACCGTTGCCCAAGTCAATAAATTCCTTGTGGAGGAAATATTTTATAAATTCGGCGTACCTGAGTGTATACACTCGGATAATGGCAAACAATTCACATCAGAAGCGTTCAAAGAATTGCTATCAGCATTCGGTATTAAACATATGCGCACTGCCATACATTCGCCACAGGCAAATGCAAGTGAGCGTGTTAATCAAACAATATTAAGTAGTATTCGCAGCTACCTGCAAACAGACCATTCCAAGTGGGATGAATGTCTACCCAAAATAGAGTGTGCCTTACGATCGACAATTCATGCCTCAACAGGTACATCTCCCTACTTTGCCCTTATAGGTTACCATATGATTACACATGCTGATGCATACAAAATACTTCGAAAACTAAACGCTTTAGAAGATGGAGAAATAAACATATTACCTATGTCTGACCGAATGCAAATTTTGCATAAAAAGGTAGACAAAAGAATGCATGACGCATATGAGCGAAATAAATCTACATACAATAAACGATGTAAAATTGTATCTTTCAAACCTGGACAAGAAGTATACAGAAAAAATTTTGTGCAAAGCGATTTTGCAAAAGGTATCAATGCCAAACTATGTAAACCGTGGCTTAAATGTCGCATTAGAAAACCTTTAGGGAACTGTCAATACGAAATTGAAAATTTAAAGGGACAACTAATTGGCATCATTCACGCCCAACACTTAAAGCAATAAAAAAATACATATTAAAAACTATATCTATATCTATAAACTAATGTCGTTAAGTAGTTTTACCAATTCCCGTTTGCAACTCCACAGCATTCCTTCTGAAATCCATACAAAGCAATTCTCCACGCAGTCAATTTATTCAGCAATTCAATTCACCTGAAATGGAAAAGAACATTAATATAGTCCCATATTAAAAAAATGCTGCAAAGAAAAAGAAAAACATTAGTATAAAGAAACTTGACAGAAGTAAAAAAAAAAAAGAAAACTCATCTGTTCAACAAAATTTCCATTGTCTTCTTATTGGTCCTTTTAGATCTGTCTTATAAGCCTGTTCTGCACACAATGTTGTTCGCTTCCATAAAAAAAAATATCATTTATGTATAGGCAGTTACTGTATACAGTGTTCTTCCGACTAAATATAATATGCCCATCAGATATTTAACAGCTTCCAAAGATGGTATAACAAACTTATGAAAAAACTCCAATATACCTAAAAAAAAAATAAGAATTTGGTCTGAAACCATGAATCTATGGAAGGATATTTTCCCCTTTCACATTTGCAGGTACCTCATCATATCACAAATTTCCCAATGATTTCAGCTGTTAATTATCGCCTCATTGTCCAAACATCTTATGTTTGTATCACAGCCCAATATTTTCCTATTTTGAACAGGTAGCTAACTAGCGCACACAAACTGTTGTTTTTTCGTCACCCTAGTTGGTCACCTTCTACTCCAGGACGAACAGCTACAACAGGCAAAACAAGAGAATGCAACATGATTAAATGACAAACTGGTAAAATATCTTGTTTTATACTTACATCCAAACATTACGAATTCCCAACTCTTTTTGTTACACTGGCTACACAAAAAGAATTGGCTTTGTGACAGCCACCCTTGGCTGTAATGTTTGCTCTTATATTTATTTTTTAGTAAGCAAAACTTTTCTTTAACTTTCACTGCTATAGAATAAATATTGTTGCTTTGACATTTGGCAAAGTAGTAGTGTTGGAAAACACCACTTTATATCTTGTGTGATCATTTCACAGTAGGTTTCAGAATATATCTCCTACCCTACATACTGACAGAAATCACTCAGCGTACATATTTTCATGCCCAAATTTATTTAATTAATTAATATATAAATATATTAATTTATGTGTTTCCCCCTGTTCGAACTTTTTTTTTGGTATTCTTAATACAAAGAGGTATATGAAAATTATATATTATTAATAGAATTATGAACATTTCGTTCATTGTTTTTAATGTGGCAATGCTATACGCTTTCGCCATCTATACACATTGAAAGGCAACTGCATCACGAATTCAAGTCCCACCATAGTTGCAAAGAGATCAATATTTCAACTCTGTAACTTCAACTCCATGTGGGAACTGACCTTCATAAAAGTCACCTTAAAGTTACCTAAATTGATATCCAGAAATTTTTTGGCAGAAGGTTTCAGAGTGTCAAGGTGACAAATATAATTTCACCATAAAAGTTCAAAATAAAATTGTAACGAAAAATCCAAACTTAATGTGTGTATAAAAACAGTTTTTTTTTTATTGATTTCCTTCTTACATTAATTTCTGTTTTATTAAATAGAATCTAAAAGCAGCACTCACAATTTTTTATACATTTGTCGTGATTTATTTTTATTGTGAGTTTTGTGTAAAAGTTTCTGCTCGGGTAAGCATACGTTTTAAAACATAAGACAAAAAAATAGTATCTCTTTGTTCAATGAAATCACTAATGTTACATTTAATACAGGATATTGTGTTAAAATTATCATTGACTTCAAGGATTACCTTGGTAAAGCGCCAAATAATATAACGAACGACATCTACAATATACCGAGCGAGTTCGAGGTAAGATTACCTCACCTCTGACACAACCAAATTTTCACCACGTGGTTTGCAAAACTGATGTATTTAAAAATTGTTGCAGTAAGTACACAAACCTATAGATAATAGACCCTGAAATCAATTTATAAAACAAAAGGAAAGGAAAATCGAAGCAAATTGCTAAAAAGCTGAGAAAGGAAATTTTATAAATTTAAAACAAATATATTGTCATCCACCATTCATAGTGTACACCAATTCTATTCAATATTAGTTTTTCTTGCACGTGGTGTAAACCTAGTGAATTAAACCTCTTAACCTAAAAAAAAAAAAAACACCAGAGCATAACTTAAGGCGCAAACTTTTTTCTAAGCCTAAGAGGAATATTAGGGTGGAACAGACATAATTGAAATTTAATTTTGCATGACAAAAGAAATACAAAAAGTTGAACAAAGATTCTAAAAAAACAAAAAACATGGCAAAATACGGATATATATGCATAACATAACCTTTAAAACAATTATTACACATATTTAAAAATATGAAAAATATTAAAAAAAAAAAAAATCAAAAATGAAATGATATTAAAATAAATAAAAATGTAAGAAAAAAATTAAAAAAAATATAATTAAAATTTTATAATTAAAGAAAATATTAAAAAAAAAACGCATGCTTAGAACATAAATATAATCGTATATTTTTATAGATAGGTATTAAAAATTATTATTATTGATACGTATATTTAACAGAAATAAAAAAAATTGTGTTATTGTTCAAAATGTATAAAAAAAATTAAACAACAAATGTGTTTAGGACTCTATATAATAAAATGTGTATTCGATTACATGAAGTAAACATGTGTTAAAATATTAAAATTATGGGCTGAACGGTTGCCAGATAGCCGTGTAAACTTTCTTGGGGTATTTTCAAATAAATTGGCAAGAAAATACCAAAAAGGATGACTGAAATACGTCATAAGGGGTGGGTAGCCAATGAGGAGTAAAATCTATCCTCGCACGACGTAGAATTCTGATAGTAATTAATTCGAATTGAATGAATACAAGGTAATGTTAAGAGTTCATCCGTCTACAATGTTGTTTATTCTTTTTTGTCTACTTAAAATATTAAATTTCCGTTTTCAAATCAAAGCATATGGTACACAAATTTTAAATGTATAGATCTGCGGAAAAAGAACCTCCCCATCCGGCGAGCTAAGTCGTAGCTGAACCACCTTAGTACCATTTCCGCTTAAAAAGATCCATCACAAGAAGCTAAGTTCGGTCGGTTCGAACTTTTAATACTTCCACCATTTGGAACTAATTTGGTCATTTTCAAAAAATAATATCCATTAAAAATTCTGTTAAAATCTTTAAAATAAATATAGCCGTTATATTGGGGTCAATACGACGTCACCTGCAAATAAACGGTGGATAATATAACAAAAATCATCAAAATACCGTATATAGGGAGGTACCGTTATATGGGGGCTCTACGAAGACGTGAACCTGTATAAACAATTTTCTGTCACAGGCTGTAGAAGCCATTACGAACTTCAAATACCAAATTTGAAACAAGTCCAGTGTCATCAAAATACCGAATATCGGGAGGTATAGTTATATGGGTGCTATACGAGGACGTGGACCTGGACAGACAATTATGGGCTGTAGTATCCATTTCCAACTTCAAATGCCAAATTTGAAACAATTCCCGTGAATAATGTCGCAAAAATCATATATATATCATATAATACCGAATATCGGGACGTACCATTATATGGGGGATATGCCAAAACGTGGAGCTACATGGCCCATTTTCAATACCAAAAGTTCTGCAGACATAATATACATTTGAGCAAAATTTTATCGTTGTTACGGAGTGCATATTATGGCTGTGGGTAACTAATACAACAAATCGGATGAACAATATATATGAGCTCCCATGTATGGTGTAGAGTATAAATATGCCGTTTGACTTTTTTGCAGTTTTTTTCTCACCCTGTTTTTCCATCCAACAGAGATCTGAAATAAATTATTCTTTTGATTAGCAAGTATTAGCATCAAAGTGGTAACAAGTATTCGATTTTCTGTAAATTTTGCACAAACGAATATTTTATTAGCATTTAATGATGTGGAATGCTTCCGTTCACTACACCTGGTACCCCTCGCATATTTCAACATTTTCCAAAAATTATCAAATATTTAATATAAAGTATAGGAAGTAGTCGATATAGTTATTTGTTTTTTTTTTTTTTTTTTTTTTTTTGATGCATTGAAAGCATTTCTTCCAGATGTTCCAAAATGGTTCAAATTTTCGTTACTTCCCCAATAACTTTCCACTTATCGAGACTTACATACACATCGTTAATGGTGTTGATATCCCATATAAAAGAGATGGATGAATAATGAGTCTAACGACAAAGTTTAATATTCCATCCAAACTACAATTTAATATTTTTATAGACACCAAGATATTTAATAAAATTTTAATTGTTTGTAAATATTTTATGGGGAAAATGTATGGGATCTATTGAGAGGTGTTGGACATCCCACATTTGGCAGGCAATTTAAGTGCTAAAATGTTATATAAATATGTTTTATCGTGTGTGTGTGTGCTCGCATTTTCAGTGTGTATGTGTGTGTGTGAAAATGTGTTATTGCTATCTTGTGGCGATGAGTGAATATAAATGTATGTACATAAATAATGGGTACATGTGTTGGTCAGTCATCAGGGACCGGCCTTGAAATGACTATAAAACAGTGAAAAGGAGTGTGTTTGAATAAAAATACAACTGAATAACTCGGTCAACGTTGAAAAAAAGTCAAAAAAAAAAAAAAAAATAATAAAAATACATAGTTACAAAGGCCAACGGATGTGGATAAAAGGCATGCCAAACTATAATGGCCGCTCGGCAAATTTAATTTAGGGAAGATATTTGTGTTATACCGTAACAACATTTATAGCATTTCAGAGAGTGAGAGAAAGCGTGATTTCATAGTACATACCATAGCGAAATGGCACTAGAGTGAGTATTTAGATAACATCGCATACAAGCATACAGGTGAAAGTTGTATTAAATTTGGCTTAAGCGAATTAAAAATGTTCATGCAATACGTGGAATCTATGTTGTACAACAGGTAGATGTACCTTTTTTTATATATAAACAAGTTAAAAAGGAGTAAGTTCCCTCCACAATTTGAATGAATTTGGAAATTTTCAAAAAATAAAACCCGTAAAAAGCTGTTAAAATCTACAAAATAACGAATATAGCCGTTATATTGGGCTCCAAACGACGTGGTCCATAGTCATAAGCCATTACCATATTCAAATTCGAAACTTGAAATAAACGGTGAATAATGTAGCTAAAATCATCAAAATACCGTACATAGGGGGGTATCGTTACATCGGAGCTATACAAAGACCTGGACTTGCATAGACAACTTTCTGCTACAGCCTGTAGCATCCATTACGAACTTCAAATGTGACATCTCAAACAATTTCGGTGAGTATTGTACTTAAAATCGTCAAAATACCGAATATAGGGGTGTACTGATATATAGGGCCTATACGAAGACCTGGACTTGCATAGACAACTTTCAGTCATAGGTTGTAGTATCCATTACGAACTTCAAATACCAAATTTGAAACAATTTCAGTGAATAATGTCGGAAAACACATCAAAATACCGAATATCGGGAGGTACAGTTATATGGGGGCGTGGACCTGCACAGCCAATTTTCTGTCTAAGGCTGTTGTATCCCTTTGGAACTTCAAATACCAAATTTAAAACAATTTCAGTGAATAATGTCGGAAAAATCATCAAAAGACCGAAAATCGGGACGGAATGACAAAGTTAATATACCCTCCATAGTATGGTGGAGAGTATAATAAAACTTGAGGCGAGTATAACAATAGAGGGTATGATACCTCTAAGTGCTGCTTTCACTACGCTCTGTTTACTATACAAAATTGGATTTTTTTCATTTTCTTCCATAATTTATAGAACCGGGAGATAAGTAACACAAAAAATATATGTCAATATCAAATTGTTTTACCAACAAGTTAAAAAGAATCAGGCTTTGCCCACTTTGTTGACCCACTATGGCGTAATATTGTCCATTTCGTATCGAACCTAAATAAATATGATATAAATATTGTAACGTGCTTAGTTTAGAATACATCGACTACTTCCTTCACTTTATAAAGTGAGTGAGTCACTTTATATGACAGATAAAAATATTGGTATAGGTAGAAAAGAAAATGATACATTCGTATCCACCCTATTTACCATATTATATCCTTTTAGTTTGGAAAACGTCATCATTAACTTCAGAATCCCCGTAAATTGGTGATCATTTAAAACCTAGATATATATTGAACGTAATGGGGAGGGTAGTCTTCTACCCACTAAAATTGTAAATCAAATTAATATAAAACGAGACACTTGTTTGGAAGATATTTTGGGGTTTTTCATAACCTCCTCCATAGTATGTTTGTCATTCCGTTTGTAATACCTCGAAATATAAGTTTATCATTCCGTTTGTAACACCTCCGTCTATCCATCTGTGGAACTCACTCTAGGTTTCGAACGAATTGAAGTAGATTGATACAATTTTACTCAAATGTATATTATGTCTGCAGGACTTTTGGTATTGGAAATGGGCCATGTAGGTCCACGTTTTGGTATAGCCCCCATATAACGATACCTCCTTACATTCGGAATTTTGATGATTTCAGAGACAATATTCACCCTTTTTTAAGTTTCGCATTTGAATATTGTAATGGCTTATAACAAAAGTTACCAGTGCAGGTCCATGTCGTCGTGTAGACCCTAATACAGCAGCTACATTTGGTATTTTTAAGATTTTAGCAGAATTTTTTAACGGATTTTATTGTTTTTTTTTTCTCTCCAAAATTTCAAGACTTCAAAATTGCATATACATATAACAAGCAAAGAAACATTAAGTTCTTCCGAGCGAAACTTTCAATACCCTCCACCATTGGGTAAAGAAAAATTTTTTTACATAGAAGTGTTAGAAATCAAACGTGTTCCACTTTAAACTATAAATGCCAGCAAGATTGTTTGGATAGTGCTGTTAAACTTTTCAAGAAACTATAAAGTGGGTAAGGCCTTTATATGGGGACATACCAAAATATCAAATTTTCTTAAATAACAAATTTGGAGCAATTTCGTGGGTAAATGTGACTAGGATTATCAAAATACCGAATATCGGTGAGTATCGTTATATGTGCGCTATAGGAAAACGGGGACCTAACTTTTCAATGTTCTGCCATTGGAGCTAGAACCCATTATGAACTACAAATACCAATTTTTAGACAAATCTGTGAAAAAGTGTGACTAAAATCATAAAAATTCTGAATATCGCCACGTACCATTATATGGCGGCTATACCAAAACGTGAACCGTTATATCTGATTTTCCATACCAACCATCCTAGATGCAATTCAAATTGTTCTGCCAAATTTTGAAGTTCTACGTCAAATAATGTGGACTGGAATGTGATTGTAACAGATAGACAGACGGACTGACTACAGACAGATTTCGACTAAAAAGCATTGCACCTGGGTTTTATTTTAGGAAATGGCTCGACATTGACAATTCTGTGTTGTGCGAATTTTCATTCAATGAGAATCCAAAATTTAAAATTGCTGGCAAATCATCAACTAGACTTGTATTGGAAGTTTTCTGAGGAAGGACTTTTATACTCTGAGAACATTAACTAAAAATTAAAAGCATATTTGTTTGCAAAAAGATTTTAAGGCTTTTCACTTTCAATAATGTTGGGCTGACAACATATTTCAATTAACTTAAAATTTTTTGCGAATTTGCAAACTTTTTTTTTAATTTGATTAGCATTCATCATTGCATTTTGTTTACCAAATCTTGGAAAACTATTCACATGTTATAAAACATTGTTTCTCAGAATTTTTCTAGCATTGAATTTCTAGCTTTACATGTAAGGATCTACAACTTTCAACTGCTTTTGCTTGCGTCTGTAAGTAAGAGTAACACCGGCACAGTGCGTGGGTTCCTGTCTCAACTTTGGCAAACGAAGAAAAACATAATAAAATACGACTAGTAGTAATTGTTGATGTAGATGTCCAAAAAACTGCCCAAATATTGTCTATATAACTCTTGGTACCAAAATTTGATATTTTGATGATTTGTGTTGAATTTTTCACCGAGATTTTTTACAAATTTTGTTTAAAGTTTATAAAGGGTACCCCCTTCTGTGACAGAAAATTGCCTATACAAATTCACGTCGTCGTATATAAAGTAGGTTTTGACTTATATCATGAATATTTAAAATGTTGACCCCTTTTTGGAGGAGATACCGAAGGAATGGACAAATATTATACACTTCTCACTTAAAAAAAACTCTTATATATATTTCAACGTGCCGGATTTGGACTATATCGACTACATCATTCACATTTTTTTTAAGATTTGTAATAATTTTTGGAAAATGTTGAAATATGCGAGAGATACCAGATATATTGGACTAAAGCATTCCACTTCATCTAATTCTGATAAAAATATGTGGATGTGCAAAATTTGTAGAAAATCAGACATCTATAACCAATTTTTTATACCCTCCACCTTGGAATGGAGGGTATATTGAATTTGTCATTCCGTTTGTAACATCCCTAAATATTCGTCGTAGACCCCATAAAGTATATATATCCATAATCAGCATAAATTTCTAAGTCGATTTAACGATGTCCGTCTGTCTGTTGAAAGCACGATACAGCCCACATTATTTGAGGTAGAGCGCCAAAATTTAGTAGAGCAACTTGTATTGTGTCTAGGATGGTTGGTCCCATATAACGGTACCTCCTGATATTCATTTTTTCACGGATTTGTCTGAAAATTGATATTTGTAGGTCATAACGGGTCCCAGTTCGTGTGGCGACACGTTGCATGTATAGGTCCACGCCTTGGTATAGTCCCCTTATAACGGTACCTCCCAATATTTGTCTAAAAATTGGCATTTGTTGGTCATAATGGTAACTCCCGATATTCGGGATGGTTGATGGTTTTTGTCAAATTTTTCAGGGATTTGTCCAAAAGTTGGTATTTGTGTATCCTTATGGGTTCTGGCTGCGGTGGCGAAACATTGTATGTATTGGTCCACGTTTTGGTATAGCTCACATATAACGGTACCTCACGGATTTGTCTAAAAGTTGGTATTTGTGTATCCTAATGGGTTCTGGCTGCGGTGGCGAAACATTGTATGTATTGGTCCACGTTTTGGTATAGCTCACATATAACGGTACCTCCCGATATTCGGTATTTTGATGATTTTTGCTACATTTCTTGGCGGATTTGTCTAAAAATTGGTATTTGTGTGTCCTAATGGGTTTTAGCTCCGTTGCCGAAACATTGTATGTATAGGTTCACGTTTTTGTATAGCCCCATAGAGCGATACCTCCCGATATTCGATATTTTGATGATTTTGCCACATTTTACCACGAAAATGTCTAAAAATTGGTATTTGTTGGTCACAATGGGTTCGAATGTTTCCTTTACCCTAAGGTGGAGGGTATTAAAAGTTCGGCCCGGCCAAACTTAATGTTTTTATACCCTACACCACATAGTGGTAAGGGTATTATGTCTTTGTGCATTTGTTTGTAACATGGAGAAGGAAACGAGATAGACCCATAGTTACTTTTGAGAACCTTCATAGAATCACTTTCTGAGTCGATTTATGCATGTCCGTCCGTCTGTCCGTCCGTCTGTCCGTCCGTCCGTCTGTCCATGCATTCTTGTGAACAAAATGCAGGTCGCATTTATTATCCGATTGAGATGAAATTTTCCAAACAATATTTTTTTGGCCCAAGGACGAACCCTATTGAAATTGGTGAGAATCGGATCAAATGTGTTAAATGTCCACCAAATGTCCACTATCAATCCAAATTACCTGAATTTTGGCACACCCAACCGAGTTCGGCCTAGAAGCAAGTATATCAAATTTGGAGAAAATCGGTTCAGATATAGCTATAGCTCCCATATATATCTTTCATCCGATTTGATCTTTAAGTCCCTCACATTCCTACTATGCACTCCACAACCGTGATATTTGGTACCAGGTATTAGATGGAGCACAGAAATAGCTGTTTGTAATTTTATCGAAATCGGTTCAGATTTGGATATAGCTCCCATATATATCTTCATCCGATTTCGGGTTAATTGTGCACCAAATGGCCGATATAAGTCCAAATGGACTGAATTTTAGTACATCGGACCAAATTCAGCCTAGAAGCAAGTATATCAAATTTAGTGAAAATCGGTTCAGATATAGATATAGCAACCATATATATGTTTCATCCGATTTAGTGTTTTAGTCCCTTACATTCGTAATATTCACTCCACAACCATGATATTTGGTACCAGGTATTAGATGGAGCACAGGAATAGCAGTTTTAAATTTTACCGAAATCGGTTCAGATTTGGATATAGCTCCCATATATATTTTCATCCGATTTCGTGTTAATTGTGCATCAAATGGCCAATATCAGCCCAAATGGCATGAATTTTCGTACATAAGACCGAGTTCAGTCTAGAACCTAATACGTCAAATTTGGAGAAACCCGGTTCAGAGATAGCTATAGTTCGTAAAATGCACGATAGAATTAGATAGATTTTGATTTTGTACCAAATATCTCATAGAGCTCTGAAATGTCCTGTATAAACCTTTTTACGAGAGCTCTACTAAATATGCGTAGTGGTGTAGGGTATCATATAGTCGGCCCCGCCCGACTTTTGAGCTTTCCTTACTGGTTTTACTTGTTTTTGGGCAAAAGTTCTTAATCATAATTTTAACCTTTTGTAGGAGGTACGAAAAGGAATGAAGAGCTAAATTCCATATTTACATCAGATGTCTGGCCGACAGAAGTATTTAGATATACCAACTTTGAATAAAATCGCTGACTTGTTTTGCAAGTTATAAAATAAATAAGTTGTTAAAATTATGACCCTTTGTGGGGGAGGTACCAGAAGGGTAGGCCGATATCTATCATCTTCACACCAGAACTTGCGTTAGGACAAATATTGGGGTATTTGAAATTTGAAGAGAAGCGGTTGCTTATTTCTCATTTTATGAGAGATATTATTCTATCCAAGATTTTGACCCGTTATGGGGGAGGTACTGAAAGGAGTGGTCTGACATAATCAATCTTCACGCTTGCTCTTGTGTTAAGAGAAATATTGAGATGTGCTAAGTTTGAAAATATGAGCTGAAGAGTTATGAGCTTCATGGTTATTCAACATATTT
Organism: Musca domestica; assembly: GCF_030504385.1. Taxonomy (NCBI): domain Eukaryota; kingdom Metazoa; phylum Arthropoda; class Insecta; order Diptera; family Muscidae; genus Musca; species Musca domestica. The sequence continues at coordinate 20,164,570 of NW_026712435.1, forward strand.
AACCCATTGTGAGGGAGGTACCAGAAGGAGTGGACCGAATGATGGCGTTAAAATCATTAAAATACGGAATATAGGGAGGTATATGGTGGCTTTACGAAGATCTGGATCTGAATATGCAAATTTGTGTTATAGGCTGTATTACCCATTAGGAACTTCAGATACAAAGTTTAAAAAAATGCTGGTAAATAATGTCGCTTAAATCAATAAAATATCGAATATAGGGAGGTACCGTTATATGGGGGATATACGAAGACATATACCTGCATCTCTTATAGAATATAGTACCCATTAGGAACTTCAAATTACAAATTTGAAACATTTTCTTGAAAAATGTGACAAAAAATCATCAAAATATCGAATATACGAAAGTACAGTCATATGGGGACTATCATCAAAATATAGAATATATGAAAGTACAGTCATATGGGGACTATACCAAAAACCCAGACCTATATCGACAGTTCTATGCAACGATGTTTTAAATGTGTTAACGACGTGTTAACATTTTGACTTAAACTGTGGCTACAGTTTTATGAGGCTATACCAGAACGTGGTCCTGTTTTCAATACTAGAAGCTAGACTCCAGACTAAACACACATTTGAGTAAAATTTTATCAACCTACTTAATTTCATTCAGAAGCTAGTGTGATTTTCACAGACCGATTTTGGTCCGCAATAACTAAAGTGTACGCTATATGAAAAATGCATTTAAATCAAAACTACAGCATTTGAAATGTTGAGGTAAATTCATAATTTCATTCAAACTTTCAATGACATGCCTGCTTACACACACTTACACATGCACATAGTTATGACGAAACGAGGTCATCTAAATTCTATAAAGAACTCGTATTTTCCACAGATATTCATTTACATTCCATCTCTTGGTTTATCAACCCACCCAGTTCAGGGGTCCATTGAAATGTGCACATTACATTTTTCTCAATTGAAAGGTAAGGGGATGTCTCTACAGCAGCATCCGTACCTAAACAGTAACAGCAACAACAACTAGTTTTCATATCAACTCTCACAGTTGAAATTTTACAAAACCAATTGTTAGAGTTGAGGTCGATCAACAACTCAATGCTTAAAGCCGAACCGAGAACCGAGAACCGTACATTTTTGCGACGTTAATTGCAACAACATTTGTATGGAATTTTATTAGAAAGTTGCCATTTAACGTCATGTTGATGATATAAACATATGAATATCATAAAACATTCTACATCAGAATGGCAGTATGAATGTGAATATGCTATGTGTGTATTTGGGTACAATATGTGTGTTTGTTTGTATGTTCGCATGGATTTGTTTGCCATGTTTTGGCACTAGGTCATTGCTTCAATTAAAGTCCGTTCTAATTACGATTTGATGTGATATGAAAGGATTAAAACATTGAATGCTGCATTTTGTGGTACATCATGATAATGACATACCTACATTGATATATTTCGGGGTTATTAAAGTTGTACGTATATTAAATAGAAAGTTTACTTATGGTACAGTAAGCTTAAAAGTGAATATTAAACTGGCCCATGTTTTGGTATGACTTATTAGCATAATAAGTAAACTTATAAAAATGTCTTGCAAGTTTCTTACATAGCATTAACTGGTTGTATGCTAGGATATTTCAAAGGAAGCTTCTTGGAGAGGATTACATATTTATGACAGTATGTGTTAACCCAAACTATCACAAAATAGAGTCTTGGTAAGTTTCCCCCTCTATCAATATATCTAAACCAATACAGCAGATGTATGCTTTAATCAGCAAAGAAAGGCCGAAAGTCGGACAGGGCCGACTTATGATAGCCTACACCATGTTTAGGTAGTATTATAAGTTTGATTGGCACAAAATTATGTAACACCTCGAAATATTGGTCCCCGACATAGGAAACTACAGGGTGAGATAAAAAAAACTATAAACAACTTCAGACTGCTGTCATTTCTAAGACACTCGTCCGACAGCTGCTAAAATCATTCCAGTGAGAGCTCATTATATTGTTTACAAGCGTACAGAAGCATTTTGGTTAGAATTTTCCAGAAAAAAAGTTATTCGTAATCGAATTCAAGCGTGATTTCTTTATATTTGGCTGGAAAACCACAAGTGGCTATCGTTAGAGCACTCCAGCATTTAAATGTGAATAATTCTTTTGTGTCTCGTACCATCGCTCATTACTGTGATACTGGTAGCGTAGCCCGAGGTCAAGGAAGTGGACGGAAGAAAACAGCAACATCAGCAGAAATGGTTCGAAAATTAAAGAAGTGACTTGATCGAAACTCGCTTCGCAGTGGACGAAAAATGGATCGTGAACTGAACATATTGCAATATTCCATTCGGCGAATATTGAAAAATGAGCTGGGGGTAAAGACATTGAAATTCCAAGAAGTGCAAGAACTAACACCGCAACGGAAAGAAAATAGACTCAAAAGAGCTAAAGAGTTGCTTCGCTTTGCCGAAAGTTGTGAACTGCCGAATTTGGGTTTATTCGATGAGAAAACATTCGTTGTCCAGCAGTTTGCAAACAAACAAAATGATCGTGTTTACTTACCAAAGAGTTCAGCTGAAACTGTGTACCTTCGGTTGGCCACCAGAACTCAAGCGCCGGTCATGGTGATTGTGCGTGCTGCCATAACATCCGATGGTCGTTCTCCGCTCGTAGTGTCGATCACCTCAAGCAAGCGCTTCGCCGGGAATGGGCCAAAATACCGCAGAACAACATTCGGGCAGCCTGCGACGGTTTCATTGGCCGTTTGAAGGCCACAATTCATGCCAAAGGAGACCAATTCGTACAAATGTAAACTTATTCTAAAATTTGATGCTATATCCGACATTTTTTGCTTTCATTCAATAAAATTAAAAAAAAAAAAAACTTAAAAATTATGTCGTTTGACTTTGTTGCTTTTTTATCTCACCCTGTATATGTATGTTTTAACTCACATTACCACAAATTGAAGTCTTTGTAATTTTTCTCCTTTCTCAATATATCTACACCAATATAGCAGATGTACATATGTTTTAATCAGTAAATAAAAGCGGAAAGTCGGGCAGGTCCGACATATGGTACCCTACACCAATTTTCATATTTTATAGAGCTACCCATAATTATACCTTACAACACTATGTGTCGAGGGTATTATAAGTTTGCTTGGGCCAAAAATTATGTAACACCTCGAAATATTGGTCCCCAACATAGGAAACTATATACGGATCTTCCTATCTCGCCGAGCTGAGTCGATCTATCTATGTATGTCCGTCCATTTGTCCATGTTAATTTATAATCAAGCGACAGGTCGCAATTATGGCCCGATCCTCACGAAATTAAAAATTGAGGTGCGGTTAGGGTCAGAATAGAAACCTATTGTTTTTGCAGATGATCGCAAAATGTTAAGGGGTTGAATTGGACGAAAAACAGAAAAATTCCTGATTTTGCTATTGCTTTACAGGCCACAATTATATGCCAATCGACGGAATTTTAAATGGAGTAGAGTTTAGATGGCCGGCCAGAAGTCTACAAATTTGGACGTTCATCGGACACAATTAAGCAGGTAAAATAAACCATAACTTTTATTAAAAAAATACAAAAATTTTTACTAAACCGCGAATATTTTTAATCCCGGCGAAATCGCAAATACATTAAAATGTCACTTCTGACTATTGCAGTGATGCTGATAGTCAAGATATCGAATATGCTATATATGATATATGTAAAACAAGTAAAAAAGAAGCTAAGTTCTCGGGTCCCAACTTTTAATACCATCCAGGTTGTAGTACCCATTAAGATCTTCCAATACGAATTTTGAAACGATTCCGGTGAACAATATTGCTGAAATGATCAAAATAACGACTATCTATATATGGGGCTAGACGTCGACCTGCATACAAAAATTGTTGTCATAGGCTGTAGTACCCATTGAGAACTTCAAATACGAATAATTCCAAATAATTCCTGTAAATAATGTCGCTAAAATCATGAAAATGCCAAATATCGGGAGGTACCGTTATATGAGGGCTATACGAAAACGTGGACCGACATGTCCTAGTTACGAACTTAACCTGCCTACGGGTAAACTATGCATGTATTCAAAATTTTAGACTTCTATCTTAATTCGTTCGAAAGGTAGCGTGATTACAACAGAGAGACAGACAGACGGGCATGGCTAGATCGTCTTAGAATTTTAGTCTGATGCAGAATATATATACTTTGTAGGGTATATTCTAAATATTTCGAGGAGTTGCAAACGGCTGTAAAATGGACCACAACTTTTGTTTTTTTTTTTCGAATAAGTGATTAATTGTGGGTAGAACTCCATGACATTATTTCAAAAACGAAATATTCCTAAATAGATTTGAACATAAGGGGGCTTCCGACATATTGTAGTGTTATAGGGTATCGCTCGATCGACCCTGCACGACTATAGCAAAGGCTACTTGTTACTTGTTTTATTATAAATTTATGATCGTTTTTGAATGCGTATTATTTCTTTATAGCATATACAATTTAAAGCCGAAAGGAATCAATATATGGAAGTATATGCGCCTCTTAATCGATTTCTACTAAATCTGATAAACTAATCTGATGTTCATAAAAATCCTTTTCAGCTGATATTACATTTTTTGGACACGATAAATGTGAAATGTTATTAATATACTTATGGACTTATGATATCCAAATGTGAATCGACTTCTATAAAATTTAGCAGAGGTATTTCTATATCGTATCTGGTAGCTGTGGTCAAATATCGTTGTTCTGGAGAGCATTTTACGTTAGTGAGGGACTTAAATACAAAATCCGAAAAAAAACATATACAAATGGTGCCTATAGCTATATATTAACCGATTTACTAACTATTTAGTGCACAATTAACTTAAAATCTAGTAAAGATATATGGGAGCTATAACCAAAACTGAACGGAGCTCGATAAACTTTGGCAAAGGTTTTTCTAAGCTGTATTTGATATATTCCATGCATATCAGGGCTGTACAGGACAAAAATAAGAAATCGGGTGAACAGTATATATGGCAGCTTTAGCCATATCTGAGCAGATTTTCACAAAATTTAACATATTTTTTCAAGGATCGTTTGTGCATTATTTGGACTACTGTTACATATTTAGTGCTCAATAAAAGGCAAATCGAAGAAAGATATATATTGAACCTATATCTAAATTTGGACCGATTTTCTCCAATTTCTTGTCCTTGGACCAAACAAATGATTGTGCAAAATTTCATCTCGATCAAGCAATAAATGCGACCTGTATTTTCTTTGCAAAAAATATATGGACAGAGGGACGGACATGTGCCCAGTTTAATGGAAGTTCGTTTCGCGTTTTATGGGCATCAACATTTTGACCCTTTGTGAAGGAGATACTTGATGGAGTGGGCCTGACTTAGCACTACATTGCTATTGTTGTCTGAGGTTAAAATTTGGAGGTGGATTTGAAAATGTATATAGTACACATTTTCAACAAGTTGTTCGTCCGAAAAGCACTAAGAACTAAATTTGGTATTGGGAGAAGGGATAGAGCTAAACCGTAAAATGTTATATTGCGACAAAATTTTGTGTTTAGGATCGAAATATTCAACGGTTTTGCAAATGAGTACAAAAACAAGTTAAGAAGTATCAGTTGGTTTTGATAACAGATGTATACCCTCCGCAAATGTTCGATTATTAAAATGTATTTCGACTTCTATTATGTATATTCAAATTGTTGACTCTCTATGGAGTAGGTTCCGAAGGAATGGGCCAATATTGTCCACTTCGTGTCGGACGTAACTAAATATGATAGAAATATTGCGACCAGGTTTGGACTGCATTCGTTACTTCCTTCACTTTATATGAGATATGTGATAATTTTTAGAAAATGTTAAAATGGGCTTGAGGTACCAAATATAGTCGATCAAAGTATTAAATTTTCATACTTCATCTAATACAGATAAAAATATTATTATGGTCAAAATTACAAGAAAATCTAACATTTTGATCCAATTGATGCTAAATCATAAATAAAACAAGTAAGCAAAGGCTACAGTCGAGCGGGGCCGACCGTTGAATACCCTACAACACTATAATAAATAATACAGTTTATATAGGCCAGATACTCGAAAGAATTCCACAAGATATTGTGACAAATAATAAAAGAAAACCATCAGGTTTCGTTCTCTAATTTTCGAATAATAGCAACTTTAACTAATTTGCTCATTTCCAATTAATAGGTAGATGTTGCACGTAAATGGTCTTCCTAGATCTGGAACCAATATTTCCCAAAGACCTATAATCTCTCAGAAGTGGCAAAAGATTAACATTTATTATTGGTTTTTGAGTGAAACGCATCTATATGAGATACAGACATTTGACTATATTCTTCAACGAAATCAGCGTTAACGAAATAGTCAGATGTGCGTCTTTCCTGTATTTGTGAATTCTCTAAAAAATCACTGGAATGGACATTTTCGTATTTTGTCTACAAAAGTTGGCAAACCAAGTCGCACATTGAATATTTTTGGATGGCCATCCAAAACTGCTTGGCTTTTGCAATGTCCGGTAACCCCCATTCAAATGTGCGTGAGGATCGGGCGATAATTACCACCTGCTGACAATTTTGCAGTTTTGTTGGTCCATTTCAAACCCTAAATATATGGCGATCATCTCCAAAAAGAATAGGCTTCTATTCTGACCCTCATCTTATCCCCATGCAAAATTTTGTAAGGATCGGACCATAAATGTATATGATATCTTGATATCCTAACTACTTAGTTTTGTTAGCTGTAGAAATATTACCAAATGTTTAATTCAAAATGAAAATATGCCAAAAATATGACAAAATTGAAAAAATATGAGAAAATTTTAGAAAATCAATATTTTCATCTTTAGAGAGATATTTTTATGCGATTTTTTTAGACGTTTTTTGTTTCCTGTCAAGAGGCCATTCTGAAGTAATGAGAACTGTTGAAATCAGTTCAGCCGTTCTCGACATATAAGAGATCTATCAAGCATATCCTCTTTGGTAGACATACATATATATAGCACATATTTGCTATATATCCGATTTGTTGGATGTTAACATCAATGTAAAGATCAGAAGTAACCTTGTCACGGCTTTGTGATTTCGCCGGGATATAAAATATTCGCGGTTTAATGACAAATTTTGAATTTTTTCAACACAAAAGATATGGTCTATTTTACCCGCTAAATATTATCCGATGACCACCCAAATTGGTAGGCTTCTTCCCCGCCCTAAACTCTAGCTACATGCGAAATTCCGCGTCGATTGGTCTATAATTGCGACCTGTAGAGCAACTGCAAAATCAGGACTTTTTTCAGTTTTTGGTCCATTTCAACCCCTAAATATTATGCGATCATCTCCAAAAGAAATAGGGTTCTATTCTGACCTTAACCCCACCTACATTCTAAATTTCGTGAAGATCGGGCCATAATTGCGACCTGTAGCTTGATTACAAATTAACATGGACAGACGGACAGACGGACAGGCGGACAGACGGACAGGCGGACAGACGGACGGACGGACATACATAGCTAGATCGACTCAGCTCGGCGAGCTAGGAAGATCCATATATACTTTCCTATATGGGAAACCAATATTTCGAGGTGTTACATAAATTCTGGCCCAATCAAACTTATAATACCCCCAACACATAGTGTTGTAGGGTATAATGATGTCCCTTTGTGGCGAGGTAACAGAAGGGGTTCGCAGATATATAGTATCTTCACAACAGATTATTTGTTATTGGATGCTTATTTCGCTTTATTTGAGCGTTTTGTTTTTTTTTTCAAATCTTGAACCAGAAGAAATGGCCCGATCTGTACCATATTTATAACAGATCTGGTGTTGATGGAAATATTGAGATGTACCAAGTCTGGATGGAATGGGAAGTTAATTACGCATTTTATGAACATCATTGGTATTTAAAATTTTGACCCCATATGGGGGAGGTACCAGAAAGAGTGGGTCGATATATCCCATCTTGACAGTAGATCTTGTGTTAGTAGAAGTAATGGGATGTGTGAAATATGAAGAGATCCGGATGCTTATTTGGGATTTTATATTATTTTTGGTATTTCAAAACTTTGACCCTTTGTGGGGGAGGTACCAGAAAGAATGGTTCAATTTCTACAAACTTTATAACAGATCTTAAGAAGATAGAAATATTGGGATGGTCCAAGTCTAAATTGAACCTGATGGTAATTTCGCGTTTTATGAGCTTCATGGATATTGATTTGACCCTTTGTGGAAAAGGTACCAGAAAGAGTGGACCGATATATCCCATCTTCTCACCCGACCTTGGGTCAATGTGTGCAATTTGAAGACTGCAAGACTTTTACATCACATTTTATATGAGTTATAAATATTGAAAATTTTGACCCTATGTGGGGGAGGTACTCGATGGAGTGGATATTGTCCATTTTCGCATCAGACCTAGCAATGATGCAAATATTTTGATTTGCAAAGTTGGACCAAATTCGGATTATCCTTTCACTTTCTGTGCAGCAAAATATTTTTTTTTGGAAAATTTCGACCTTTTGTGGAGGAACTCAATCTAAGTTTGATAAAAAATATTATAATGTACCAAGTTAGGACCAAATCGGATACTCGCTTCGAAAGCTATCGTGCGCATCAGCCAGCCGACAGACAGATGGACGTACGGATGGACATCGCTAGATCGACTCCGATTGTTCTGCAACGGAATTGTGATATAAAGATGGTTTTTGAATATGTACCACTATAGTACGAAAATTACAAAATGGTACAAAATGTGGTATTGCGTGAAATAATAGAGGTAAAATCCCGAAATGTGATATAGATGTCATTTTGTGTACTAAAAAGGTCTAACACAAACTGTTGAAACGAATCTAAATGTTCAAGTTGGACTTTTTGCTGACGAAGTAGCGGACTTTTGTTACTTCCTAATATAAACGATTTTTTTTATTAAATTCGCCTCTACTATATATGTCCTTTCTATATTGGTGCATTTTTAGAACAATCTAATAGATTCCAGTTTTTGTGCTAGTTAGATTCTGAAATTCCAATCGATATATTAATGTATTAACAGTCTATTTATGTAAGAATTATTTTGGCATTCGGTAGTTTATTTTTTTTATTTTCTAGTTATTAAAAGTCATATGAACATATTTTTCAAATATGCTTTTGGGATTTATTTAACACACGCTGTTAGTCGACGCATAACAGCATTTCAAATATAATTCATAATTAGTTTAATGTACAATATTCATAAGTTCAATAATTATACTCACATGCAAATAAATATCACATCCTGATTTGTACTTACCTAAAATGGGAAAAAAATAAGAATACAATGTATGTTATTAAGGATTTGTTCAAAAATTGATAAATTATATTTCAGGCGATTCACATTGATTAAGGATTTTATGTTGAATACAAACAACGGATGAAAGAACATGATACACAATACACAATTACACAAAATTAAATAATAAATTATAACTTGTAGACAATTATTTATCGAATTTGTAAAACATAGAGAATAGTTTTAACACTGTTTTGATATTGCATCTAAGAATTTAAATCAAAAATTTTCTGATCACAGACGTTAAAATTAAAAAATATGCATAAGACTTTGAAAAAACTAAAAATCTATCAGTGCCTTTATGTGAGACCTAACGTGGATATTGAATTAATTTCGAATTAATTTGAAAATTCTACTCACTGAAATCTGAAATAAATTAAGGAATTGCAGCTATTTCCGAAAGTCAGGGGATAATGATATATGAAATTTACAACAAAAAAAAAAAAAAAAAAAAAAAAAAAGTGAAATTTGGCTTGCAAAAATGTGGAATATTTTTGTGAATAGCATAACATGTCCAAAAAAAAAAAACTTGAAGTCTATTCAGTCAAAAAATTTGGACGAGGCCCTCAAATACCCATATTTGGAGAAACCTTTTAAAAAGAGACTATTCCAAAAGTCATGACCTACACTGAACAATTCTTTCAGGGATGTCTTCTACATATTAGGACACAATTTCAACTCTAGTGTTTAACAAGTAAGCAAAGGCTATAGTCGTGCGGGGCCGGCCATGTAATACCCTACAACACTACAATATGTTAGAAGCACCCTTATGTCCAAGTCCATTTTTATACCCTACAACACTATGTGTTGGGGGTATTATAAGTTTGATTGGGCCAAAAATTATGTAACACCTCGAAATATTGGTTTCCCACATAGGAAAGTATATATGGATCTTCCTAGCTCGCCGAGCTGAGTCGATCTAGCTATGTATGTCCGTCCGTCCGTCTGTCCGTCTGTCCATGTTAATTTGTAATCACTCTACAGGTCGCAATTATGGCCCGATCTTCACGAAATTTGGAATGGAGGTGGGGCTAGAACCCTATTGCTTTTGGAGATGATCGCATAGTATTTAGGGGTCGAAATGGACCAAAAATTGAAAAATTTACTGATTTTGCAGTTGCTCTACAGGTCGCTCTACAGGACCAATCGACACCGAATTTAGCATGGGGCTAGAGCTTAGGGCTGGGCAGAAGTCATCCAATTTTGGTGGTCATCGGGCAATATTTAGTGGGTGAAATAGACCACATCATTTGTGTTAAATAAAAGTAAAAATTTCCATTAAGCCGCTAATATTTTTAATCCCGCAAATTACATATAGACGAATAGGTCAATCCTGACCGTTACGTAGATGCCGATAGTAAATATATCGGATATATATAGCGAAATATAAACCATGTGTATATACAAAGGAAGGGGATGTTAGCCAGAATGTTTATATCTCAAGAATGGCTGGACCGATTTTGACAAATTTTGTCAATTTAAAATGCCCACTTGGTATAAAAGAATAAAATCTAAAAAAATCGCATAAAAATATGCTAATAATGACGTTAATATAGATTTTGTTGTATTTTGTGACATTTTTTTATTTTTTCATATTTTTTATCGCATGCGATTTTTTCAATTTGACTTATAATATTAAAGCGTTTCTTCTGTAATATTTTTTCACCTTACAACACAGGTTGGGGTTATTATATACAGATTGCAATTATCGTCCGATCCTCACGAACATTTTCACGAGGGTAGGGTTAGGCTCAGAAGGGCTAGGTCTATTGTTTTCGAAGATATCCGCAATATATTTGAGTGTTTAAATGGACCAAAAACATAAAAAATTTCCTGATCACAAAATTGAAGCCAATCGACACGCTTAAGAAGAGAGTTAAGGACAGGGAAGAATTCTAGCATTTTGGATGACCACTGGATTATATTTAGCTATAAAATGGATAACAACAACTAACAGCACAACGAAGTGTGTAAATATTGGACAAACGTTACTAATTTCGAAAGCGAAATCTTCCAAAATGGATTTGGACATAAAGGGACTTCTAACATATTGTAGTTTTGTAGGGTATCACATGGTCGGCCCCGCACGACTATAGCCTTTGCTTACTTGTTTATACTGATTTCGTTGACGAATATAGCCAAATATCGCAAATCATATAGATGAGTCTAAATTTGGAGATACAGAGGGGCTTCTTGCTTTTGGAGATGATTGCAAAATATTTAGGGGTTCAAATTAACCAAAAACAGAAATGTTTTTCCGATCACACAATTGAAGCCCATCGACACGCCTGTGAAGAGACTTAAGGACAGGGAAGAATTCTAGCATTTTGGATGACCATTGGATTATATTTATCTGTAAAATGGACTACAACAACTAACAGCCCGACGGAGTGCATAAATATTGGGCAAATGTCCCTAGTCAAAATCGTAATTTCAAAAGCGAAATTTTCCAATATTGATTTGGACATAAGGAGGCTTCTAAAATATTGTAGTGTTGTAGGGTATAACATAGTCGGCCCCGCACGACTATAGCCTTTGCTTACTTGTTGATGATTTCGCTTTTGAAATTTTGTCATGGAGCACTGCCCTTATTGCCCTTAGCATTTTGACCAGGGACATTTGCGCACTCCGTCGCGCTGTTAGTTGTTGTGGTCCATTTTACAGCTAAATATAATTCAATGGTCATCCAAAAACTAGAATTCTTTCCTATCCTTAACTCTCTTCTCAGGCACGTCGATTGGCTTCAATTGTGTGATCAGGATATCGATATTTGGCTATATTCATCAACGAAATCAGCATAAAAAAGCCGAAGTTCGCCTTTTGTGTATTTCGGATATCGCTTGTAAATAATGTTGGTATTTTTTTGCACACAAAAGTATTGGTCCATTCTACCCGCTGCCCTAAACTCTAACTAAATGCGAGTTTCTTGTCCTTTGGTTTCTATTTGCGACCTTATAACGGCTGCAAAATCAGGAACATTTTTAGTGGTTGGTCCATTTTAACCCCTAAATATATTGCGGTCATCTTTGAAAACAATAGCTCTTCTGAGCCTAGCCCTGCCCTTGTGAAAATTTTTCGTGAAGATCGGACGATAATTGTAATCTGTATATAATAACCATAACCCGTGTTGTAAGGTGAAAAAATTTTACAAAATGTACACTTCAATATTATAAGTCAAATTGAAAAAATCGCATGCGATAAAAAATATGAAAAAATAAAAAAAAATCACAAAATACTACAAAATCTATAATAACACCATTATTGGCACATTTTTATGCGTTTTTGTTAGATTTTATTCTCTTAGGCCAAGAGGGCATTCTGAATTGACAAAATTTGTCAAAATCGGTCCAACCATTCTTGTGATATGAGCATTCTAGCTAACATCCCTTTCCTTTGTATATATACATTGTATATATTTCGCAACAAATATCCGATATATTTACTATCGGCATCTACGTAACGGTCAGAATTGACCTCTTCATCTATTTGTGATTTCGCCGATATTAATAATATTCGCGGTTTAATGAAAAAATTGACTTTTATCTAACCCAAATGCTAAGGTCTGTTTCACCCACTAAATATTACCCGATGACCATCAAAATTTGAAGACTTCTGCCCAGTCCTAAGCTCTAGCCCCATACTAACTTCCGCGTCGATTGGTCTATAACTGCGACCCAAACCACACCTCCATTCTAAATTTCGTGAAGATCGGGCCATAATTGCGACCTGTAGAGTGATAATAAATTAACATGGACAGACGGACGGACGGACATACATAGCTAGAACGACTCAGCTCGGCGAGATAGGAAGATCCATATATACTTTCCTATGTGGGAAACCAATATTTCGAGGTGTTACATAATTTTTGGCCCAATCAAACTTATAATACCCCCAACACATAGTGTTGTAGGGTATAAAAATATTAAGATTAATTTTTGATTTTATCTATTGGCTCTTGGTGACAGTTTTGTTAGTATGTATTCCCTATGAGATGTCCAAAATAAGGGTTAAGGAAGTTAGTACTTACTGGTACATCTCTACTATTTTTAAACACTTTGGAAAATAAGAGCATATGGGTCTACATATAGTATTCTCGTGTTAGGAACTTAAATCACGGTACCATTGATCTATACAACAAATAAAAACCAATAAGGAAAAGTCAAAAGTCGGGCGGACCGAGTAAATGATACCCTACACAACGATGTATATTTAGTAGAGCTCCCGTAACTAAAGAATTTATTTGAAGTAGATCATACCACCAACCAACAGTTGGCTTTAGAGCAGTTATAGTTTGGTTTCAGAGGGAACTAATATATGGGAGGCATATCCAATTTTGAATAGACCTTCACAAGGTTTGACGGAGGCATTTAAATTTTTTATAACAAATAACATTGCTATAGAGCGCATGAGATGGATTATAAATATTAAAAATATATATCGGAGCCGGGTTCCACAAAATGGAAAACGTACGTCCCGAAATTCGAAATTATTTGTACAATAAACCTGAAATCGGATTAGGGATATTTAAGAGCTGTATCCAAATCTTAACCGATCTCGATAACATTTGGCAAAGGTATTTCTGATCTCTATAAGATATCTGGTACCAAATATCATTGTTGTCGAATGGATATTTCGAATTTGAGGGACTTAATCGGATAAAACATATATATTGGAGCTATAAATACATCTGAACCGATTTTCTCCAAATTTGATGTACCTTCGGTTGGATGTGCCAAAATTCGCACAGACGGGCTGACATGTATAAATCAACTCAGAAAGTGATTCTATGAAGATCCTTAAAATTAACTTTTGGTCTATCTCACTTCCTTCTCTCTATTACAAACAAATGTACCTATATATAATACCCTTACAACTTTGTTTTACAGGGCGTAAACAGCTTAGTTCAGCCAGACCGGACAATTGGAAGGAGCTTGCAAAATGTAAAATAAGTTTTAAAATGCCGCTTTATTTTTAAAATATTTCAAATATCTTGTCTTACAGTATATGGGGTTATACGAAAACGTGGACCTCTGCATCCAAATATGTGCCCGAAAAGATGGCGCCTATTACGAACTGAAACATCAAGTTTTAAATAGTTTCGGTGCGAAGAAAATATGGAATATCTGGAAGTACAGTTGTATGGAGGCTCATTCAAAACTTGGACCTATATTGACAGACAGGATGTTTCCGAAACCATAAATCTGCCGGTACAATTATATGGAGGCAATAACTATTACGAACTCAAAACATCATGTTTGTGGCAATTTTTGTTGAAAATCTGGCTACAGTCATCAAAATACCGCATATTGTGAGGTACTGTTGTATGGGTGTTATACAAAGACGTGGGTCTTTACAGGCAATTTTCAATCATAGGAAGTAGTACCCATTACGAATTCCAAATGCAAAATTTTAGATAATTCTTTTGAATCAAAATACTGAATATTTGGAGGTACAGTTTTATGAGGACTGTACTTTGACCTATATTGACAGTTCTATGCAAGGATATTTCCCACATGCCGGTATCACAAACTGTAAATTTACACCGTTTACGGCCCAAAAATGTGATTAAAACAACGAAATTATCATAAATCTGACTGTACAGTTATATGGGGGCGATTTTTTTTTGCCTAAATTTTGTGAGGTCCGTTACGATAAATTCCGAATTTAACTAGAGCCACGAATTTAACAGAGAAAACAACATAGCTATGTAAGCGTTAACAGAGCTACGTAAAAATTGTTTTTTCCTTCATATTTTTGATTTTTAATTATTTATCGTATAAAACGCTAACAAAATGCATTATATAATCATAATTAAATTATATTCCAAAGATTGTAAGGCAACATACACCCATTAACTCGTAGCACAATACTATGTGCCAGGACAAGTTTACACCAAACTGTGCCTTCCAGGACAATTCTGCCGGCACAATATGGGTATCTACGGAAAGCTTATGAAGTCTACTATCCATTGGCATTAACAAAATTATAAAAAGGTCCGGCCAGTTCCGAGGTATATGGTCATTTCTGCAGGTATCCTTGGAACAGGATAACTCCATTGGCCAATATGCCTTCCAGGACAATTCTGCCGGCACAATATGGGTATCTACGGAAAGCTTATTAAGTCTACTATCCATTGGCACTAACAAAGTTATAAGAAGGTGCCAATGGATAGTAGACTTCATAAGCTTTCCGTAGGTACCCATATTGTGCCGGCAGAATTGTCCTGGAAGGCACAGTTTGGTGTAAACTTGTCCTGGCACATAGTATTGTGCTACGAGTTAATGGGTGTATGTTGCCTTACAATCTTTGGAATATAATTTAATTATGATTATATAATGCATTTTGTTAGCGTTTTTATACGAAAAGTAATTAAAAATCAAAAATATTAAGAAAAAAAAAACAATTTTTATGCAACTCTGTTAAACTAACATAGCTATGTTATTTTCTTGGCTCTAGTTAAATTCGGAATTTATCGTAACGGACCTAATTTTGTGGCTGAACTGGCAATCTTCTTTGTATGTGCGTCACAGACCATACTCATTTTTATACCCTACACCATGAGATAGTCAGGGTATTATGTATTTGTGCATTTGCTTGTAACAGACAAAAGGAAACGAAGGAAACTTGTTATGCAAAAATTGATTGATATGGGTAAGTATTGTTTTGCAACTGGTGCCCCGGCGGACCAAGCAAAAAAGTATGGTAAAGTCTCAGTGGCAGTTTATGTAGTACATACTTCCTATGAAATAGTCATGTTTATGTAATTTTTTTGAGTTTCTTCTATGGATTTTGTTATTATCGACGAGGAGTTATTCTCATCAATGCCTATGTTTGCCTGCGGCGAGATCGGAGTAAATACAATCCTTTTACAAATTTAAGATTCGGATTTCAAAGATATACATTTTAAAAATCAACAGACCGTCACTGACATGTGCATCATTCGTCGGATATGTGAAAAAATATATCAGCGCTCCAACCTACCCCAAGCTGCAATTATGGCGGCTATTTGGTAATAAGATTTGTTGTTTAGTCGCTGTCCGCTTACTGACATAGGTTGATTTTCTCCACTAAACATGTCGAGACTTTGATATGGGTCTGTACTGGAAATAATTGGTCCTTTCTCGGTTATCTTTTCCATTTCCTTTGTAAAATGTATGACTGCACAAATCACATGCCTGAGAGCCAACTTCACCTACTGTCGCGCTCTTACACCGGTGTCGTTGTTCTTTTTTTTTATTTAAATTCTCAAGTGTTTTGTTTTTTGTCATTGTTTTTTTTTTCTGATCCCGAATTTAAAGTGCTTATTTAGGGACGTGACATTTTTTGCTAATGTTAAATGCTATATTTCCATTTGAAATTTTACCTACCTTTGAAGTTCAAAGCAAGGCAAATAAGCAATATACAAAGCACAACAATTTCAAAATATTCATTAGTATGCTAATTAGTTTTGAGCCCAAAAAAAAAAAAAAAAAATTAATCGTATTCCTGAGTAGACAAATGAACAAACATTAGCGAATGGCGTACTAGATTGGGGGGTCGTCGCAGGAAGCATTTAATATCCTGTTGTCACAGTTAATTCACAATAATTATCATAAAGGACAATGTTAGTAAAATGGACAATACTACCATTCTCTTGTATTCATTTCTCGATACATTTTTCTTCCATTCTAATTGGCATTTCATTGTAGGAAATACTAAACAATGCGATAATTTTGAGCAGGAAATTTATTTTTACTAAATATACCATCTTCGAGAAATCACTGTTGTAACTAGAATCAATTAGGACGAAGGAAACATTCGATCACAATAAGGAGTAGGAATTTTGGATTCTTCAAAGAATTGATGTTATTCAAATGAAAACAATAACCAGGACAAAATAATAACAATAAACAATAAATAATAAGAATAAAAGTCGGGTGAAATCGATCGGATGATACCTTATCCTTATGTAAAACATACCAACTATGATCGTTGATGAATGTGTAATACGGCTTTAGAGTAGTCAAACTTTGAAGTCGAATAGAACTACTATGTGAGAGCTATATCTTAATCGATTTCCACTAAATTTCATTATCATCATCATGGTATTCAACGCATACTTTGAAAAGGCTTGAGTTTTGAATCAATTTCCCTTTAGAATGAAGTCTGAAGAGTTTGGAATCATATAACAAGGGCGTCCTAACTAGAACGCAATTTTTAAATAAAACACAGATATTAAACCAGTAAAGAAAGTCTTAAAGTCGGGCGGGGCCGACTTTATGATACCATACACCACTTTGCTAATTAAGTAGAGCTCCACATAACAATTAAAAGTTTTTATGGGAGAATTCCATCATACACGCTATGATTATAATTATAATTTAAAGTTCAAAGGAATAAATATGCCGAAGCATTTGTATCTTTTAAATTCGGACTTGTATTGCCCATTTGGTGCACAATTTATTTGAAATCAGATAAAGATATATATTGGAGCTATATCTAAATCTGAACCAACCTCCATAAAATTTGGCAAAGATATTTCTGAGCTGTATTTGATATATTTCCCTGAATATCGTTGTTACGGAGTGCATATTACGGTTGTTGGTAACAAATATAACAAATCGGATGAATAATATATATGGAAGCTATAGCTATATCTGAACCGATCTTCACCAAATTTGACATACTAGCTTCTAGACTCAATTCGGTCGTAAGTGCCAAATTCCATCCCATTTGGACAAATATTAGACGTTTGGTGCACAATAAAAGGTAAATCGGACGAAATTATATATTGGAGCTATATCCAAATCTGAACCGATCTCGATAAAATTTGGCAAATGTATTTCTGAGCTGTATTTAATATATTTCCCCAAATATTGTTGTTGCAGAGTGCATATTACGGCGGCGGTGGAAAAAAAATAACAAATCGGATGAACAATATATATGGGAGCTATAGCTATATCTGAACCGATTTCGATAAAATTTGGCATACTCATTTTCAGGCCTAATTTGGGTGTATATGCAAAATTCAATTCGGGCTGATATTACACGTTTGGTGCACAATAAAAGGCAAATCGGACAAAGATGTATATGGGAGCTATACCTAAATTTTGACCAATTATCTCCAATTTCAATAGGGTTCGTCCTTGGGCCAAACAAAAGATCATTGCAAAATTTCATCTGGATCGGGCAATAAATGCGATCTGTACTTTGTTTACAAAAATACATGGACAGACGAACAGACGGACGGACAGACGGACGGACGGACAGACGGACGGACGGACAGACGGACGGACATGCATAAATCGACTCAGAATGTGATTCTTTGCAGATTATCAAAAGGAACTATGGGTCTATCTCGTTTCCTTCTGCCTGTTACAAACAAATGCACAAAGACATAATACCCTGACCACCTTGTGGTGTAGGGTATAAAAATGTGAAACCTTATTATATCACAAAGTAGACAGAATGAGGTTATTTATGGAACAACATATTGTGCAGAGGGCCGAGATGAAATTTTCAATGACCGTTTTGATAAATGCTGCTGTACTCGTATTTCATTAACACAGTGTCAAATTTCCCATTTTAAGGCTTAAGTCGTCGTCGGCTTATACGCGTAAGCCATGGACTTCAAAAAATTCTAAAGAAAACCAGAGAAGACTGTGAACCTTTTTTGAATGCACATTATGTCTCTGCATCAGTTATAATTTGGAACCAGGTGGAACTAATAAATATCCAAATCTGAATAGATTTTCACCAAATTTAACAAAGGCATTTTCACCTCACGTATCATATATGCTATAGAGTACATAATATGACTTCATGAAGAATTATATTAGAAAACAAGTAAAAAAGCTGTAAGTTCAGCCGTGCCAAATTTTGAATACCCTCAACCATTTGGAACGAATTTTGCAATTTTCAAAAAAAGAAAAAATATTAAAATCTTAAAAACAGCGAATGCAGCTGTTATATTAACGAAACTTGAAAAAATATCGGTGACGATATTTAACGACATTATTAAAATCATTAAAATATCGAATATCGCGAGGTACCGTTATATGGGGACTATACGAAGACGTAGACCTGCACAGGCAATTTTCTTCAGTATCCATTACGAACTTCATATACCAAATTTGAAACAATTCCGGTGAATAATGTCGCTAAAATCATCAAAATACCGAATATCGGGAGTTGCCGTTATATAGGGGCTATACGAAGACGTGGACCTGCACAGACAATTTTCTGTCTTAAGCAGTAGTATCCATTACGAACTTCAAATGCGATTTTTGTAACATTTTCGGTAAATAATAACGCTAAAATCATCAAAACACCGAATAAGGGTGGTACCGTTATATGGGGGCTATACGAACCCATAGACCTGCACAGGCAATTTTCTGTCATAAGCTGAAGTATCCATTACGAACTTCAAATACCAAATTTGAAACACTTCCGGTGAATAATGTCGATAAAATCACCAAATTACGGAATATCGAGAGGTATCGTTACATTGGGGCTATACCAAAACGTGGACCTAAATGGCCTATTTTCAATACCAAAAGTCCTGCAGACATAATATACATTTGAGTAAAATGTTATCAACCTACTTCATTTCTTTCGGAAGCTAGGGTGATTTTCACAGACGGACAAACGGATAAACGAACATACGGACGGACATCGATAAATCGACATAGAATTGTATGCTGATCAAGAATATATATACTTTGTGGGGTCTAAAATGTATATTTTAAGGTGCTACAAACGGAATGACAAACTTGATATACCCTCCATACTATGGTGGAGGGTATAATAAACATTGGAGCCATAATTATATGGGAACCGAGTTTCATGAAATGGTAAAATTCGGTTTAATGTAAGAAAGCCATCCAATTTAGGCTGATATTACATATTTGGTGTACAATAACTGTAAAATCGGATGAGGATATCGGATGGAAGCTATATCCAAGTCTGAACCGATCTCGATAAAATTTGATAGAGGTACTTGAGCTATATCTTATTTCTGGTACCAAATACCAAATATCATTGTTTTGTTTTAATGAAATATATGTATCGAATGAAATATATGTATGTATGTGACAAAATTCACTTCATTTGGGCTTATACTAACCGTTTGGTGCACAATGAACCTGAAATTGGATAAAGGTTTATATATGGAAGATATATCCAAATCTGAAAAGATCTTGATAAAATTTGGGAGAGGCCTTTCTGAGCTGTATTTGATATCTTCTCCCGAATAATTCTGTTTATAGTTTATATTATGTACTAAAAATTACATTCTTTGAATTGGGCAAACGGAATGGGCTAAAAATTTGAAAGAGAATTGCTGATGGAGTGCAGGATAAATATACCAAAGTTTTTTTTTTTTTGAAAATTCAATCTTTTAGGGTAGGAAAAGTTCTAATATGGTACTAAACTTCTAAAATGGTACTATTTGACATAATATGAACGAAAAGAGCTAAAACTTAAAATTTGATATGATAATCAAGATTGGAAAGTAAGATTCATATATGAAGGTAGTTTTGGAAATTGTTAGTAAGTGTACGAACTGTAATAGAAATTTAATGTAGATGTCACTCTTGGTGTGTGTGTGTGATTAAGATATGGAATTTGTTTTGCAAATGTGTGCTATAATTGTCCGAAAATAACTAAGTGGTACTAGATGAAGTATTGGGTGAGGAGATAGTACTAGAAATAAGAATTTTGACATTGAGCTCACTGTTGGTATCGGGGATTGAGATTTTGAGGTGGGTTCGGAACTGCGTTCTATAATTGTACGAAAAATACTAAATAGTACCAAATTTGGTATTTGACGAAGGAATAGTTTTTAAATTCTGAAATTTGAAACTTGTTATTGAATAAATGTATTGAGCTGGAGTCTCGAAATTTAATGTTGAAGTCTCTGTTAGTATCTGGTGTCGAAAAGTACTAAATGTTACTAAATTTGGTATTGGGTGAGTGAATAGAGCTGAAATTCTGAAATTTGATATTGAAGTCACTGACGGTTTCTGGGTTTTACATATGTAGACGTTTAAAAAGTGTTGGCCAGAAAAATTGGAAGTGAGTCAACTGTGCAATGATTTTACTAATATCCTCTTTGGTAAATTCATCAATTTTGACAACTTCTTCGTGTAAAAGGTAAACATTTTCCCATTATTTTTTTGCAAAAAAAAAAAAAAAAAAAAAAAAATAATAATAATAATAATAATAATATTAGAAAACCGTGAAGGTTTGAAAATTTGGTACGTTGATGAAGATTTGTTTAGAAAATTTTGTCATAAAGAAACCAGTAAAGAAAGTCCTAAAGTCGGGCGGGTCCGATTTTATGATACCCTACACCACTTTGCTAATTTAGTTGAGCTCCACATAACAAGTAAAAGTTTTTATGGGCGAATTCAATCATACACCCTATGATTATAATTATAATTTAAAATTTAAAGGACTAAATACGCCGAAGCATTTGTATCTTTTAAATGAGGACTTGTATTGCCCATTTGATGTAATTTGAAATCGGATAAAGATATATATAGGAGCTATATCCAAATCGGAACCGATCTCGATAAAATTTGGCAAAGATATTTCTGAGCTGTATTTGATATATTTCTCTGAATATCGTTGTTACGGAGTGCATATTACGGCTGTGGGTAACAAATATGACAAATCGGATGAACAGTATATATGGGAGCTATAGCTATATCTGAACCGAACATCACCAAATTTGACATACTAGCTTGTAGACTCAATTCGGCCGTAAGTGCTAAATTTCATCCCATTTGGACAAATCTTAGACGTTAGAAGTTATATATAGGAGCTATATCTAAATATTGACCGATTATCTCCAATTTCAATAGGGTTGGATAGGGCAATAAATGCGAACTGTACTTTGTTTACAAAAATACATGAACAGACGGCCGGACAGACGGACGGACGGACGGACATGCATAAATCGACTCAGAATGTGATTCTATGCTGATCATCAAAAGGAACTATGGGTCTATCTCGTTTCCTTTTGAATGTTACAAACAAATGCACAAAGACATAATACCCTGACCACCTTGTGGTGTAGGGTATAAAAACGTGAAGGTCTGAAAATTTGGTACGTTGATGAAGATTTGTTTAGAAAATTTTGTCATAAAGAAAAAACTATACATTTTGAGTACAAAAAAGACGTAACACGAGTTGCTGGAATGAATTCCCATTCCCAAATTTAAGGTGGACTTTTCGCTGACTAAGTATCGGGCACTTGCTAGTACTACATATATACTTATAAGTATAATTATAACGTTGTCCAAAAACAAAATGTTAAAAAACATGGAGTCCCTGCCGTGTTTACATTATTTTCTTAAATTCACTCAGATATTACGCATTTGGTGTAATCGCAGAATGGGCCTTGAGAGCTTGAGTCTCCTCCGCAATGTATATTTTGCTGACCTGCTGGTTGATATGGTTTCGAAAGGCATTTTTGTGTTCATCCCAGATGTGAGCTATATCCAAATCTGAATAATCTCGCTTAAATCATCAAAATATCGATAAAGAGAGGTACCGTTATGTATGATGTATACGAAGACGTAGACCTGCATATAAATTTTTCTATCATAGATTGAAGTGTCCATCTCTTTAAAATCGTAAAAGTACCGAATATTGGGAAGTACCGTTATATGGGGCCTATACGAAGACGTGGGCCTATATGTAATTTTTTGTCATAGTTATATTTTGTGGATTCTTACATGAGTATTTCAAGGAGGTACAAACGGAATGATGAAGTTAATATACCCTCCATAGTATGGTGTATGGTATACAAATATAGAAAATTTTCGGTATGGCGAGACTATATCGTTTTATAACCTGACTCCCTAAATTGTAGCTGATTGGGTTAAAAAATTCATCTGACCACTTAGGCATACTTAAAATTGGTAGGTTGCATTAAATGGAGGTTATATTAAATAGTGGACCGATATTGACACATTTTAGTGAGAAACAAGTAAAAAAGCTGTAAGTTCGGCCGGGCCGAACTTTGAATACCCTCCACCATTTGGAACGAATTAGAAAATTTTCAAAAAAAAAAATCCAATAAAAATTCTTTTAAAATCTTTAAAATATCTAATATAGGAAGGTGCCGATATATGGGGGGATATACGATATTGTGGACCTATAAAGACAAATCTATGTCTGCGTGTAAAGTACTCACAAGGAACTCCATGTGTGGATTTTCAGGCAATACGATTGGAAAATGTGGCTAAAATCATCAAAATACCGAATATCGCGGGGTACCGTTATATGGGAGCTATACGTTATCGTTAACCTATATAGAGAATTCTCTGTCGGTGGGTAAAGTGCTCACAAAGAACCCCTTGTGTACAAAGAACCCCTTGTGACCATTCCGTTGAAAAATATGGCTAAAAACATCAAAATACCGAATATCGGGGGTACCGTTATATGAGGGCTATACAATATCTATATAGATAATTCTCTGCCGAGGTATAAAGTACCCACAAGGAACTCCTTGTGTGGATTTTCAGACAATTCCGATGAAAAATGTGGTCAAATCATAAAATACCGAATATCGGGGGGGTACCGTTATATGGGGGATATACGATATCGTGGACCTGTATAGACAATTCTCTCTCAGGGGGTGAAGTACTCACAAGGAACTACTTGTGTTGATTTTAAGACAATTCCATTGAAAAGCGTGGCTAACATCATCAATATACCGAATATCGGAGGTTACAGTTATATGGGGGATGTACGATAACGTGAACCTATATAGAAACTTCATTTTGAGGCGGTAAAATGCCCACAAGGGACTCCTTTTGTGGATTTTCAGACAATTCCGTTGACAAATGTGGCTAAAATCATCAAAATACCAAATATCGGGGGTACCGTTATATGGGGGCTATACGATATTGTCGACCTATATAGATAATTCTCTGCCGAGGTATAAAGTACCCACAAGGAACTCCTTGTGTGGATTTTCAGACAATTGCGTTGAAAAATGTGGGTAAAATCATCAAAATACCGAATATCGGGGGGTACCGTTATATGGGGGCTATACGATATTGTGGACCTATATAGACAATTCTCTGCCGAGGTATAAAGTACCCACAAGGAACTCCTTGTGTGGATTTTCAGAAAATTCCGTTGAAAAATGTGGGTAAAATCATCAAAATACCGAATATCGGGGGGGTACCGTTACATGGGGGCTATACGATATCGTGGACCTATATGGACAATTCTCTGCTGAGTTATAAAGTACCCATAAGGAACTCCTTGTGTGGATTTTCAGACAATTCCGTTGACAAATGTGGCTAAAATCATCAAAATACCAAATATCGGGGGTACCGTTATATGGGGGCTATACGATATTGTCGACCTATATAGATAATTCTCTGCCGAGGTATAAAGTACCCACAAGGAACTCCTTGTGTGGATTTTCAGACAATTGCGTTGAAAAATGTGGGTAAAATCATCAAAATACCGAATATCGGGGGGTACCGTTATATGGGGGCTATACGATATTGTGGACCTATATAGACAATTCTCTGCCGAGGTATAAAGTACCCGCAAGGAACTCCTTGTGTGGATTTTCAGAAAATTCCGTTGAAAAATGTGGGTAAAATCATCAAAATACCGAATATCGGGGGGTACCGTTACATGGGGGCTATACGATATCGTGGACCTATATGGACAAGTCTCTGCTGAGTTATAAAGTACCCATAAGGAACTCCTTGTGTGGATTTTCAGACAATTCCGTTGAAAAATGTGGGTAAAATCATCAAAATACCGAATATCGGGGGGTACCGTTACATGGGGGCTATACGATATTGTGGACCTATATAGATAATTCTCTGCCGAGGTATAAAGTACCCACAAAGTACTCCTTGTGTGGATTATCAGACAATTCCGTTGAAAAATGTGGGTAAAAGCATCAAAATACCGAATATCGGGGGGTACCGTTATATGGGGGCTATACGATATCGTGGACCGATATAGTCCATCTTCGAACTTGATCTGCAGGCAAAATTTTAGCAAAATTTTAGCTTCCTATCTTAATTCGTTTTGACTGTAGCGTGATTACAACAGACGGACAGACGGACGGACAGGGCTAAATCGTCTTAGAATTTTACGCTGATCAAGAATATATATACTTTGTTGGGTCTAAAATGATTATTTCGATGAGTTACAAACGGAATGACAAAGTTAATATACCCTCCATACCTTTTTTGGTGGAGGGTATAAAAAACATTTTTACGGAAAGCCGAAATTGATGCTGACTACGTTGGTGTTGGGAGGTACTTCGTATACCGAATTTCAGGATGTTATGTTATATCTATCGGATAAAATTAAACTGTATGGACATAGGAGGTGGTATCTTTTACGAAGTTGAAAAATGTGACTTAAACCTTTAAATGTCGAAAAGGTACTGTCAGACAAGTTATTTCCTAATGTGAACTTCAAATATCAAATTGGAAACACTTTCGTTAAAAATTTGGCTAAAATTACAAAAATACGAAATATCGGGTAGTTTCGTAACCCAAGAAACCGAAATAAAGAGCAACTGTGCAAATTACTGAAATCTTAATTACCCAATACCGCAATGTAGACCTAAGATGATTTCTTTCAAGTACAACATCTTAATGTCTAAACTATGTCGAAGTCTTTTAATTAAACAAAAAAATTTTCCACCTTCTCAGAACCCTACGAATTTTTGAATACATTGTTTACTATTCACTAGAAATCCACACAAAAATTTCAATATTTTTTGTTGCTCTCATAACTTACGGCCATTGTGCAATTCGTGTTTTTCTGAATGCTGCTCTCCTTGTACCGGCAAATGTGTTAGGAAAACAAAACTAATTAAACGAAGATAATTACTTTTCTTTTTCTACGCTCGAATGTATCTAAGGAATTTTCTCATTGTTTTACTTCTTTTTTTTGTCGCAATCTTGTGTTTTGCTTTGTTGTATTTCTCTTTCTGTTGTTATTTAATTTTAACAAATAATGTAACGAATGGACAAGGAGCAAATACATTGTTTTTTTATTAATGTCAAGTGAATGGACGGACCACTGTGATGGCAATTATAGGTATTATTGTTGTTTTCCTTGGCATTTCAGTCTGTTTTGTGTTTTACCTTCGCAATGTGTCAAGGAAAACGGGAACAATGTAAATCCGTATAAATCGAATTGCTAAATAAGATGGACAATTAAAGTATTTGTCAAATTACAAAGTTTTTTCTTTTTAAACGAATGTGAAGCTTTTTTTCACTTTGCTGCAGCAGATGTTCAACTTTGTATTTGCAATTTTGTATTGGATTGGGTGTATAAGTTTTACCAATGGTATTCGAGGCCATTTGAAAAATCGCCCAAAGAATATAGATTCAAAAATGTTATTGCCATTTTTTTCTAGAAAATATCTTGGGGATATTTAATAAATTTTTTAATCCGACAACAGTCATCCTTTTCAACACTTTGAATTGTTTGCAGTACGGATTGAGACAACAAGTCTGATTGACGATAAACTTTTGAAAGCTCTCAAAATGTTCACATTTTAAACAAAACAAAAATTCAAACAAAGTTAGAACAACATGAAGTACCCAGTAAAAACTTGGAAGCTGTATGAGCCACATTATTAGTATAGCAAACAAGCTATCTTCTGCCTTACCAGTAGACTTAAAATAATGGGTTATCCCTTAAAAAATTAAAAAACCACAAAAACATATATTCTCATTGCCTAGTATTGAGTAAAGTCGGCACAGACTTGGAACTTGAAATATTTACAAAAAATTTCGTCAAAAAATACTGCTCAAAGCAAAATCGTTATATGGGGGCTAGACGAAGACGTGGTCCTACATAAGTAATTTTTTGTCAAAAACTGTAGTACCGATTCCGAAATTTGAAAAAAAAAATCTGTAACAAGTGTCGCTAATATTATCAAAATACTGAATAAATGGAAGTGCAGATATATGTGGGCTCTATGAATACATGGGCCTACATAAACAATTTTCCGTCATAGGCTGTTGTACCCGTTACGAACTTTAAATACGAAATTTGAAACAATTCCGTTAAAAAATATTGGTAAAAAATCTCGCTAAGATCATCAAACTACCGAATATCGGGAGGTACCGTTATATAGGGGCTATACGAAGACGTGGACCTGCACAAACAATTATCTGTCATAGGCTGTAGTATCCATTACGAACTTCAAATTTCAAATTTGAAACAATTCCGGTAAATAATGTCGTTAAAATCATCAAAATACCGAATATCTGGGGGTACCGTTACATGGGGGCTATA
Source organism: Musca domestica (assembly GCF_030504385.1). Classification (NCBI taxonomy): domain Eukaryota; kingdom Metazoa; phylum Arthropoda; class Insecta; order Diptera; family Muscidae; genus Musca; species Musca domestica. The sequence continues at coordinate 20,192,201 of NW_026712435.1, forward strand.
CGAAGACTTGGACCTACATGGCCCATTTTCTGTCTTTAGCCGTAGTATCTATTACGAACCTTAAATACCAATTTTGAAACAATTCCGGTAAATAATGTCGGGGGGTACCGTTGTATGGGGGTCATACGATGTCGTGTACCTATGTCGTCTCCCATGGGGTAAAGTATTCAGAAGGAACTTATTTTGTGGATTTCCCGACAAGGCCATTGAAAAATGTGTCTGAAATCATCAAGATACCGAATATAGGGAGGTACCGTTATATGGGGATAGACGATATAGTTTACCTATACAGACAGTTCTCTTCCGGGAGATAAAGTACTCAGAAGGGACTCCTTGCGTTAATTTTCAGACAATTCCATTGAAAAATTTGGCTAAAATCATTAAAATTCCGGGAGGTAAACTTATATGGAGTCTATACAATATCGTATACCTATATAGACTGCTTGCGTATAATTTCTGACAATTCTATTGACAAATGGGGCTAAATTCATCAAAATACGGAAAAAGGGCGCTATACAATATCCTGGAGCGATATAGCTCATCTTCGTAATTCACCTGTCTTCCGACAAAAAACTGATATGTGCAAAATTTTAGCTTTTTAACATAATTCGGTTAATTTCTAGTGTGATTACAACAGACGGATAGACGGACGGACAGACAGGGCTAAATTGTCTTATAATTTTACGCTGATCAAGAATATATACTTTGTTAGGTCTAAAATGGACCGAAATAGCTATTAGATCTCTGGTTAACCGAAATATTGAGACACATAGTTTCATGAAAATTGCTGCTTTTTTGTTCGCATGCTATAAGAGTTATAATTATTCAAAATGTTGACCCATTGTGGGGGAGGTACCAGAGGGAGTGGAGCGAAAAATTCCATATTCACATCAGATCTCTTGTTGAACGAAATATTAAGATAAGCATAGTTTGAAAAGTATCGCCGACTTGTTTCGCATAATATAAGGGATATAATTATTAAAAATGTTGACCCTTTGTTAGGAAGGTACCAGAAGGAGTGAACAGATGTATTCCATCTTCACACCAGTTTTTGTGGTAGTAAAAATATTGGAATGTGCGAAGCTTAGAACGAATTAGATGCTTATTTCGCATTTTATTTTTGTTTTGGTTATTCAACATTTTTAAAATTTGTGGGGGAGGTGCCATAAGGAGTGGGCCGATATCTACCATCTTCACAACAAATCTTGAGTTAACAGAAATATTGAGGTGTGACGAGTTTCAAAGGAATTGAATGCTCATTTTCGCGTTCTATGAATTCCGTGGCTATTCAAAATGTTGACCCATTGTGGGGAGGTAGCAAAAGGAGTGGACCGATATATCCCATCTACATGATAAATCTTGTATAAATAATAATATTGGGATGTTTGAAATTTGAAGACAATCGGATGCTTATTTCTGATGAAAAACTGCAACCAACTTCAGACTGCTGTAATTTCTAAGCCACTAGTCCGACAACTGTTAAAATTACTCCAGTCACAGTTCATTATGTTGTATACAAGCGTGCAAAAGCATTTTGGTGAGAATTTTCCAGAAAGAAAGTTATTCTGATGGCATTAAGGGTGATAATGTGATTTCTTTATATTTGGCTGAATTAATCGACCGTGGATCGAATTAATCAGAATAAATGCCGAATATTATCGCGTAAATATTCTGAAGAGTGTATTAAAGCCTTGGGCACGCAAACATTTTGGCCGCAGACCTTGGACATTCCAACAGGACTCAGCACTCGCCACCCAAGAGTGGTTAAAAATGAGGTTCCTCCCTTCATTTCCAGTGCACAATGGCCACCAAAATCTCCGGATACCAATCCGTTGGACTATTGTGTCTGGAGTATTTTGGAAAACAAGGTTGGCACTAAAAAATACCAAAGTGTCGACCACCTCAAGTTGACGCTTCGCCGGGAATGGGCCAAAATACCGCAGAGCAACATTAAAAAAATATAAAAATTATGGTGTTTGACTTCCTTGAAGTTTTTATACCCTCCACCTTGGAAAGGAGGGTATATTAACTTTGTCATTCCGTTTGTAACATCCTTAAATATTCGTCTTAGACCCCATAAAGTATATATATTCATAATCAGCATAAAATTCTAAGTCGATTTAACGATGTCCGTCTGTCTGTCTGTCCGTCTGTCTGTCTGTTGAAATCACGATACAGCCCACAATATTTGACGTAGAGCGCCAAAATTTAGCAGAGCTATTTGCATTGTGTCTAGGTTGGTTGGTATTGAAAATGAGATATATCGGTCCACGTTCTGGTATAGTCCCCATATAACGGTAGCTCCCGATATTCGGTATTTTGATGATTTATGCAACATTTTTTCACGGATTTGTCTGGAAATTGGTATTTGTAGGTCATAACGGGTCGCTGAGCGTGTGGAAAAACATTGTATGTATAGGTCCACGTTGTGGTATAGCCCCCATATAATGGTACCCCCCGATATTCGGTAATTTGATGATTTTTGCAACATTTTTTTCACGGATTTGTTTGAAAATTGGTATTTGTTGGTCATAATGGGTTCCAGCTCCGGTGGCGAAACATTGCATGTATGGGTCCATGATGTGGTATAGCCCCCATATAACGGTACCTCCCTATATTCGGTAATTTGATGATTTTTGCCACATTTTTTCACGGATTTGTCTAAAAATTGGTATTTGTGGGTCATAATGGGTCCTAGTTCGTGTGGCGAAACATTGTAATTATAGGTCCACGTTTTGGTGTGGCCCCCATATAACGGTACCTCCCAATATTCGGTAATTTGATGATTTTTGACACATTTTTTTCACTGATTTGTCTAAAATTGGTATTTGTGGGTCATAATGGGTCCTAGTTCGTGTGGCGAAACATTGTAATTATAGGTCCACGTTTTGGTGTGGCCCCCATATAACGGTACCTCCCTATATTCGGCATTTTAATGATTTTTGCCACATTTCTTCTAATGTTTCTTTTACCCTAAGGTGGAGGGTATTAAAAGTTTGGCCCGGCCGAACTTAATGTTTTTTTACTTGTTTTATCTCACCCTGTAGTTTGAATTTATATATTTCATCCGATTTTGAATTTAAACCCCTCAAATCCCTAAAATGCACTCAACAACAAGGATATTTGGTGCCAGAAATACATTTGCTAAACTTTGTATAGATCGGTTCAGATTTGGATATAGCTTTAATGTTTATCTTCAAACGATTTCACGTTGACTATGCATCACAATTGTTAAATATTTTGAATTTTGGTGAAAATCGAAAATCGACACAAGTGCCTCCTACAAATTTATTAGTACCATTCGATTTCAAACTGTAAGTGTTCTAAAGCTGTAATACGCATTCAAAAACGGTCATAGTTTGTATGAATTTAATATATGAAAGTTTACGGGTAGCTCTACTAAATATGCATAGTGGAGTAGGGTCGGCCCCGCCCGACTTTTGACCTTTCTTAGAAATGTCATGAATGAACCAATTTACAAAAGCCCGTTTATGTGCTAACGTATTTGCTGTAAAAACTCCTGATGACAATCTAGTAGTTGTGGGTAACGTATGGCGGCAGCCGATTTTTCTATTTTCATTGAAGAATAATTAAAAATCAATTACCATTCACAGTGTAGTATTTTATTTACAATTACCAACCCACATATAAGCTTTTATGAATGTATTTTTTGTGAATTCTATTAATAACCCTTAACCAACACATATAAAATGCAAAAAAGGGATTAAAAGCAAGTTCGAAAAGTATTAGTCGCTTTAGCCGACAGATGTATACCCTCAGCCGATGTCCGTTTATTAAGACAGATATTGGCTTGCGTTATAATTATTAAAATGTTCACCCTTTTATTGGGATGATACTGAAGGATTGTCAATATCTTCCATTTCGTATCTGCCCTAGTCAAATAAAAATATTACAACGTGCCAGATTTGGACTGTATCGACTACCTTTAAATGCAATACGTGATAATTTTTGTAAAATGTTGAAATATGCGTGAGATTCCAGATATCGTCGACCGATGTATTAATTTCCTCTAGTACTAATAAAAACCAGTAAAGAAAGTCCTAAAGTCGGGCGGGGCTGACTTTATGATACCCTACACCACTTTGCTAATTTAGTAGAGCTCCACATACCAATTAAAAATGTTTATGGGAGAATTCAATTATACACGCTCTGATTATAATTATAAGTTCAAAAGACTAAATATGCCGAAGTATTTGTATCTTTTAAATTCGGACTTGTATTGCTCATTCGATATATATGGAGGCTATATCCAAATCTGAACCGATCTTGATAAAATTTGGCAAAGATATGTCTGAGCTGTTTTTCATATATCCCTGAATATCGTTGTTACGGAGTGGATATCACGGCTGTGGGTAACAAATCGGATGAACAATATATATGGGAGCTATACCTATATCTAAACCGATCTTCACCAAATTCTACATACTAGCTTCTAGACTCAATTCGGTTGTAAGTGCCAAATTTCATCCCAAATAATAGACGTTTGGTGCACAATAAAAGGTAAATCGGACGAAGTTATATATGGGAGATATATCCAAATCTGAGTTGATCTCGATAAAATTTAGCAAAGGTATTTCTAAGCTGCATTTGATATATTTCCCCAAATATCGTTATTACGGCTGGGGAGGACTAAAATAACAAATCGGATGAACAATATATATTGGAGCTATAGCTATATATGAACCGATTGCGATCAAATTTGACATATTTATTTTCAGGCCTAGTTTGGTTGTATGTGCGAAATTCTATACTATTCAGGCTTATATTACATGTTTGGTGCACAATAAAAGTCAAATCGGACGAAGATATATATGGGTGCTATATCTAAATTTTTACCGATAGGGTTCGTCCTTGGGCCAAACAAATGATTTGTGCAAAATTTCATCTACATCGGGTAATAAATGCGAACTATACTTTGTTCACAAAAATACGTAGACAGACAGACAGACGGACGGACGGACATGTATAAATCGACTCAGAATGTGATTCTATGCAGATCATTAAAAGGAACTATGGGTCTATCTCGTTTGCTTTTGCCTATTACAATCAAATGCATAAAGACATAATACCCTGACCACCTTGTGGTGTAGGGTATACATATTACAACGTGTCATATTTTGACTATATCGGCTACTTCCTTCATATGCAATACGTGATTACTTTTGTAAAATGTTGAAATATGCATGAGGTTCCAGATATCGTCGACCGATATATTAATTTTCTCTAATAGTAAAAAAAATATTGGGATGTGCAAAATGAATCGGATCCTTATTTCATATTTTATGAGCATTTCAGTTATTCAAAATATTAACCCTTTGTGAGGGAGATACTAGAGGGTGTGAACCGATGTGTCCTATATTCAAATCAGATCTTGTGTTAATAAAAATATTGAGATGTGTGAAATTTGGTGAGATTCGTATGCTTATTTTGGATTTTACGAGAGATATATATAATTATGCAAAAAAATTGATGGGTTGTTGGAGAGGTACCAGAAGGAGTGGACCAATAGATTAAATCTTTAAGCTAGATCTTGTTTTGATAGAATTATTGAGATGTACCGAGTTTGAAAGGTGTCGGATGCTGATTTTGCGTTTTACGAGCTTCGTGGCTATTTTGACCCATTGTGCGGGAAGTACTAGAAAGAGTGGACCGATATATCCCATCTCCACAGCAGATCTTGTGGGTGATAAAAATATTGGGATGTATTAAATTTAAAGACAATCGGACTGTTATTTCACATTTTATAAGAGTTATAATTTTTCCAATCTTTTTTCCTTGGTAAGGGAGGTGCCAGAAGCAGTCACCTGGTTTTGTCCTGTTTTCTCTTGGGATTTGCCAAACATTTTTGTGGGTAGGTGCCAGAAGGTGTGGATCTATGTATTTCATATCAAATCATATGTTGATAGGGGCATTGAGATATCCCGAGTTAGATACTTATTTTGCTTCTTTGAGAGTTTTAAAAATTACAAATTTTAACCCTTAATGGGTGAGATACCTGAAGGAGTGAACCGATATATTCCATATTTGTACCAGATATTTTGTTAGTATAAATATTAGGATGAGCCGAGTTTTAAAGGAATCGGAAACTTATTTCCAAATTAATGAGAGTTTTGGTTAGCCTAAATTTTGACCCTTGGGTGGAGTCAGCCGATATTATTTATTTTCACACCAGACACAAAAGTATTATGATTTGCAAAGTTTGCACGAAATTGGAGGATTCGTTCGTCTTCAATAAGGTAAATAATTTTCCGTGAAAATTGTAACGTTTTGTGGAGGAGGTACCAGAAGGAGTGGACCGATATATGAGCAATATCGGTCCACTCCTTCTGCTGAGATCCGAACTCAATCTAAGTTTGGTAATAATATTACGATGTATCAAATTTGGACCAAAGCGAAAATTGGATAGTTATCATGCGCAACCATCAGCCAACAAGACGGATGGACCAAACGTCGTGAAATGGATTTGGCCCCAAGAGACCTAGGATCTAAAATCATTATTTTGATGAGGCACGTTTTGGCCGTATCAAATGATATATACCCTCTGTAACCATATGGCTGAGGGTAAAACAAATTAAAAAGGAATTGAATTCGGTCAGGCCGAATTTCAATTTTTTCTACAGACTTACAATGTACCTACTTCTAACAAATGTAGGTTTCTAAAATGACCCCTTTACTCCTCATTAGAAAAATTACTATGACAAATATGTGCTAAATTGTTGCCTTCGATCTCAATTCATTCAAAAGATTCGATCTCAATTCATTCAAAATGTTGTGAGGATGTATCAAACTAATGTATTTGAAGCTACTTTTAAAGTCTAAATTAATTACTTCGAGGAATTCCAAACAGAATGACAAAGTTAATATACCCTCCATCATATGATGGAAGGCATAAAACATACACGCACACACCCACAGACACATAACCCCTTATACATTTATCCATTTTATGTGTCAATAAAATATAGAAAAGAACAGAAAATAGAATCCCTTAAGGGGAGCAAATACGCTTAGCTTGCCTTGTGTATCCTTTAGCCATGAATATTCCGACAAACATACAGCTCAAAAGAGGGGGGAGTGTGCCTTTTTTGTCTCTCGTCCTTTTTATGGCTTCCCTCTAAATGGATCTCTTGGCAACGTAACGAAAAGAATTCTAGTGAATCGATAAATAATAGCAGTCAAATACTTTTTTTGTTGTTGTTGTTATTTTTGCCTATTACAGAATATGAAATATTGTAAAATAAAGTTCTGGGATTGTTACATATATCATCTGCTCGTTTTGGGTTTTGTTTTTGTAATTTCTTTTTTTATTCTGAACGTTATGTTGCGTTTTTATCCCCTACACCACATAGTGGTAAGGGTATTATGTCTTTGTGCATTTGTTTGTAACATGGAGAAGGAAACGAGATAGACCCATAGTTACTTTTGAGAACCTTCATAGAATCACTTTCTGAGTCGATTTATGCATGTCCGTCCGTCTGTCCGTCCGTCCGTCCGTCCGTCCGTCCGCCCGTCCGTCTGTCCATGTATTCTTGTGAACAAAATGCAGGTCGCATTTATTATCCGATTGAGATGAAATTTTCCAAACAATATTTTTTTGGCCCAAGGACGAACCCTATTGAAATTGGTGAGAATCGGATCAAATTTAGATATAGCTCCCATATATATCTTCATCCGATTTCGGGTTAAATGAGCACCAAATGTCCACTATCAGTCCAAATTACCTGAATTTTGGCACACCCAACCGGGTTCGGCCTAGAAGCAAGTATATCAAATTTGGAGAAAATCGGTTCAGATATAGCTATAGCTCCCATATATATCTTTCATCCGATTTGATCTTTAAGTCCCTCACATTCCTACTATGCACTCCACAACCGTGATATTTGGTACCAGGTATTAGATGGAGCACAGAAATAGCTGTTTTAAATTTTATCGAAATCGGTTCAGATTTGGATATAGCTCCCATATATATCTTCATCCGATTTCGGGTTAATTGACCACCAAATGGCCAATGTCAGCCCAAATGGCCCGAATTTTGGCACATGTGACCGAGATTAGCCTTAAAGTAAATACAACAAATTTGGAGAAAATCGGTTCAGATTTGGATATAGCTCCCATATATATCTTCATCCGATTTCGGGTTAATTGTGCTCCAAATGGCCGATATAAGCCCAAATGGACTGAATTTTAGTACATCGGACCAAATTCAGCCTAGAAGCAAGTACATCAAATTTAGTGAAAATCGGTTTAGATATAGATATAGCAAGCATATATATGTTTCATCCGATTTAGTGTTTTAGTCCCTTACATTCGTAATGTTCACTCCACAACCGTGATATTTGGTACCAGATATAAGGTACAGCCCAGAAATAGCTGTTTGTAATTTTATCGAAATCGGTTCAGATTTGGATATAGCTCCCATATATATCTTCATCCGATTTCGGGTTAATTGTGCACCAAATGGCCGATATAAGTCCAAATGGACTGAATTTTAGTACATCGGACCAAATTCAGCTTAGAAGCAAGTATATCAAATTTAGTGAAAATCGGTTCAGATATAAATATAGCAACCATATATATGCTTCATCCGATTTAGTGTTTTAGTCCCTTACATTCGTAATGTTCACTCCACAACCCTGATATTTGGTACCAGGTATTAGATGGAGCACAGGAATAGCTGTTTTAAATTTTATCGAAATCGGTTCAGATTTGGATATAGCTCCCATATATATCTTCATCCGATTTCGGGTTATTGACCACCAAATGGCCGTAATAGCATCAATTTTGGCAAATCCGACCGAAACCAGCTTAGAAGCAAGTACACCAATTTTAGTAAAAATCGGTTCAGATATAGCTATAGCTCCCATATATATGTTTCATCCGATTTCGTCTTTAAATCCCTCACATTCGTAATATGCACTCCACAGAAATGATATTTGGTACCAGTTATCAGATAAAGCCCAAAAATAGTTGATTTTAATTTTATTAAAATCTGTTCCGATTTGGATATGCCTCCCATATATATCTTCATCCGATTTCGTGTTAATTGTGCATCAAATGGCCAATATCAGCCCAAATGGCATGAATTTTGGCAAATCCGACCGAAACCAGCCTATAAGCAAGTACACACATTTTAGTAAAAATCGGTTCAGATATAGCTCTAGCTCGATAAATATGTTTCATCCGATTTGCTCTTTAAGTCCCTTACATTCGTAATATACTCTTCACAGGAATGATATTTGGTACCAGATATCAGATAAAGCCCAAAAGTAGTCGCTTTAAATTTTCTCAAAATCTGTTCAGATTTGGATATAGCACCCATATGTATCTTCATTCGATTTCGAGTTAATTGTGAAACAAATGGCCAATATCAACCGAAATGGCATGAATTTTGGCATATCTGGCCAAATTCAGCCTAGAAGCAAGGACACCAATTTTAGTAAAAGTCGTTTCAGATATAGCTATAGCTCCCAAATATATCTTCATCCGATTTCGGATTAAAGGTGCAGCAAATGGCTAATATTGGTACATCAAATTTAGTGAAAATCGGTCGGATACAGCTATAGCTTCTATATATACCTTTCATCCGATTTGTACTTTAAGTCCCTCAAATTCGAAAAATGTACGATACAAGAATAATATTTGGCCAAGAAATATCTTCTTTTTCAGTTTTACAAATATCGGTTCAGATTTGGATATACCTCCTATATATATCTTCATCCAATTTCGTGTTGATTGCGCACCAAATGTCCAATATCAGCCCAAATGTCCTGGGTTTTGGCAAATCTGACCGAATTCAGCCTAGAATCAAATACATCAAACTTGGTGAAAATCGGTTCAGATATAGCTATAGTTCGTAAAATGCACGATAGAATTAGATCGATTTTGATTTTGTACTAAATATCTCATAGAGCTCTGAAATGCCCTGTATAAACCTTTTTACGAGAGCTCTACTAAATATGCATAGTGGTGTAGGGTATCATATAGTCGGCCCCGCCCGACTTTTGAGCTTTCCTTACTGGTTTTCTTTTTGGATTAATAGAAAACCAAAGTTATTGGAACAATTTGTGTTGGCCCTTAGCATACCGACAAATTTGCAAACATAGACGAGTATTTTTATAATTGACTATCCTGTTCGGCTTCTGGCGGTATACATCTATTACAATTGGCAACGATTATAATTACAGCAAAGGATATAGTCAAAATAAATCTTAACTAGATAAAAAAACATCAGTCGGTTTTGCCGACAGATGTATACCCTCAGCCATAGTACCCTCCACTATAGTATGGAGGGTATATTAAGTTTGTCATTCCGTTTGTAACACCTCGAAATATACATTTTATGCTCTACAAAGTATGTATATATTCTTGATCAACATAAAATTCTATGTCGATTTAGCGATGTTCGTCCGACTGTCTGTCCATTTGTGGAAATCTCTCTAGCTTACGAGCCAATTGAAGTAGGTTGATAAAATTTTACTCAGATGTGTGTTTGGTCTACAGGACTTTTGGTATTGAAAATGAGGGGTATTTTGATGACTTTAACGACATTATTCACCAAAAAGTTTTCATATTTCGTATTTGCAGTTCGCGGGTCCGCGACTTCGTATAGTCCTCATAAATCGGCACCTCCCTATATTCGTTATTTTGATGTTTTTGCGTTATTAATCACCGGATTTTTTCAAGTTTCCTATTTGAATATTGTAATGGACTATGACAAATGTTGTCTGTGCAGGTCCACGTCTTTTTATAGACCCCATAATACGGAAACTGAATATATTCGGCATTTTTATGATACTAGACCTTGGGTTAATAAAAATATTGTGATCTGTGTAATTTGAAGAAATGAAAATGAGATTTCCCACAAAGCTGAATTTTCATATTGAGCTAGAGGTTACCTTTACAAAATTTTTTTCTATATTCCCCATAAATTCCAAGGGACATAAATTTCATTCATGGGCTGTAGTATTCATTTCAAACTTCAAATACCAAATTTTAAACAATTCCGATGAATAATGTCGCTAAAATAATCAAAGTACCGAATATCTGGAGGTACCGTTATATAAGGGCTATAGGAAGGCGTGGACCTACATGGTCCATTTTCAATACCAAAAGTCCTGCAGGCATAATATACATTTGAGTAAAATTTTATCAACCTACTTCATTTCGTTCGGAAGCTAGAGTGATTTCCACAGATTAATTCTACGGGCTACAATCACAAACTACTCCGTAATTATAAGTACAGGGAATTGGGGCTCCTGTCGGTTACATTAAACAGAAGTCACTTTGGTACAGGAATCCGAAGACTCTGTGTGGGACGGAAAGCCGAAGCCTACGTGGGGTACAGGAAACCGAGGTCTCTGAGTGCGACGGAAAGCCGAAGCCTCCGTGGGGTACAGGAATCCGAAGTTTCTGTGTGATGCATTGATATGGCTTCCACTATGCGACATCTTTCCGAAAGTTGTTAACAACACCCGTTGTAAATGGCAACCCAAATATGATAACAGGCTCCCTACAGTAGCCTACCACAAGTGGCAAATACCAAAGTATTAAATGCTCAGGTGACACGAGGTGAATGAGAATTATATTAATTGACCACAATAAATAAAGCAGTGAAATGCAACAATAGAATATTGTTGGTTGTATATCGATGTCCATAGTATATGTATATAACTGCACCTCGCTATATTCGGTTTTTTGATAATTTAAGTTACATTATTCTTAACAATTCATTCAATTTCATGCAACAGAATTTAGGCTATGAGTAAGTATGTTAAACTTATTCAAAATCGGTTGAAATATACCTATAGCTCCGATTTGATATTTAAGTCACCTACAACTCCAACAATATGCACTCCAGGACAATAGAATTCGGTACAAGATATCAGGTGCGGCCAGAAAATAATTTTGAAAAAATTGGAAAAAATCTGTTCAGATTTTGATATACCTCCAAGATATACTTTCGTTCAATTTCTTATATAGCTATAGCTCGCTTATACACATTTCATCCCATTTTATAGCCTTTTCCTCCAATACAATTATTTTCGTTCCAAGATATCAGAAGCAGCCTAGAAATAATCTTGACAAATTTGGAAGAAACCGGTTCAGATTTTGATATAGCTTCCATAAATATCTTCATCCGATTTCAGGTTCATTGTGCACCACATGCGTAATATATAATCAAATTCGATAAATTTGTAATACTTTGTAAAATTTGGTGAGCATGTTTCCTCCCAATTTATATCTAAATCCCTCAAAACCGTAATTTATCCTCCATTGCAATGATTTTTCCGAAACAAGATATCAGAGAAAACGTAGAAGTATCTTTGCTTAGTTGTGTCGGGATTGGTTTAGATTTGGAAATTACAGGAGACTATAAATATTCATATTGAAAAATCGGACAAACCATATTCATATACCATACTCTCAACGACGCACTATGTCGCGAGTTCATATAAAAGGTGGCCAAAAAAATAGAAAAAATTGGCAAAAGTGGATGAATTTTGGTACAAGTACTTATTTTTAGCTTATTATGAGGAGGACCAAATACTGGGAAGGTATGTTCAATTTTTTCGTTTAGCACCCATATAACGATACTTCCCCATATTCCGTATCAATAAATTAGCACTCCGAGGCACTCGGTTTTGACCAATTTTAGCCACGGTCAGGACACTGTGCGACTTAGCCAAAGTACTATTTCGAGCCCTTCTCCGAAAGAACACATTTAACATATTTAGATTTGAAATGCATTTTCAAGAGAATTTAATTTACCATTTTTCAAAATTCCAATTAAAAATCAATTTTTATTCGGTTTTTTTTCTTTCAAATTAAAATATTTATTCCATCTAAAATTAGAATTATTCGCTTTGATTCATTTTATTTGAAATTATTATTATTTTTTTTTTTCTAGGAGAGGCGGCGTATGTTTCTCTTCCTCGACCTAGATCCAACTATAGGCTCATTATGTATTGTTTCATGGAATTGCAAAAATAAATACCGTTTGTAAAATTAACAAAGTCATTATCGTAAATTACAAAGGAACAAAAAATGCATTCTCAAGAATTTATCTGGCTTCGTCAAAAACTAAAACGCTTTGAAAACAAGTTTAAAATTGTCAGACTTTACACACACACATTTATACCATAATCACATGATACGAATCATATGTAACCCAATAATATGTCTAAGTTATGGTCGATATGCACAATTTGGACAAAATAATTTGGGGGAGGTGCTAGAGGAAGCTGACCGATATATCCCATCCTTACTCTACATATACTGATATTGAGCTTTAAGAAAATTATGATTGTTTTTAAATTTCAAACCTTTGTGGCGGAGATGTGAGACGGCATGGGCCGATATTGTCGATTTTCGCAACATAAATAGGCTTTATATATATTTTTGCACACATCATTTGTTTGTCAAAAGATGTACCTTATTGAAATAGGAGACCTCGGTCAAAATTTAGATAAAGTTCACATAAATATCTTCGTCTGATTTACTTTTATTGTAAACCAAATATTAGCCCGATGAAGATGTTAAATTTTGTGGAAATTGGTTCAGATATACCTGTAGGTCTCATATATACTTTTAATCCGATTCGCTATTTTTGTGATATGCACTCCATAATGATATAAGGGAAAATGTGTCAGGTATAGCTCAGAAATACATTTGCCAAATTTTATAAAAATCGGTTCAGATTTCGATATAGCTCCAATACATATCTTACTCGATTTCAAGCATAGCTAAAAGTACCATATAAATGTTTCATCTAATTTTTTTTTTTTGAATATCCCATTATTTGTGTCCATAATATTCGACTCATGCAGTCTCCAAGTATTTCATCGTATATAGGGTGAGTTAAAAAAAAGAAACTGCAACAAAGTCAAATGCCATAATTTTTACATTTTTTTACATTTTATTGAATGAAAGCAAAAAATGTCGGAAATAGCATCAAATCTTAGAATAAGTTTAGATTTGTTCAAATTGGTCACCTTTGGCACGAATCATAAATCGGAATAACCCAAACTCTCATAAAATCCTATTCATTCCAAGTTTCATACAAATAAATATTCGATTTTCTTCCAATTGTGCACATCCCAATAGTTTTATCAGTATTAGATGAAGTGGAATATTTCAGTCGACTATTTCTGATACTTCGCGCACATTTGAAAATTTTCCAATAGTCTATGTATGCCAAATCTGGGACCTTAAAGCATTAATATCAGACTTGGTCATATACGAAATTAATAATATTGGTCAATCCTTTCGTAATCTCCTTCATAAGGGGTCAAATGCTTGAATAATCAATAAATAAAATATATTAAATAAACAAGCATTGCCTCTGGGTATACATCTGTCGGCATAACCGGCTGATACTTTTTAACATGTTGGTTTTAAATTTGCAATGCTCTGATTTGTTGTTAAATCCATTATACCCTGCACCACTCCTTCGAACATAGATTTTTATACCCTACACCACATAGTTGTAAGGGTATTATGTCTTTGTGCAATTGTGTGTAACAGGCAAACAGAAACGAAATAGACCCATAGTTACTTTTGAGGATCTGCATAAAATCAACTTCTGAGTTGATTTATGCATGTCAGTCCGTCTGTCCGTCTGCCCATGTATTCTTGTGAACAAAGTGCAGGTCGCATTTATTCCGATTTATATCCGATTGAGATGAAATTTTGCACAATTCATTTTTTTGACCCAAGGACGAACCCTATTGAAATTGGAGATAATCGGTAAAAATTTAGATATAGCTCCCATATATATCTTAGTCCGATTTGCCTTTTATTGTGATTCAGATTTGGATATAGCTCCCATATATATTTTTTTCCGATTTTAAATTATTTGTGCACCAAATGGGCAACACAAGTCCGAATTTAAAAGATGCAAATGCTTCGGCATATTTAGTCCTTTGAACTTTAAATTATAGCTTGTATGATTGAATTCTCTCATAAAAACTTTTAATTGTTGTGTGGTGCTCTAATAAATTTGTAAAGTGGTGTAGGGTATCATAAGGTCTGCCCGACCGACTTTAGGACTTTCTTTACTGTTTTTTTTTATACCCTCCACCAAAAAAGGTATGGAGGGTATATTAAGTTCGTCATTCCGTTTGTAACTCATCGAAATAATCATTTTAGACCCAACAAAGTATATATATTCTTGATCAGCGTAAAATTTTAAGACGATTTAGCCCTGTCCGTGCGTCTGTCCGTCTGTCCGTCCGTCCGTCTATCCGTCTGTCCGTCTGTTGTAATCACGCTACAGTCTAAACGAATTAAGATAGGAAGCTAAAATTTTGCACAGATCTCTCTTTTGTCTGCAGGCAGGTCAAGTTCGAAGATGGGCTATATCGGTCCACGATATCGTATAGCCCCCATATAACGGTATCCCCCGATATTCGGTATTTTGATGATTCTACCCACATTTTTCAACGGAATTATATGAAATTCCACAAAAGGAGTCCCATGTGGGCATTTTATCTCCTCAAAAAGAATTGTTTATATAGGCCCACGATATCGTATAGCCCCCATGTAGCGGTACCCCCCGATATTCGGTATTTTGATGATTTTACCCATATTTTTCAACGGAATTGTCTGAAAATCCACACAAGGAGTTCCTTGTGAGTACTTCACCCCCTGAGAGAGAATTGTCTATACAGGTCCACGATATCGTATATCCCCCATATAACGGTACCTCCCGATATTCGGTATTTTATGATTTGACCCACATTTTTCATCGGAATTGTCTGAAAATCCACACAAGGAGTTCCTTGTGGGTACTTTATACCTCGGCAGAGAATTATCTATATAGATCCACGATATTGTATAGCCCTCATATAACAGTACCCCCGATATTCGGTATTTTGATGTTTTTAGCCATACTTTTCAACGGAATGATCACAAGGGGTTCTTTGTACACAAGGGGTTCCTTGTACACAAGGGGTTCTTTGTGAGCACTTTACCCCCCGACAGAGAATTCTCTATATAGGTTAACGATAACGTATAGCTCCCATATAACGGTACCCCGCGATATTCGGTATTTTGATGATTTTAGCCACATTTTCCAATCGTATTGTCTGAAAATCCACACACGGAGTTCCTTGTGAGTACTTTACACGCAGACATAGATTTGTCTTTATAGGTCCACAATATCGTATATCCCCCCATATATCGGTACCTTCCTATATTAGATATTTTAAAAATTTTAAAAGATTTTTTTTATTGGATTTTATTTTTTTGAAAATTTTCAAATTCGTTTCAAATGGTGGAGGGTATTCAAAGTTCGGCCTGCTGCTTTTTTTCCTTTTTTTTTTTGTTTTTTTTTTTTGAATGACCCATTATTTTGGTTGCAAATTATGTAACGGGGCATATGCTAGTTATGTGTAATTTGTGTTATCTAACAAATTATTGTAAAGAGATGTGTTAATTACCAGTTTTGGCTTTGAGATTGCAACTATTATCTGCATTTTAATGTATTTAATGCTATCTGATCCATTGCGATATTGCATGGCAACATAATAATACTACAAATCATTAATGCATTTTAGGTAATATTGCCAAACAAGAAAACTCCCCATATGCACTATTTTTACGGCTTATAAAAAAGTAGAACGTAAAAAATCCCCAAAAAGCAAATTGCAATTAAAAGTTTATTATTTCATCCACACATTTTTGTTTTAATATCCACACATTTTTGAATACTTTTGTTACCACACGCATGGATAGGTCCAGTAACAGTGAAGATCGAAATTGAAAAACACATGCATTTTGCTTCATTACTTTAACCAATTTATCCGGGTCACTGGAAATGTATTAATTGATAAAAACATATTATGTTTCATACTAAATATTTTATATTTAACAAATATATTGAATCAAATCACTCAATATTCGTCCCTACTGTAGAATTGTGTGAACTCAACGTTTTCTGCAGCCATACATAAAACATATTTTGTGTGATATAAATCATATATTCACAAACAAACGTAATTAAATTTGAAAATTTTGTGTCGTATGTTTGTTTGTCGTCGTGTTTGCTTTTCGTTATTTTCCAATAATTGAATTAAAATTACACAAAAATTCCAACGATGCCTAAAAAGGTGTGTATGTACAGTGGGGGTCATCGTTTTTTGCTATTTTTCGAATATTGTCAAGTGAAAATTGGATGAGTTCTTAAATTTACCACAAAATACATGTAAGGTTACAAAGTACGTAAATTGCACCGATACTGTTTACATGGGGCCTATATCAAAAAATGGACCTATTGTAACGTGGTTTTATCCAGGGCCTCCATGAGGCCCAACTAAACCTTATGAAATAAGAAGAGTTGATTTCTCCCTTTACTGGGGGAGTAAATCAAATGTTTTATTGTTTTAAATACTAAATTACAATAGACTCGTGTTCAAATGTTATAAAATATAAGATAGCGAATGGAAATGGCGGAAATGCAGCGGAATTCAAAAAAGTGTTGTTCAGTCTATGCTCGGGAATTCGATGTTTACGATGTCTCGACGGCAATCAGGAATTCTAGGGTTAATATTCTAAGAGTGATTTATGAATAATAGGGAACTATGATGTAATGATGTCGGCTTGTTCATGATTGATACTCGTATCGTTAATGAAGGTACAATCGGGAACAGATATCTAGGCCTTCTACAATGTCTAGGCCTCCTATCTGACTACCACGAATTCCCTACCAATGTTTGAGCTACTCTACGGTACAACGAGCCGAGCATCATGTGGAACAAAGAGCCGAAGCTCCTGTGGGACAATGAACCGAAGCTCTTTTGTAACAACGAGCTAAAGCCTCTGTTGTAAATTAATTGCCGGTTTTCAACTTAATGAACGTCTGTTCAAAAAGAACGATTATGTTAGTCGAAGGACCCAACATGATTAAAAAAAAACTGCAGAAAGCAGATTTGTGGGTTACGCGGCCAACGAATACTGTGGTGGTTTGGACAATGCTGTTAAACTTTTCAAAAAACCATAAAGTGGGTGAGCCCGTTTTATGGGGGCTATACCAAAACGGGAATCTGCATAGACAATTTTATATCTCAAGGATTGTCATCTACCAAATCTTCTTAAATACCAAATTTGAAACAATTTGTGGGTACATTTGACTAGGATTATCAAAATACCGAATATCGGTGTGTATAGTTATATGTGCGCTATAAGAAAATGTGGACCTAATTAATGCTCTACAACCGGAGCTAGAACCCATTATGAACAACAAATACAAATTATTTGAAAAAACCGTGGAAAAATGTAGCAAAAATCATCCAAATAATGAATATTCGAAGGTGCCATTATATGGGGCTATACCAAAACTTTTACCTATACATACAATGTTCCGGCACCGGAGCTAGAACCCATTACGAACTATAGATATTAATTTTTAGAGAAATCCGTGGGAATATGTGGCAAATGTCCTCAAAATACCGGGTATCGGGAGTTCGGCCGGGCCGTTTGTAACTCATCGAAATAATCGTTTTAGACCCAACAAAGTATATATATTCTTGATCAGCGTAAAATTCTAAGACGATTTACCCATGTCCGTCCGTCTGTTGTAATCACGCTATAGTCTAAACGAATTAAGATAGGAAGCTATAATTTTGCACAGATCTTTATTTTGTCTGCAGGCAGGTCAAGTTCGGTCCACGATATCGTATAGCCCCCATATAACGGTACCCCCCGATATTCGGTATTTTAATGATTTTAGCCACATTTTCTAATGGAATGAGTCCCTTGTGAGTACTTTACCCCCCGAGAGAGCACTGTCTATATAGGTCCACGATATCGTATTGCCCCCATATAATGGTATCCCTGAATATTCGGTATTTTGATGATTTTAGCCGCATTTTCAACGAAATTGTCTGATAATCCACACAAGGAGTTCCTTGTAAGCACTTTACTGACAGAGAATTCTCTATGTAGGTTAACGATATCGTAAGTCCCCCATATAACGGTACCCCTCGATATTCGGGATTTTGATGATTTTAGCCACATTTTTGAACGGAATTGTGGGTATTTTGATGATTTTAGCTACTTTTTTCAACGGAATTGTCTGAAATTTTATACAAAGGGATCTTTGTGAGCACTTTACCCCCTGACAGAAAATTATTTATATAGGTCCACAATATCGTATATCCCTCCATATATCGGCAACTTCCGGTATCAGGTATTTTAAAGATTTTAACAGAATTTTTAATGGATTTTATTTTTTTTGAAAATTTTCTAAGTCGTTCCAAATGTTGGAGGGTATTCAAAGTTCGGCCCGGCCGAACTTACTGCTATTTTACTTGTTACGTCTTAAATTAGTATACTATTAAAACTAAGTATGGAAGAGGGTATAAAAATGGAATATATTGCTCCGGTATTGTCTAATTCTAAATATTTCGAAGTCTTTTTATTATTATAGGTATTTTTTCTTTTATTTTATGTATAGGTATCTGCATTACAAGTAGTATTTTTGGCTCCTGGGCCTCAATTCTTGTTCTATGAAAATGTGAAATGAAAACTTTTGTAAAGGAAAGAAATGTCAAATGAAAAATTTGATAACGGAAATATTTTTCATTTCATATTTTCATAGAACAAGAATCTTACCCCTGGTGTCATTTTGGTAAGTACTCTTTTTCTATGACATATCCATGTTGAAATAAATGGTTGGGATGTTTTTCTGTCAGTGGTCATCAATGGAGAAATGTGCTTAATACCCCATTATTTGACTATCATATAAACCGCATTCATTTAAAATAAACCGCATTTATTTAAAATTTCCTATTTAGATTTCAAACAAAATGTTCGGCACAGGTCCATGTTAT
Source organism: Musca domestica (assembly GCF_030504385.1). NCBI lineage: Eukaryota > Metazoa > Arthropoda > Insecta > Diptera > Muscidae > Musca > Musca domestica. The sequence continues at coordinate 20,212,051 of NW_026712435.1, forward strand.
TTCCGGTACCAGAAACAGTTTACGGAAATGATTAAAACAGTTTACAAAAATGTCTTGTGAAAATTGGAAAGATTGGATCCATAAATATATTCTAATGTTTCCATTCTCTAATGATAGCGAGAATCCGAAATACGGCCTGGCCGAACTTAACGCGTCTTATACTTGATTGGCAATGATAATGACAAAAATATTGTCCTGGTTCCATTTATTATTACCAGTACTTCATTCATTTGCACATATATTCAAAAATTGGAAAACAAAGAAACATTTGTAAAAAAAAGAAAATCCATTATTTAAAAATACAATAGATGAAAGCAATTTCCTCAACTGCTTTTGGTAAGGCTATGTTTTTGCTCATTTCATTTCAGATTTTTTAGCATAATGAGGAAAAAAATGGAATTCCTAATGTACATAAATATACATATATTTTAGATAGAGTTATTAAAATAAGTATACAAAGTCATATGAAATTATATTAGAACCAAAACTATAACAATGACCCTGGCTTGACCTGAGCACACAAATGGAAAAGTTGAATTTTAAATTAAAAAGGCGAATGAATATATCTTAATTAGTTTTTGATAAAATTTTAAAAGACGTTATATAAGATAATGACGTCATATAAAGAAAATAATTACAGGAAATACTCAGTAGGTTATGAATGTAGATCTAACAAGTAAATAAAAAGCTGAGCTCGGCCGGTTCGAACTTTTAATACCCTCAAATGTGAAATGTCCATACAATTCCGTCGAAAAATAACGCTCAAAGAAAATCAAAAAAAATGTATATTAACATTAAAAAAAGGGGGCGGGGGTGCCGATGTATTGGGGCTATACCATATCGTGGACCTATATAGACAACATTGCAGCCCAGAAATACCTCTGTCAAAGATCGGATCAGATTTGGATATAGCCCCCATATATATCTTTATCCGATATCAGGTTTATTGTGTACCAAATGCTTGATGTTAAGAAAAATGAAGGGAATCTTGGTAATTCCGACTGAATTTATCCTAGTACTAGTACACCAAGTACTTCAAATTTGGTAAAAATCGGTTCATATATACCTATAGCTCCCACGCGTAATATGCACACCGCAACAATGATCTTTGGTACCAGATATCACATACAGCTCAGAAATAAGTGCATAAAATTTTTCAAGATCGGTTCAGCTTTGCATATAGCCAATACATATTTTCTAATATAATCCTTATCAAAGTCATAGCATACTAAAAATCGATTCAGAGTTGAAAATAGTTCCCGAATTGTGACTACATTAAAGCCCTGATACGCACTTAAATTAGGTTTACAGTTGGTATAATCTACTACACATAAATTCCTAATATAAATATTTTTTTACGGGATTTCTACGCATAGTAGTGTAGGGTATTATATAGTCGGCAGCCCGACTTTTGACCTTTCCTTACTTGTTTTTAAATCACCTACTGCCCTCCGACAAATATAAGTCACTAGCAGAACCCGGTGCGCTTCGCTACCCCTTTTGATTTTATATGCATTCAACATTTTATTTACGAATATATGTTCGTTAAAAAAAAAAAAAAAAAAAAAAACAAATTTAAAAATTAAAAAAAAAAAACTATTGCACTACTTTAATGCGTAAATACCCAAAACCATTAGAAAAGCAGTAACATGACGTACATATTATATTTATTTCATAGCAAATACCAAGCGTGCAGTAAACTGCAATCTTTTAAAGTTTAGTGGCATTTCTATTGCAATTAGTGAATTCGAGATAGCCGTAATAAGCGTATTTCAAATCAATTGTTGTGTTGTTTTTTAGTGTTAGCCTAAGGCGTTGTGGGTCAATGGTTCTATATATATATATATATGGGAGTTTATCCACATCTTAACTAACTTCCAATTAATTTCTCACATTTATTATTATAACCAAATTCCGCCACACATTCTGAATTTCATTGGTATCGGTGATATATATCATGTTTGGTGCATAACATATAGGAAATCGGCCGAAATATATATGTTAGCTATATCCAAACCTCAGCTGATTTCAATATAATATGGCATTTTTATCTGGTGCCAGAATTTGTCTCTCTCATCAAATATGTGAAATCGGCTGAGTATATATATGGGAGCTATAATCAAATCTGAGCGTATTTGAAAATAATTTGTCAATTTTTTTTACCAAATTTAGCCACTCATACCGAATTTCATTGGAATCGGAAATACGTATCGTGTTTTGTGCATCAAATATGTGAAATCGGCGGAAAATATATTTGGGAGCTATATCCAAATCTGAACCGAGTTTAATATAATTTGACTAATTTATTTTCTAATCAAAATCCCGTTACATATTCCAAATTTCTTTGGAATCGAACATACATATCGTGTGTGGTGCATAAAATACATGAAATCGGTCGAAAATATATATGAGAGCTATATCCAAATCTGAACCGATTTTAATATAATTTGATAAATGTATATTTGTTTTAATTTCCGCTACACATTCCAAATTTCATTGAAATTAGAGATACATAGCGTGTTTGGTCCACCAAATACATGAAATCGGCCGAAAATGTATATGGGAGCTATATCCAAATCTGAGCCGATTTCAATATAATTTGGGAAATCAATTTTTTAGATAAAATCTATCACACGTTTCAAATTTCATTGAAATTGGGGATACATAGCGTGTTTGGTGCATCAAATGCTTGAAATCGGCCGAAAATATGTATGGGAGCTATATCCAAATCTGAACCGATTTCAATATAATTTGACAAATTTATTTTCGGATTAAATCCCGTCACACATTCCAAATTTCATTGGATTCGAACATATTGTGTTTGAGGCATCAAATGAACGAAATCGGTCGAAAATATATATGGGAGCTATATCCAAATCTGAACCGATTACAATATAATTTGGCAAACTTATTTTTGTTCCAAATTCCGTTACGTATTCCAAATTTGGAGACTGTATCTTCAACCAATCAATAGATATGCGCATATAAAATCTAAATTTTTGGGAGGTACCTCCGATTTTGATGCTATATCTCCAGTTCCAAGTGGAAATTCAAAACTGTATATAGCCTATGTTGCAATGTATATATGGCGATGTTGCAGTATATATGGAAATTTTCAGGAAAATCTATTCAGCGGTTTTAAAATCCATAAATTACAAACAAACAAACAAACATACAAACATTTTCCTCTTTTATAGATATAGAAGATTAGCTGAGAATATCTTTTTGGGCTGGCTCTCATTAACTTGAGTGCCCGGTTACATATTGACATAGGAGGTTCGGGCTCACTGTCCCAATCGAAATCTAGAGTAGTACCCGACCAACTAACCTCCGTTCATACAAAAAGATACATTGGTCAGCACCCGATGACCATTTCATATTACCTACAAATCGTTAATGTTACGAAGACCAACATCATAATTCTCCCATAACAGGTGAACAACCCTCCATTAGCTCGCAAAATCTTATTAAACCTGAAGACTATCCGCGATCACTTCCACTTCGTGTACAGCCTGAAATCAACATCGTGATACCCCAAAAACGTCGACAACCCGACATCCCTACAACATACAGTGTGAGATGAAAAAAATGCAACGAAGTCGAATGCCATAATTTTTAATTTGTTTTTAAATTTAATTGAATAAAAGCAAAAATGTCGGAAATAGCATCAAATTTTAGAATAAGTTTAGATTTGTTCGAATCGGTCACTTCTGGCACGAATTATGGCCTTCAAACCACCAATAAAACCACACGCTGCCCGAATATTGCTCTGCGGTATTTTGATCTATTCCCGGCGAAGCGCTTGCTTGAGGTGATCGACACTTTGGTATTTTTTAGTGCCAACCTTGCTTTTCAAAATACTCCAGATACAATAGTCCAATGTATTGGTATCCGGAGATTTTGATGGCCATTGTGCGCTGGAAATTAAGCGAGGAACCTCAATTTGTAACCATTCTTGTGTGGCGCGTGCTGAGTGCGATGGTGCTGAGTCTTGTTGGAATGTCCAATTTCTGCGGCCAAAATGTGTGCGTGCCCAAGGCTTTAATACATCCTCCAGAATATTTTCGCGATAATATTCGGCGTTCATTCTGATGCCACGGTCGATTAATATGAGCGGAGAGCGACCATCGGATGTTATTTCGGCCCACACCATCAACATGGCTGGCGCTTGAGTTCTGGTGGTCAACCGAATGGGCACATTTTCAGCTGACCTCTTTAGCAAGTAAACTCGACCATTTGTTTGTTTACAAACTGTTGGACATCGAATGATTCCTCATCGAAAAAAAAACAAATTCGGTAGTTGAGCATTTCTGCTGATGTTGCTGTTCTCTTCCGTCCACTTCCTTGACGTCGGGCTACGCTACCAGTATCACGGTGACGAGCGATGGTACGAGACACAAAAGATTTATTCACATTTATCGTTAGAGCTCTCCAGCATATGAGTGCTCTAACGATAGCCACTTGTTGTTTTCCAGCCAAATATAAAGACATCACACTATCACGCTTGAATTCCATCACGAAAAACCATTTTCTGGAAAATTCTTACCAAAATGCTTTTGTACGTTTGTAAACAATATAATGAGCTGTCACTGGAATAATTTTAACAGCTGTCGGAAGAGTGGCTTAGAAATGACAGCAGTCTGAAGTTGGTTGCAGTTTTTTCATCTCACCCTGTATCTATTTCTATCAGCACAAGATCTGTTATAAAGATTGTGGATGTTCGATCTCCACCATCCTTCTCGTACCTCCCACACAAAGGGTCAAAGTTTTGAATATCCAATGTATTATAAAATCCGAAGTAAGCATCCAATTCTATTCATATTTCACACATCCCATTATTTCTAGTAACACAAGATCTGCTGTGAAGTTGGGATATATCGGTCCACTCCTTCTGGTACCTCCCCTACAAAGGGTCAAAATTTTGAATATCCATGAAGCTCATAAAACGCGAAATTAACATCTAATTCCATTCAGACCAGATTTGTTATAAATATAATATTATAAAATAGATGAAATATGATAATGGAATTGTACTTCGGTCGATGTTAAAATTATCACATATCTCATACGAAGTGAAGGACGTACCCAATATAGTCCTAACCTGGGACTTCGTAATATTTATATCATCCGAAACGAAATGAATAATATTGGCCCACTCCTTCGGAACCTACTCCATAGAGGGTCAACAGTTTGAACAATTATAACAGATGTCAAAATATATTTAAATAATCGAACAATTGCTGAGGGTATAAATCTGTCGACAAAACCGACTGATAATTTTTAACTTTTTTTAGAAATAGAGTGACTGCTCCGTTCGACATATTTATTGGCTCTTGGTGGCACAATCCGACAAATATTTACTTTATATGACATGCCCATGTACATATAAACCAATTATACTAATTTCCAAACCGATATGGTTATTACATTCGCAAATATAATTTTTTTTAAAAGGCGGGTAGAGGAGGCACTCAACAAATAGAATGACCTATTTTAACCACAAAACATCCCTTTACCTTCCCTACTCAAGTTTTTAAGTGTGTACAAAGCCCCTATTATGCAACAATTGTATTTCATAGAAATAATCAATTTTTATACCCTACAACACTATGTGTTGGGGGTATTATAAGTTTGATTGGGCCAAAAATTATGTAACACCACGAAATATTGATTTCCCATATAGGAAAGTATATATGGATCTTCCTATCTCGGCGAGCTGAGTCGATCTAGCTATGTATGTCCGTCCGTCCGTCTGTCCGTCTGTCCATGTTAATTTGTAATCACTCTACAGGTCGCAATTATGGCCCGATCTTCACGAAATTTAAAATGGAGGTGGGGCTAGGGTCAGAATAGAACCATATTTCTTTTGGTGATGATCGCATAATATTTAGGGGTTGAAATGGACCAAAAACTGAAAAAATTCCTGATTTTGCACTTGCTCTACAGATCGCAATTATAGACCAATCGACGCGGAATTTCGCATGTAGCTAGAGTTTAGGGCGGGGAAGAAGCCTACCAATTTGGGTGGTCATCGGATAATATTTAGCGGGTAAAATAGACCATATCTTTTGTGTTGAAAAAATTCAAATTTTTTCATTAAACCGCGAATATTTTAAATCCCAACGAAATCACAAAGCCATGACAAGGTTACTTCTGACCTTTACATTGATGTTATTATCCAAAAAATCGGATATATAGCAAAATATGTGCGATATATATGTCTATCAAAGAAGATATGCTTGAAAGATCTCTTATGAGAACGGCTGAACTGATTTCGACAGTTCTCATTAATTCAGAATGGCCTATTGGCAGAAAACATAAAACGTCTAAAAAAATCGCATAAGAATGTCTCTCTAAAGATGAAAATATTGATTTTGTAAAATTTTTCATATTTTTTCCATTTTGTCATATTTTTGGCATATTTTCATTTTGAATTAAACAATTGGTAATATTTCTACAGCCAACAAAACTAAGTAGTTAGGATATAAGATATCATATACAGATCGCATTTATGGCCCGATCCTTACGAAATTTTGCATGGAGATAAGATGAGGGTCAGAATAAAAGCCTATTCTTTCTGGAGATGATCGCCATATATTTAGGGGTTGAAATGGACCAAAAAACTGCAAAATTGTCAGCAGGTCGTAATTATGGGGGTTACCGGACATTGCAAAAGCCAAGCAGTTTTGGATGGCCATCCAAAAATATTCAATGTGTGAAGGAGTTTGCCAACTTTTATAGACAAAATACGAAAATGTCCATTCCAGTGACTTTTTGGAGAATTCACAAATACAGGAAAGACACACTTCTGACTATTTCTTTAACGCTGATTTCGTTGAGGAATATAGTCAAATGGCTGTATCTCATATAGATGCGTTTCAGTCAAAAAGCAATAATAAATGTTAATCTTTTGCCACTTCTTAGAGATTAATGGTCTTTGGGAAATATTGGTTCCAGATCTAGGAAGACCATTTACGTGCAACATCTACCAATAAATTGGAAATGAGCAAATTAGTTTAAGTTGCTATTATCCGAAAATTAGAGAACGAAACCTGATGATTTTGTTTTATTATTTGTCACAATATCTTGTGGAATTCTTTCGAGTATCTCGCTTATATAATCTGTATCGTTTATTATAGTGTTGTAGGGTATTCAACGGTCGGCCCCGCTCGACTGTAGCCTTTGCTTACTTGTTATTGTAAAATTATAATCAATTCATTTAACGACAAATTTACATTTCTACCAAAATTGGTGGATAATACATTCTAGTTTCACATACATATTATATCCATTCCTCATAATTCAATTAAGATTGAATTTGTTTAATGATATTAATTTTTATATTGGCTGCAATTTTATGAATCTGCCGTAAATATGATTATTGTCTCATTGAGTCGCTATAAATATGTTTTTATTGTTTTAGGTCGGATTATGGCAGATAATTAATAACGATTTAATAAAGAGCATAATAGGATTTATTTCATAACATATGATCGAACTTAGCTACATTTACATTTGTTTATGGCAGTTGTGCGTTATTTAAAGATTCTTAGAAATATAATTAAATTAACATTGAAAGGTTTGGTCGGGGAGGGCCTTTTAAAGCTCTCTTCTAAAGAATCACAAAAATATTAATATATCACACAATGTAACAAAAAAATATTCCCATTTTAATTGGCATATTTTTTTAACACGGGGGCAATTCGGTTTTGGGGAAATTGTTGAAAGATATTTGAAATAATCCTTGTTCTTCTTAGGGATTTTATGATTGTCTTTAAATTCGTATCTATGAAATCACCTTATCAATGATTTCGAGATGGCTTATATTAAAAGACTTTTTTTTTAATTTTCCGAATTCGTACCAAATGGTGGAGGTTATTAAGTTCAGCTGGGCCGAACTAACTAAAGAAGCAGTAAGTTCGGCCGGGCTGAACTTTGACACGCATAGGCAATTTATTGTCACTGGCTGTAGTACCTATTAGGAACATCAAATACGAAATTTTAAACGATTCCGGTGAAAATATCGCTAAAATCGTCAAAATAGATAATTTAGGGAAGTACCGTTATATGAGGGCCATACGAAGATCTGGTCTGGCACAGACATATTCCTGTCATAGACTGTAGGGTCCATTACGAAGTGCAAGTACATAATTTGAATCAATTCCGGTGAGTAATTCCGCTGAAATCAGAAAAATGCCAAATATAGGGAGGTACCGACATATAGGGAGACTATACGAACCCTTGGACCCGAAAAGGCAATTTATTGTTAGAAATCAGCAAAATACCGAATATTGGGAGGTTCCGTTATATGTTTATCCATTACGAACTTCAAATACCAAATTTGAAACAATTCTTGTGAATAATGTCGCTAAGGTTATCAGAATACCGAATATGGGGAGGTAGAGCTATATGGGGGATATACCGAAACGTGGACCAAAAGTCCTTGCTTGCTTCAATTCGTTCGTAAGCTAGAGTGATTTCCACAGACGGACAGACAGACAGACGGGCGTACATCGCTAAATCGGCATAGAATTTTATGCTAATGAAGAATTTATATAATTTGTGGGGTCTAAAATGTATATTTCGAAGTGTTACAAAGGGGATGACATACATACTATGATGGAGGTTATAAAATATATATCTGAGAAAATTATATACAGGGTGAGATAAAAAACTTCGAGTTCGATGGTGCTGAGTCCTGTTGGATTGTCCAAGGTCTGCGGCCAAAATCTTTGAGTGCCCAAGGCTTTAATACACCCTTCAGAATATTTTCACGACCATCGGCTGTTATGGCGGACCACACCATCACCATGGCTGGCGCTTGGGTTCTAGTGGCAAACCGAAGCTGCACAATTTCAGCTGACCTCTTTGGCAAGTAAACGCGATCATTTTGTTTGTTTACAAACTGCTGGACAACGAATATTTTCTCATCGGTGAAAACCAAATTCGGCAGTTCACCACTTTTGACCAAGCGAAGCAACTCTTTAGCTCTTTTGAGTGTATTTTCATACTGTTGCCGTGTAAGATCTTGTACTTTTTGGAATTTCAATGGCTTTACCCCGAGCTCATTTTTCAATATTTGCCGAATGAAATATTGCTATATGTTCAGCTCACGAGCCATTATTCGGCCATTGCGACGAGGGTTTCGATCAAGTCGCTTCCTTACTTTTCGAACCATTTCTGCTGATTTGCTGTTTTCTTCCGTCACCTTCCTTGACGTCGGGCTACGCTACGAGCGATAGTACGAGACACAAAAGATTTATTCACATTTAAATGCTGGAGTGCTCTAACGATAGCCACTTGTGGTTTTCCAGCCAAATATAAAGAAATCACACTATAACGCTTGAATTTCATCAAGAATAACTTTTTTTCTGGAAAATTATCACCAAAATGCTTTTCTGCACTTATAAACAATATAATGAGCAGGGACTGAAATAATTTTAACCGCTGTCGGACGAGTGGCTTGGAAATGACAGCAGTCTGAAGTTGGTTGCAGTTTTTTCATCTCACCCTTTATGGGAAACCAGTTAAACTAAATAGAAAAATCCGATTGAATGTGCAAAAATCCATTCAATTTTGACTTATATTTTATATTTGGTGATCAATAACTGTAAAAGCGGATGAAGATATATATGGATGCTATATCCATATCTTAAACGATCTTAATAAAATTTGGCAGAGGAAATTCTGGGCTATATTTGATGCCTTATACCAAATATCGTTTTTATTCATTGCATATTACTAATGTGATTGACCTAAACACCAAATCGGATTTTCAACAAAATTTTACGTACTTGCTTCTATGCTAAATTTGGTCGGATATGCCGAAATACAAATTATTTGAAAAAATATTACACATATTTACGTTAACATATTTATTTATATGGCAGCGATATCTAAAATTGGACCGATTCTCACCAGTGTTCTTCCTTGGGCCATAAAAATTTGTGCAAAATTTCTTCTTAATACATGGACAAACTGACGGACGTGCATAAATCGACTCAGAATATGATTCTATAAAGATCATCAAAATGAACTATGTTTCTTTTTTTTCTATTCGGCATGTTACAACCAAATGCACAAAGGCATTTTATCCTGTACCACATTGTAGCTTATGGTATGTATAGGATGCGCCCGGAGAATTTTAATGCTCTAGCAATAATTATTTGTAATTACAAACAATTTTGGTTGAGTTCTGTTCAAAACACCAATTAATTACCAAAAATATAATTTTCTTATTTTTTCTGACATTTCTGTTTGTCAGTTACTGTTTTTGCCAATGACATAATCAAGATGTGTTTTTTCTTACAAAAACAGGCTAAAAGCCATACAAATAAACAATTTAAATTGAAAAGGAAATAATATTACAGTACCAAAAACGTTGTTACATAATTATCTTTTATAATTGTAAAATTACAACCAATGCATTTATTCACAAGAAAAAACTATATTTTTTGCATTAAATTTGCGAATACATATATATTTTTTTTGTTTCTCATAATTTACATACAAATTTTTTGTATATAATAAAATTAATGTGTTTCAATTTATATTTTACTAGCTAAACCCGGTGCGCTTCGCTACCCCTTTTGATTTTATATGCATTCAAAATTTTATTAACGAATATATATTGGTGTGCATAATGTGTAAATAAACAAAACCATTAGAAAAGCAGTGACATGACATGCATACACAAAGGGTTTGTCCTTCGGATTTATTTATTTCATAGCAAATACCAAGCGTGCAGTAAACTGCAATCTTTTGAAGTTGAGTGGCATTTCTATTTCAAATTCCGCTACACATTCTGAATTTCATTTGTATCGGTCATATATATCGTGTTTGATGCATAGCATGTATGAAATCGGCCGAAATATATATGTTAGCTATACCCAAACCTCAACTGATTTCAATATAATTTGGCAGTTTTTTCTGGTGCCAGATTTTGCTTCTCTCGCTTTGGGTGCATCAAATATGTTAAATCGGCCGAGAATATATTTGGGAGCTATAATCAAATCTGAGCATATTTTAATGTAATTTGTCAATTTTATTTTTGTACCAAATTTAGTCACTCATGACGAATTTCATTGGAATCGGAAATACGTATCGTGTTTTGTGCATCAAATATATGAAATCGGCTGAACCGATTTTAATATAATTTGACTAATTTATTTTCTTATCAAAATCCCGTTACATATTCCAAATTTCTTTGGAATCGAACATACATATCGTGTATGGTGCATAAAATACACGAAATCGGTCGAAAATATATATATGTGAACTATATCCAAATCTGAACCGATTTTAATATAATTTGACAAATGTATATTCGTTTTAATTTCCGCTACACATTCCAAATTTCATTGAAATTAGAGAAACATATCATGTTTGGTGCACCAAATACATGAAATCGGCCTAAAATGTATATGGGAGTTATATCCAAATCTGAACCGATTTCAATATAATTTGACAAATTTATTTTCTGATCAAATCCCGTCATACGTTCCAAATTTCATTGGAATGGAACATTCATATCGTGTTTGAGGCATCAAATGAACAAAATCGGCCGAAAATATATATGGGAGCTATATCCAAATCTGAACCGATTTCAATATAATTTGAAAAATTTATTTTCGGATCAAATCCCGTCACACATTTTCAATTTCATTGGAATCGAACATTCATATCGTGTTTGAGGCATCAAATGAACGGAATCGGTTGAAAATATATATATGGGAGCTATATCCAAATCTGAACCGATTTCAATATAATTTCGCAAACTTATTTTTGTTCCAAATTCCGTTACGCATTCCAAATTTTGAGACTGTATCTGTAATCGATCAATAGATATGTGCACATAAATTCAAAATTTTTGGGAGGTATCTCCGATTCCGATGCTATATCTCCAGTTCCAAGTGGAATTTCAAAAATGTATATAGCCTATGTTACTTTCAGGCGATGTTGCAGTATACATAGAAATTTTCAGGAAAATCTGTTCAGCGGTTTTCGAGTCCATAAATTACAAACAAACAAACAAACAAACATACAAACATTTTCCTCTTTTATAGATATAGATTGGCTGGAATTTTGTGAAACATACGTAAATTACAGCAGTGTATCACTATTTCGATATTAATATATTTATATTATTTCATTTCAGATCACAATAGATATTGTATTACAATTCGACGAGGAGAATAATAGGACTTACTTCATAACATATGGTTAATTTCGCCTCATTCGCATTTATTGTGTTTGTACGAAAATATTCAATATTAAATTACCTATTTATAACATATAGAGGGTGAGATGAAAAAACTGCAACCAACTTTAGACTGCTCTTCCGATAGCTGTTAAAACTATTCCAGTGACAGCTCATTATATTGTTTACAAGCATACAAAAGCATTCTGGTAAGAATTTTCCAGAAAAAAGTTATTCGTGATGGAATTCAGAGGTGATATTGTGATTTCTTGATTTGATTCGGCTGGAAAACCACAAGTGGCTATCGTTAGAGCATTCCAGCATTTGAATGTGAATAAATCTTTTTTGTCTCGTACCATCGCTCGTTACCATGATACTGGTAGCGTAGCCTGACGTCAAGGAAGTGGACGGAAGAAAACAGCAACATCAGCAGGAATGGTTCGAAAAGTAAAGAAGCGACTTGATCGAAACCCCCATCGCAGTGGCCGAAAAATGGCTCGTGACCTGATCATATCGCAATATTCCATTCGGCAAATATTGAAAAATTAGCTCAGGGTAAAGCCATTAAAATTCCAAAAAGTGCAAGAACTTACACCGCAACAGAAAGAAAAAAAACTCAAAAGAGCTAAAGAATAGCTTCGCTTGGGCGAAAGTGGTGAGAAAACATTCGTTGTCCAGCAGTTTTAAACAAACAAAATTATCCTGTTTACTTGCCAAAGAGGTCAGCTGAAAATGTGCACCTTCGGTTGGCCACCAGAACTCAAGCGTCGGTCGCTCTCCGCTCATATTAGTCGACCGTGGTATCAGAAATTATTTTGAAGGGTCTAATAAAGCCTTGGGCACGCAAACATTTTGGGCGCAGACCTTGGACATTCCAACAGGACTCAGCACCATCGCACTCAGCACGCGCCATCCGTCCGTGCGGCATTTCGCCGGAAATGGGCCAAAATACCACAGAGCAACACTCGGGCAGTGTGTGACGGTTTTATTGGCCGTTTAAAGGCCATAATTCGTGCCAAATGTGACCAATTCGAGCAAATCTGAACTTACTGATACTATTTCCGACATTTTTTGCTTTAATTGAATAAAATTTAAAAAAATGTAAAAATTATGGCGTTTGACTTTGTTGCAGTTTTTTTATCTCACCCTGTATATGAAAGTATTCAAATATTCAATATTAAAAATTAACTATTTATAGTATATGTTTCAAGTGGAGGTCAAACGTTCCAAACGTACCAAAAAAACACAACAGCTACAAATTTCTGTTACTTTATAAATAATTCAATAATAACACTTGTAGAAATTATGCTATAAAATAATAATTGAAAATTTTAACAGCGATTCGGCCTTCGTCTTCTTCTATATCTATAAAAAAGGAAAATGTTTGTTTGTAATTTATGGACTCGAAAATCGCTGAACAGATTTTTCTGAAAATTTCCAAGTATACTACTACATGGCCTGCAAGTAACACAGACTATATAAATTTTTGAAATTCCACTTGAAACTGGAGACATAGCATCAGAATCAGAGGTACCTCCCAAGAATTTATGCACATATCTATTGATCGATTACAGATATAGTCTCCAAATGTAGAATGCGTAACGGAATTTGAAACAAAAATAAATTAGCTTAATTATATTGAATTCGGTTCCGATTTGGATATATCTCCCATATATTTTTTTCCGCCGATTTCGCGTTCATTGTGCCTAAACTGTATAAGACCAGCTTTAATAATATAAATTTTGATGAATATCAGGTCAGTCTTTCAAATTTTGTAGAAATCGATTATGAGGAGGATATACTTTCATATGAAGGGCTCACAGCTATACCGAACTAAGTCATAAAAACATAATTCCAAGATATTTAGAGGTAAAGTAAATGCACTGCAATTAATTCCTGGAAGCAATATTTTAGTCTACCAAAAGAAAATGTAAAAGTCTATATTCAAAATTAACTAATGATATTAATTTAACAGAAAAATAATTTTAAAATATTACTAAAAAGTATTTTAAAACAAAAAAAAATGCTTTGGTTCATTATTACTCTGAATAAAATCTGAAGGTTTTACAGCTAAAGCGAACCAAGTCAAAAAATAAAATAAATTGTTCATTATATGACCAAATATAGTTGATGTTCCGCTTGTAATAAGCAACTGATGTTGATAGCTTTGGAAAAGGCAATGCTTTTTGAATGTCGAAAGTACAGAAATAGGACTCATCAGATGGTACTTCTGTATTCAGTGAGTCTCGAGCTAGCTGTGCTTCTTTTAAGTGAAGTTCCTTTTGCCAAATTAAATTTGTATTTTCGTCTTCATCGAATGTTATTTTCATGTCAAGTTCATTACATATTCGACAGGTATCCTTATTCGGAGACTTAAAATGTAAATTGAATTTCGTTTTGCAGAAGTCGTAAGACCCTTCTGATTTGTGTATGCTTTTCCACTGTTAGAGCGAAGCTTACGCACATCGTGCTTCCACTTTGATTGGTTCATTCGTCTTTTCAAAGAAAATATTTCACTGCACAGAAAGAAAGTGGACAACGCGATTGTGCTCCAACTTTGCACATGCTAATATTTGCGTCAGTGCTAGGTCAGTTGCGAAAATGGGCAATATTTGTCCATTCCATCAATTTATTTTCTTATTCTCTCCCCCACAAAGGGTAAAAATTTTGAATAATTATAACTTTTATAAAACTTGATGAAAATTTCCGATTGTCTTTAAATTACACAGATCAGAATATTTTTATTAACCCACCGTCTGCTGTGAATATGGAATATATCGGTCCACTACCTCTGGTATCATCCCCACGAAGGGTCAACATTTTGAATATCCATGAAGCTCATAAAACGCGAAATTATTCGATTCCATTCAGATTTGGTACATCTCAAAATATCCATCAACACAAGATCTGTTATAAAGATGGTAGAGATCGGAACATTTTTTCTGGTACCTCCCCACACAGGGTTCAAGATTTTGAAAAACAAAACTGAAAGAAAGCTAAATAATCATTCAACTCTCTTTAGATTTCACACAAACAAACATTTTCGCTAACACAATATTTGTTGTACCAATACCTTTATCTGTCATAACTTGCGAAACAAGTCAGTGATTCTTTACAACTTGCTATATCTAAATATTTCTCTCAGCCAGAAATATGAGATGAATATGGAATTTATGGTTTCGCATAAAATTGGATATAAATGTACGATTTTCATAAAAATACCGAATATAGGGAGTTACCGTAACATGGGGGTATATACGAAAACGTGGACTTGCACAGCCAAGTTTTGTCATAATCCATTACAATATTCAAATAGGAAACTTGAAAAAATCCGGTAAATAATATCGCAAAAACATCATAATACCAGTTAAGAACATTGCCAATGCTGCCGACCAACTTTAATTAGCGAAGTCAGCATTTCCCTGTTACACGCGCCTATATCGAACCACTGACCAAACACTGCACGCGCATCGGGTCCAATTACACCTTTACCTGACGGTGCGTTTCCCACGATACCAAATGAATGCAACTTGACCATTTTAGAGTTCTGATGGGAATTGGATTGACTGCGAACGAGCAGTCTTAGTTACGCAGACGAATAAAGCGGTTGTAAAGTAATTAACTAAATTTAAATAAAAGTGAATTTATAATTGAATATAAATAAAAGTGTTCTTTGATTTAACAGGCACCGGGTTAGTGCCTTAAAATTTTATTTTTTTAAAGTGAGCAATTGAAAATCCTTAACTAAATAAAAGTGAATTTATAATTGAATATAAATAAAAGTGTTCTTTGATTTAACAGGCACCGGGTTAGTGCCTTAAAATTTTATTTTTTTAAAGTGAGCAATTGAAAATCCTTAACTGGCGCCCGAGCAGGGACCGTACAAAAAAAGTGTTAAAGTGCGGTATCCTTATAATAACGTAAAAAATTCTGCGAATCCTACGGGACCCTCCAGAAACGTTGTTAATTATCCTCCTTCGCCAAACCGGTATTCCTGGTGATCCCCCAAAAATAAATATCACAGAAGGTTACCGGAGCGAAAGTGAAGCAATCCGTACCCGAGTAGGTTACCGTGATCATAAAAGCGGATTCCCAAAAAGGAAAAATACGGACCTTCCGAGAGGGTAAAAAAGGACTTTCAATTGATCGTGTCGCGGCGCGTAACTAAGGCTCAAGTGGGCTCGAAGAGCCAAAAAGAAAAAAGAAAATTGATTGCATATTTAAAGATAATAAAAAAAGAAAAAAAATATTGCATTAAGAAAATGAAAAATTAAAATTAAAGCAATCAGAAAAAATTTATTGCATACAAAAATGAAGAATTAAAATTAAAGCAATAAGAAAAAAGTTATTGCATACAGAAGAATAAAAAATTAAAGCAAAATTAATTGCATGAATATAAAAATTACAGCAATAAGAAATATATATTGCATACTTGAAAAAGTTTAAAAAAAAGAAAAAGTTATTGCATACAAGAAAAAATTGAAATTAAAGCAATAAGAGAAAATATTGCATGAATATAAAAATTACAGCAATAAGAAATATATATTGCATACTTGAAAAAGTTTTTAAACAAAAAGAAAAAGTTATTGCATACAAGAAAAAATTAAAATTGAAGCAATAAGAGAAAATATTGCATAATTAAAAAAATTAAAGCAATAGTAAGAAAAAATATTGCACAATTATAAAAATTCAAAAAGTTATTAAAAAAAATCAAATCCATTAAGAGTGTTGGAAGAGTGCCATACAAGCGATATAAGGAGCCAGGTAAGTGAATCCTTTTACCAAAATTAGTGACCACTATGGAGGAGATGAGGACGACATTGACTAGCCTTACGGGGGCTGTCAATCGACTATTAGAACAGGTACGACTAATGGAGAATAGGTTAGGGACAATTGAGCGATCGACCGATACGGCTGAATTAAATAGGAGATTAAATGAGATAGAACGGTTGGGACAATACGGAACTTCGACTACCGAAGAAGTGGTGCACACATTAGCAGTACCCAGAACTGAGGAGGACTTGAAATCGATATGTAGACTACCAGACAGCGTTAAAGAGTTGCGCACTTTTGACGGCAACCCACTGCAGTATGTGTCTTGGGTTCACTCTGTGGAGATGGTCCTTAAAGATTTTGAAATAGTAAAGGATAAACCAATATACAGGACTATCATACAAAGTATCAGACAAAAGGTTATTGGCGAGGCGGATACGGCGCTAGTTTCGTACAATATTTTTGACAGTGACTGGAAGAATGTGAAAAAAATTTTATCCTTGCACTACGCTGACAAAAGGGATGTTCAGACGTTGGAACATCAGCTCAATCAACTCTCTCAGGGATCGTCGAAGGTAGATGAATTCTATTCAACTGTAAATAATCAGTTATCATTGATAATAAATAAGATAAAAACGGAGTCATATAGTGAAGAAACAATTAGTGCCTTGATATCAACTCACAGGAACCGAGCATTAGATATATTTATACGAGGACTTAACCCGGATCTGTCTAGAATGGTAATCATACAAAGGCCAAGGACATTACCTGAAGCATATTCAGCTTGTCTTGAGTTACAGAATTTGACAATGAGGAACAATATTTTACATTCAGGAACATATAGAAAGTTGCAGTCAACAGACCGACAAACGGAGACATCTCCCTCTCCACCAGCTCGACCACCTAGACATTACAATAATCATAATAAACAGACGAATAACTTCAAGCCCAATAACTGGTCATCAAGGAATATTAATTATAACTACAATCCAAATTATAGGCCAGTGCCATACCTTAAGAAACAACAGATCAAATACGAACCTATGGAAGTAGATCGTTCTGTACAATCTAGGAATATTAATTATATGAATCGGCCCAGCCAACCCGAAAAAGGAAATTATACTGAAATTCATAATGGGGACAAACAGGCCCGTCTTTTTCATTTAGAGGCTAATTGCGAGGATCTTGATAATCCGGATATGAGTGAGGAAACACCGACTGACAATGTCAATAGCGACATGAATGAACACAATTTTATGGAGGAAGGCCATCAAGCCTACCTTACATAGAATATGTAGACCGTAGAAATAAAATATTACAATTTTTGATCGACACCGGCTCGAACAAAAATTTTTGTAGCCCAGACTTGTCTGCCGGAAGTATAACCCTAAGTTAACCCCTAATGATTAATACAGCGGGTGGTGAAATTAGCATAACTAAAAATTAGATAGCATTACATTTTATATTTTGCCAGGACTTAAGACATTTGATGAAATTATAGGTGACGACTGTCTCAAAGAACTTGATGCAGTAATTGATAGGAAAGAGAATATTCTCACCATTAGAAATACAATAGGAATTCCGCTAAAGGCTAAATTCAGCAATTCTGATGCAATTCAGCAAGAGATGCTAGCCATTGTATGGGGACTCGATAATCTACGAAATTATCTATACGGTGCTAAGAGTATAAAGATATATATAGACCATCAACCTCTTACCTACGCATTGGGTAATAGGAACTTTAACTCCAAGTTAAAACGATGGAAAGCACGTATAGAAGAGTATAATCACGAGTTGATCTACAAGCCTAGTAGATCAAACTTCGTGGCTGACGCTCTCTCTAGATTAAAAACAAGTGTCAACCATATCAGTGAGACATCTACGGAAACTGCTAGCGAAGGCGATTCGGAATGCACAAGAACAGCATCAGAAGGTACAGTAATAGTTTCGGAGATTGGAAACGAGGATATTGAATCTACAGCTTCAACAACACACAGTGCAGATCAGAATGCTTCTGACCTTATACCCCACATGGAAGTCCCAATTAACGTTGATAGGTGGATAGGTATAATAACACCATACATTCAGTTATAGGGAAAAGGCCGAGTGATATATTTTTTAACAGATTGAATACATCAGATTTTGACAAATTAATAGAAGCACGTTCAAGCATAAATAGAGACCTTAGAAATCTTATAAAAAGAAATGCAAAAGAACAAAATAAACGCATGAATATGAAACGTTCACCACCGAGAAAATTTAGGAAGGTTGATGTGATTTTTGTCAGAATTAAAAACATAAATGGTAAAAATAAGCCAGTTTATAGGAAAGAAGTTGTGGACAAAGACAATAAGGTGACAGTTCGCACGGTGAGTGGTAAAAGGATACACAAGGCTCACATTAAAAACCTGCAAAAAATTAAGTAAAATGTTGCACTTCCATTCACTGGATTTCCAATAAAAAAAGAAATAAAGGTATAAAAATTAAAAGAAATGCACAAAAATTTTAAATACGGACGAAAAAGTCCTCCATTACTTGGATTTCCTAACAATAAGGAAAAAAAATGATATATGCTGAGGCATACAAATTAAAAAGAAAAAATCTTATAATATACTACAAAAAAAATCTAAATATGGACATAAAAGTCCTCCATTCTATTGATTTCCTAAAAAAAAAGGAAAAAAATGATATATGCTGAAGCATAACAATTAAAAAAATAATTTTTCCATAATTAACTAATACAAATATAAAAATACTAACATCAAAAACAAAAAAAAAAAAAACAAAAAAAAAAAAAAAAAAAAGGGCTTTGCCTTTCTACTAACCCCTACTACCATAACCAACGCCATTACTATATTACAGAGACATGCTTTTATGGGAAACATTCATCCTTCTGGCAGGCTTTGCCATATATACTTTGCATGGAGCACAAATTTATCAGTATGATGTCCCGATAGTGACCATTCGAGTGGGAAGCGCGTGGGTTATAGATGGAAGTTTCAACTTGGTCCACGTTATACACCTTCAGGATTACGCCAAAATTGCCGAGGAAATTTCTTCACTGGTCGAGACGCGGATGCCACCAACACAAAATAAGCATATGATAGACTACCAACTTACCGAGATTAAGAACATGCTGCAGGAGTTAGGATACACTTCAAAGCAGAAGAGATCTATAGACTGGATCGGCTCAGCGTGGAAATGGATAGCCGGAAACCCAGATGCTACGGATTGGAATAGTGTGCTGAGCAGCCAAGATGCCATTATCAGAAATAATAACGAGCAATACAAAGTCAACGAAAACATTCTAAATTCAACGAGAGACGTAATTCGAAAAACCAACGAACTCGTTGACTCCATTAACCAGATCAGCAGCGGCAGAAAAAACGACCTAATTGGACAGAACACCTTGAACCAAATCGTCGTATTGAAGGATGTCCTCAAAGAAATAATTAGGGCATGTCAACTGGCAAAAAATGGTATAATCAACACAAACCTTTTGGACAAACGAGAAGTCGATAGTATCATAAACGAAATGGAAACGTTACCATACGCGAATGCAGTTGAAGCCATTGAATACGGTACTCCAACAATTTATGCAAATGGATCCGTTTTACTATATGTGTTATCCATGCCGAAATTGAGAACAGATTTGTACCATCAACTCATCATTAGAACCCCAATTACAAACGGAAAACAAATTGAACTACCATATGATGAAGTCCTTATTAACGAAGCTGAAACTTATGGAATTCGTATCCCTTGCCTACAAATCAATAATGCAACTGTCTGTCGACAATCATCCCTAAAACAACTACCTGAAGACGCCTGTATACCACGTCTCCTTAAAAGCAAAAACGCCAGCTGCCGATATAAATTAACCAACGATCATGCTATAGAAATGATCACTACGGATATCTTGTTCCTCACCAACTATGAAGGCACTATTAAACTCCAGGAGCACACCAAAACCCTCAACGGTACTTATCTGATTCGACTCAACAATGAAAGCATTACTATTGGAGGCAGAACCTTTTCCAGTACATTAAGTTCCAGATTGCAACCATTACCATCGGTCCTTATGAACATAACTTCCGAAAGTTTCGTTTTGGATGTTGACCATGTGCATAGCATTGGATTGCGCAACATTGAAAAACTTCAATACCTTGGATCAAAACTAGACATATCTCTGGGTACTTACATCATGATCTTGATATTAGCCGGCATCAGCATAGGAATTCTGTGGTATAAAATTTCAAAGAAATTGAACTTGCCAACAGTCCAGTTGCCACCAACTATGAACCCCCCTACGCATGTGATCTGCGGGACGCAGATTTTTAAGGAGGGAGGAGTTAAGAACATTGCCAATGCTGCCGACCAACTTTAATTAGCGAAGTCAGCATTTCCCTGTTACACGCGCCTATATCGAACCACTGACCAAACACTGCACGCGCATCGGGTCCAATTACACCTTTACCTGACGGTGCGTTTCCCACGATACCAAATGAATGCAACTTGACCATTTTAGAGTTCTGATGGGAATTGGATTGACTGCGAACGAGCAGTCTTAGTTACGCAGACGAATAAAGCGGTTGTAAAGTAATTAACTAAATTTAAATAAAAGTGAATTTATAATTGAATATAAATAAAAGTGTTCTTTGATTTAACAGGCACCGGGTTAGTGCCTTAAAATTTTATTTTTTTAAAGTGAGCAATTGAAAATCCTTAACTTACCGAATACGAAATATGAAAAAATTTTGGTGAATAATGTTGTTATAGTCATCAAAATAGCGATCTGAGTAAAATTTTTATCAGCCTACTTCAGAGTTTGGTTTGGTTTTAATTTACACCAATTTTTTGCCCAAACCAACAACTTGCCGAGATGCAAAGATATTTTGAATTTGAAAAAGACCGGACCAAATTTGCGTTAGAATAAAGCCGATGAAAAACATATGTGAAGACTGCATCCAATGAATTCAATTAACCGAGAAATGAGATCATTCTTCACACATATGTTTCGACCAGCATCGAGATACAACAGTATATTTAGCTAAGACATTCAGCTTTTCCCCATAAGAATTTAAATTCAATTTTTATTTTCCATTTTCTAATCAAATTATTTTATGAAAAAAAAATATACATTTCTTTTACGTATACCCACAAAGGTGTAATGAATTTATTTTGTATTTCTTTCCATTTTGTGTGTGTGTGTGGATGTTTTTTTCGTACTCACATTTTGGGTGTTTCCTTTTTGTCAACAGTTTGTGTTCGTAAGTTTTTGTTCTTTTGAACCAGCATTTAATGTATGCTGTCATGTAAAAAGGGATTTTGATACGGAACTACGTACAATGCCCTGACATTTCCATGACTAATTTTCATTCATGAGCTGAGATGACTTCAGGGGCGAGCGAATTATAAAATGGTGAACACGATACGACAGACAAGGTTAGCTATAGAGCCAAAGTAGCAGCAGAACCTGTGACATGATAATGTGTTCGTGACACTTGCATAACAGAATGTCTCTTCTTCTTCTTCTCTATTGTTCGTTCTCTTTGTACTTTAATGAACAATGAAAGGTTAGGACCGGAGGCGAGTTTTATGTCTTCACATGACATAATTTGGGTATTGAGAAGAGAATAAGAAAATAAAATTAAATAAATGTATATCAATGCGTTTGTGAAATTTTCCAGATAATAAATGTGCATACATTTTATTTCAGTCGGAAATCAGAAAAGGACTTTGCTTGTCAACAAATGCCGAAGGATCGGGTTTGTTTATTAACTGTTTTCGTTTCGATTTTGTAGAAGAAAAAGCACTCATTATGTTTTAACTACATATAGCCCATTTTTGCAGGGTCATCCAACGTCACAACACAACTGCAAATGAACAACCTGCCTGTTCCCCATCCATTGCTGCTGAAGAACGTCAGCTGCCTCGACATACCGGGGAATTACGTTCAGGATGGTGTAGTCGTCTCAATTCGTATTGGGACCGGCGTGTGATACGGGCCCGCACAATACGCTGCACCTCTTTCATTGCACAGCCAAACCTACCCAACTCACTCCAGAAGACCGCTGGCTACAGCCCATTAAAGTCGCCTGGAGCTGGAACCATATTAGCAGAACGCAAACACTTGCATGTACTACTGCAACAACAACAACACCTGCCTGTTCAAGCAAATATGACGCGACAGTTTTAACCGATCAAGGATATAAACATGAGCGGATTTAAAAGTATCGTTTCGGCAAACTTTCGCAAAGTCCGATATTTTTTCCATTATTTAAAATTTCGACACTTTTTAAAAATTGCGCCTTGGAAAAAATCTGGACTTTTAGAAATTCATACTTAAAGGAGGCCAGAATAGACGTACCAAAGGGTATTTTGGAATTCGAACTTTAACGCTACGAAAAGTTCTAAGATGGTATGTAATTTGTACCATTTGGTATTTTGTGTGCGAATAGAGCTCAAAACTTCAAATTTAGTATGAGAACCCAGGTTTGGAAATATGTACAGGGTTGTCCATATCCGACGGACCCATCTGGCAACGCCATAACTTTTGACAGAGATGTCACATCGCTTAATGACATACCGCGTTTGAAGCGTCAGTCCAAGCAGATTTTTACTATGAACCAATACACGCCACGCGAGCGCTCTGAAATAGTTGAAAATTACAAGAAGTCAATTGTGAAAACTCAACGTGCTTTTAAAACATTAAAAAATGTGAGAAGTGCGCCTTCTAAGAACACCATTAAGCGTTTATACGAAAAATTTTCGACTGGTAAGGCTCTTTCTAATCCGAAGAGGCCATATAAAAGTCGACCAAGGCGATCGGCCGAGAATATCGCTGCCGTACGAGCCAGTGTTAAGAGGTTCCCAAGAACATCCCAAAAAAGGCCGTTCTCAGCAGTTAGGCATGGCTCGGTCCACTTTACAACGGATTATTCGCATTGATTTGCATTTGTTCCCGTACAAAATTCAATTGACGCAAAGCATGTTGCCTGCGGACAAGCCTTGTCGATTGGAATGGGCCCAAAGGTCCGTCGGATATGGGCAACCCTGCACTATAAGTGTACGAAAGTACTATATTCTACAAAAATTGGTATTGAGTTAAGGAATTAAGCTGAAAATCTTAAATTTGATAAAGATCTGACTGTTGATGGTGAGTTTGTGATAAAAGGGTGGTTTTTGAAATGTGTACTATATTTTTTCAAAAAGTACTAAATGGCACTAAATTGGGTTATGGGGTGTAGGGATAGAGCTGGAGTCCCGAAATTTGATATTGAGGTCTCCATTGGTATCTGGAATTGAAATATGGAGGTGGTTTTGTAAATGAGTACTGCGATTGTAGGAAATGTACTAAATAGTACTCAATTTGATATTGGGTCAGTGGTACTAAATCGGGTATTGGGTAAATGTGATAGAGGTGGAGTCTCTAAATTTGATTTTGACGTCTCCGTTGGTATCTGGAATTGAGACATGGAAGTGGTTTTGCAAATGTGTACTAAAATTGTACGAAAAGTACTAAATTTGGTATTGGGTGAAGGAACAGTGCTGAAATCCTCGTCACTGTTGGTGGTAGATTTGTGATAAAGTACTAAGTGGTACTAAATTAGGTAATGGGTAAAGGGATCAAGCTGAAATCCTGAAATTTGATACTTATGTCCTCGTTAGTATCTGGAATTGAGATATGGAGGTGGTTTTGGAAATGTGTATTACAATTGAACGAAAAGTACTAAATAGTACTAAATTTGGTATTGGGTAAAGGAATAGAGCTGAAATCCTGAAATTGGATATAGTTGTGACTGTTGGTTGTACATTTGTGATAAATAGGTTGTTTTGAAAATTTGTACTATAATTGTTCAAAAAGTACAAGGTGGTACTAAATTGGGTATTGGGGGAAGGGATAGAGCTGGAGTCCCGAAATTTGATATTGTGGTCTTAAACCCTTGCACAATGGTTTAATATTTATTTTTTCTGGCCAAAACTCTGGCCAAATCCACAACATCCTTTTCGCAAAACTATATACCAATAGAGGCCTTAATATCAAATTTCTGAATTCCAGTTCTATCTTAAGAGCCAATCTCAAATTTATAACCACGCTTTTCGTAATAAGCATGTCCAAAACCACCCTCTTCTCTCCAACCAAGACAGTGACATCGACACCAAATTTCAGAATTCTATCCCTATCCCAACGGTACATTTTGTGGAATTTTGCTCTTTTGGTACATAGTAGGAATTTCAAAAACCACCTCTTTCTCTCAATTACAGACACCATCAGTGATATCCATAACAAATTTCAGGATTCAGTTCTATGACTTCACCCAATATTTAGTAGTTTTTATTTTTTTCTTTCACAACAATCTCAATATCTTAACCTCAGATACCAACAGTGGCCTTGATATCAAATTTCAGGATTTCAGCTCTATAGTACAATTATAGCACGCATATCCAAAATCAATTCCATTCCTCAACTACAGACATCAATAGTGACACAAGTACTTATTTTTCAAGAATTCAGTTCTTTACCATCACCCAGTGCAAAACTTATTACTTTTTAGTACTTTTCGGTACAAATATAGTACTCTTTTCCAAAACCACCTCCATATCTCAATTCTAGATACCAACAGAAACCCCAATATAAAATTTGACGATTCGAGACCTACCCCTTCACTTAATACCAAACTAAATACCATTTAATATTTTCCGTACTAAAATAGAACGTATTTCCATACCACAACCAAATCTCAAACACAGATACCATCAGTAATCTAAACATCAAATTTCAGAATTTCATCTCTATCCCTTCACCTAATAACAAGTATAGTACCACTCAGTACATTTCATAGAATTATACTACATACCAACTCCGAAACCACCTTCGTATGTCCAGGCAATACATGAAGAGCGACCCTAATTCCAAATTTCAGATTTCAACCACTATCCGTTTACTCAATACCAAATTCTACCAAGTATAGTACTATTTAGTACTTTCGTATTGCACATTCCCAAATCCACCTCAAACAAACCACCAATAGGAACCATAATACACAACTGCAGCTTCATCCGTTCACCCTAAAACAAACTGTTCCAAATTCAATACCATTTGGTACAGTTTGCACAAATAGTACACATTTCCAAAATAACCTTCATACATAAAACTTAATTTCCAACCTTGATTCTCATGCCAAGTGTCTAGATTTTAACCCTATCCTTTCACATAATACCAAATGTTACCTACCATTTTAGCAGTTTAGTACTATTTTAGAACTTTTCCTAACCTTAAAGTTCGAATTGCCAAAAAACTTTGGGTATATTTACCCTGTACCCATCTATGACTCTCAATCCAAATTTCAGAATTGACCAATGCAAAGTATAACGTTACCTTTTAATACGAATTTCCAAAAACTCAGCCTTATCACATGCCTACCCACCAAGTCTGGCCCTCGTGCAAAGTTTCAACATTCCAATTTCAGTCAGTCATATATTTCACAACTCCTTAACATATTTAGATAATTATAACAAGTAAAAAGCACCTAAGTTCAACCGGGCCGAACTTTTCACACCCTCCACTATTGGCAACGAAATTGTCAATTTTCAAAAAAATAAAATCCGTTAAAAATTCTGTTAAAAATCTTAGAAATACCGAATTTAGCCGTTATATTTAGACCTATACGACGACGTGGACCTGCATAGGCAACTTTTGTCATAAGCTATTACAATATTCAAATTCGGAACTTGAAAAAAAAATCGGTGAATAATGTAGCTAAAATCATCAAAATACCGAATATCGGGAGGTATCGTTATATGGGGGCTATACCAAGACGTGGACCTGTATACGCAATTTTTTTGTCATAGATTGTAGTACTAGTTAAGATCTTCCAATACTAAATAATAGTGTCGCTACAATCATCAAAATATCGAATATTTAGAGGTAGCGTATTGTATGGGAGCTATACGAAAACGTGGACCGACATTTTCGAACTTAACCTGCCTACTGACAAGATACACATGTGTGCAAAATTTTTATCTTTTATCTCAATTTGTTCGAAAGATAACGCGATTGCAACAAACAGACAGGCGGATATCACAAAAATCCACTTATAATTTTACGCTGATCAAGAATATATATACTTTGTTGGGTATGACATGAGTATTTCAAGGAGTTACAAACGGAATGACAAAATTAATATACCTCCATAGGATAATATAAAAAACCCAACACGTGCACCTAAGTTTCGTAAATATATTGAAATGTAAGAAGAAGAAGCAAATCCGGAAATTACTGTGATTTTTTGCGAAATTTTTCATTTCTCAATTTTGATCCTTTGTGAGGCACTGGTCGAAGGAAGTTGTTCGATGTAGCCCATCAAATATTACCATATTCGATTTCAATGTGATAGAAATATTACGCACCAGCCAGGCAGGCTGACAAAAGGGCATTGTTAAATCTACTCAAATCGATTTTTTCCAATGAGAAGGTTCTTGTTCTTATTTCGTTGGGGCACATTTTGGCCGTATTAAATGATATATACACTCTGCCGCCATAAGGCTGAAGAGATGATAGCCACATTATAGATAATTTTCCTTTTGCTTTTATGTTTTCTTTTTTAATCCAGGTCCCTGATTTCCCTTTTTAAGCTCCCTAGTTTTTTTTTCGCCTTGTTTGTCCAATAATATTCAATAACATAATCAAAGCAGGCGATGGCGCCAATAACAATAATGAAAATTGATGATGTTTCCTTTTCATAGTTTTAATGAACCTTCTCCGGCAACAGCATCCAGTAAATATTTACAGAGATTATGAGAGTATGGCCATTAACACGTAATTGAAATGAATTCTGCCTTTCGTAGATGTACCTGTGTGTGTTTGCTACATTGTATGTGTTTGTGCGTTAAGGTGTATAGCCAACAACTAAGGACCCTTTGGAATCCATTATAAAATTTAAGTCTTCATTAAAGTAAATGTGAATGTGGCATTTTTCCATCCGCAATAAAGACAAGACAAGACAAGGGATTTCTGGCAAGAAGCTCTATATACACATACATAAATATTATTTTACAAAATCCTTGCTCTTCATTTTATCCTTGCAATTTTTGTCAGCGTATGTGCCTTGCTTATGTCCTGTAAAATTACAGTTGTTTATGTTCAAAAATGTAAGCAGAATTTTAAAATGTATCTTTCCCCCTTTGGCAAATGGCAGCAGCAGCAGCAGAAGCAAGAAAAAGCAAACTAAAACATTTTAGTTTGGAACTAGAGCTGGAGGAAACAAAAAAAAAAATAAGAATGACTGTTTAAACACATGAACGAGTGTGAGAAGGTGACAGTGGACTGTCAGATAGTTATGACAGAATATAGTAGTATAATAGTATCCTTTTCCATACTATGGAGGGTATATTAAGTTGGTTATTACGTTTGTAACTCCTCGGTGTAAGTATTTTGGGCCCACAATTTATATATTCTTTTTATACCATCCACCCTGAAAAGGAGGTTGCAGATCCCATAAAGTATATATATTCATGATCAGCATAAAATTCTAAGTCGATTTAACAAAGTCCGTCTAAGTCGATTTAACATATTGTGTCTAGAATGGTAGGTATTGAAAATGAGATATATCGGTCCACGATTTGGTATAGCCACCATATACCGGTACCTCCCGATATTCGGTATTTTGATTATGTTTGTTGTATTTTTCTACGAATTTATCTAAAAATTGGTATTTGTAGGTTATAATGGGTTCTAGCTCCGGTGGCGAAACATTTACAGTTTAGTGGGATTAATTGGTAATCAACATTTTTTATTTTTTGTGTGCTGATTTGTTTCGCATGTTATAAGGGTTAAAGGTAGCCAAAATGTTGACCCTTTGTGGGGCAGATACCAGAAGAAGTGGTCCGATATATCCCTTATTCACACTGGATCTTACACTGTAGCCCAAAATTTTTGGAATTTTCAATTTGGTAAAAGTTTATTCAGATATTGCTCCTATATATATGATTCATCCGATTTGATATTTAACTGCAGCACAGCCATATAATGCACTCCATAACAATGTTTAACAAAATACCATACATAGATGAGGAATACAAACATTTTTTCAGGATTAAAATAAATTTCGATATAGCTTCCATACATATTTTCATCCAATTTTACGTTTGCTGTTTACCAAATGTGTAATATCAGCAGAAATTTGGTAAATGTTAGTACATACAACCGAATTCACTCAAAAAACAAGGCGTCATCTGACTTTTATGTTATGCACTGTGGTCTAGGCTATCCCAAAATCGACTCTGTCTGACAAGGGTGAAGATGATTTTCCTCAAAAATAATCATGAGCGGTGAGGCCCATTTTCTATATTGTTTCCCAAATACCCCCCAATACCGAAAGTTCTACTCCAAACGACACAGGGATTAGACTAAAAGACACTACACATTCACCCAATTGAAAATTTCCAACGTTTAACATTAATTTAACATTTAATGATAATCATAAATTACATTATTTTCCACCTTTTGTTGGTAATATATTTGAAACAGTTTTTGTTGTAGCAAATAAATATATTAAGTTTTATTAAGTTGGAATGTCGGGAAATGTTGAAGAGAAAATATGAAATATTCTGAGCTATTGCTAGATGGTATTTTTTCGTTTTCGAGGTTTTGAAACTGTTTTGAAGATAATTCCATTATTGTTTTAACGACTAACTTTGAAGAGTGATTTTTTGCCTCAAAAACATGCCATCATCCCCATAGTGCAACGGGTCAAAATTTGGAGCAAGCCAAACTCTTAAAATTGAGAAATAAGCATCCGATTCATTCTAAGCTTCACACATTACAATATTTTCACTAACACAAAATCTGGTGTGAAGATGGAATACATCTGTTCACTCCTTCTGGTATCTTCCCAAAATTTTGAGTAATCATATCTCTTATATCGTGCAAATCGAGTTAAATATTTTTTATACCCTACACCACGAGAGAGACCCATAGCTCCTTTTGATGATCTGTATAAAATCACATCCTCAGTCGATTTATGCATGTCCGTCCGTCTGTCCGTCCCTCCGTCTGCCCATGTATTTTGTAAACAAAGTGCAGTTCGCATATATTGGCCTATCCAGATGAAATTTTTCACAAATCATTTGTATGGCCGAAGGACGAACCCTATTGAATAATCGGTCAAAATTTAGATATAGCTCCCATATATATCTTCGTCCGATTTGCCTTTTATTGTGCACCAAACGTGTAATATCAGTCCGGTAGTATGGAATTTTGCACGTACGATCAGATTGGACCTCAAAATAAGTATGCCAAATTTGATCGAAATCGGTTCAGATATAGCTATAGCTCCCATATATATTGTTCATCCGATTTGTTATTTTTGTCCTCCGCAGCAGTAATATGCACTCTGTAACAACAATATTTGGCGAAATATATCAAATAGAGCTCAGAAATACATTTGCTAAATGTTATCGAGATCGGTTCGGATTTTGATATAGCTCCCATATATAACTTCGTCCGATTTGCCGTTGATTGTGCACCAAACGTCTAATATTTGCCCAAATTGGATGAAATTTGGCAACTACGACCGAATTGAGTCTAGAAGCTAGTACGTCAAATTTGGTGAAGATCGGTTCAGATATAGATATAGCTCCCATATATACAAGCTTGCCCATATTCGACGGACCCATGTGTTTTTTTTTTAAATCAAAGAAAAAAATAAAAAAATTGACGGTTGGCAATGTTAATCATTTAATTTGTTCCAAGTAGATTTGTTTACATCAATTTGTGAATATGATATCTCTGAAATGGCCGCCTCTGGCGTTGATGACGTATTGTGCCCTTTTTTCTGCATATTCCATCGTTTTTGTCAACATTTCGGCCGGAATAGCGGCTATTTCTTCACGAATGTTGTCCTTGTCCACTAACGCCGCACCAAACTGGGACTTTTTCGTCATGAAGAGGCAC
The DNA here is from genome assembly GCF_030504385.1 of Musca domestica. Classification (NCBI taxonomy): domain Eukaryota; kingdom Metazoa; phylum Arthropoda; class Insecta; order Diptera; family Muscidae; genus Musca; species Musca domestica. The sequence continues at coordinate 20,242,980 of NW_026712435.1, forward strand.
TTCTTGAATCTCCTGAGGATTTTCAGTGGCATAAAAACGGTAATTTTGCTTATTTACGGTCCCATTCAATGTGAAATGGGCTTCATCGGACATGATAATTTTGTTCCAAAATTGCTCGTCATCTTCGGCCATTTCGATGACTCTTTGGGCCCATTCCAATCGACGAGGCTTGTCCGCAGGCAACATTCTTTGCGTCAATTGAATTTTGTACGGGAACAAATGCAAATCAATGCGAATAAACCGTTGTAAAGTGGACCGAGGCATGCCCAACTGCCGAGAACGGCGTTTTTGGGATGGGACCTCTCAACACTGGCTCGTACGGCAGCGATATTCTCGGCCGATCGCCTTGGTCGACTTTTATATGGCCTCTTCGGATTAGAAAGAGCCTTACCAGTCGAAAATTTTTCGTATAAACGCTTAATGGTGTTCTTAGAAGGCGCACTTCTCACATTTTTTAATGTTTTAAAAGCACGTTGAGTTTTCACAATTGACTTCTTGTAATTTTCAACTATTTCAGAGCGTTCGCGTGGCGTGTTTTGGTTCCTGGTAAAAATCTGCTTGGTCTGACGCTTCAAACGCGGTATGTCATTAAGCGATGTGACATCTCTGTCAAAGGTTATGGCGTTGTCAGATGGGTCCGTCGAATATGGGCAACCCTGTACTGTTCATCCGATTTGTCATATTTGTTACCCACAGCCGTAATATGCACTCCGTAACAACGATATTCAGGGAAATATATCAAATACAGCTCAGAAATATCTTTGCCAAATTTTATCGAGATCGGTTCCAATTTGGATATAGCTCCCATATATATTTTTATCCGATTTCAAATTAATTGTGCACCAAATAGGCAACACAAGTCCGAATTTAAAAGATACAAATGCTTCGGCATATTTAGTCCTCTGAATTTTAAATTATAATTATAATCATAGGGTGTATGATGGAATTCACCCATAAAAACTTTTAATTGTTATGTGGAGCTCTACTAAAGTAGCAAAGTGGTGTAGGGTATCATAAAGTCGGCCCGCCCGACTTTAGGACTTTCTTTACTGGTTTAACTTGGCTTATCTAAATATTTCACTCCACCAGATATTTAATGTGAATATGAAGTTTATCGGTCAAGTGGTTTGAAGTGGAACACTTCGGTCCTCTGTATCTGGGACATTTGGCGCACATTTGGAAATACTCCAATACTTATGTGAAGTACGAGAAGTAGTCGAAATAGGCCAAATCTGGCACTTAGTAATATTTATATTAGACTTAGGTCAGATACGAAATCGACAATATTGGCTAACTCTTTCGGATCCTTTCCCATAAAGTGTCAAAAGCTTGAGAATCTTTAATCTTTTTAATATTTTTTATGTTCTTTGTAATTTGTTTATATTACCTTGCAATACCTTGAGCCGTATAGTCATGTAGCGCAGATATTCATGCTGGGTATGACCCACATTCCGACCGATTTCTAGTCCAGTTTTAGATTGTTTTGCAAAGGTCATACTTCATTATGGAAATTATTAGAATTACTTGTAATCTGTTATTACAGATTCTTTATGCTCAGATAATTGTGATTGTCCTGTACAAAGTAGCCCAATCTGGTTTGATTTCATAAATATTTCAAATTTCGGTTTATTTGCAGATAGAAAGAGAAAAATGTCGGAAATAGCATCAAATCTTAATTTGTTCGAATTGGTCACCTTTGGCACGAATTATGGTCTTCAAACGGCCAATGAAACCGACTCGCTGCCGATTGTTACTCTGCGGAATTTCGGGCCATTCCAGGCGAAGCGCTTGCTTGAGGTGATCGACACTTTTGTATTTTTTAGTGCCAACCTTGCTTTCCAAAATACTCCAGGCACAATAGTCCAACGGATTAGTATACGGAGATTTTGGTGGCCATTGTGCGCTGGAAATGAAGTGAGGAACCTAATTTTGTAACCATTCTTGGGTGGCGCGTGTTGAGTGCGATGTTGCTGAGTCCTGTTGGAATGTCCAAGGTCTCGGCCAAAATGTTTGCGTGTCCAAGGCGTTAATACACCCTCCAGAATATTTTCGCGATAATAATCGGCATTTATTCTGATGCCACGGTCGATTAATACGAGCGGAGAGCGACCATCGGCTGCTATGGCGGCCCACACCATCACCATGGCCGGCGCTTGAGTTCTGGTAGCCAACCGAAGGTGCATATTTTCAGCTGACCTCTTTGGCAAGTAAACCCGATCATTTTGTTTGTTTACAAACTGCTGGAACAAATATGTTCTCATCGGAGAAAACCAAATTCGGCAGTTCACCACCTACGGCCAAGCGAAGCAACTCTTTAGCTCTTTTGAGTCTATTTTCTGTTACGGTGTAAGTTCTTACACTTTTTGGAATTTCAATGGCTCTACCCCGACCTCATTTTTCAATATTTGCCGAATGGAATATTGCGATACATTCAGTTCACGAGCCATTTTTCGGCCACTGCGACGCGGGTTTCGATCAAGTCGCTTTTTTACTTTTCGAACCATATCTGCTGATGTTCCTGTCCACTTCCTTGACGTCGGGCTGTGATACCAGTATCACGATAACGAGCGATGTTACGAGACACAAAAGATTTATGCTCTAACGATAGCCACTTGTGGTTTTCCAGTCACATATATAAGAATCACACTATCACGCTTGAATTCCATCACGAATAACTTTTTTCAGGAAAATTCTCACCAAAATGCTTTTGTACGCTTGGTAACAATATACTGAGCTGTCAGTGGAATAATTTTAACAGCTGTCGTACGAGTGGCTTAGAAAAGACAGCTGTCTGAAGTTGGTTGCAGTTTTTTCTGCATTTTTACACTCTTAGCCACGTGGCTACAGAGGGTATACATTTGATACCGCCAAAACGTGCCTCATCGAAATAACGATTTTAGACCCTGGGTCTCTTTGGACCAAATCCGTTTCAGGACAATTGGAGTGGATCTAGCGATGTCCGTCCGTCCGCGTGGCTGGTTACCAAGGAAGTTACCAATATAATCCAAACCTGGCACATCGCAATATTTATATCATATTTATTTATGTCCGATACGAAATGGACAATATTGGCCCATTCCATCTGTTCAATATCCATCATTCCATCCATACAGGGTGAAACATAAATTTCATAACTTTTATTTTAGCAAGAATATTGGTCAAAACAGGTTAAAAAGTGACAACAATTTTAAAGGATTAAATTGTCCTCGGGGTGTAGGCAATAAAAAGTTCTGTTCGGCCCAATTTAGTCAGGGTTTCTACTTCTTTGACGAAAAATCCATAAAACCAAAAAAGCAGAATAATTTGCAGTAGTACGATACTATATTGAGCACTGGAGCATGTACAATTGGGATTCCACAAAACGAAAGGGGAACTAAGCCATAACCATAAAAAAAGACTTACAGACTATCCACGAGCACACTCCCATACAAGTGTACACACATATGAGTAGGTACACAAATCTACCATCACAGAGTGTGTACATATATATTTCGCACGAACTTCAGCTAGTTTAGCTAGAACAACACCGTTCCTACTGCGAACATGCATGTAGAAGTATGTGTACATGTTGTGTTACACACTGCCAATGTCTGAAATACCAAAGGAGAGCAGGCAAACTCTCACCAACAACGCCTTTGAACAATTCCTTGAGACCAACCGACATATGTACATCCAGAAAACACACATCTGATCGGCTATGTATTGTGGTATTTTGTAATCGGATTATTGTCTTGTATCGTACCTTTTATTTTGTCCTTCCATATTTCTTTCATTTTTTTTTTTTTGGTTTTCCTTTTTTTAAATTTTCTTAAAATGGCCATTGTTGTAGCCATGAATTGCCTCTTATTGGCAAGAATTGTTTTCCTTATGTATGTATATAAGTCGTTTGCAAATTGTTTTTCTTTCACTTCATTCCGGCAATTCATAATGGCAGGAGCCAATTTCGACGAATTATTAAATGTTTTCAGTTGAATGGATTTAAAAACAAAGAGCAAAAAATTTCTGTTATAGGATAAGGGCCTATACAAATAAGAAGATTTTTCTCCCTTAAGTCATCAGTCAAAGAGTAAAGATATAAGGTGACCTAGTTCATATTCGACCCTGAAATTTCTTTGTTATTTCGCAGTTAAAGCAGGTCAAAGGCTTAAGTCCGAAAAATCCTGACAATTTTTTAATTAGAACATGAACCCCTGTTTGAGAACTTCCAATTATAAATGGTTGTTTGGAACTAACAATTCTCGAAATCGTATCTTAGTATGAACCATTTAATTAAAGCAGGGCAAATGAATTCTCATTTTCCAAAAACTACGGATCCAATATTTCTTGGAAAATGTAGATGAAGTATAAAACACTGCATAGCTTAATTACAGCCAGTTTAGTTGAACTATGTTGCATAATTTTTCGGGGAAAAAATCAGTATCGGGTTTAAAGAAAATCGCTTAATTTTGAAAAATATTTAAAAGTGATGTGAATATTTTTATACCTTCCACCACCATGTTCGTCCGTCTGCCCGTCTATCCGTCTGTGGAAATCACTCTAGCTTCCGAACGAAATGAAGTTGGTTGATAAAATTTTACTCAAATGTCATAATATAACTATTGGTATTGAAAATGGGCCATGTAGGTCCATGTTTTGGTACAACCCCTATTTTCGGTTTTTTTACCGAAATTCGGTGATTTGATGATTTTAGCGACATTATTTACTGGAATTGTTTCAAATTTGGTATTTGAAGTTCGTAATGGATATTACAGCCTATGACAGAAAATTGTCTGTGCATGTCCACGTTTTGGTATAGCCCCCGTATAATAGTACCTCCCTATATTATGTATTTTGATGAGCTAAACTACATTATTCACCGACAATAATATATCGGCTACATTCGTCGTAAAGACAATAATATATCGGCTACATTCGGTATTTTTAAGAATTTTATTTTTTTGAAAATTGCTAAATTCATTCCCAATGGTGGAGGGTATTCAATGTTCGGCCCGACCGAACTTACAGCTTTTTACTTGTTTAATATTTAATTGTTATACCCTCCACCATAGTATGCAGGGTATATTAAGTTTGTCATTCCGTTTGTAACACCTCGAAATATAAATTTTAGACACCACAAAGTATATATATTTTTGATCAGCATAAAAATCCATGTCGATTTATAAATGTCCGTCCGTCTGTGGAAATCACTCTAGCTTCCGAACGAAATGAAGTAGGTTAATGACATTTTGGTATTGAAAATGGGTTATGTTTATGTTGGGTTACGTTTTGGTAGAGCCCCCATATGATGGTACATCCCTTTTTCGGTGTTTTGGTTATTTGAGTGACATTATTCACCGGAATTGTTTCAAATTTAGTATTTGAAGTTCGTAAGTGGTACTACAGCTTATGACAGAAAATTGTTTGTACCGCTGCACGTCTTCGTATAGCCCACATATAACGGTACCTCCCGATATTCGATATTTTGATGATTTTAGCGGCATTATTCATCGGAATTGTTTTAAATTTTCTATCTGAAATTCCTTATGGATACTACAGCCTATGACAGAAAATTGTCTGTGCAAGTCCATGATTTGGTATAGCCCCCGTATGATAGTACCTCCATATATTCGGTATTTTGCTGATTTTCGCTACATTATTCACCAATTTTCTTTTCAAGTTTCGCATTTAAAATTGTAAGGCTTATGACAAAAGTTTCCTATGCAGATCTACGTCGTCGTAAAGGCCCTAATATATCGGTTACATTCGGTATTTTTAAGATTTTAACAGAATTTTATGTTTTGGAAAATTGCTAAATTCATTCCCAATGGTGGAGGGTATTCAAAGTTCGGCCCGACCGAACTTACAGCTTTTTGTTGTTGCCTTTAAATCTCTGATTTTTTTTTTTTTTTTTTTTTTTTTTGAGAAGCTGTAAATTCACTTAATTGTAGTCCATTCAGTTGAAAACATTTGGTAAAAACCTTCAAAAGAAATCTATAATTGCGGCCTGCCATTACCTGGGGCTACATGAAACAATTGTTGGTAGGATGCTTCCTACTCGTAATTTCGAAAATTATAGAATTGTTATTTTGATGATTCCAGCCCCATCTCGGAAATGTGTTTTAGATCTATTTGACATTTTTGTTTGACAATTTAATGTGGTCGAACAGGAGGCGAATTCAGGTCAAAGACCTACTGTCGAAAGCTTTTCTAAGTGTATTCTATCAAAACAGTGAAAAGTTTTAAAGAATAATTCACAAATTTTGGATTTAAAAGTTGTACACGTATAATTTTTAATTTTACTAATTTTTGACAACAGAGAACAGCTAGTCAATGATATTCGGTACGAGAAACCATACATAGTCAAGAAGTACCTGTGTCACAGATAGTGAAAATCGTGATACAGCACATCCCAAGGTTGTGAGTTCAAAACTCGATTTCGGCAAACGAAGAAATAGTAATAAGTAGTAAAATAATATCAGTCGCTTATGCCGACAGATGGCGATGTATACCCCCAGCCTAGAGTTATGATTATTCAAACTGTCCGAAGCAGTTGGACAATATTGCCCAAATCGAGTCTGACCTTAAACTGATACAAACACTACAACGTGCCAGATTTTGACTTAATCGACTACTTTCTATACTCTATATGAGATATATGGTAATATTTAAAAAATGTTAAAGTGAGTTAACAGATATACTCAACCGAAGTATTCCATTTTCATGCTCCATTTAATACAGATAAAAATATTGGTATGTGCAAAATTCGAAGGAAATCGAACATTTATTTCAAATTTTATGCGATTTAGAAATATTTAGATGTAGCAAGATTTAAACAATCGCCGACTTGTTTCGCAAGTTTTGACAGATATAAGTATTTGAAATTGTAATCCTTTGTGGACGAAGCACCAAAAGGGCTTCGCAGATATATATCATCTTCACAACAAATCATGTGTTAGCAAAAATATTTAGATGTGCGAAATTTGAAAAGAGTTGGATCCTTTTTCGCTTTCTTTGAGCGTTTTGTTTTTCAAAAATCTTAAAGCCTATGTGGGGGGATGTACCAACAGAAATGGTCCGATCTCTACCACATTTATACAAGACCTTACGTTGATGAAAGTTGGCACAAATTGAATGATCCTGGCCCATTCTATGAGAAAACTATTTTCTGTGCCAAAATTTTAATCTTTTGTGGGAGGAGGTACCTGGATTGGACCGATATTGCCCAATCTCCGAACTCGATCTAAATTTGATAATAATATTACAATGTACCTAGTTTTATTAAAATCGAATACCCTCTTCGTTCGCACCAACCAGACAGACGGACGGACACCCCGTCTGTCGAACGGTATATTAAGCTCGTCATTTCGTTTGTAACTCATCGGAATAATAATTTTAGACCCAACACAGTATATATAATCTTGATCGTAAATTCTATGGCGATTTAGCCCTGTTCGACCTTCAGTCAGTCCGTCTGTTGCACAGATCTGTATTTTGTCTGCAGGCAGGTCAAGTTCGAAGATGGGTTATATTTGTCCATTATATCGTATAGCCCCCATATAACGATACCCCTCGATATTCGGTATTTTGATGAGTTCAGCCAAATTTTTCAACTGAATTGTCTTAAAATCCGCAAAAGGATTTTCTTCTGCGTACACTACCACCTGGAAAAGAATTGTATATATAGGTCCCCGATATCGTATATCCCCACTATGACGTTACCTCCCGATATTCGATATTTTGATGATTTGAGACAAATTTTTCAATGGAATCGTCTTAAAATCCACACAAGGAGTTCCTTCTGCTTACACTACCCCTTGGAAGAGAATATTCTACCTAGGTTCACGTTTTAGTATGGCACCCATATAAAGATACCCCCGATATTCGGTATTTCCATTATTTTTGCGACATTATTCACCGGAATTGTTTCAAATTTCGTAGCTAAAGTTCGTAATGGGTACTTCAACTTATGAATACAAATTGTATATGCATATTCAAGTACTCGTATAGCTCCCATATAACGATACCCCCCAATATTCGGAATTTTCATGATTTTTGCGAATTTATTCACGGGAATTTTCTTCAGATATGACAAAAATAACGTATGCAGGACCACGTCTTCGTATAGCCCCCGTATAACCGTTTTCATTTGAGCAGTAATTTTCGACGGATTTTTTTTTTTCAATTTTATAAGTATCTTCCCAATGGAGAAGGGTATAAAAAGTGGATGGTGTAAAATTTATCAACGCGTACCCAGTTAAAGGTTAACCCTGGCACAGTGCACACTGTGTTTGACTGTAAACCAGAGGCTTGCGAGTTCAATGCCCTCAGCACAAAAAAAAGGTAAAATTTGTAAATTTTATTTTGAAAAATAAAACATGATTTCGCTAAATATTTGTCGATATATAGCTTTCAAAGATTTACTAATTATTTCTGGTGACATTTATTTCTTGAAATAATTGGTTAGTTGATTGATTTGTAAAATTGGATGGGAAATGGGATTTTTTGTTGAGTAATTTTATTTAATAACTTTTTTCCTGGAAAGCTGCATTATAACCACTCCCTGCATCAATTATAGCCGTCACAGACTTCAGTTTCTCCCCGTGCCGTTTTCACCTACCATTTGTTAGTGTATAATTATGGAATATTTACTTCAAATTATTTATGCAGTTATTCATTCATTGAGATCCACTGATAGACACGTTCAATGGTGAAATCCACTTTCTGACTTAAGTGCGGACGTATGTATGTATATGGAAATGTACATTCTGAATTGTTGGATGCACTTAACTTTCAACGCTTTAGTTGATTGTTTCTTTTTGATAGGATATACCGAGAAATGACTGGATAAATGATATAGATAGCAACCAACAAAACATTCTGTGGAAATGGCATCGACTATCACAGAAAGAATATCCCAAGGCATAAAATGTGAAAAATTAAACATTATCACAACACATATACAGATTCTGCACAGCAGATGAGACAGGTACGGGAAATTTATAAGTTGGAAATTATAAAAGGCCCATATAAAAGTTTACGATTATAGTGAATGTGAGAAAAAATTTGTAACGTTCGGTTTGTTTAAGATTACCGATCAATAAGAGTTTGATACGGTATTACATATGTTTCCAAAATTGATTATGGTAAATACCATTGCAGGATTACAGGATTTGAGAAAGTAAGCGAATTTCCCTTTCTGGAGTAAGGCTGTAACACCTAATCTGGTCCCACATGACCCAAGTCCTGCAAAACTCTTGATTGGACCATAAATGTTAAATTCTTCTCCCGCCTGTTCATATATTTTTTAACAAAATTCAGATCACATTTACTGCCTTATTGAGAGGAAATTTTCCACAAATTATTTGCTTGACCTAAGGACGAAACAGATTTGGACATAGCTCCAAGATGTAGTGTCGTTCGATTTTAAAATATTGTGCACCAAATACGTAATATCAGTCCAGAGACTGTCAAATTAAGCCTATAGTCAAGCGTGTTGAATTTCGGTTCAGATATAGCTATATCTCCCATATATATGTTTCATCCAATATTATATCCAAGTCACCCAAATCCGTATAATACACTCCATAACAAGGGTTTTCAGTACAAGATATTTCCCTCTAATTTGATGTAAATAATCCATCAAGGACGCTATTTTTGGTCAAATAAAGTAGTTTCATCAAATTTTATATTTAAGTATTCAGAACGACATAAAATGCACTCCATAGCAACGACATTTGATTCGAAAAATCACATACAACATAAATTTACCTCAGTTAGTGGAAATCGATTAAGATAAGTTAGTTGTAACCTCTTCCAAATTTAAACCACAGCATTTCCGTATTTTTTCTGGTTTTAATATATGGCCTATTTCGTACTAAATATTACTAAATTTGGTATTGAGTAAATATATAGAGCTAGAATTGATATTGAGGTCTATTTTTTAGTATTTGATACTGATATCGGGTCGCATTTATTGTCCGATCGATATGAAAATTTTAACTAATCATTTGTTTAGCCAAAGGACGTGACCTATTTGAATTGGAGATAATTGGTGAAAATTTATATATAGCCCCCATACATACCTTCGTCCGATTTCTCTTTTATTGTGCACCAAACATTGTTTAGCATTAGCCCATTAGTAACATTAGCAATAGTATCTGCTACATGCGACCAAATTGAGCCTAGAAGCAAATATAACAAATTTGGTGAAAATAGGTTCAGATATAGCTATAGCTCACACATATATTGTTCTTTCCATTTGTTATTTTTCCACTATAGTCCTAATATGCACTTCGTAAGTAATAAAAAAAAAAAGAAAAAGAAACAGTAAGGAAACGTCAAAAGTCGGGCGGGTCGACTATATTATACCTACACCACTATGCGTACTTAATAGAGCTCCCGTAACAAAAAAGTTTACATTGGGAATTTGTGTGAAGTAGATCATACCAGCTATGAACCTTATTCGAATGCGTATCATGGTTTTAGAGTAGTTACAATTTGGGAACTATATCCAACTATGAATCGATTTTCAACAAATTTGACGGAGGCTTTTGTACCTCTATAAACAAATAACATTACTGTATAGTGCATGATTATATTAAAGCCTATAAGGAAAAGTCAAAAGTCAGGCGTGGCCGACTATATGACACCCTACACCAATATGCTAATTTAGTAGAGCTCCCGTAACAAAATAATTTATTTGAAGTAGATCATACCACCTATCATCATTTGGCTTTGGAGCAGTTATAATTTGGTTTCAGACGGAACTAATATAGTACAAAATATTGGTCATTTGGTGCAAAATTAACCCGAAATCGGTTGAAGATATATAAGAGTGCCAAATCCAAATCTGAACCCATCTTGATACAATTTTGGCAGAGGTATTTCCGAGCTCTATAAGATATCGGGTACCAAATATCATTGCTGTCGAATGCATATTACAAATGTGACTTAAACACCAAATCGGAAGAAACATATATATGGGAGCTATAGCTATATCTGAACTCTTGTGGGTGCATATTACGAATGTGGGGGACGTAAACACCAAATCGGATGAAACCTATATATGGGAGCTATAGCTATATCTGAACCAATTTTTTGATGTACTTGCTTCTTAGTTGAATTCGGTCGGATGTTCCAAAATTCAGGGCATTTGGACTTATATTGGTCATTTGGTGTACAATTAACCCGAAATCGGTTGAAGATATATCTGAGCTATATCTAAATATGGTCCGATTATCACCAATTTCAATGGAGTTCGTCCTTGGGCCAAACAAATATTGTTTGCAAAAATTTCATCTCAATCGGATAATAAATGCGACCTGCATTTTGAGACCACAACAATTATATATATTCTTGATCAGTGAAAAATTTAAATTCTAAATAGCGATGTTGGTATGTTGAAATCACGATAGAGTCCACTAATTGGTACAGCCTTATGTAACGATACCTCCTGATTTTCGGCATTTTGAAGGATTCTGCCACAATGTCCAACCAAATTAGCTGAAACTTGACAATTGGGATAAATCCTTAGGTAGGTCAGGCCCTTCCTGGCAAAAAATGTTCGATTCAGGTCCACTAATTGGTATAGCCGTCATATAACGATCCCTCCGAAAGTTCGATACAAAGTACAGTTCGCATTTATTACCCGATCCAGATGAAAGTCTGCACAAATCATTTGTTTGGCCCAATGACGATCCCTATTGAAATTGGAGATAATCGGTAAAAATTTAGACATAGCTATATATCTTCGTCCGATTTGCCCGAATACTATGGAATTTTGCACATATAAATAAGTTTGCCAAATTTGATCGAAATCGGTTCAGATATAGCTATAGCTCCCTTATACATTGTTCATCCGATTTGTTATTTTTGTTATCCGCAGCGGTAATATGCACTCTGTAACAACAAAATTTGGGGAAATATATTAAATACAGCTCAGAAATACCCTTACTAAACTTTATCGAGATCGGTTAGGATTTGGATATATCTCCCATTTACATTCGTCCGATTTACCTTTTATTGTGCACCAAACGTCTAATATTTGCCCAAATGGGATGAAATTTGGCACTTACGACCGAATTGAGACTAGAAGCTAGTATGTCAAATCTGGTAAAGATCGGTTCAGATAAAGCTATAGCTCCCATATATATTGTTATTCCGATTTGATATATTTGCTACCCACAGCCGTAATATGCACTCCGTAAAAACGATATTCAGGGAAATATATGAAATACAGCTCAGAAATATCTTTGCCAAATTTTATCAAGATCGGTTCGGATTTGGATATAGCTCCAATAAATATCAAATTTTATCGAGATCGGTTCAGATTTGGATATAGCTCCCGTATATATCTATATCTGATTTCAAATTAATTTTGCACCAAATGGGCAATACAAGTCCGAATTTAAAAGGTAAAAATGTGTGTGATTATAATCATAGCGTGTATGATTGAATTCTCCCATAAAAACTTTTAATTGTTATGTGGAGCTCTACTAAATTAGCAAAGTGGTGTAGGGTATCATAAAGTCGGCCCGTCCTAACTTTATGATACCCTGATACCCTTTATGATACCCTGATAAACAAAGCTCGATCCGACCGAACTTAAATCCCTTTTAACTTGTTTTACGTCAATATCAATTCAGCTTCTGAATTAGTTATGTGTTTAATGATCCAACTAATGCACAGAGACAAAATATCTTGTACCATTGTGTAACATACATTGTTCAAAACTGGCTTTATATATACGATCACAGGCTGATGTCAAGTTTACATATTACGGAATATAGAGGCCCTCAAATATTGTAAAACCGGTTTCACCTCTGATGGTAAGGCTCTTTTCAAATGTGTGTGTGTGTATGTCGTTGATTACCTTTACCTTATTTCTTCTTATGTTTACAGAGATCTTATTCAAGATACACCACAGTAACCATGATTTATATTTATATTCTAGCCTAGCCCAGGCAACCTTTGCAGTTTGTAAATGACAGAATTGTGTGAACATTTCTATTAGGGCAATGCATTCAGAAAATATTGGGAATAAGTTACAAATTCTAAATTAAAACAATTAAAGAATGCATAACAAATTCCCATAAAGTCAACTGGGAAACAACATTTATCCCAAAGGACCTACATTAACTTGTGATCAGATTTAATTAGCAAGTCGACTTATAACCCAGATTGCATTTTTTAACTTTTTTATAACATTTAGAAGAAGATTGACTCGATGAGCAAGAAGGCGGAATGATGAACATATTGATGGCATAACAATTTTACAAGAAAATGCGAGCGAGATAGACCCACAGTTACTTTTGAGGATCTTCATAGAATCACTTTCTGATTCAATTTATTCATGTCAGTCCGTCCGTCCGTCTGTCCGTCCGTCCGTCTGTCCGTCCATGTATTTTTGTAAACAAAATACAGGTCGAATTTATTAACCGGTTGAAATGGAATTTTCCAAACAATATTTGATTTCCCAAGGACAGCCCTATTGAAATTGATGAGAATCAGTACAAATTTCGACATTGCCCCCTTATACATCTTCAATCGATTTCGGGATAATTCTGCATTAAATATCAGACCAAATGACCTGTATTTTGACACAAAATTGGTTCAGATAAAGCTATAGCTCCCATATATATGTTTCATTTGATTTGGTGTTTAAGTCCCTTACATTCGTAATATGTACCCCACAAGAATGATATTTGATCTTCGACCGATTTCGGGTTAATTGTGAACCAAATGGCCAATATCAGTCAAAATTACCTGAATTTTGGCACATCCGTACATCAAATTTGCTGAAAATCGGTTCAGATATAGCTTTAGCTTTGATATATATGTTTTATCCGATTTGATGTTTAAGTCCCCAACATGCGTCATATACACTCCACAACAATGATATTTGGTACAGTGCTTAAAATTCTGTCTAGATCGGTTGAGATTTGGATATAGCTCCCATATATATCCTTAGTCCGATTTCAGGTTTATTGTGCAAATAATGGCTAATATCAGCCCAAATGAAGTGAATTTCGGGACGTACGTTTCCATTTGGTAGAACTCGACTGCGATACATATTTTTATACTCTCCACCATAGTATGGAGGGTATATAAAGTTTGTCATTCCGTTTGTAACACCTCGAAATATACATTTTAGACCCCACAATTAGCATAAAGTTCTATGTCGATTTAGCAATGTCCGTCCGTCTCTCCGTCTATCCGCCTGTCTGCCTGTGGAAATCACTCTAGCTTCCGAACGAATTGAAGTATATTGATAAAATTTTACTCAAATGTATGTTATGTCTGCGGGATTTTTGGTATTGAAAATGGGCCATGTAAGTCCACGTTTTGGTATCGGTACCTCCCGATATTTGGTATTTTTAAGATTTTAGTAACATTATTCACCGGAATTGTTTCAAATTTGGTATTTGAAGTTCGTAATGGATACTACAGCCTAAGACAGAAAATTGCCTGTGAAGATTGACGTCATCGTATAGCCCCCATATAACGGAACCCCCGATATTTGGTATTTTGATGATTTTGTATTTGAAGTTCGTAATGGATACTACACGTTTTATAACCTCCATGGTACCTCCCTATATTCGGTATTTTGATGATTTTATCTACATTATAAACAGATGTTTTTGTCTAGTTTCGCATTTGAATATTCTAATAGCTTGTGACAAAAGTTGCCTATACAGGTCCACGTCGTCGTATAGACGCTAATATACGGCTACATTTGGTATTTTAAAGATTTCAACAGAATTTTTAACGGATTTTATTTTTTTGAAAATTGCCAAATTCGCAAGCTTTTTTACTTGTTTATCTACAAACCAGTAAAGAAAGTCCTAAAGTCGGGCGGGGCCGATTTTATGATACCCTACACCACTTTGCTAATTTAGTTGAGCTTCACTTAATAATTAAAAGTTTTTATGGGATAATTCAATCATACACGCTATGATTATAATTATAATTTAAAATTCAAAGAACTAAATATGCCGAATCATTTGTATCTTTTAAATTCGGACTTGTATTGCCCATTTGGTGCGAAATTAATTTGAAATCGGATAAAAATATATATGGGAACTATATCCAAATCTGAACCGATATCGATAAAATTTGGCAAAGATATTTCTGAGCTGAATATCGTTGTTACGGAGTGCATATTACGGCTGTGGGTAACAAATACAATAAATCGGATGAACAATATATAAGGGAGCTATAACTATATCTGAACCGATCTTCACCAAATTTGGCACACTACCTTCTAGACTAAATTCGGTCGTATGTGCCAAATTCCATCCCATTTGGACAAATATTAGACGTTTGGTGCACAATAAATGGTAAATCGGACGAAGTTATATATGGAAGCTATATTCAAATCTGAACCGATCTCGATAAAATTTAGCAAAGGTATTTCTGAGCTGCATTTGATATATTTCCCCAAATATTGTTGTTACAGAGTGCATATTACGGCTGCGGAGGACAAAAATAACAAATCGGATGAACAATATATATGGGAGCCATAGCTATATCTGAACCGATTTCGATAAAATTTGGCATACTTATTTTCAGGCCTAATTTGGTTGTATGTGCAATATTCCATACTACTCGGACTGACATTACACGTTTAGTGCACAATAAAAGGGAAATCGGACGAAGATATATATGGGAGCTATATATAAATTTTTACCGATTATCTCCAATTTCAATAGGGTTCGTCCTTGGGCCAAACAAATGTTGTTTGCAAAATTTCATCTCAATCGGATAATAAATGCGACCTGCATTTTGTTCACAAGAATACATTGACAAACGGACGGACGGACGGACAGACGGACTGACATGCATAAATCAACTCAGAAAGTGATTTTATAGAGATCCTCAAAAGTAACTATGGGTCTATCTCGTTTCCTTTTGCCTGTTACAAACAAATGCACAAAGACATAATACCCTTGCCAACTTGTGGTGCAGGGTATAAAAACGTAACTTTAATTTACAATTACACTTTTCAACCAGTGACAAAAACTAACGCCGTTGACATCCCTATTGAATATCCTTGCTGCTAAGCTCCCAATAGAAATCTTCTTCTTCTCTCCAGTCACTTTATTACTACAAATCTGTGTGTGTGTGTGTGTGTGTGATGTGATGGATGCAACCATTTGTGCTCCTCTTAGATATGTGCGTAGTTTTGTATGCATTACATATTCTCAATATTGGCGTCTAATTTCCGGAACAGATACTACGGTTGAGTGAATGCGAACATAAGCATGTACGACGATAAATCTGATTTGATACAATTTTTTTTGTTCTTAACTGAACTAAGTTTATGGAGTATTCAAGCATAAACTATAATTAAATTCACAGAAACAGGGAACAATTTAAATTTTGGTTCAAGTAATGAAAATATAAGTGGGTAGTCATTCATTTGGATAACTATGCCTGTCTAAATCCACATATTTTGTAGTAAAACTACACTTGCACAAGTTTATTGGCGATGAACATTGTCACAAAAAAGCTAAATAAATAAAATAAAAAAGGTTAAAGATAACGTTTTCGACATACCAATTAATTGCATCCGTCCGATATTGAACATGCCAATATTGAAACTTGATATCAACACCTACGCAGGGTGGTTACTTTTCGCTACATTTTTGTACCCTCCACCATACTATGGAGGGTACATTAACTTGGTCATTCCGTTTGTAACTCCTCTTTTTTTTTTTGATCAGCGAAAAATTGTAAGTCGATGTCCATTTGCCTGTCTATCTGTCAGTCAGTCTGTTGTAACCACGCCATTTTTCGAACGAATCGAGATAGAAGGTTAACATTGTGCACACAAGTGTAATATGGTAGAAGGCAGGTTATAGTCGTAAATGGGCCATGTCGGTCCATGTTTTCGTATATCCCCTATAAAACGGTACCTCCAAATATTCGCTATTTTTATGATTTTAGCGATACTATTTCAATTTGAAATTTCATATTTCACGTTCGGAATAGGCAGCCTATGACAATAATTTGCTAATGTAAGTCCACGCCTTCGTATAGCCACCATATGACGATTCCTGCCGTTGTTCGGTATTTTGATTATTTTAGAGAAATTGCTTCAAATTTCGTAGTTCGTAATGGATACTTCAACCTATGACACAAAATTGTATATGCAGCGACATTATTAAACGAAGTTGTGATAAAATTGGAATTTAAAATTCTAATGAATACTACAGGTCGTATAACAGGTCCTCGTCTACGTGGTGCTTTGGCATCTGGGTGGGTGCTTTGGCATCTGTGGTCGAAGGTATTGCTACAAGAACACAGCCTTTTGGCAAAAAGATAGTCAAAATGTCTAAGGAACTTCGGTGAAGCGCACACTCGACCAAGCCTTCAATGACAGGTAGGGTCTCAGACTCCGAATCTGACAGCAGCAGCAACAATTCTACCTTTTTGCGAATCCCCAGAAAGAAAGAGGCGCACAAGACAGAGAAGTGAGTGACAGCTTGGCGAAGCTCCCAACAAAAACAAAAAAAAATGTCTGGGGCTCAGGAAGCAACAGACGAGCAAAAATCCAAAGTCGCAGGATGTTCGGAAGGGGGCTTCGAATACTCCCCCACTCCCTTGGAGGCAGGGAAGAGGATCAAGTCCATTGGGCGAAGCCGTCGAAACAGAAAAAGGGCTTCCCAACCCCAAATGTTCCGTGCAAACCCTTTCAAGAAGACTGTCGTAAGAATCTTTCGAAAGAGGGAGACGAAGTTAGCCCCAACACTGAAAGTCTGAGCCCGGCCCCGAAATCGACTACTAAACCTGGGTTTCCTGAGAAGAAATCCTTAATCCAGCAGAAGAGGAAGCAGACCGAGGAGATTCGTAAGTTGCCACCATCTTATGCCAAAACAGCCAAAAAACATTTTAGGGACGAAATGCACTACGCATTGATCGATACCAATAAAGGCTGAGGCAATTTATCCAAAGACCACCTGGAAACCAAATTTTCCATCATGAGTAGCGGCATAATGAACGATAAAGTGTTCTTTAAACTTGCTGCTCATGCAAATATTGCCGCGTCAAAAGAGATTATCGCGAAGGTAAAACCCCCCGTGGAAAACGGCAGCCTCAAGCTAGTGAAGAAGAGCGAATTCCTCGCCTAACTAAAACGAGGGTATGCGTCAGAGGATTTGGCAACAAATTCGAGAGGGAACGTATGCTCCAAGTCTTTGGAAGACAAAACAAGACTTTTAACGTGAAGAGATGGGAAGTCTTCCAAAGGGAGGAGAAGAAGGATGGCATTCTCCATGTGAGTTGACAATCTATCCATGGCCGGTCTGACAAAGACTAAGGACATTGCTCTCTATGTTTTGAGCGCGGTCAGATTCAAAAATAATAAGGTGAGAATCGGCCTAGACGAGGAAGCCAAAAGTCACAGCGAGGAGGAGAAAGAGGTGTCCCCAAGCAACACAAAAGAGAGAGTCGAAACCATCCAGATCAACCTTCATCGGAGCGAGACGGCAACTATAGTTCTGAAGGAACTAATTAATACAGGAAAAATACACATTGGATTAATTCAGGAACCTTGGACTGTTTAGAACAAGGTCTCTGGAATAACCCATTTTAAATACCAACTGTTCAATGTTAATACAGGGTTTCGACCTAGATCTTGTAAACATGTCACAAGAATTTATAACATAACATATACCTAGCATTAGCATACCTACCGTTCGACTCGCCGACACATAAATCGGGAAAAACAAAAAAAAAACAGTAATGAGAGCTCAAAAGTCGGGCGGTGCCGACTATATGATACCCTACGCAACTATGCATATTTAGTAGAACTCTCGTAAAAGAAAGGTTTATATTGCAATTTCTGAGCTCTATGTCATATCTGGTACAAAATATCATTATGGGAGAGTGCATGTTCCGAAAGTTGGAAATTTAAAAACCAAATCGGATGAAACATATATATGGGAGCTATAGCTATATCTAAGCCGTTTTTCATCAAATTTAAAGTACTTATTTCTTTTCAATTCGGTCGAAAGTGCCACAAAATTCACACTATTTTGACTGATATTAGCACAAGAAACCTAAAATCGGAATAAACATATATATGGGAGCTATGGCTATATCTGAACCGATTTTCATCAAATTTAATGTACATGCTTGTAGGCTGAATTCGGTAGGATATAGAAAAACTCAAACCATTTGGACTGATATTAGCCATTTGGTGTAGAAGATACCTAACATCGGATGAAGATATATATGGGAGCTATAGCTATATCTGAACCGATTTTCACAAAATTTGAAGCACATGCTTGTATGCTAATATCGGTCGGATGTAGCAAAATTCACATCATTCGGACTAATATTATACATTTGGTTCACAAGAAACCTAAAATCGGATGAAGATATATATGGGAGCTACATATAAATTTGGACCGACGTTTACCAATTTCAATAGGGTTCGTCCTTGAGCCCAACAAATGTTATTTAGAAAATTTCACTTAAATCGAATAATAAATGCGATCTGCATTTTGTTTACAAAAATACATGGGCAGATGGACGGACGCACAGACGGACGGACATGCATAAATCGACTCAAAATGTGATTCTATGCTGATCACCAAAAGGAACTATGGTTCTATCTCGTTTTCTTCTCCATGTTACAAACAAATGCACAAATACTTAATATCCTTACCACTATTTGATGTAGGGTATAAAAATCGTTTGCTTTAACTAATTTGTGTCCATTCTTTTATAGAAATATAGCCAAAGCATCCATGCAAAATACATTTTTGAGTCAATATTTTTTGGACCACTTTGAAGAGCAGCCGAAATTATCGGATGAAAACTCTCCCTCTCGCCCATGGTAAATATTCGAAAGTATTCCTCATATACTGATATACTGGAACAACAATTATTTTTCGTTGGTTCTTGTTGACAATCGTAATCAGTAACTCCTACCGCGACACGCATCTGGGTTTGAATATGAGCTTAAAAAATTGTCAAAAGATATTCCAACGCATACATAGCCACATGCATATGAAACATAGGTATAGATATGTATGTATGTTTGAACGTAAGTACATATGTTACAAACATAAACAACAATTTGTTGTTTTTCATTTCGGTTTATGACTATCATTGTCATTGAGTGGATGAATGCCAAAGACAAACGAAAAAACAAAAAAATGTAATGTACATAAATTATCTTAAAAATATTACAAAATCTTTTCTCCTGCAGACGCCCAGAACGTATTTCGAAATTGTATGAAAGCTGCCTCGAAAAGATGTGCCAGAACGACAAGTGCAGATAAAAGGCATTTGAAGTGAATTGCGACTGGAAAATATTTTTTCCTTTTTTTTTTTGTTAGATGTAGCTACATATGTATATATGTTTTGATATTTATTTGCCTCGCTTAGGCCTGTCATAAGCCAGTACATTATATAATATTTGTGTGTGTACACACACATGCATATGTATAGCTAGCTGTACAATTAATGTAGATTGCTCAACGACAACGACGTTAATGGGATTCATGTGAATGAATATAACACCGCGATACACAATATGTTCTTATTACGTTACATACTTGAGACCTAAGGTTAAATAAGAACATAATGAGTTTCACATAAGATAAATATTATGGTTTTGTTTACATATACAAATGCTTGCTAAATTCTAAAATGAATAGACTTTCACCATTGAGTGAGGTGAGCGAGTTTTCTGCCTCATTATCTGGAAGTTAAACCCAAGCTTAACCTAAATGACATTCGTCAGGGAAACTTGGACAAGGGGAGTTATGGTAATTGTTTTCTGGCGGACATTGTTCAGCAAAGACACAGGAAGTTAGATACGATATCAATCAGGCTGTGCTGATTAAAAGTCCATATAACAGGATTAAAAGTATCAGACGGTTTTTCCGACAGATGTTTACCCTCAGCCTATTTCCGAATATTTAAAAAATATATTTTGATTTACATTATGATTATTCAAAATTTTGGTCATTTATGTAGGATATGCCGAAGGAGTGATCCAATATTATACACTTTTCATCTGAACTAACTCTGATTTACAGGGTGAGATAAAAAAAAACTGCAACAAAGTCAAACGCCATAATTTTTACATTTTTTTTAATTCTATTGAATGAAAGCAAAAAATGTCGGAAATAGCATCAAATTTTGGAATAAGTTTATATTTGTTCAAATTGGTCACCTTTGGCACGAGTTATGGCCTTCAAACGGTCAATGAAACCGTCACACGCTGCCCGAATGTTGCTCTACGGTATTATGACCCATTCCCGGCGAAGCGCTTGCTTGAGGTGATCGACACTTTGGTATTTTTAGTGCCAACCTTGCTTTCCAAAATACTCCAGACACAATAGTCCAACGGATTGGTATCCGGAGTTTTTGGTGGCCAATGTGCGTTGGAAATAAAGCGAGGAACCTCATTTTATAACCATTCTTGGGTGGCGAGTGCGATGGTGCTGAGTCCTGTTGGAATGTCCAAGGTGTGCGGCCAAAATGTTTACGTGCCCAAGGATTTAATACACCCTCCTGAATATTTTCGTGATAATATTCGGCATTTATTCTGATACCACGGTTGATTAATACGAGCGGAGAGCGACCATCGGCTGTTATGGCGGCCCACACCATCACCCTGGCCAGCTCTTGAGTTCTGGTGGCCAACCGAAGGCACTCATTTTCAGCTGACCTCTTTGGCAAGTAAACACGATCATTTTGTTTGTTTACAAACTGCTAGACAACTATTGTTTCTCTCCGGAGAAAACCAAATTCGGCAGTTCACCACCTTCGGCCAAGCGAAGCAATTCTTTAGCTCGTTTGAGACTATTTTCTATATATTGCGGTGTATGTTCTTGCACTTTTTGGAATTTCAATGGCTTTACCCCGAACACATTTTTCAATATTTGTTTAAGCTCCCAAGTCATTTTCGGTCACTGCGACGCGGGTTTTGATCAAGTCGCTTCTTTACTTTTCGAACCATTTCTGCTGATGTTGCTGTTTTCATCCGTCTACTTCCTTGACGTCGGGCTACGCTACCAGTATCACGGTAACGAGTCATGGTACGAGACACAAAAGATTAATTCACATTTAAATGCTGGAGTGCTTTAACGATATCCACTTATGGGTTTCCAGCCAAATATAAAGAAATCACACTATCACGCTTGAATTCCATCACGAATAACTTTTTTTTTCTGGAAAATTGACCGATATTACCCATCCTCGAGCTCCATCTAAGTCTTACGAAGTATCAACTGAAATTGGATACTCCCTTCGAGGGTTATCGTGCGAACCAGCCCGACAAACAGACGGACGGACGTTCATCTTTAGATCGACTTCAAATGTCCTGAAACGGATTTGGTTCAAAGAGACCTATTGTGTAGGTTTACGTTCGATGAGGCACGTTTTGGCCGTATCAAATGATATATATCATCTGTAGCCATATGTCTGAGGATATAAAAAAAATTAAAAAGGCAGCTAAGTTCGGCCGGGCCAAACTTTAATGTCCTCCCATTTGGAGGGAACGTTAAAAATTCCATTATATGAAGGCTATACGATGACGTGGACCTACATAATAATTATAATTTCTGTAATTTTTGCTGTAATTTGGCTGTAGTTCCTATTAAGATTTATATTTCAAAAAAATTCCGGTGAGTAATGTTGCTCAAAATCATCAAAATACCAAATATCAGACAGACAGGAGGACATTGCTAAGCCGACATAGAATTTTACGCTGGTCTAGAATTTATTAACTTTGTATGG
Source organism: Musca domestica (assembly GCF_030504385.1). Taxonomy (NCBI): domain Eukaryota; kingdom Metazoa; phylum Arthropoda; class Insecta; order Diptera; family Muscidae; genus Musca; species Musca domestica. The sequence continues at coordinate 20,265,717 of NW_026712435.1, forward strand.
TCTGTCTTGAGTATTTCGAGGAGTTACAACGCATAGAATTTGTATGAGTATAAAAGCGTATTTACCCTACATATATTGGTGGAGGGTATAAGAATATCCCAAAATTATGGACGGCACATTCTGGAAACAACCATTTGAACAAATCCCATGTTTGACAACTCAGTACTCGGTAGATGAAAGTTTGCAAAATAACATATTGTTATTTGTGCATTAAAATGTTTATCTTCCTATTTCAAATACAAACAAATACGCAAAGGATATAGTCGTGTGGGGCCGACCATGTGATACCCTACAACACCACAATATGTTAGAAGCCCCCTTATGTCCAAATCTATTTTGGAAGATTTCGCTTTTGAAATTATGTCATAGAGCACTGCCCAGATATTACCCTTAGCTTATTTCACACTCCGTCGTGCTGTTAGTTGTTGTGGTCCATTTTACAGCTAAATATTACCATTGGATTGGTCATAAAAAATGCTAGAATTCTTCCCTGTCCTCAACTCTCTTCTCATGCAAAATTTCGTGTCGATTGGTTTCAATTATGTGATCAGGAAAATGTCCTTGGTTCATTTTAAAATATTTTTATTTAAGGGATTTACGATCATCTCCAAAAGCGAGAGGCCCCTCTGTATCTCAAAATTTAGACTCATCTATATGATTTGCTTGTCTACGATATTTGCCTATCTTCGTCAATGAAATCAGCATAAAAAGCCAGAATTTCGCCTTCTGTGTATTTTGAATATCGCCTGTAAGTTATTTTCAGCGTATCGGTAGAATGGAATTTTTAGTATTTTTTCACAAAGTAGTATTGATCCATTCTACTCGCTGTCCTAAAGTCTAACTTCATGCGAGATTTCGTGTCCTTTGGTTTCTATTTGTGACCTTTATAACGGCTGTAAAAATCAGAAACATTTTTAGTTGTTGGCCCATTTCAGCTCCTAAATATCTTTAAAAACAATAGGCCTAGCCCTTCTGAGACTAACCCTACCCTTATGCAAATTTTCGTGATGATAGGACGACAATTGCAATCTGTATATAATATCCCCAAGGTGTGTTGTAAGGTGAAAAAACATTACAAAATATATACTTCAATATTTTAAGTAAAATTGAAAAAATCGCATGCAATAAAAATTATGAAAAAAAAATCCACAAAATACTACAAAATCTATATTAACATCATTATTAGCATCTTTTTATGCGATTTTTTAGATTTTATTTTCTTATGTCAAGAGCAACTGCAAAATCAGGAAATTTTTCAGTTTTTAGTCCATTTCAACACCTAAATATTATGCGATCATATCCAAAAGCAATAGGATTCTATTCTGGCTCTAGCCCCACCTTCATTCTAAATTTCGTAAATTGCGACCTGTAGCGTAATTACAAATTAACATGGACAGACGGATGGACATACATAGCTAGATCGACTCAGCTCGGCGAGATAGGAAGATCCATATATACTTTCCTATATGGGAAACCAATATTTCGAGGTGTTACATAATTTTTGGCCCAATCAAACTTATAATACCCCTTACACATAGTGTTGTTGGGTATAAAAACTAAATTTCGTAAAATCAAAAACTAGATCGTATGCCAGCATTCAATTTTTGTGAAATGCCAACGGAGGATGAAACCCACTCCATCACTAATAAAAAAAAGTTTTTACAAATTTCATTTCATTAAATTTCAAAATTTTAATGGTGTATGAACTTTAATGTCACATTTCATCTTGAGTTTTCCTTTGGGCTTTGGGTTCTATTGTTATAAAGGAAAAAATGTATTTTCAGGTCGTTTGATGTAAAAAAACAACAATTTTCAAATCCGTTGAAAGAAATGTCGCAACCAAAGCCTCATTTGTAGCGTTCGACAGTCATCCGATGTCTCTAACCAAATTATGGAGGACGTTGAATGCCTTCTACATTTGCAATTTCACGTCAAGCATAAAGATCATCGTCAGCAATGGCTGCAGAGATACACACTCACACACACACACACAAAGGCAAGGACAATAACAATGCCTGTCTAGGGAGGTTGATAAGTTGATGACTGCTGACTGACAGACAGAGAGACTCTCTGGATGTGAATGAAGCGCAGGAAGGAAACACATCAAATGGATGTTTGGAAAAAAATGTAAATAGACATTTGCAAATAGACTCATTCATGAAATCTGACATCAATTGACATGAGACGAAATGCAACGATACAAACATAAAGATGCTAAGCAGGCACCGTGGTTTACTAAAGCAAGCAATGGCGTGCGTAACTTCAAACAACATCCATTCAAATAGACTACCTGTGATATATCCTTCGCACAAGGAATTTAAACTATTTAATTCTTCAAATCAATTCTTTGTTAGTGGGCATTAAATTTACAGTTAACTAAAGCACTTTTTACATATAAATATCCATAAATACACCTATACGTATTGATATAACTCCCATGTTGCAGCGCTGCTGGCTTGTTTTAAAACTACAAGTTAGATTTTTTAGGAAATATAATATGGCATCTACCTTCACTTGAACAACAAACAAACTTCAAGACCTTTAAGAGCAAAAAAAAATCCTAGAGGCGAGCTGTAGAAATTTGGGTTGTTATCTATTGCGAGTCTTCATTACCAAGATTTAAAAAAATAAGGAGGACAAAATGAGGCTAGAATATCGGTGCTTTCAACCCATTATGAACTATAAAAATATCCAATTTTTAACAAATCCAATAGAAAATGCAACCTAAAGCTTCAAAATATCGAATATCCGGAAGTACGATTGCATGGGGGCTATACGAAAACTTAGACCAATTTAATGTTCAATACCAACCATCCATGACATAATACACACTATTGTGCTAAATTCCAGAGCTATTCGTAATAACGTAGAATTTTATACTGATATACATTATGGGGTCTCCGGTGATTAATTAGGGTGGAGGGTATACAAATAGGGGAATCACGGTAGATAAATAAAAATTATTTCTAGTTATTTTTCAGCTCATGTACTTCCTTTTACCCTCCACCATACATAGTATGGAGGGTATAATAAGTTCGTCATTCCGTTTGTAACTCATCGAAATAATAAAACGAATAAATCAAGGCAAGAGTCAAAACGAATAAATCACAGATCAGTCTTTTTTTTGCAGACAGGTCAAGTTCGAAGATGTGCTATATCGGTCCACAACATCATACAGCCCCCATATAAAGGTATACCCAATATTTGGTATTTTGCGATTGTAGCCAATTTTGTCAATGAAATTATCTGAAAATCCACACAAGAAGTTCGTTCTAAGTACTTTACCCCCTGAAAGAGAATTGTCTGTACATGTCCACGATATCGTATAGCCACCACACAAGAAAATTTTCTGTACAAGTCCACGTTCTCGTATAGCCCTAATACAGGTTGAGATAAAAAACTGCAACAAAGTCAATAAAAAAAATTAAAAAATAAACAAAGTCTCATTTTTTTAATTTTAAAAATTTCAAAATTTCGTAAATAGCATCAAATTTTAGAAAAAGTTTCGATTTGTTCGAATTGGTCTGCTACACTTTGGTATTTTTTAGTGCCAATCTTGCCTTCCAAAATACTCCAGACACAATAGTCCAACACATCCGGAGTTTTGGTGGCCATTGTGCGCTGAAATTAAGAGAGGAACCTCATTTTGTAACCATTCTTGGGTGGCGCGTGCTTAGCGCGGTGGTGCTGAGTTCTGTTGGAATGTCCAAGATCTGCGGCCAAAATGTTTGCGAGTCCAAGGCTTTAATACATCGTCCAGAATATGTTTGCTATACAATTCGGCATTTATTCTGAGGCCACGGTCGATTAATACGGGCTAGAGCGACCATCGACTCATATGGCGGCCCACACCATCACCATGGCAGGCGCTTGAGTTCTGTTGGCCAACCGAAGGAGACACAAAAGATTTATTCAGATTTATTCATTCTGAAGTTGGTTGCAGGTTTTTCATCTCACTTTGTATATCGGTACCTCCCTATATTCGGTATTTTGACGATTTTAGGTACAAAATTCACCGAAATTTTGTAATAGGTACTACAGCCTGTGACATACAATTGTTTATGCCTCAGTTTCTAACATAATGGTGTACAAGTCGGTGTAGTAGAGCATTGTCTTTACAGGTCCAAGTTTTCGTGTAGCCTCTCACACAATTTTAACTCCCGGCATTATGGCGATTTCAGCCACAGAGTTTATAATGGATTCGTCCGGCTGTGGCAGAACATTGCCTATTTTAGTCCATGTTTTTATATCCCCCATATAACGGTAGCTACCAATATTCGGTACTTTGACGATGTTAGACACATTTTCTAATGAAATGACTCAATAATCGGTTTTTGGATTTCGTAAAGGGTTTTACTCCTATAGCAGAGCAATTTCCTTCCATTCTGGCGACATTCGGTATTTTGATGTTTTTGGCCACATGTTCGTAATTCGTATTTACAGTTCCTAGTAATTTATGTCTTCTATGACAGAACATTGTCTATATAGTTCACTTTTCCTATAGCTCCCATATAACGGTTCTTCCAGATTAGCTACATTTTTAAACGGAAGTGTTTTTGATTTGGCTTTTGATGTTCCCGATAAATATCAAACACATTATAGTCCCCATATAACTGATCATATTAGATATTACTCTTTTTCAGAACATTCAACTTATTTATTGGCTCTTGGTGGTAGCTGGGAAAGTACTTACACTTACCCCTATGAGTTTTGAATATAATATTTATATCTTTGACGTCATCCTCCTAGGACCATGTTTTATTGAACTATTTTGCATAAACTCAGATAGACGGACGTACGAAGAGACGTCTATAAATCGACTCCGAATGTGATTTCATGTAGATCATCAAAAGGAAATATGGGTCTATCTCGCTTCCATCTCTATGTAACAAACAAATGTACAAAGACATAATACCCTGACCACTGGAAAGAATACCCTCCACCATTAAGAAGGAATTTGCAAGATTCCAAAAAGATTCGTTGAAAGCTACTGCTTAAATCATATAAAATACCGAATATAGGAAGTTATCGATACATTGGGGCTTATACGAAGACGTGAGCCTGTATAGACAATTTCTGTCATAGGCCATTACGAAGGCCAAATACGAAACTAGAAGCAATTCTAGTAAATAATGACGCTAATATCACCAAGATATCTAATATAGGGAGGTACCCTTATATGGGGCATGTATGAAGACGTGAACCTACATGAACAATTTCCGGTGAATAACGTCACTGAAATCATCAAAATAACGAATATGGGGAGGTACCGTTATACGAGGACGTGGATCTGTATAAGCTAGTTTCTATCATATGATGTAGTACGCATAGGGAACTTCAAATCCCGAACTTAAAACATTTCCGGTGAAAACTGCCACACGAATCATCAAAATACCGAACATCTAGAGGTACAGTTGTAAGAAGACTATACCAAAACTTAGACCTATATTGACAGTTCAATGCAAGGATTGTTTCTTACATATTAGAAACACGTACTGCTAATTGACAGCTAATTCGGGTTAAAATTGTGACTTAACCACTCAAAAACAAGTTAAAAGCAGTAAGTTCGGCCAGGCCGAACTTTGAATATCCTCCACCATTTGGAACGAATTTAGAAATTTAAAAAAAAAAATAAAATCCTTAAAAAACTCTGTTATATTTTAAAACCAGTAAGGAAAGCTCAAAAGTCGGGCGGGGCCGACTATATGATACCCTACACCACTATGCATATTTAGTAGAGCTCTCGTAAAAAGGTTAATACAGGGCATTTCAGAGCTCTATGAGACATTTGGTACAAAATCAAAATCTATCTAATTCTATCGTGCATTTTACGAATTATAGCTATCTCTAAACCGGGTTTCTCCAAATTTGACGTATTACCTTCTAGACTGAATTCGGTCTTATGTACGAAAATTCAGGTGATTTGGGCTGATATTGGCCATTTGTTGTACAATTAACACGAAATCGGATGAAGATATATATGGGGGCATATCCAAATCGGAACAGATTTTAATAAAATTAAAATCAACTATTTTTGGGCTTTATCTGATATCTGGTACCAAATGTCATTTCTGTGGAATGCATATTACGGATGTGAGGGACTTAAAGACCAAATCGGATGAAAGATATATATGGGAGCTATAGCTATATCTGAACCGATTTTTACTAAAATTGGTGTACTGCTTCTAAGCTGGTTTCGGTCGGATTTGCCAAAATTGATGCTATTACGGCCATTTGGTGGTCAATCACCCGAAATCGGATGAAGATATATATGGGAGCTATATCTAAATCTGAACCGATTACAATAAAATTTAAAACAGCTATTCCTGTGCTCCATCTAATATCTGGTACCAAATATCACGGTTGTGGAGTGAATATTACGAATGTAAGGGACTAAAACACTAAATCGGATGAAACATATATATGGTTGCTATATCTATATCTGAACCGATTTTCACTAAATTTGATATACTTGCATCTAGGCTAAATTTGGTCCGATGTACTAAAATTCAGTCCATTTGGACTTATATCGGCCATTTGGTGCACAATTAACCCTAAATCGGATGAAGATATATATGGGAGCTATATCCAAATCTGAACCGATTTCGATAAAGTTACAAACCGCTATTTCTGGGCTGTATCTTATATCTGGTACAAAATATCATTCTTGTGGAGTCCATATTACGAATGTGAGAGGCTTAAACACAAAATCGGATAAAACATATATATGGGAGCTATAGCTGTTTCTGAACCGATTTTCTCCAAATTTGTTTGCTTTAAGGCTAATCTCGGTCACATGTGCCAAAATTCGAGCCATTTGGGCTGATATTGGCCATTTGGTGGTCAATTAACCCGAAATCGGATGAAGATATATATGGGAGCTATATCCAAATCTGAAAATTTGATATACTTGCTTCTAGGCCGAACTCGGTTGTGTGTGCCAAAATTCAGGTAATTTGGACTGATAGTGGACATTTGGTGCTCATTTAACCCGAAATCGGATGAAGATATATATGGGAGCTATATCTAAATTTGATCCGATTCTCACCAATTTCAATAGGGTTCGTCCTTGGGCCAAAAAAATATTGTTTGGAAAATTTCATCTCAATCGGATAATAAATGCGACCTGCATTTTGTTCACAAGAATACATGGACAGACGGACGGACGGACAGACGGATTGATATGCATAAATCGACTCAGAAAGTGATTCTATGAAGGTTCTCAAAAGTAACTATGGGTCTATCTCGTTTCCTTCTCCATGTTACAAACAAATGCACAAAGACATAATTCCCTTACCACTATGTGGTGTAGGGTATAAATACCGAATATTGCCGTTATATTGGGGTCTATACGACGTGGACCTACATAGGCATTGTTTGCCATTAACCATTACCATATTCAAATTCGAAACTTGAAATAAACGGTGAATTATGTAGCTAAAATCATCAAAATATCGTATATAGGGAGGTACCATTATATGGAAGCTGTGCGAAGACATGGACCAGCATAGACAATTTTCTGTCACAGACTGTAGTTCCCATTACGAACTCTAAATACGTAATTTGAAACAATTCCGGTGAATAATGGCGCTAAAATCATGAAAATACCGAATATAGGGAGGTACCGTTATATGGGGCCTATACGAAGACGTGGTCCTGCACAGACAATTTTCTGTCATAGGCTGTAGTATCCATTACGAATCTCAAATACCAAATTTGAAACAATTCCGATGAATAATGTCGCTAAAATCATCAAAATACCGAATATCGGGAGGTACCGTTATATGGGGCTATATGAAAACGTGGACCTACATGGCCCATTTACGAACTTAACTGGAAAAATAAACACGTGTGCAAAATTTTAGCCTTCTATCTCAATTCGTTCGAAAGATAGTGTGATTATAACAGATGGACAGACAGACAGACGGACATCGACTTAGAATTTTACGCTGATCAAGAATATATATACTTTGTTGAGTCTGACATCAGTATTTCGAGGAGTTACAAACGGAATGACAAAGTTAATATACCCTCCATAGTATGGTGGAGGGTATAAAAAACCTTAATCTCTCGATACAATTATACGGGGCTATATTTTCAAATCCTGAGTAAAATTTTATTAACCTACTACTTCATTTCGTTCGGAAGCTATAGTGATTTCCATAGACGGAAGGATATCGCTAAATCGACATTAAGGCTTATGCTGATCAAGAATATAAATACTTTGTGGGGTCTAAAATTTATTTTTCGAGGTGTCACAAATGGAATGACAAAATTAATATACCCTCCATGCTATCGTGAGGGGTGTAAAATAGCATTTATACGATTAAATCCTGCAGATGGCTTTTGTCGTCATTTTTCGGAAAATCTTACATTCAGATGAATTTTTCTTGATTTGTTAATAATTCTTCCTCCTTTTGAAGATCTCCTTCTTTTATGCCACTGTCTCACTTGTCAGCCAATAGCATCAAAAGCTTTGTCAAAGACCTTAAGGAGCGTTTCATTGACACTGAGTTACGTTGGATTTTCGCTTTTAAATTAAACCTTAAAATGATTTGATGATGCGTCGATTCAATGTTGACTGTCAACGATAAAAACTTGTCATTCTTAATGATCCGATTCAATTTAATGAAGATATGTTGTCTCTGCACACGAATGCTGTATGTCCCCCGAGTGGGGCAACTCAGGGCACTCTGCATGTTGAGACATTGGCAGGCACTGGAGGTTCAGTGTTCGTTGCTGTTGCCGTTGTGACATTGACATGTGTGTGTGTGTGTGCGTGTGTATGTGAGATGTAATTACAAATTTCAGCTTCGTATTCGCCATGAAAAACATATGCCTAAAAGCCTTGAGAACGTGGCGAATATATATAATAAGATGATGGTACAATTATTAACATCTGTTTATGTTACAAAGGAAGCTTTTGAATGCTTGGCAGCACATATGTACATACATACATACATCGATACATCCCTGCATGCAGGAAATTCGCTACAACAATCCAATATTAATGAAGAACATGGCCACTGTCGTTACAAAGTGAATGGATCATTCATTGGATAAATGAATAAATTGATTGCAATAAATTACTTTTACCAGGTTTTTTTCCATGGCTTTTATTTTGTTTTTCTGGTGAAAAACGTTACATCACAAAAATTGTTGCTAATGAACAGCAAAGAAGTTATGTATCGGGTGTTGTCGGGCATTAACAAAAAAAATCGAAACACATTTCAGAAATTCTATAGAATTTTGATTAGCGGCTGATGAAAAATTACTGTTCGTTGTGGTGTGTGCACACATGTATACATACATTGTATTTCACTCACTGCTCCAAAATATTGCAGAATGTTTGCCTTAAGAGTTATTAGCAGTAATAAAATATCAAGTTGTACTGGTTTGTGTGATTTATGTGCTAATAACTCGTCTAATCGTTTGAAATCGAAATAAATGGCATTAAAATTATTTTCCAATTACCAAGCAATTTTTTGAAAGTTTACAAATGCGAGTTTAGTGCTCCAATTATTTCTTTTAATTCTTTAAGTATTGTTTTAGTCAGGCAGGCAGGCGAAGTCGTGGTGTAGTAAAATTGTTGGAAATCAATTCTTAGAAGAGGAAATATGGGTCGACTGTGACTCAACTATGGTGGGCAGGGACGTACACAAAAATGTTTTTTAAAACAAGTAAGCAAAGGCTTTAAACGTGCCGGGCCTACCATGTGATACCCTACAACACTACAATTTGAAAGAAGTCCCCTTATGTCAAAATGCATTTTGGAAGATTTTGCTTTTGAAATTATGTCTTAAAGAACGGGCCAGATATTACCCTTAACTTTTCGACCAGGGACATTTGCTCAATATTTACGCACTCCGTCGTGCTGTAAGTTACAGTTAAATATAACCCAAATGGTCATCCAAAATGCTAGACTTCTTCCCTATCCTTAACTCTCTTCTAATGCAAAACACCGTGTCGATTGGTTTCATTTGTGTAATCAGGGAAATTTTTCTGTTTTTGGTTCATTTGAACCCCTAAATATTTTGGCATCATCTCCAAATGCAGCAGGCCCCTTTGTATATCCAAATTTAGACTTATCTATATGATTTGCTTGCGAAATTTGTGTATTTCGCCTGTAAGATACTTTCATCGTTTCGGTAGAATGGAAATGTTGGTATTTTTTTCACACAAAACCAGTGGTCCATTCTACCCATTGCGAGATTTCGTGTCCTTTGGTTTATATTTGTGACCTTTATAACGGCTGCAAAATCAGGAACATGTTTAGTTGTTGGTCCATTTCAACCCTTAAATGTATTGCGGACATCTTCAAAGGCCTAGCCCTTCTGAGCCTAACCCTACCCTTATAAAACATTCCTTGAGGATCGGACTATACATAATTGGAATCTGCATAAAAAATATTACAAAATGTACACTTCAATATTGTAGGTCAAATTGAAAAAATCGCATGCGATAAAAAAATATGAAAAAATAAAAAAATGTCACAAAGTACTACAAAATCTATATTTACATCATTGTTGCCATTTTTATGCGATTTTTTTAGATTTTATACTTTTACGCCAAGAGGGCTTTCTGAATTGACCAAATTAGTCAAAATCAGTCCAGGCATTCTTGATATATAAGCATTCTAGCTCGCATCCCTTTCCTGTGTATACACACATTGTATATATTTCGCTTTATATAACCGATATATTTACTATTGGCATCTACGTTACGGTCGGAATTGACCTTTTCCTCTATTTGTGATTTCGACGGGATTAAAAATATTCGATGTTTAATTGAAGATCCATATATACTTTCCTATGTGGGAAACCAAGATTTTGAGGTGTTACATAATTTTTGGACCAATCAAACTTATAATACCCCCAACACATAGTGTTGTAGGGTATAAATGTTTGAGGGGATCCCAGGAAACAAATTGTTCATATACAGTGTAAAAAATTTTCAGAGATATAAACATTTCCATTGTAATTATGGTGATAACATCCGGTTTGTTGTTCATAATCCTCCCATAACAATATAGGGATTATGCCCGCTTCTGAAATGGAAAAACTGCCTTTGGAGAGTATGACCGTTTGCTGTGGGGATTATGTCCGAACAATTTTAGTACATGCACCCCAGAAAGAAAACGAGGCTTACGTTGAGTTTAGGGCTTATGTTCGGATTGAGTTGAAATTTGTATCACAGGTAGGTATATTTAACCTGATTGGAGTAAAGCAATTTTTTCGTGGGTGAAGTATCCGGTTATTCAACCCGAAAAATCAGATACAAAGTGATATGTACAAAATGGATATAATTTGAAGGCTTATGTAAATACCCATCCAACAAGTGGGGGTGATGAACCTGTTCCGGAGCAATACAAGAAAATTGGTACTTTTATACCGGAACTTTTTGAAAAAAAAAACCTAAAAAGTCGAAAAGTGACCCATTGTGGTGTTAGATCCGCATACTACATTATAGCCTACATGTAGTCCTCTCCAAAATTGTACCATATGCGTTGATACCTTTTCTAGATGAAGATATTCACTTTAAAATCCAAGGCCGGCTACAAAAGTTATAAAGTTTAGAAAAACTATGGATCCGGTGCTGGACATGAGCCAGAGGAGAAAACCTAAAGCCCCAGCCAAGGCTGGCTACGTAAAAAAGCAATACTGGTTAGATACAAATTAGTGGATCAGGTATAACATCTAATGGGATTTATATACACAATCGTTTTGAATATAATCCCCATTGTTATGGGGATTTCGTCTGCTACTTTCTAGAGATTATGACCGAATTTATTTTGATCATAATCCCAAATTCTGGGGACTATGACTGAAAAATAAACGGTCATAATACGGCCATAATTGAAATAGGGATTATGTTCGTGGGGATTATTGCACGGCAACTAATGGCACCACCTGATTTTAGGTATTCTAAAAGTTTTGCCATTGTTTGTCATTGTTTCACCGACAGAAATTTGTCTATGCCGGGAGGGTAATTAAAATAATGTTATCAATTATAAAGTCAAATTTAGATGGCACTGCGAGCAATATATTTCGGATTACATCAATGAATTATTATTTAGGAAATTTTCAAACTTCGGGATCCTATAACAAGTAAAGCAGCATTTAAGGTCAGCCGGGCTGTACGTACACGTGCACCTACATGGGAAATATTCTACTATAGTGCTTGAATGACTGTTGATAACGTATGGGGGCTAAGGGAAAACGTGGACCTATGTATACAATGTTCTGCCACCTATGTATTATAAACTCTAATTATCGAATAGTAAAATACCAAATATGGAAGGTACCGCTCTATGGGAGCTATAGTAAAACACAATGAAATATTTGGCAAATTGAAAATTAACGCCCAGGCCTGAATCTAGAATCTTAAAATATTGCACGAGAGTCAGTCTTGTTGTTGTTTTTTTTTTTTTTTGTTTTTGGAAATTCGTACTCAAACTCGTATTAGACAAGCGGAATGAGCTATAATTCTGAACTTAAAAGGAGAGTCAATGATGAAATGCAAGATATATTTACTAACAGATTTTTGGAATTTCGAACATTAAGGTTATGAAAAGTTCTAAAATGTTACCACTTGGTATCATGTGACTATTGTAATTTTGAAGTTAGATGTTTCTGAAAATGTGTACTTGGTGTGCGAACTGTAGTAAATGGTACTTAATTTGGAACAGATAGGCTTAGGGTGAACAAATGATTCTGGAATTTTGAAATTTTAATTTGGTGGTAGGTTTTGGAAATGTGTGCACGACAAGTAATAAATAGTACCAAGAAATAAATAATACCACTTTGATACTGAGTGAACAGTCCTTGAAATCTAAAATCGATAATTAGGGTAGTTGTCATGTGCGGCCTAGATATATTTCGTGGCGGTTGTTTCGAAATGTGTATTATAAGTGCATGAAAAATACCAAATAGTATTATATTTAGTACAATTTGGAATTGCATCGTCCGTAGAATGGGTTCATCTGTAGACTGGATTTCGCTAAACTTATTTTAGTTTTCAATTTTGATTTGAAACAATTTTGACAGAAAAATTGATAGTGATTATTCAGAATCCCTCTACCATGCTATATGTCATATTAATATAGCTTTATATCCAAATATGGTAAAATTGATCCTACGAATGAAAATTGTCTCCAACATATAATAATAGTTTAGCGAAATAAAACCCCTCGTAATATCATTACCCAATTTTTTATTTATTTATTGCAGTTTGTGTTCTTTATATACTTATTTTGATTTTCGATTTCTTGACAGTGACTAATCGCACAAAGGTTTGTAATTCTTTTGATAAAGCTTACCAGTACCGTCTGTTTGTATCTTCAGTTACTTACCTGAAAAATAGAATAATAAATACATATATTTAGAAACTGTATAGTATAATTGTTAGAGGTTTTTTTTTATAATATTTTTTGTTTTATAATATTTTTTAAATTACAATTGTAGAATAGTTTCAACGACGATTTAGGCCGTTCATTTTTTACCTTCGGTTGGCCACCAGAACTCGAGCTCCAGCCATGGTGATGGTGTGTGCCGTATTAATCGACCGTGGCATCAGATGCAGTTTGCAATTTTTTTATCTCACCCTGCAATTTTTTGTAATAGGCTGTAGTAGCCATTAGAAGCTTCAAATACGAAATTTGAAGCAATTCGGATGAATAATGTCGCTAATATAATCAAAATACCGAAGAAAGGGAGGTACAGTTATACATATGTGTGGTATACAAAGACGTGGACCTCCAAACGCAAATTTTTGCCATATGCTGTACTACACATTACGAATTTTAAATGCGAAACTTGAAAACAATTCCTCTCAATAATGTTCCTAATGCCATTAAAATACCTAATATAGGGAGGTGTCGTTATATAGGAGCATAGATAATTTTCTATTATAAGTTGTTGTACCCATTAACATCTATAAAATATAAAGGTAAATATAAAACGTGAAACAATTCCGGTCTATAATATCGGTAAAATCATCCAAATACCGAATATTTAGGGGTACCGTTATATGGGGGCTATACGAAAACGCGGACCGACTTAACCTGCTTACTGAAAAAATACACATATGTGCAAAATGTTAGCCTTCTATCTCAATTCGTTTGAAAGATAGCGTGATTACAACAGACTCACAGACAGATAGACAGATCAAGAATATATATATATTTGTTAGGTCTGACATGAGAATTTCGAAAAGTTATAAACGGAATGAGTTTATAATATACCCTCCATAGTATGGTGGAGGGCAAAAAAATAGATTCTTTACAAATGAGCATTGACAATTCATCGATAGTTACATCGACAAATGTCCAAGTTGCGAGATCTCGGCGATTATTGGTTCCAATAGTATGAAGCAAAAATTGAGAAATGTCATCCTTCCACTAGCAATTATTTTTATGATTCATTGAAAATGTGGACCATAGAATTGGTGTAGGCATACCATCGAACCCTCTGGGAGCTTTCTATTTTATATATAATTGTCGAAGATCCGGCGAACATAATACAAATATTTAGATAATTATGCGAAAACTATATGTCTTATACCTGGCTTTCTCGTTGGCGGTAATGGATCAACACTTCTACAAACGCTGGTATTTCATACTTTCACTTTTTTACATTGAAACACACACCAATAATTAAATATTTGTTTTCCGACAATTGTTGTCTGAGTATTTTTTATTACTTAGAAAAAATAAAAAAAAATATGTTTATGGAATGTCAAAGAAGTAAAAAATTCGGTAAATAACAAAGGTTCATGATAGATATGTATGTGCATAAAATAAGTTTGTCTGCTCACTTTTTTAGTAATATAAACACACTTTTTTCGGGAGAAGGGGAAATTTATAACAAAAAGTCGAAATACCACCAGTAAAAAAACTTTAATTTGATGGTAAACATGAAATATGTTTTTATGAAAAAAAAACTTAAATTTTTTGTAACATATTTTTGTAGTAACGTTTTTTTTTTTTTTTTTTTTTGCATTTACAGTAAAATTTGTCAGAAAACCTTTCAAATTTTTACAGTTTACTAGCCACAGGGAAATTTAACTTATTGAAACACCTACAAATTGTATATAAAATAATAATATTGGTATTAACTCGAGTGGTAAAATTACATTAAATTAAAATTCTCGTTCTTTTTTATACCCTCCAAAATAGTATGGAAGGTGTACTAAATTTGTCATTCCATGTCCGTCCGTTCGTCTGACTGTCCGTTTGTGGAAATCACTCTAGCTTCCGTAGAAATGAAGTAAGTTGATAAAATTTTACTCAGATGTGTTTTGGGTCTACATGACTATTGGTATTAAAAATGTGCTCTATAAGTCTACGATATTTCCCACATAACTGTACCGACAGATTTAAAGTTTTTTGGGTTTTTTAGACACAATTTCGAATCGAATTTACTGTAAATTTGGAATATGTGCTCCCAGGTCCAATTTTTGGTGTGGACCCCTTATAACTGTACCTCCCTATATTCCTATTTTGATAATTTGTGTCACAATTTCCCTAACCGTATTGTATCAAATTTCATTTTTGGAGTTTTGAGGGGTACTAACGGCTATAACAAACTTGCCTATACAGAGCAAGAGGCCCCTCTGTATCTCCAAATTTAGACTTATCTATGTGATTTGCTTGTCTATGATATTCGTGAACGAAATCAACATAAAACCAGTAAAGAAATCTTAAAGTCGGGTGGGGCCGACTTTGTGATACCCTACATCACTTTGCTAATTTAATAGAGCTCCGCATAACAATTAAAACTTTCTATGGTAGAATTCAATTATACCCGCTATGTTTATAATTATAATTTAAAGTTCAAAGGACTAAATATGCCGAAGCATTTGTATCTTTTAAATTCGGACTTGTATTGCACATTTGGTGCACAATTAATTTGAAATCGGATAAAAATATATATGGGACCTATATCCAAATCGGAACCCATCTCGATGAAATTTGGCAAAGATATTTCTTAGCTGTATTTGATAAATTTCCCTGAATATCGTTGCGAGTGCATTTTACGGCTGTGGGTAACAAATATAACAAATCAGATGAACAGTATGTATGGGAGCTATAGCTATATCTGAACCGATCTTCACCAAATTTGACACACGAGATTCTAGACTCAATTCGGCCAATTCATCCCATTTGAGCAAATATTAGACGTTTGGTGTACAATAAAAGGTAAATCGTCGATGTTATATATTGGAGCTATATCCAAATCTGATCCGATCTCGATAAAATTTAGCAAATTTATTTCTGAGCTGTATTTGATATGTTTCCCCAAATATTGTTGTTACAGAGTGTATATAACGGCTGCGGAGGACAAAAATAACAAATCGGATGAACATATGGGAGCTATAGCTATATCTGAACCGATTAAGACAGAAAATTGTCCTTGCAGATCCACGTCTTTTTATAGCCCCATTACGTATTTAGAGTTCATAATGGGAACTACAGCTTGTGACAGAAAATTGTCTATGCAGGCCTAGGTCTTCGTATAGGCCCCATATATCAGTACCTCCCTATATTCGGTATTTTGACGATTTTAGGTACAATACTGACCGAAATTGTTTGAGATGTCGTATTTAAAGTTCGTAATGGATGCTACAGCCTGTGACAGAAAATTGTCTATGCAGGTCCAGGTTTTCGTATAGCTCCGATATAACGGTACCTCCCTATATACGGTATTTTGATGCTTTTAGCTATATTATTCACCGTTTATTTCAAGTTTCGAATTTGAATATGGTAATGGATTATGACAAACAAGGACTATGTAGGCTCACGTCGTATAGACCCCAATATAACGGCTTTATTCGGTATTTTTAAGATTTTAACAGAATTTTTAACGGATTTTATTTTTTAAAAATTTCCAAATTCGTTCCAAAGTGTGGAGGGTATTCAAAGTTCGGCCCGGCCGAACTTACTGCTTTTTAACTTGTTTTGTCTTATATTTGGCGACTCATGCTCTTAGAGTACAAAAACCCTCGCTGCAGGATATATCCAGTATAAGTCATTTACTTGGCTTCTTTATATTTCCTATTTTGAAGGCTATTTCAAAAGTAGTAAAACTTCCAGCCACAACTTTTAATGCCTTCCATCATTTTGAAGGAACTTGAAAAATGTCTAAAAAATGTCGTCAGAAAATATCGCTCATACCGTTATATGGGGCTATATAAACAATTTTTGGAAAAATGTCGCTAAAATCATCAAAATACTGAATTATTGGGCCCGAATTCTATATAGGCCCAATACTGAATTATTGGGCCTATATAGAATTTCCATTGAAAAATCAAAATGCTGAATATCAGGATGTACCGTTATATGGGGGCTATACGATATCGTGTCGGTTACTAAAGACGGTTACTAAAGACGGACGGACGGACAGGGCTAAATCGTTTTACGCTTTTTACGCTGATCAAGAATATATATACTTTGTTAGGTCTAAAATTATTATTTCGATGAGTTACAAACGAACTTAATATACCCTCCACTCAGATTTGTATCACCTATACATATAAAGTGGAAAAAAAGTATTCCAAATAGTCCAAACCTATGACGTTGTAACACAAGTTAGCATATATTTGTTATAGAATATATATTTTAATGAACCGAATATCCAAACATATAGGGGCTATAAAAACAGGTGGTAGAACCTATTACAAACTCTAAATACAAAATTTAAAATAATTTCGTTGAATGATGTGACCAAAATCATCAAAAATACCGAATTACGGGAGGTACCGTTGTATTGTGGGGTATACTAAAATAAGTTCACGTTCTTATTTTCTATATCAACCATCCTATTTACAAGGTAAACTACTGTTCAGTTTTCAACTACTGATATGAGCTTTTTCTTGATTTCAACGGACAGACAGAAAAGTAAACTTATTTTTAAAGCGGAAATGTTGTGTTAATTTCCAGTTTTATAAGAAACGCACTTTATATAACAACAAAGTGCTCAATTATATATTGTTCCCACTAATAAGCAAACGTTGTTTTTATAAAAACAACAATAAAGGGATTAAGTTGACCTTTTTGCAACATCAGAATACTATGGTATACCGAACAAACAAGCCAACACTGTTCTAATAACTTTTACGTAAATAATAACTATACAAATTTGTCTTTAGAATGTAGATGTATCACTACCGGGCAGAACATATTCCACACAAGTATGCGCGATGGAGCATTGATTGATTGATTCCTTTTTTCCCCTCGAACTCGAACATTTCGGTTTACTGGGTACCGACACATACACATATATTCCCCCATTTTCTCCGGCCATATAAATTAAAGTTATTCCAATGAAAGTATTTGTATAAACCTATTAAAACTTACAATCTCATAAATGCCACTGAACAAAAGCCATTCTTGTTTCGAATGTCACAGTTAACACCCACATAATATAAATTTAAAGCAACTTTAATAGCTTTCATGGTTACAGATTTATTGATAGCCATACACATATTACAGTGTACACTAACACATACACTTAAACATTTCACATGAAAGTATGAGGATGTGTGTGTGTGTGGGTAAGTGTTCTTCAAATGACAGATTTCACTTCATACCCATACATAAATAGCACCGACGGAGGATAGCTGTTACGGTTGAATTAAAATTTCTAGACGAAATTTTATACAACACTTGTCACATGGCATTCAACGGGCCGTTAATCTTTGCAATAATCATAAGAAAGAAAATTTTCTGACAGTTTTCCTGTTCTTTTTTTTGTTCACAGTAATGGCAACTGGGGCTGGTATGAGAGAGAGAGAGAGAGAGAGAGAGAGAGAAAATCCTTGGAGCAAAACCATCTCAAACAAATATGACTAGACCAGATGTGATATCAAAGATCTTTTTGGTAAATTAACACAATAATGGGACAAACAGTGAATTACAGGTTATGGCAAATGTTGCAGAATGTGTCGGAAAATACGCTCCACTGAAATTTAATAAATGACCCACAATAAAGGAACGCCTTAACGATAAATCTGGCGAGGAATTTTCACAAAGACACAACTACAAATGTTCAAAACTATTTCTTTATTTATTTTATTCGTTTTGTGTTTTTTTTTTTTTTTTTTGCGTGGACGAATGTATTGATTTGTAACATAAATGTGTGTGTGTGTTTTATCTGATGATGTCAAAGACATGAGAGAGAGTGGGGAAGAATACAGAAATATTTCTTTAAGAATTAACAAGAACCTGTAAAGAAAGGCCCAAAGTCGGGTGGGGCCGGCTTTATCATATCCTACACAAGTTTGCGTATTTAATAGGCAAATAAACGTATTTATAAGGAATTGGTGATAGTTTTTGAATGCGTATTATGGCTTTAAATCAGATATAATTTAAAGTCGAAAGGAGCTAATATAAGGAAGTATATAATCCTCTTAATCGATTTCAATCAAAATCGATATTTATCAAAATACATCTTTAAGCTGATATTACATTTTTAGGTATAATCACATGAAATCGGATGACGATATTGTAACGTGGATTTGTCGTCGGCTTGGATACGTTCAGTCGTGTCCAGGATCGCCATAAGGACCCACTAAACCTTTCGGAATCAGTCAGTTAATTTTTCCCATTTGGGGGCCAAATATGAGTGTTTTTTTATATAATTAAATTCCACTTCAAATGAAATTCGATGGGTTGATAGAACGGGAGATGTTGGCGGTTATACAGTTGTTGCTTGCTGGTGGCGGCAGTCGGTA